>NC_090931.1:1267433681-1268058681 GCF_040938575.1 Ambystoma mexicanum | reverse complement strand
ATGCAATGCTGGCGAAGCAAAACGCCCCAGCACTTGCATGGCTCAGTGAGCATGTGCGGCTGGGGAACTCAACTAAACTGTCAAAGGGAAACTGTTTCCCTTTGACAGTTCAGCCAGCCCAGGAGCACTCCATTAGCTAGATAAAACAGTTGAGGGAGTGCCCACTGTTTCACTGGGCAGGCTCCTTAGCTCCTCCATAATGGGTGAGGGGCCACTGGGTGGGCGCCCCCTCGCCATTATGGATGAGCCGCCAGGCTCGGACAAGCCTATAGGGCAATGCCTGTATCAAAAATGTAAAATGCTAGTGTGGGCCAGTCAAAATGGGCCACCATTTTGGCCAATGTGGACCAGTTTGATGAGTTACTTAACTATGCAGTTAGTAATGTTGACCGTTGTTGCTGAATATATCACAATTTGCTTACATTTTAACACAAAGCACCCCCTTGGGTACTATTGAAACAGTGGGCTTCATTAGAACTCTGGCGGTAGCTGTGCTGGTAAAACCGGCATGGCTGCCGCTGGAGTTGCATCCGCGTCCGGCACCCGCGAATGGGCAATTACCAGGTCATGCCGAGTTAGGCGGACATAATTGACCTTTCGTGGGTGCCGGTACCGGTAGATCCCCATTCCCATTGAGCCCCATAGGGCTCAATGGGAATGGGGGGCTCGGATGCACCGGCAACGTTCGTAACGGTGCCAGTGCAGCCAACGAACTGTGCTCACGGGTGCCGCACGGCCTACCAGGTCAGACCTGGTGGGCTGGCAGGCACACGCAAGCACAACTCTTACTATGGCGGTACGGTAGCAACGGTGCCAGTAGCTTACCAGCACCGTTGTTACCATACAGCCATAGTTGTAATGATGCCCAGTCTGTGACTAAAGGAATGAATATCCATTTACAACTGTGGGTCACTTTTTCATTGTTGCCTGAGACAGTTTCATGCTTCAGCCCGACCATGTGAGCCACCCCTATCATTTCTACGAATCTAAAAAAAAAAAAAGTTTTTTTTTTTTTTAAATTCATGCTGAGATCTCAGGGCCCCCCAGGGATGCACCCGCGGACCCCTAGGGGGTCGCGACCCACAGTTTGAATACCGCTGGTATAGTGTGTCATTAGTAGTATCAGGGTGGTCAATGGAGTATAGGGTTGCTGTGTTGATAAGAGGAAGGGAATTGGGTGGATACGGAACTCTAGGTTTGGTGTCTAAACCTAGTAAGGTTGTCTTGTGGGGCCGAGTGGATATATAGTCAAGACAAGGTGGTAAGAGGCTAGATGGTGGTATCGAGGCTGATAGTGGTAGGTTAGGTGGCAATGACAGGCAAATGGTAGGCGCACTAGGGTTGGTGAGGGAATTCATAGGTGTCGGGAAATGGCTTGTTGAGGTGAGTCCTGATATTGGCGAGTTCAGATAAGACAAACAACTAAATAGGCTGATTAAAGTTAGGTAGTGTTCTTTCAAGGCTATGATGGCTATTAGTTGACAATTATTTGGGAGCAACACAATAGGTAGCAGAGTGCAAATGGGTCACTCCAAGCAACTGCGAGGATCAATTCAATGCAATGGGTAAGGAAGAATCCTAGACATGACATCATAGTAAGTTGTGTCAGTAGGGCAGTGCAGTAATCAGTATTCAGTATTACATATAGTAAATTAGAGTAAGGACGCTATGTGCCAAGAGGTGCATCAGTAAAACTGTGGAGTAAAAAAATATGGCAACAGCAGCAATCAGTTTGGTGCAGTGGCAAGTAGTGAACCAATGCGAGGTGTCACAGTAAGACATGTGAAGCGGGTAGCACAGTAAATCCAATATTACAGGTAATGCATTAGGGCGGGACGCTGTGAGCTAGAATGTGTGCCAGTAAGACTAAGCAGCAATGGATGTGTCAACAGCGGCAATCAGTTCGGTATGGTAGGCAGTAATGGACCAATGCGTGGCGTGGTGTCACAGTAGCCACGTGGGGAGGGCCACACAGTAAACCAAGTATTACATTTAATGCATTAGGGCAAGTCGCTAAGAGCAATGGCAGCAGCAATAGATCTAGGCAATAGATCTAGCTACATCTAGATCTAGGCAGTAGTGGGTGAGACAGGGGGGAAAGCCCATGAGTTACAGCAATATATATTTGGCGCTTCGCAGTATATCTGGACCCAAATACAGGAAGGCATTCAATATAACACAGTAGCAGCCAGCCAACTAAGTTTTTTCAAAACGGGTGAGGCACCCGAGGCATTTCAATGCGAGCGGGCAACACAATTGGATAAAATATGATGCAAGGTTCATACAGCTTTTCACTAGTAATGTGACTGAAGCACAGTCAAACAGGTGGTTGCTGGTTGGTGAGGGTGAGTCAGATATGGGAGCTGGGCGCTGGCAGTAGGGCACCTAGAATACAGGGAATTGAGTACCAGTAGCAATTCTGAGTCAGAATATGAATGGACTTCTGGTGCAAAAGAAGAAAAAGACAAGGAAACAGAGCAAGGGTTTTGTGTAAGTCCCAATAAGACAAATCAAGGCCATAAAGAGCTGCCTGGCCCATACCACAAGAATGCCAAGTATTCTGTATGGGATCACCTGGAACTTTATGAGCAGCTGATGGCATCATTTCAGATCAGAAATTATGTGGATTGTATAGCATTTGCTAAATGGACTTTCTCACCTGAGTACTTCAGTTCTTTGCAGAAATGGAGGACCAGGAACATTACAAATAGGCTACCTAAAAGGTGAATACTTCAAAACATTTCTCCTCACAGTAAAACCCACAGCAGGTCCATAAGACTGCATATAATTTGCAATGTTGGGAGGATCAGGTGCCTAGGGAGTTTGTGCACAAACTGAAGCAGGCATTTGCTCAGACTTCCTGGCGGGTGAATACAAATAGTAGGGATTTCATAACTACATATTTCTATGCACTCCCAAATATAGCATGACTCAGTTGGTGCGTGATTTTCACGAGTACAGGACCTTGGATTGAGTGATTGAACAGGCCATTAGGATCTATGAAGTCCAGAAGCCCACTTAGAGTAAAAACATCCCCACAACAGCCATACAATTTAACACCCCAGCAGCTGCAAAGGTGGCAGAGGTAAAAATGACCCCTCCATTTCATCTGTAGACAGGCAGACCTAAAAGTAACCCTCCTGCCAACAAGAAAAATGGAAGGCAGAAGGGACCCCTTAACCTGGCCCAATCAAATTGTAGTCAGGCAGGGGCACAGAACAATGATCCCTCTGATGCGCCACCTGTATAAGCCCTGCATACAAGGGTACCAAACCAATCCTGGGGTATTTATACACTTTGCCAGCCCAAGGGGAAGATCAATCAGGGAAACTTCCACCCAAACGTTCAACAGGAGAGAAGTATCATTCCACCTCCCAATCTGACATTTTGCCACAAATATCCACCGAACCAGAATTTCCAAAATAATCCTCCTCTGTCTCGTCAATCCAGGGACAATATATCCCTGAACCCGGGAAAGGGGAGATTGTGGATGAAAAATGATAGGGTAAATTGCCAGTACCCAAGCTACTCCCGGAGAAGGGGCAGTTACCCTTTTCAGCAGCAGGAGAGGTGTGACTCAAGACTTCCGTACCACCCAGAAAATGTCTTTCAGCTGTGGTGAAAGGTCCAGCAAATGATTGATGGTCTGGGGGGCATGCTGAGGGCTCAGTCCAACTCTCAATCTAACCATGCTTCCTAGCATTCCCCAACACCCAGGTCTGATTCCCCAGGGGGGGTAATGACAAGAGGAATCATCTGTCAAACCACAGGTTCCAGAGGAGGTGGCCCGCATGGAGGTGAGATGTCATGCCCTAGAGCAAGCTTCCTTTCTCACCCAGACAGAAACCCTAAAAACCTCTCAGCCTCTAAGTGTCTCTCCTACCCCCGAAATGTTAGAACCTGAGCAACAAAGGGTAAGTAGGAGAGGCCAAAGAAGAACCCACTTTCTTCAGGAGATCAAGATCTTCCCCTTTGAAAGATAAGAGTCCCTGGAGCGGCGCCTAGAAACACTTGTGTACAGATGCGTTATAAATGCCATCTCATATCATTTAGGTGAGCAGACCTTCTCTTTCAAAAATTGGAGGGTTGGGAGGGTTCTTCCCACCCCAAGAAAAATGGCTCTCAAAAGACCCTACGTGAGACAGGGTAAGTGCCATGATAGGACAAAGGCAGTGAATATGGCAAGGAAAATGTAGACACGATAACACAGTGAATAGCTTTGAGTAAAACAACATGCACTCAGGAACCAAGACACATGTACACTTAAACCCAGGATGTGCAAGTAGAGTGTGATAAAAATACAAGTATATGAAAAGGGATGTGGGGTAAGTGCTAAGAAGCTCCTTATGATTACAAAGATAGTTGGCAAGCTCCTTACCCACAATTGCTGTTACGGGTAGTGTCAATTCTAAGCCGACATACAGGGCAAAGAACAACGGGATCTGTGAGCTAAAACCCTTGATTGCATCGTATAAGGTAACTTGAAGACAATACTCACAAGGACGAGGAATACCACCTGAAACATCAGGGAAACCCATGAACCCGGTTGATCAAACAGGGACCCAGAAAGGCTATAACAGCAAAGGGAGGATAACTTAATACATCAGACTCCTGAAAAAGGACAAGTAGGGCTAGTGATTACAGAATAGAGAGACAAACAGCACACCACAACGAACAATCAATAGGGAACAAAAGGAGAAGTGCAAGGGAAAACCTAGAACACAGTCCATTACAAATTAAAGGAACAGGAGAAGGGAAAATGAAATTACAGGGGCAAAACCTCCCCCCTCCCCACCCAGGGAAGAAAAGGCAAACTGGGGACAAAAGACTAAATCTATAAATGAGGAGAGTCTAAAGGATAAAGATGTTGCTGCTGAATAGGGCAAAGTCAAAGGAATAAAGAACACAGACAACCTGGGCTGCGCAGAAAAAGGAAAGCACTGGGAGGTGCTGACTGCAAAACAGAGGAAGAGAGAAAGGAAATTCCAGGAACCAGAAATTATTAATAAGCACGCTAATTTGAAATCCAGGGAAATGGGAACACAAAAATAGAAACTAGGAACTAGACACTAAGCTATGAACCAGGAACAAGGGTCCAGTCACAAACAGGAACACTGCATCAATGAACAGAGCTGGTCTGAAGGAAACTGAGGCTTTTAAAGATGGCTAACAAGCACATGTCTCAGGTGTGCTGCTTGCCGCACCTGCCAGCCACATGTGCTGTGTATCCTCCACCCAACCTTGTCCTGAAAGGGTGGAAATGAAGCAGTGGTCCAGGCATTCTGGGAAGCGTAATCTTTAGATTAAAGCAGCATACTTGCTGCCAAAAATCTGGAATGGATCTGGAAGGGAAGTAACATGGAAAATAAGGATTTGGCGCTCTCAATTCACCACAGCGCTGTCCCATGTGGTCCAGAAAGGCAAGTCCAGTAGAGAATAAACCCCAAATCAGGCCCCCAAGTGGTGGGAATGAGGGTGCAAATCATGTCAGTAAGTATGGAGACCGACCCAAAGCAAGACATTCTTCAACCCTAAAAAGTCAAGCTAGACAGATTTCAAACTGAGGAGGTGTCCCTCCCCCAAACAGGTTCTGAGAACTTCCCTCAGGAAAAGGGGGACATCAAAGAATTGGAGGAGAAAGATAATTCCCCTAATCCCAGACAGATTTGAAACTGAGGAGGTGTCCTTCCCCCAAACAGGTTCTGAGAACTTCCCTCGGGAAAAGGGGGACATCAAAGAATCAGAGGAGAAGGAGAAATCCCCTAATCCACCCATTGTTAGCTTTAACATTTTCTTCACAGATTCCCAGTCTCCGACACAGAAAATCACCCAACATCACATGGTGTTGGTGTTCAATATTAAGAAAATGACCACCAGGCTGGCAAATAGCTCATGAAAAGATGCAATGATTGCATGTATGTTAAATGTTTACGATCATTTTCAGCTGGTTTTGGTGAATTAAAACTCATCCACCTGTGACTCAGGGAACTGTATTTGCCACCTAAAATGGGTTTCTGGCTGATCTGAAAATGTCTCAAATTTAAGAGTTCACAAACTGGTGGATGATAAAACTAGATATGTGGGGAATAAATTGCATGTTCCTAATGATTATGTTTCTTGTATAAACAGCTGGGAAATTGCCATACGGCAATTAGCTGAATTTTTGACACATAACTAGTTTTTGCCAAACATTTGACATGAGAACAAATGGGGACTGCAAATGAAAGCTGTCATATGCCTGCTCCAGACTCTTAAGCCAATCCTTGGAGAGAGGCTGGATTTGGGAGGAGTGGGAAAGGTACCTGTCCATTCTTATTTGCAAGAACTCTTACAGGGTATACCCCAAGGTTGTAAACTTGATTGTGTCATCACTGCTATAAAAAGTGGATGCACTATGAGGAAGAGACGAAGCTGCTGAAACTTACCATCTGACAGCCGCAAGGAATCACCAAAGGAGATTGCATCTATGTGGAGCTGTCTATTGCTAGGGAGGCCTAGAAAAGACTGACTGGAATCTATGGTGAAGAACTGGGAACCATCCTTGAGAGTGGAGTGACCAGAACCCTGTCCTGTCCTTCCAGAGGGTCTTGATATGCAGCTGGCTTTCCTGAACTTTAAGCAGATGTTTTCTATCTAAGTAGAATTGAACCCTTTGAAACCAAAAGCTGTGGAAATCTGCTGGCCTTAAATCATTTCCCTTTATAGTGGGTGGTGGGGGGGGTCAAAACCGTATAGCTCCTTAACCTATTTAGCCGACAACCCCACTGCTAAACCACTCTGTGTTTATTTTAAGAAGAAAAAACTGTGGTTGAAATCATAATTGCCATATGCATTTATCCAAATCTGTACACAAAACTGCTATCCTTTTAAGCGTGCAGGAAAAGCGACATTGCACAGCATTGCATACATGATTGTTTTACTTTATTGATCAGTTTAATTATTTCTTGAAGTGAAATTTGTAGAAAGTAAAGAATTGTGACTTGTGTTCTTTTCAACCCACTTGTGAGATTTATTTGTGTAATAAGAAGTTAATTGTGAGCCCCATAGAATGTGGCATGTGTGGTTTAGTGTGATTTCTATTACCTATAATTCGAATAAATACAAATATATTTCCTGTACACCGGCCTGGTTCTTGGCTGATTGGTAGCTCTGTGGGAGTGATGCAAGTGGCGTGATATGAGGCTGAAATAGGGCTGAATAAAAGAACTGACATTAACCGTTGATTGGGTGACATTTAGCTTGGGGAGGGAAGGTGGCCTCTCAATAAATGGTTTCAGAAAGGTTTGGTGCAAATCTGTCCACCAGTTTGGGCTGTAGACGCAAGCCCATTTCTTTTCCCTTTCATGTCTATTCCAATTTCAAAAAGATTTGGAAACCCCTTACAACTTTGCCTCCCTGTGTCAAAACCAGACCAAATCTTTGCAAATAAATGTACAGTTGGATCTATATTTATTTGCAAACTTTTGTGCAGAATAGTCAAACAGCACCAAAATTATAAGCCACCCAAAAACTGCCTTCTCTATAGGAAAGCCAACGTACGCATAGGGTCGCTATCGCCAACCCTGTTTTGTGTGTGTGTGCTTTTAACATTAGCAGATAGTTCAACAGAGAGAGTCTGATTCACAAAATTGTTTTGGCCTATTATGTATGCCCTGTGCACAGGATACCTTAATCCTGTGGGGGGAACATTTAAAGGAGTGAATCATCCGTTGACCCATATTTTACTTTCCCATTTTGAATACCCCCAACTGCGGAATGCATGCTGGATCTGTGCCGTTGGTGTGTGTGCTGCAGAAACTGTCTATCCAATGCACAGGGATTCCCTTTGATCTGCGTCAGATGTACTGTTGTCTATCTTGTCTCTAGTATGCCTGATCACATACCAGGTGAAGGGGAAAGATGAAGGATACCAGAGCTTGGTGCAGAGCCCTGGCAGCATTGAACTGCCTATGATGAGAATACTCATGCATGGCATTATCATTTGTATTTATTTATTTATTAGTTTGTTTTACTTTTGAACACCTTAAGAAAGAACTGAATTGTACAACCTACAACTAGAGTGGCAGGTAAGAACTATTGCAATCCTAATGTGCAACAATGAAGACAGTTAACTAATGCAGTCACTGGTCTCCGGTCCTGGCCTTTGCTTTTACAAACATCTGGATTTCCCAATTGTAGTGGAAGCACTTGCCTGAGTAGCATCAAACCGTGGAGCAAAATGGATTTGGTGAAATGGGCCTGGCAACCTCTGCACCCAAAGCAGTCATTTTTCACAAGTACCTGATTCACAACAGGGACTTCTGAGCTTTAGGGCATATGGCTGTTGGTGCCTGGGACTGGCACTCCGGCTATCTGTGCATACCTACGTGATTGCCCTGTTTCCTACACCTATACATGCATTGGGCCATCTGACTCTGTGGGACCGGGTCAGCCTCCAGGGGTGAGCGGCTGTTGTGTTCAGTTACTTCTGTCTTAGTTGCTGCAGTGGCACTACATTGCACTAAGGGAATATTTAACTTCATTTTTGTAAATTGGGCTGGGTGACAAATTCCACTTGTTATGTACATTTCTTTTTTGGGATTAATTTAATGTCAAACTGTGTTAATTTAATGTCAATCTGTGTACTCACATTTAATCAAACATACAAAAGATGCCTAGGGCCAGGGGAAAAGCCATGCAGCACAATGCACCGCCCCTGTGTGCCGTACACTCAGAGCAACTTAGCACCTGTGCAGCAACACATGTTCTTTGACCTCCTTTAACTTCTCTTGAGTTGGCAAGTGTGCGTGCATGCAATGTTCTTCTCCTGACATAGCTCTTTCTTGTTGTTAGTTTGAGTGGATTCGTTGGTTTTGTTGTTGTTCTTATTCTTTCTAATGTACCTGAAAATCAAACAAACATACTTTTCAGACGCAAACAAGGAATGCAAATATCTTAATGTCCACCAGCCAGTGCACTTATGCAATAAGGCCACCGTGGTCCCACTCTTGTGGTGCCCCAATGACCGAGTAAACTGGCGCAATATGGTCACGTAATTCAGAATTGCCCATTGAAAACCGTTACATTTCTGAAAACGTGACCAGAAAATAGCTATGAATTCCAGCATCACCTGGAGCCTGCCTTCACTAAGGCGATAGATAGCAACCAATGCGGATGGTGTAATGATACAGGCTGTCTTCTAATCCTAAATGTGTGTGTCACAAAAGCCCTTTGCATGCATAATCAGCGAGCGCAGACAGCGGCCATTCACGTGTGCCACCGTGTTGCAAATGGTGTCCTGTTCAGGCGGGGATGCGGCGTGTTCGGGCCACAGCCCTCTGCAACCCGCTGAGCGTGATAACACTTCTGCTGGCATTGTTGCTATAACACCTCCTCGGCCTATCAAAGGCATTTCAATTGCTCTGCCTTTAATCCTCGCCGTTGAAATGAGCTGCTTTGTGGCGCCCACTCCGACTGCCGCGCAGAAGGACCGGGTCGGCCATTCAGGGCCCTCATTCAGTCTCAACAGACTCGGGGCACTTCTGATAGCGCGGGGGCACCTGATAACATTTGTAAAGCCCCCGACCCCTCCCCTCCCCTCTGTCACCAGGAGCAGGTCACAGATTATGATCTCATTACATGTGGGTTATGAAAATTAATCCGTGGGAGCAGACAAAGGTCCGGCATTTCAGATGTATTATTCATTGGCTCATGGCGGAGGGCGATCCGTATCGCCTTTGGCTTATTGGTGAGAATACGGACGCCTCTGAGAGGACGCGGATACCGAAGAAGCCGCCAAAGGAGCGGCTTGCGTCGCAGCGTGGAGGCCCGCGCGACGCTCATGCATAACATCAACCACCACGGCCTCATCGGGCCCGAATGGAAACACGCGTATGCGTCTTATTAAAAGCGCTTAGCCATCGCGCAGGGCCGCCATGGGGGCCCGATTATCTCATATTTACACCAGTGCTAAACATTCAGCCATCGTTTACACAGTACAGAATGCAGCAAATAGATTTGCAAACAATCTTTATTATTTAAAAATGTGTGCACTAGGACACATATGGAATCGAATGTGTTGTGTGCTATGCTGCATGACGTAAAATGAATGTAGTCACCACATTTCTTTTCAGGTTATGTAATAAATTAAATGGCCTGCTTCTACTTTGCCCTAGGAACATTTCGATAGTATGGATTGGTGCACACCTTGTTTGCTCCATTTCGTATTATCTACGCAGCACGGTTGGTGTTAAATTAATGCGCTCCTTTTTCTGTGCAAAGGTCTGCATTTAATTTACCGAGTTAAAGAAAAAAAACGGCATACATTGGGCAGTGGGGTAACTGCTGAAAATGTTGTGGGGGGACATGACATCTGAAGAAAAGGCGCCCCAGCCAAAGTAATGGGGACAACATGGCGTGCCATGAAAGCTGGAAGGGGGGGACAAACACCCCTGCCCCCCCTAAAATTACGCCCATGACACTTGGATTTCCCAAAATTAGAATCTCTGCCTAGGAGTTTCCAGATTCGAACTTGACGCACGGTTAGTTGACGTTTTACGAGTGCGCGCCACTTTTCTGCCTGACTCAATGCGCCCGGGGCTGACGGTTTTATTGCACTGTCTGCGGGATAATAATGCATACAAGCACGAGGGCGAGGAGCATCCCTTACCAGAAAAAAAGAAAGGAAAAGAAAATACCACAAGCTGCTGCTGATGATGTGGCATAATGAGAACACCTCACTCAACGCATCGAAGGCGCATCGCAGCGAACACTTCCTTGCTACCGGCAGTGTTGCCAGTTTTTTTTTTTATAAACCGAACATTTATTTGGATGCTTGTAAAATCAGTGTAAGAATTATATGGAAGTAGATGCCTATTCTGAAAAGAAAAAAAATAAAGACGTGTGCAGGTACCAGCACTTCTTAAATTAAAGAATTAGCATCGAGGCAAACAGCCAATGCTAGGAAATGCATTTGCAATGTCACGAAACTACTGGCGAAGTGAGTCTAGGGAATAGTAATACCAGAAGAATACATGCTTTGTACATATAAGTACATGGGACAAACTATAGGTAACAACAACAACAAAAAAACAGTAGGTACAAAGCTGCATTTCCCAGCCATATAGTGCATCATTTGTTGAGTGGGGGAAGGGTTCACGTCTTGACGAGGGTCTATGCAACAGGTGCTGGAATGATAAGCTCATAGTGCTGCCGTCTTCAGGATATTACTTCAATATCCTGAGGCTGTGGTATTATCACCAGAGTAATATGGAGGTGTTGTAATGGGAAAGGGGGCCCTTGTTGCTAGGCTAATACGTTCACCTGACTGAAAAGATATGCATGCGTATCCCGTAGCCGCTCCAATATCGGGAGAGGCTTCCGCCATTGCGAGGCGACTCTGAAACCAATGACGTGCCCCAGGAAATGACCGCTGTCGGAGATACAATCTGCGATTGCGCGTTACGCAAATGTCAGGCCTGAACAAGAAAGGCCAGGATCCTAGGTCAGAGAAATCTGGCCCGGGTGAACCCTCTAGAGTTGACCCATGTTTGCCTGGGCTGGTGACTCATGTCCTCGCTATCTCTCCAGAGAAGAGGTTTTATTGGTGAACCTCTGTGCCCTGTGAACAAAATGGTCAAAGACTGTACTGTTTGAGGACCATTATGTTTTTTCTCTGCTCTCTAAGTGCCTGTTCGTTTTACCCTACGTATTTCTAATTTATTTGCAGTTTCTCCCCAATACCCTCTCACTATTTCCAATCATGAGCATTTGAGGCTGGTTTACAAAATAACTGTTCAGCTTGCACGTGCTAAATTAACCCACCCGTCCGTAGAGTGACCAATAAAAAGGGCATAGCACATGCACAACGTGTCAGCGCGTGTGTGAGAAATGTGGTATTTCGACTCATGTGGCAGGGGCCTGGCTAGTGCATTTCAGAACCATCCCTGATTCACAAATAAATGTAACCGGGAGCCTGCTCTACTTTTCCCTGGCATTTCCACACCTGGTCCGATCCCCCACCAAAACATGCACAAGTCACACAGTGGTCATTTCAGACCCTTCGACGGCTCTTAGAGCATCATGCAGCAATGCACTTTATTTATTTGCATTTTTTAAAGCGCACAGCTGCCCTCGTGGCACTGTTACATGAAGCTTACTTGACATAGGTGTAATATGAGGACAACAATAGGAGATTGGTTACAGACATTGCTCGTGTTCCAGGGTTACATGGGAACAGTGACATAGGTACAATATGAGGACACAGTAAGAGATTGGTTACAGACATTGTTTGTGTTCCAGGTACCTGTGAAACAGTGGCTAGGTACATATTATCTTGAATAAAATGGCTTTCAGTGCCTTTCTGAAGGCCCTGAGGGATGTTTCCGATCTCAATTTAGGTGGCAGTGAATTCCAGGATTTTGGTGCTAGAACTTCGAAACTCGAGCCGCCGGCTTTGGTTCTGTTGAAGGTAGGAATTGAGAGTTGGTGTGTGTACATGTCCCTTTTAGTTCTAAGTGTCTGCACTTGGTGTATTCGTTCAGTAAGATAACTGGGAGCAGTTTGGGATAGGCATCTAGGGGTTATGGTTAGAGTCTTGAACAAGAGGCGCTCTTTCACTGGGAGCCAGTGGGCTTTTTGTCTTGCTAGGGGGATGTGCTGCCTCTATAAACTTATGTATAGGCGTGTTACAAATGCCATATCATATCATATCATATCTGGGAATACTGAGGGCTGCTCTCAGTGCGTGGTTCTGTGTAATTTGTAATCTGTTAATATTTTTGGCAGAAGCGCCCAGCAGGAGGAGCAGTTTTCAATGGATAAGTGGGGGTTTACAGCATTGATTATTTTAGTCATCAGTGCTGCTGCCGAGGAGATATAGCTATATAAATATGAGGATTTCAATTCTTATCACAAAATTATTTCATTACACAACGAAAATTATTTTCTAAAAGAATTTGCAAACTTCATAAAACACATAAAATAAATCCATCTAAACCACAAGGCAGAATGTTACCATGTATACAAGGAATATAACGTTCAGTGACACCTTTTTATAGTGCTTTATGTTTTATTTGAGGTCATCTTTGTACACTGTAATATGTTGTTTGTGATTCACCAATGATAAGCACACATGGTAACCTTCCGCCTTGTGGTTTATATGGGTCTATTTTATGTGTTTTATGAAGTTTGCAAATTCTTTTAGAAAATAATTTTCATTGTGTAATGAAATAATTTTGTGATATGAATTAAAATTATTAGTTTAATTGAATTTAGGTGAACACTGCGTCCATTATTTCAGGACGAACAGTAGTAGAAAGATCTATCTCCCTTCTGGGCTAGTGAGAAATCCACACAGAGGTGATTTTATATCCCTTTCTCCTCCTCATATCTATATAATTGGGTCTACCCCTGACTGTGGAGTTAGGCTGTTCTAAACCAGGGGTTTTGTTGTGATGTCCTGTACTAAATACACATTTTAGAGGAGATATAGCTTACATGTCTATCCATGGACAAGGTTGAGTCTAGGTACACTCCCAGAGTTTTTTCCGAAGAGGAGACTGTACAGTGCTCTCAATTTTGAAATTGCAGTATTTGCTGTCTAGTTTACTGAGGATTTCTTTAGGACCCACCAGTAAGAAGTCTGTCTTGTCCCCATTGAGACAGAGGCCATTGGCTGCCATCCAAGCCTGGATGATAGCATATGTGTCTTGTAAGGTTTTTAGGTCTTGCTCGGAATCACCAAATAGGAGAAGAATTTGTGTATCATCAGCATAATTGGTGAAAGGTATGCCAAATTCTTCTAGGTCGTTAAAGAGCGGTAGGGTCAATAGATTGTAGAGTGTAGCAGAGGTGCAGGAACCTTGTGGTACTCCTCAGCTAATAGGGGAGGGAGTGGCTGATGCTTATTCTGAGAAGACTCTCATAGCTCTGCCCTCCAGGAAGGATGTAATCCAGGTAGTGGCCTCAGTGGGGAAATGAGCCGTGTCTGCGAGGTGTGTCGTTAAGACTTTGTGGTCAACTAAGTCGAACACAGCCGATAGGTCGAGAAGTAAGACGATTGCCGATTTGCCCTTGTCCATATTTCTCAGGAGTTGGTTTTTTAAGTCAAGCAAAGCAGATTCAGTGCCATGCTTCGGACGAAAACCAGATTGTCTCTTTCCTAGGATGTTGTGTAATTCTAGGTAGGCTTGTATCTGTAGATATGCAGCCTTATCCAGAATGTTCAGCAGGAATGTCACGGTTGTAATTGGCCTGTAGTTGATTGGAGAGTCTGGGTCTGGGGTGGGCTTTTTTAGAAGTGGCCGAACCCATGCTTCTTTAAGAGAGGAGGGTACTGAGCTGGAGGCAAATGAAGCGTTAATACAAGTTGCAATGAAAGGTGCTAGTGACTCACAGCAGTATTTGATTATGTTTCCTGGACAGATGTCCCCTTTGCATAGTGAGGGTTTTATTTGCTTCATGATGAGTATGACTTCAGGAATAGTTACCTTTCTAAAGGTAAATGGCGGTGGTGGATTGCTGTCATGATGGATAGGGGGCTTAGGATTAGGTGCAGTCAGTGTTTTGCAGGTGGTCTTAGGTAGGTTGGCAAAATTGGCTGTGATTTTTTTTTTGAAGTAGGTCGATTTTGTCCAGCATAGCCTTCTGGGTGTCATTACACCATTTCTCATCCTTAACAGTTTGATGTTTGGACGTGGGAGGTATGACCAACTCATTTAAGATGGCAAATAGTTCTTTCGAGGGGGATTTAGCATTGTCGATTCTAGTGTTGAAGGCAGCGGCTTTAGCTTTGGCTATGGTATTTTTATATTGCTTAGCGATAGCTAGTTAGGAGTCACGAGTGGGAGCTGAAGGGCAGGATTGCCATTTGTTAAGGGCATGTCTTTTGAGTACTTTTAGGTCACGTAGGTCTTGGTTGTACCATGATTTATCATGAAAGAGTCTTTTAGCTTTTTTTCTCTCTAGTGGGGCAATTGTGTCGATCACCTCTTTAATAGTAGTATTGTAGAAATCAACCAATTCTGTAAGGTTACTCGAGAGAGGTGATGCTAGTGCTGAGATTTCTAGGAGCGGGAGGATTCTCTCTTTTGTGAGCAGTTTTTTTTATCTGGCTAAAGCTGCTGGTGTGGGAAGGTTTTGTAGGGATGCCGCAGTTGTTGGGATGTAGAAATGGATGAGATGGTGGTCGGTCCAAGGTTGTGGCGTGTTAGGGCTGATGTTTACCCCACAATTGTGGTCGACTAACCAGTCTAGTATGTGTCCTTTGGTGTGAGTGGCAGAGTCGACTTTTTGGATGAATTGTAGGTCTTGGAGAGCTTTAGCAAAGGCTTTACTGTGTTTGTCTTTTGTATCCTTAAAACCGAGATTAAAATCTCCTAAGAGTATTGCTCTAGTGTTAGGTTTAAGGTCATTACCTATGAGGTGTAGAAGGTTGGCTTGGAAGTCCAGAAGCGGGCCGTGAGGACGGTAAATGAGGTGCATTGTCATAGTGTCGTTGGGAGAGAAGGAGATCTTTACAGATAGGGCGTCAAAGTTCTCTGATGTTGTGGATTTAATTTGTCTAGCCTTAAGTGTTTCTTTGACTATAAGGGCAACCCCTCCACCTTTGTGTGTAACTCTATCCTGGCGGAGGATGATGTACCCGGGGGTAGGGACTGGCATATGGCTGGTCCATATGCTTCATGTAACCATGTTTCTGTAATGGCTAGTGCGTCTAGCTCCAAGTCGGAGATTAAGTCATGGATTTCTGTGGCATGGGCTTGCATTGATCTGGCATTGATGAGTGCAAGTTGGATTTGGGTGGTCTTATTTATGCTAGGTTTAGGTTTGACACTGTTAGTGGGGTGTACGGTGATAGGGTCCTGTGTCTTTGTAGTACGAATGTTTGAATGTGTTGTTGGGAGGTGTGTTATAACTGTGTGTTTATGATTCTTGGTGGGCGCTATGGATGTGCAAGCTCCTAATCTTATGTTTCTTAAGTGCACGGGTGGTGTGCGTGATGGGGTTTGGGGTATAGGTGTGGACTTGAGTGTGGCGTTATTTAGAGATATGGGTGGTGTGGCTGTGGAGCAGGAGTTATAATGCTCATTTATGCTGAGGGCCGGCAGGAACAGGGTAAGAGGAATAGAGTCTGAGCAGGGGGCTTGCAAGGGTGGTGCTTGGCCATATTTAGAGTAAGAGTTGTACGGGTTGTATCATCAAAGGTCGGCTAGTCCTTTGGTCACAATGTCTAGGTGGGCTAGGTAGAGAGTTCACAAGCAGTGTGAGCTAGTCCCGGGGCAGCGGTGAGCAGTGGCAGGATGCCATTTGCGACCATGGGGGTTCTGGGAGCACATAGATCTAATCAGTAGGACCTTCCAAGAGGTGCTGTGAGTGCAGTTTCAAGGACGCTATGGCATATACAGAGTACTATGGGCCACTGTTCAAATCAGGGGGTACATGGAATATAGAAAAGTACATTTCTAGATAGCCGGTTAAGTAAGGTAGGCAATCAATAGTATAGTTAGACAATCTCTAAGCATGTAGTAGGCAATTGAGACATTTTTATTTTTTTTTAGTGCAATGTGTTCGGAGCAGCTGGGATCATAATGCATGGCATATAAGGCAGCAGTATATTTTGGTACAACACATGGAAGGCAAGTACAGTCGAATAGCAAAAGACCGTTATACAACACATGGTAAACTCGGATCATAAAGGCAGGGCACATAAAAAGGCAGCAGCAGGAGTTTGGTAAAAGCACATAGTGGGCAGCTATGACCAGTTTTACATTGTTCAGTGTGTAGGAGGCGGCTAGAATTGTGTTGTCAAAACACGTAGATGCAGTAAAATTGGATTAGCCAGCATGTAAAGCACGGGTTCTACAGCATTGTCCTAAGATGTTAGATAAGGCTATGTATTTATTAATGCAATTGATAGAATCATATGGTAATTGCAGGAGACTAGTACAGCAGATGTTAGATGTTGGTTGTATACAAGTATACACTGGCGACCAATCAGGATTAGATGCTGGACCTGTTGTGGTTCAGGTGATAGGTGTAGGCAGAGAGATGGTGAGTGGCCATTTTGAAAGTCAAAAACCTTGTGGCAACCAATGGTGGATGTTACACTCCGGTGTAATAAAGGGCTGTTCCAGCAAAAACAAACTTAGTAATTTGCATCCAGGCTTCAATAACGAATTATGGAGGGGATCCGGCGGGTGAAGTGAGGAAATTCGAGATCACGCTGCAGGCTTCACATTGCAGCAGAATAGGGCAGATGGCCTACCTTGAGTCTGGGTGTACCTTTGTAGTACCTCCAAGCAGGGCACTGCTCCTGCAGCGGGGAGGGAGCTCCAGCTCCTCCTGAGGCACGGCACCGAGTGCACCTCTGGCTCACGACAGGGAGGGTGCCTTAGAGTGTGTGACTTCGTGTGTGGTCCGGCTTGAGGCAGGTGTAGGCACAGAGATGGTGAGCGGCCATTTTGGAAAGGAAAAAACCTTGTGGCGACCAATGGTGGATGTTACACTCTGGTGTAATAAAGGCCTATTCCAGCAAAAAATAATTTAGTAATCCACATCCAGGCTTCAATAACAAATTAATAAGAAGCCTGAACGCAAAAAGGGCAAACGCGACTTTTGGAAGCTGTTTTGCTGTCCTATTGTTGAATTATTGTGGCGAGATTGATCGGATTGAAGTGGTCCAGACCCTGCAATCACTCTGCAGAGAGTTTAGTGCACGTGGATTTTCCTAATCATATTGTACAAACATGGCAGACGGTTCTCTAAAACCATTCTTTCAAAATAGCTGCCTGCATCTTTAAAAGAAGCCTGTGGGGGAAGACACGCCCACCAGGAAGTGGAGGACTTAAGCCATGCCCTCAGCCCTTGCGGCGAGAAGCACAAACGTGAAAAGGGCAAATGCGACTTTTGGAAGCTGTTTTGGTGTTGTGCTGAGGTGCGGGGGTGAGTGGCGCTACAACATTGAAGCAGCCACGGCAGATCTGCGATAAGGAACTGTACAAATTTGCACCTCTTATTGTTTATTGGCATCAATTTCAACCTGAGATGGCGTGAGAGACTGTTGGAGGTTATCTACTTTGATCTTGGGCCGCACCTCCACTAACGGGGCCCAAACGTGATATAATTATAACGAAACCGGGGGGCTTGACGGCGTCTGAAGGGCAAACCCCTGTCATTCATATTAAGGATGCCTAGGTCACAGTGGAGGTTTCCTCAAAAACGTGTACATTGAAATTTTATTCAAACGAACGCATCGGGAGACTGTTGGGTCCATTGCTCTTTGATCCCGCTGCCAGCAAGAGATTCTCTTGGGAACACATAAGTGCATTGGGGAAGTCTCAAACCCACTTTAAGGCCAAAGAATACAAGGAACTATAAAAGAATCTTTGGTAGCCTTTGACGGGCTGCATTAAGACTTGTCCTTCAAGGCTGCTTATACACAATACAAGTGAAAGCAATTCCATAAAGGAAACAAGATTCAGACTTTGGCTCACTAGCCAACTAAGTTAAACTCAAAACACAAATAAACAATGTAACTGCGAAGCAACCCGATCTTGGATGACATAAGAGCCCCAGAATGGGAAGAGCTAAGGGTTGTCAGTAGTCCCCAAGTAGGTTGTACGGTAGATCTCCCTGATCCAACCGAGAGGGCCATGGCAGATGTCACAGAAAGACACGACGTACAAGCACAGGTCCATGCGGAGGCAGGGGTCCAGACGCCTGTAAGAGAAAACGACCTGCAGGAAAATGGAAACACATTGTTAGAGAACTGGAAAAGAGGTTTAGAATTTAGCATAACAACGAGTAAGCTACAAAGAAAAATTGAGGATCACTTTGGGAAAAAGAGACCATTAAGTGAAGAAAAGCCTACACAGAGCAAGAGCAACAGGCCACATATAAATAACAGATCTAGAAGAAATAGTGATTCCACCAGCACAATAATAGACTTGGACAAAAGCACTTAGTCAGTGGGAAAACGGAATCTCTCCAGTTTGGAGGGAAATCAAGAGTCACTGTTCCCTGGCCAGGAAAAAAGTCTGGCTGAACAGACGGTATTTTTGGAAGCTAGTGACCATCAAACAGAAAAAGCATATGATAAGGACCACCACATAACAACACACTAAGTGCTTTAAATTATGTACTTAACTCGTTGGTCTCAATGTTTGAAATACTGAAGAGTGAAGTTCAGCTTCAAACTGGCTCCTTAATAGAAATGACAAATGAGGTGGCCGCTATAGATGGGGCAGTAGTTGGCTGCAGTAATGCCATCAGTACAAATGTTACACAAAAACTACCAGAACTGAAATTAGAATCAGTAAAGCAAGGTTTAGATCTTTCAGCAATCCAACGGTCATTGGCGGCTCAAAAAAAATATGAAGAGGCTGACATGGCTGTGAAACAAGAGATTTTAACACAACTGCATATCCTGAACCCCAAAAAACAGGACATGGTCCAAAAGGATGTGGAAGAGGTACAGCACTCACAGATGGATGATACCCCTCTCTCTGAATCAGTTCTAGAGGAGTTCCGCAGATTGGCTAGCGTAGGGGAAGGTTTTCAAGAGGATGACACGGACCAAGAAAGTTCAGTAGGTACTGTTCTCTGTCAAACGGAAAACCCGGTGGGTGGTAGGAAAGAAGCAGCTGTACAAAGTGACACTCCAGGTGGGAAAAAAGAGGGAAAGAAGGAAGCAAGGAGGCAAAAGAGACTGAAAGAGAAAGCCCCTCAAAAGAAATGGGAAAAAAAATCAAGGAACCAGAAGAAAGGAAAAAACAAGAACTCAGACACTAACTCATTCTTAAAGAAATTGGGGAATGTACAAGCCTCAACGACAGCAGGGGAACAGGAGTCTATTGAAATGGACTCAATGGATGGCCCGCAGTTGAAAGAGGTTACAAGAAAGAAGACAAAAGAACAGCCTAAAAGAAGTACAGAAGCCCAAGAAGGCTTAAGTATGTCAGGTACATCAAAGGAGTCTATTCCAACCATTACCTCAAGAAGCTCAAAAACGGAAAAAGTAAAGATGACTGCCGCAGGGGACTTGGAAGCACCTAATCTAAAGAGAGCTCTCACAATAGCCACAATGTTCTTAAATGGTAAGACTAAGGCAGAGGCTGTGAAACAATCAGTAAAGGATGTAAACAGTGGAGCAGTGAAAACATACCAGAGGATTGCCCCGATTTTTCAAAAAATTACAAATGCACAGAAAAAACGACTTAATCCTGTGGAAGAAATAAAAAAAAAATCGAATTATGGAGGGAATCCGGCAGGTGAAGTGAGGAAATTCGATATCATGCTGCAGGCTTCACAATGCAGCAAAATAGGGCAGATGGCCTACCTTGAGTCAGGGTGTACCTTTTTGGCACCTCCAAACAGGGCACTGCTCCTGCAGAGGTGGGGGAAGTTCCAGCTCGTCCTAAGGCAAGGCACCGAGTGATCTCCCGGCTCAAAAAAGGAAAGGTGCCTTAGAGCATGTGCCTTTGTGTGTGGGCCATCTTGAGCCTACCCGCTTGCAATTGGCTGTCAAGAATAAGCTGGCGACCAATCAGGATTAGATGCTGGACCTTTTGTGGTTCAGGAGATATGTGTAAGCAGAGAGATGGCAAGCAGCCATTTTGGAAAGGAAACAACTTCTTGAGCCACTTGAGCGTGTGTGCATAATTTTACTTTTCCACCCCCACCCCTGTAATATCAGAAGTAATGTAAAACCAGAACTGCAGAGGTTAGGCCGTTTGAGGCTGCCCCATTGGTCCATTCCCAGCATCCACATAGATGGAAGAAATTGCAGCTTGTTGACATCATTAGGGCCTTGTGCCTGTGCCCACTTGACTGCTGGAAGTCAATGCATATCAAAGTCTCAGGCAGGTGCCAATACTTAGATATGCAGAAGGTCTAGGCTATCCAGCATTTGCCCTTGCAATTCTATGCCCCTGAAACACAAAGACTTCCGTGGTGAACTGGAGTACCTGTGCATTGCCCGGCCTGCTCTCGCCATTTGATGTGCACCGTGCATGTCACACTGTGCAGCTATGATCATTTATGAATCATCCGCTCTGAACTTCAGTTTCACTAACGATGTTATGCTCCTCATGAAGACAAAGGAATTCGATTTTCAGTCTCAATGTTAGTCCCTGTGTCTGGTTTACTCTTCAAATTGATGAAGCTGAAGAAACATTATTTGGTGATCAAACAGAGGCCACACTATGAACCTGATGAAACCAACGACCTAATGTGTCATCTCCATTGTTGCTGGTCTCAAATACAGCAAGAAATAAAAGCCTACTTACCCAAATATTTCTCTGAAGGTTGAGCACCTCAAAAAGAGTTGGTCAAGTTCACACCAAGCTTAGTTCATCTAAAGGCCAGACCTGTGCGTTAAACTATTCTCAACAAATATTTGACAAAGTACCTACCTTATTTAACAAAACAAAATCAATTGATCAATCAGGATAAATGTTACAACAGCCATCTTTGATGACCTCACAATTGGTTGGACGGAGACTAGTGGAGAATCCTTTCATAGACCTCTTTGTCTCTGAGTGGTCTACATTTGATGTCAACTGACCCGTTGCATCTCAGTCGCTTTGACTAGAGACATCATGCTTAAGAGGAAACCATATGTGCTCCCCTTTGATGTTTGACCTCCTAAACAGTCCAAAGTACCTGCTGGCCATCCTTTACTAATACCATCTCTGACTGATCATTAGCAGAATAGTTCCTTTATATAAGGAATAGACTCATCAGATCAGCAAGAAAAGTCTATTACATTCTCGAAGAAACTACCACTTGATTTAGAGGATACAGATTTCTGCATCATTTTCAACCTGCCTTATTCTGCAAAATTCTTGATTTAGGATTTATTACAGGCTAATGGAAGGAAACTAAAGTTATCTTTGAGAGGTCTGGGAGCCCCTCTACCGAACGAACATGGCCAATTAAGCTGTTCTATGGGAAGGTCCCCACTCGGGATGGTCAACAACCATGTTGTAGCTCACTGTACCTGTCACACCTTCCACATCACGTCCTCATAGCATAGCTCCACCCCTACACCCAGGTACCCCAGGCAGCCCCTCTACCTTGAGACCTCCTGCATGCACCCAGCGGTGGCATATTGTTGTTAGGCATTCTGTTTTTCCCATTTCAGACGGCCTGTTTTCACGCTGTATTCAGAACCCGTGGCGCCTATGGCCGCAATGGAGAATGCGGTTGCCATGGGGATGAGGCACAAACCACCGCCGCGCAACGCGGAACCAATCACGTGATCACGCAAATCCCGATCACGTGATTGGAACGGGACGTTCATAAGGAAGTCCCTCACTCAGAACTTTGCTTATCAGCTGTTTGCAACAGTTGCTACGAGGCTCCTCGACCTTGTTACTTGGATCTATTTTGGTTTCTGGAATCTTGCTTCGTCCCCGGACTGTGCCTGCACCACGTTTGGATAATTTCAACCGGCTCCACTAACGACTACGCTTTTGCTTACTGGACTGCGATTGGATCACGTTTTGGTTTGGTGAACTTCTGCAAGGTTATTTGATCACGGACTGCTTATCGGATTGCCTCAGTCTTTGCCCTCGTTACTACTGCTATCGCAAAGAGCCTCTATCTCTCTGCAGGGACCCTGCTACGGCTCCTTTCCTCCTACATTTCCTGGAAGTACTTTTGTGTCCCATGGAAGAACAGATACCTTAGTTCTACTCGCCGACATTGATCTGCTGCTGCTGGATCCACCTTCCTGTTCCCTTCTTTCCCCTGGCTTTTCACAGATTCCCCTCAGGTGTAGAGACAGAACATCTTTCCATCACACCACCGTCCTCATTAGGTAGGTGTTCATTGTCTAGTTTGTGTTATACTGTTGTTTGCAAAAACATTATCAGTAGTTAATCACTGCCTTTCTTTGCAGCGGTCCGGCGTCCTGTGTTCCTGCTCTCACCTACCTGTGGCCCTAATAACCGGTCAGCGTGTTTTATTGCAGTCCCTCTGACTGGTGCTTAGAGACAGAGGTTTTCATAGTCCATGTGGTTGCAGTTTCCTGACAGACTGATAAGCCTCTACTTGGACTATGGCGGGCGGATATGTCGGCCGCCACGGCAGCCATACACCAAAGACTGGATATCATCCAAAGCGAACGACATGCCCTGCCCGCAGACCTGGAATTTGGGGATCCACAACCAAACCCTAGTGCTCCCAGTGGTTCCAGCCAGCCAACTCCTGTCTTTGTCCCTACCCCATTCCCCTTGGCAGCTCCCGAGAAATTCCAGGGAGATCCCTGAAAGTTCCATACCATTATCAATTAATGCAAGCTACACTTCCTTTGTCGCCCTCAAGCATTCCTGGACTCCACTACCAAGGCTACCTTCACCCTCTCCCATTTAAGTGGAATAACTGCTACTTGGGCCAACCCCCTGCTTGAAGGAGATAGCCTTGTACTTTATGACTTTGATAGATTGGTTACAGAAATTACATGTGTATTCAACACCCCTTACAAAGCACAAGCCCGGGACCTTGAACTACTAGGCTTAACCCAAGGAAAGTCCTCTTTGGTTGAATATACTACCTGTTTCAATCAACTATCGGATGAGACTTCCTGGCCTGAGAGCAAAAAGGCTGTGGTGTTTTACCGAGGTTTGAATGACCAAATGAAAGACGCTCTAGCAGTAGTTCCCTCTTTGCCCGCTCAATATCCAGAGTTAGTTGACTTGGCTGTACAAGTTGACGCCCGACGCGCTGAGCGTAGATCCGAAACTGGTAGGGGTTTTGGTTGGTTTGCTTCCTCTGCCCCGGTATCTGTCCCTGCACCCAGTGAACCCATGCAAATTGGGGGCATCAGGTGTCCCATCACTGTCACAGAAAGGGAGAGATGCTGGAGTGCCAGTGCTTGCTTCTACTGCGGTCTGCAGGGACATTATGTTAGGGAATGCTCAAGACGCCCACGTCCCAAACCGCAGGATTTTCAGAAGGCTCGTCCCTAATTCCACGGGCACGGACGAGCCCATGGCAAGCCGCTATGTTTTCTTCCGGCATCACAAAAACCATAGTAATTAATGCATTCCTCTTGTCCCCTGATGACCTTACACACTCAGTTCAATTGGTTATCGATTCAGGGGCTACCGGCAACTATGTTGACATTACAATAGCAGCTTCTTTGAATCTGCCCCTGCAAAATAAGAAAAAACCTGAATATGTGCAGGCAGTAGACAGTACAACCCTTGTGTCTGGCCCCATCCTGCAACACACGGCCCGGTTAACTATGGTCATTCAGAACACTCATAAGGAAACAGTATCTTTTGACCTCATCAATACACCTCAATTCGGCATGATATTGGGCATCCCTTGGGTGCGTATTCATAACCCATCCATTGATTGGTCAAGTGAGAAAATATTCTTTGAGTCCCGTTACTGCCAGGAACATTGTCTTATGATTTCGGATACTGTGACAACTCCATCCCAGGTTCTAGGTGCCCTCGCTCGATTGACTGTAGGGGTTGATGATTCCCAATCTATGGACTCAGACTATCCTAATCACATGATAGGGGCCTTGGTGCCCTGCATTCCAATAGAGTATCAAGAGTACTCAGAGATTTTTGACAAGAAATGTGCTGAACACCTTCCACCACACGGTCCCTATGACTGCCCTTTCGACTTGGTCCCAGATGCAGTTATTCCCACAAGTCGGATATACTCGCTGTCTCCCTCCGAAGACCAGACCCTTAGGGAGTATGTCCAGCATGCCCTCAGTATTGGACACATCAGGCCATCTCGTTCACCTGCAGCCAGTCCTATCTTCTTTGTTCCAAAGAAAGAAGGGGACCTCCGACCCTGTGTGGACTATTGGTGGCTTAACCAGGTGACCATAAAGAACCTGTAATCGATTCCACTTATCAACCCCCTTCTGGACCGTTTAAACAACGCTACTGTTTTTACTAAACTCGACCTCCGAAGTGCCTACAATTTGATTCGCATTCGGAGTGGCGACGAATGGAAAACCGCGTTTTGTACCCGACACGGGCTCTATGAATACACCGTAATGCCGTTCGGACTATGTAATGCCCCTGCCACTTTCCAATGGTTTATGGATGATATATTTCATGATATCATGGACACCTATGTCATGGGCTATTTAGATGATATTTTGATTTTCTCGGCTTCCATCAGTGAACACTTGCTACACATCCTGGAGGTTCTAGCCCGACTCAAGGCCCATGCATTTTACGCCAATCCTGAAAAGTGTCTTTTTCATGTAACGGAAGTAGATTTTCTAGGTTTCTGCATTTCCTCGGGTGGGTTATCCATGCACTCTTCTAAAGTCAAGGCGGTCCTTGATTGGCCTGTTCCCACCAACGTAAAACAGCTTCAGTCCTTCCTTGGTTTTGCCAATTTTTATCAGCCTTTTATCCCAGGATTTTCCTCCATAGTTACCGTCCTAACCGCTCTTACCAGTCCCAAAACACTGTTCTTATGGTCCTCGGTACACCAAGAAGCGTTCACCACACTAAAGACGGCCTTTACTACAGCATCTATTCTTCAGCACCCCAATGATGACTTACCTTTCATTGTCAAGGCCGATGCCTCCTCTTATGCTTTGGGTGCTGTTCTATCCCAGTCTTGTCCCACCACAGGTCTTCTTCATTCAGTAGCTTTTCATTCTCGTAAATTTACTACTGCGGAATCTCACTATACGGTGACTGAAAAAGAATTACTGGCCATCAAAGACACTTTTCAGCCATGGCGACATCATCTATTGGGTGCCAGACACCAGATCACTATATATACAGATCATAGAAATTTGCAGGATCTGGCTACCTTTAGATGTGTCAACAGTCGACAGGTACGTTGGCATCTTTTCTTCTCCGCCTATGACTTCGTTGTGCGTCATCGCCCTGGTGCTATCCACGGCAAAGCAGATGCCCTGTCACATCTACCTGGTGGAAACTCTCTTCCAGTTTTCCCTGAATCCCTCCTAGGCAGACAACATGTAATTTGTTTATGTACCCCTCCAGGCCAATTACTTGATTCCATCAAACAATGGACGTCCCGTTATCCTGACCAGATATTGGATTGGAACTTGGTACTTCACAACGAGTTGCCCTTTATGCAGGACAAGCTTTATCTTCCCATTCATGACATTCGTCTTCGTGCACTGGAATGGTCACATGACGCCCCTATTAATGGACACCCCAGTCAGAAGCGTACCCTGGCTTTACTACAACGGTGGTGTTGGTGGCCCTCTATGCACAAGGACGTGTGTACTTATGTCAATGGTTGTCCCGTTTGTGCCCAGTGTAAAAACCGGAGAGGCAAACCCCTGGGTTTACTCCAACCATTACCCCTCCTGCTCCGTCCTCCGTCCCTGGCATACAGTATCCATGGATTTCGTGACAGATCTATCCAAGGTACAGGGTTACAACACCATTTGGGTTGTGGTTGACTCCTTTACCAAAATGGCTCGTTTTATTCCCTGTACTCGGGTGCCCTCTGCTACCACCTTGGCTGATTTGTTTTTTCGTTCTGTTTTTTGCATGTTTGGTCTCCCCTCTGTCCTCATTTCCGATTGGGGTTCCCAGTGTACTTCACGCTTTTGGCGATCCCTCACTAAACTCACTGGCATTGATGCTCGATTTTCATCCTCCTATCATCCGGAATCCGATGGCCAAACAGAACATGTCAACCAATCACTCGAACAGTACTTATGTTGCCTGTCCTTGCAGTTCCAGCATTCATGGCATTGTGTGTTGCACATTGCTGAGTTTGCGTACAATAACGCCGCCCACTCATCCACTGGTTTTTCCCCCTTTTACGTTCTGTACGGTCAGCATCCTCGCACTCTGCCTTTACCTGACCTTCCTTTCTCAGGCACCCCAGCCACCGGCGCTTGCCTCTGGGACCTGTTCGCCATTCATGACCAGACATTGTCCCATCTCCGGGAATCACAGACCCTTATGTGTCGGGCCGCTGACAGGCACCGGACTCTGGCCCCTTCCTACCATGTTGGTGACAAGGTCTGGTTATCGACTAGGCATTTGGGCATTCCTGGTTGTAAGAAGTTGTTGCCAAGTTTTGTGAGCCCCAATAGAATCACTCAAGTAGTCAATCCGGTAGCTTATTGCTTATCAGTTCCCGGCACCTGGAAGATCCACCCGGTATTTCACACTTCCCTTTTGAAACCTTTTCTCCCCTCTACTCGGGCTATTTTGCCACCTTCTCAGGTCCCTCCATGTGCTTCTGGGGAATTTGAGGTCAGCGCTATTCTTGGCTCTCGACTCATTAGGAGTCGCCTGTTTTACCTCGTGGACTGGTTGGAGTTTGGTCCTGAGGAGAGGTCTTGGGAACCTGCTGGGAACGTTCATTTTTTTTTGGTTTCCCGTTTTCACAGGGACAATCCGTCCAGCCCACGGGGTTGTGGGCCTTTTCGGGGGGGCTCTGTCACACCTTCCACTTCACATCCTCATAGCATAGCTAGACCCCTACACCCAGGTACCCCAGGCAGCCCCTTAACCTTGAGACCTCATGAGTGCACCCAGCGGCAGCATATTGTTGTTAGGCGTTCTGTTTTTCCCATTTCACACGGCCTGTTTTCACGCCGTATTCAGCACCCGTGGTGCCTATGGCCACAATGGAGAATGCCTTTGCCATGGGGACGAGGCACAAACCACCGCTGCGCAATGCGGAACCAATCACGTGACCACGCAAATCCCGATCACGTGATTGGAACGGGACGTTCATAAGGAAGTCCCTCACTCAGAACTTTGCTTATCAGCTGTTCGCAACAGTTGCTACGCGGCTCCTCGACCTTGTTACTTGGATCTATTTTGGTTTCTGGAATCTTTCTTCGTCCCCGGACTGCGCCTGCACCATGTTTGGTTCATTTCACCCGGCTCCACTAACGACTACGCTTTTGCTTACTGGACTGCGCTTGGATCTCGTTTTGGTTTGTTGAACTTCTGCAAGGTTATTTGATCACGGACTGCTTATCGGATTGCCTCAGTCTTCCCCTCATTACTTCTGCTATCGCAAGGAGCCTCTGTCTCTCTGCAGGGTCCCTGCTACGGCTCCTTTCCTCCTATGTTTCCTGGCAGCACTCTTGTGTCCCTAGGAACAACAGAACCTTTAGTTCTACTCGCCAACATCGATCTGCTGCTGCTGGATCCACTTCCTGTTCCCTACTTTCCCCTGGCTTTCCATAGCTTCCCCTCAGGTGTAGAGACACATCTTTCCAGCACACCACCACCCTCATTAGGTAGGTATTCATTATCTAGTTTGTGTTATACTGTCATTTGCAAAAACATTATCAGTAGTTAATCACTGCCTTTCTTTTCAGCGGTCCGGGGTCCTGTGTTCCTGCTCTGACCTACTTGTGGCCCTAATAACCGGTCAGCGTGTTTTATTGCAATCCCTCTGACTGGTGCTTAGGGGCGGCGGTTTTCATAGTCCACATGATTGCAGTTTCCTGACAGTACCTTTCACAGAGGAGAAATATCTATTTGCATATCAGTCTGGTCCCATCCACTTGGGCAGTCCAGCACCAAAATGCTTGGCAATTCTCCTCTGAACAAGAGTACAAACAGCAACCCCAAACGCGTGTTTTGGCCTTGCCGGGTCTCATAAGTGAGGTGAAGCTATGCCTCTCTAAGCACTGTGAGCAACAAAGGCCCTCCTGAACAGCACTAGGGCAGAAGCTAAAAAAAGAGAAAGGACATCCAGAACAAATCTCTCTGAAAGATAAGGTTCCAAGCATAAACATATCCACGGTAAACAGATGCACCAAGTAAAGATAGGTAGAGACAGATAGTTGTCCAGAGAGTCAGGCATGGTCAAAAGGAGGAAGACAAAGGTTTACACGAGTAGCACACAACACAAAACTCAACGGACCGTTGTGGAGCTCTGGGTGCCGTCATCTCATGTCTCTTCAGGGAGCTGCATCAGCGGTTTATGGGACACTGTGTGCATCTGTATACCACGTGACTGTGCATACCCTGGTGCTGGTGTTCAACGTAGTACCATGGCATCTACATGTGGGCCCACACTAACACTCTGGTTCTTTTGGATTCGCAGCCTGAGCGATTCCTAATAACCCCTGCCATCAGGTTAGCTGCACTTTTTATGAGATATTACCATAATTTCACAGAAATATATTTTTTTTCTTAAGATATGATATACTTTTTTTTCATTTTGTATTCTGGATTGTTAATCCAACCTTTCACTATTAAAACAAACAAAAGCAGAGCATACATACAAACATCAACACATGAATGTTAAGGATTTTAAAGAGGCGTCACACCTCCAGACCAGGACTCTTTATGCTGGCCAGGGATGTAGCGCACAATCAAAACGCCTTTAGATAAATGAATTTTGATTCAGCTTTGAGAAGGCAGCCAACCCGTCTCACACCCCCCTTAACGTACACCCTGTGTCGCAATGGACCATGAACCAGGCTGGTGTGTAATAGTAGAATATTTATTTATTTTTAATTATGAATACGATCAAACACGTTCAATATGGGGTAGCAATCACTAGAGTGGTGATAATTACACAGTAAAATGATAGAATACACTTAGTTTAACCTTCTACATAAGATGTACAATTAACAAATGAATGAAATTAAGATTACTTTTTGGGTAGAGCTTTGACATGGCACCACAGTTAAGTATTCCCCCTGCAACACCCCTTCAAACCTCTGTTAACCAAATGTTGTGTGGGTGGAGTGGAGTAGCATGGAGTCAATTAAACTATGCAAAATGGTGATTTTACATGTGCGGGTGAATGGATAAGGGAAGAATGTGTATGGCTGTATCAAAGAAGCAAGAAAAGTTTCAAGCTACAAGGCAATGTACTAAACAAAGGGCATACAGTGTACAAAATAGACTATGGAAGGAACCACAGTGCAGCAAGAATCACACGTGGCAAAATTGCAATTGCTACATTTCACTCTTTATATGGTAATTCATTAATTTATTCCAAATAATACTAAGGACTTATATAGCGAACTGAAATGATTTGGAAAGAATGGTGCTGACACATGGAAATTAACACAGATTTTCCTAAGGACAGTATACACAGAGGATTCTGACAATTTAAGAATTTTGCTAGGGTATTTGTATGATTTCTATGGGATTGGACATAATACCAGGTAACAAAGCAAAGGATACAGTTTTCTTTTTACTGGGGAAGGGAAATACTTACAACAAGCTCTTGAATAGAATAGTTTGGACAGCCAGCCAGGCCTCGGGACACGGGACAAAGATCTGGTCGCTTGGGCAACAGCTGGGCTCTTCTCTAGGGACACAGTGGGGCAACCAGGGTTTGGTCTCTTGGATAGCAGGGTGCATCAGCTGGGCAAAGCAGGTAGCTGGGCAAAGCAGGTCTGGTCAGTGCAATAATCCCAAAAGGGTTCGACAGCCTTCTCCCCTTTTTCCCTGATTCTGGATTAGAGATTCAGCCTGGGGAAGAGGTTCTGCCTGGATCTGCTATCAGCTACCCCTGGCATGGCACTGGAATCTGGAATCTTGCATGGTGAATGTAGAATGCCTGGATCTCTGGATGCTGATTTATGAATGCTGGATTCTCTTAAATGTTGGATTTTTGAATGTTCTGAATTTTGACTGTCTCCTCCTTAAATATGCCGGATGACATAAGAGGATTTTTACTATATGGGCAGAACTAAGCTAGACATACCTCTAAATTGGATAAGTCAGCCTGTAACTGTTGCTGCCTCCCTGTGAGCAGATTGGACTGAAGGAAGTGACTCAGTTTTAATGTGTGTGTGTTTTTACAATGTGCTTTGTTCTACCATAGTTACTTTTGGCAAAATCAGTTATCGAGCAATACACTTATATTTACAAATGTCATCATCTGGAAAGTTAAATAGGCAGATTCCATATTTCACAAGGGAAATTTCTGTCCAAACGTCAAGTTTGTGCCATATTGCTTTGTTCTCCTGGCAATCTTTCACCATTTCCATGGAAAACATTTCACCTAAAATTCTAAAATTGTCTACATATATACATATTATCACTGGGCATATTTTCATTAAGTTGCAAATCTGTACCATGAACGCTTTTCCCAGAAATGACATTTTACTGGCGTTTGTGTCCACCACATGTCAGAGAAACCTACAATGTCTTATTTTAATGGCGCAAAAATTACATTTAAAACGGTCATAATTTCACATTACTGTTTCTTTAGGTTACTGAAATAAATAATTTGACATCAAAAGTCCTTTGAATCAAATGGATGGCACCTGTCACTGGAGGGCAGTCCTTAAGATTTCCCCAGTCATTCTACCCCCACTGTGTCAGCTCTGGGTGGCAGGGCTACCATAGCAACCTTTCTTTCTGGCGGATGCAGCTTAAGAGAGGCGTCAACAGGAATTCACACTTGCCATTGACAAGGCCAGTTCCCCTAATCCATTGTTCCTGGCTGGAGAAATGCAAGGAAGCCTGACGAGGTCACAAATTCCCCCACCTTGGCACATTCATAGTTTGTGGGGGAGATTCCTGTCACAGGAAAGTTTAGTGCCTTTGAATGTCCTGCCCAGGTCCCTTTCTTCTGATGTTTTCAAACACGCAATTTCTTTCACTCTTGCTTTCTTTCACAGAAAACCCAGTCTTTAGTAAATATGTATAATATACACTTAAACTACCCCAGTTCCACACAAATATTGCTGTTTCTGTGTCCATATTGGGATGACATCACATTTTTGCTTTAAAGGTGTCCTTTCATTGTTTTGCAAAGCAAAGTAACACGGGTACATTTTACTTTCTTTTGTCATTTACAAATGCTATTTTCCTCGCATCTTCATTCTGCACATTTCCATAGCTCTGGTCAATTTCCTATACACAGGAATCTGTTCAAGAAAAGGGTTCTTTGAAACTAACATTAGCAGAGGGAGAGAGAGAGCCTTTTGTGAAGAGTTGGTCTGTGTTATTTTGTTGCAAAAGTAAAACGCTTGCGGTACGGCCTGGAGTGAATTTCTCTGCTATTTCTTAGATTTTACTTGACACATAATGTCTTTCAGGGAGGACTGTCCTCCTTTGCTGGTGTATAACCTGAAGATAGATGGGCATGAATGTGTCGTATCAGCAACCAAAATGTGTAATGTTGAAAAGATGGAAATAGCATCAATGCACAAAAATTTTAAACACAGAACATCTTCTCTTTCAGTTAGAAATCTTGAGCTTCCAGCATAGCAGCGCTGCACCAGGCTGCTTTTGAATTCTTCTTTTTGGTGCACATGAAGAAATTAACTGCAGCAATTCTCAGGGTGTTCTATGTTTCATCTCGCCCCATATGTGCTCAAAAGAGCCAGCACAGCCATTATTTTTGGTAACCACTAAACAAAGTTTTGACGCAAGGGAATAAGTGCTCAGCATGGCCAGTGCAGCCATTCTTCTTGTAACCGTTGAAAATGCAGTTGGTTGGGGCAGGGGATTTCTGCTGGGCTGGTAAACGTACCCCATATGAATCACAAAATATCAGTTATGTACATATCTAGTAAACTAATCATGAAACATACACAATAGAAATCTATACCATCAGTCAAAGAATAATGCCCTAAGCGAATCGTAGCAAGCAGTAGTTAAAGGGAGAGGATGTATATACCAGCCCAGTCCCTTTTCCCGTTGTTGTGGCAAATGCGAACACACCCAGCAATCTGTTTTATTTAGAAAGGCATGTGTTGCATTCATAATCATTAAAAGAGTGTTATTATGATAACCCCCTCTATGTTGGAGGTCTCGGGGACAAAGAGTGTGCAAATGCATGTAAGGTGGAGACACAGTGGGGACACTTGCAGTCAGTAACAAGACATCAAGCGGATGTGCATTTTCCAAATACCAGAATCCAAATATTAATGCAATTATAAGACAATCTGATAATGTGACCAGTGTCCATTTGGTCCCAGGGTACCATGACCCTTGACAAACAGATTTATCATCAGAAAAGTGACCAACATCCTTTTTTGTATGAGTGGCCTGTAAAATAGGCATAGTTTCTCAGCGTCCGTTAAGAAGCCTCACTGTTAGGCTTTTTTAGTTCATCCGTGGGTGGCACCTGACCACGTGGCCTATGTTGATTGAAGGTAACTTTGCCGGTCCCTGCCTCTTAATTTGATGCAGCAGAGGAATGATGAAGGACTGGCTCAACAGTGGTTTCTTGTGGGTTTCTTGTGGGCACAGCCTAGCTGCACTTTCCTATCCTATTTACATTAATGTAATGTCAGCAACTCTAAATCTAAATCCGATTCCGTGGTCGCAGACCGTACTTGAGACTCCAGGTACGGTATGGTCGGTAAACAAAGCAAGATCGATCAACAGTGAAGAAGAACTTGAAGAAGAAGCAACAATCTCCCCAGGCCCCACAGGCTCAGGAAGGATTTCTGTGACACCCCCAGTGTCGATTAGAGAATGTTTGTTGCGAGTATCAAGGTCACCAATTCCTTTCTCCTCCCCTTTGTCATAGGGCAGAGGAAAAGGAATCCTCTTCACATGTGCCGCAAGGATCCAGTGCTTTTTCCCAGTCACTCGTACGGCGGTCTGCGTGGCCAAAAGGATTTGATATGGCCCCCTCCAACGAGGTGCAAGACAGGAGCCCCTTTCAAAATTCTTCAGTAGGACACACTGGCCAGGTCGGAGTCGATGACCTGGACCCTCGTATTTTACAGGGAGTGCTGCTCGGCACCTGTTGATGAATCAAATGCAAGTTTTGAGTCAACTGGTCACAATAATTATACAAAAGAGGATACTGATTTCTTTCAACTGCTTGGGTTTTGGAACATTCCATATATTGGCTGGTCTCCCCATGATGATCTCATAGAGGGAGAGCCCTGTCTTTGATTGTGCAGTTGTACGCATGGATAATAAGGCTATTGGCAAAGTGCCAGGCCATTTCAAATTACTATGTGTGCACACCTTCGTGATTTTGTTCTTTTAGATTCCGTTATGGTGTTCTACAAGACCTGCACTCTGAGCATGCCTGGCCGAATGGAACCGTTTATCAATCAGTAATCCCACACAAACTTGCAGGATGACAGCAGCAATAAAATGCACACCATTATCAGACCAAATTACCCTCGGCAAGCCAAACCTAGGAAAGTATTCCTTCAGCATGGTCTTTGCCGTCGATGTTGCTGTGGCATCTTTGAGAGGAAAAGCCTCAAGCCATTTAATGAAAGCACAGATTACGACTTATACATATTTATAGTTTTGACAGTGTTCCATCTCAATAAAATCAAAATGAATCAGCTCAAAAGGCATGAAGGGCTGACCAAAACTACCCTTCAGTGTCGGTGGCATCCATCTTTGCTTTTCATTATCCAACCAACAACCCTCATCACTCATCATCTAGACCCACTTGGACGCTCAGCCCACTGTTTGATTTCTTCTGGAGTATCTTCAGCCTGAATTTCTTTTATATAGCTAACCCATTCATCTATCATACAAGTGTCAGTGACCCCCTTTGTTGGATCTAACACATACATCTTTGAATGCAAATCGGTGGCAGTCTGTTTGGTTATTCTGTCAGCAAATGTGTTTCAGTTTTCCTACATCGCCTGTCACTTTCTGGTGTGTGGCACACTTCATTATTGCTAACTGTGTAGGAAGCGCAAGCACAGAAAGCAACCGGACTATTAGAGTACCATGTTGAATTTTTGTTCCATGCGAGGTTAAGAAACCTCTCTCAGCCCATAGTCAACCAAAGTTGTGAACTACCACGAAGGCATATTGGCTGTCTGTCTATATATTCACACTAAGCCCTTCAGAAAGTTCACAGGTTCTGGTTAAGGCAATAATTTCTGCACCCTGCGCAGAATTATGCAGAATTCATTTGGCTTCCACAATAGTGCTTAATGTGGTGATTGCGTAAGCAGCAGTGGATGTACCATCTGGAAGATTAAAGCAGGAGCCATCGCAAAACAGCTCCCTTTGTGGATTCATTACGGGTGTATCACTTAAATCAATTCTGCCCTTAGTTTCTTGTTCTGTGGTATAGAGGCAATCATGTGACATCTTGTCACTACAGTCTGTTTCTTTTGGGAGAGGCAATAGTTCAGCCAGATATGATGAGCAACATCTCTTAATTTGGCTTTGCGGAGCAAATAGAATCAGCTCGTACCTTGTTAGCCGAGCCCATGTGAGATGTCGCGTTTGCGTTCTGTTTAATATAACGTCTATGGAGTCGGGTACCATCACTGTTAAAGAATGACCTAAAACCATACCCTCACTTTGTTTAACGGATGCAGTGGCAGCAGCTACAGCTCTCAAACATCTCGGTAAAGCGCATGCAAGAGGGTCTAACGTGGAAGAAAAATAACTGCACAGTCTATTCTTGCCCCCATGTTCCTGTGTCAAAACAGCCAAAGCGCATCCCTCACATTCATGCAAGTACAACACAAAGATCTTTTCGTAATTTGGTGTGCCCAAAACTGGTGCTGAACTCAAAGCAGCCTTGAGGAAATAAAAAGCATTCTGGAAATCCATTCTTTATCAGTGCCAACATATAGCTTTTATCATTAATGAAAAATGTGGGATCCACTGTCTACAATAGGAAGCCATGCTTATTAAAGCTGTGACCTCTTTCTGTGTTTTTGGGATAGACATACTAGAGATGCTTTGTTTCCGTTCAGGTGTCAGTCTTCTTCCCTCCATCGACAGGAGATAGCCTAAATAGACGATCTCCCGTTGACAATACTGAAACTTTTTCAATGAAGCCTTATGCCCATGTTCTGCTAAATGAATAAGCAGATACACACTGCCTCCTTTGCAAGCAACTTCAGAATCAGCAGCTAGAAGTAGATCGTCAATGCAAAGCAACAATGTACAAGTAGAAGGTAACTCAAGCGTGTACCCTGGTGGCACACGAGTGAATGTAAACAAGCATCCCCCTAAGGTGAACGAGAACAAATAGCTGTTTTAAGCATTTGTAGAGAAATACTAAAAAAAGTGTTTTTCAAATCCACAACACTAAAATGCATAGCCAATGCTGGAATCATTGTCAATATTGTAGTAACTCTCATACAAAAGATATATCGAGGTCGTCCCTTAAAGCGAAAAGTGGATTGGGACTATTATAAGAAATATCTGTATGCCAAAAGTATCCACTCTGCTGAAATGAAAGAAGTTGTTTTCTTATAATTTGTTCAACCAACGTTAATATTATAGTGTAACCTCAACCAAGGAAATCACAAATATTATTTTGCCACAGTATATATGCTCTGAAAACATTCCTTGTATTAACAAAATACATTTTTTTGGTATTATCAAAAAAATGGTTTAATAAATACAAAAGATTGGAAGTGCAGTTTGAAATAGTTGATCAAAGATAAAGCTGCAACTTAGAAGAAAGTTTGGCAGAGAAACAGATTGGTACAATTTTGTGCAAATAGGTGAATGCAACCAATGAGTAAACCAGTACTTGTTGAAAATACAAAAACATATATGACAAAACAAACAGAAAGAGGCCAAATACCCTCAACTCGAGAGAAACTGCATGTCTGGCTCCAAAGACAGAAGAAACAAAAAGAGGCCAGATACCCTCAACTCGAGGGAGACTTTAAGCGGCCCACATTTCAATATACAGATGCCACTGTTTTAATAAATAAGAAGGATGCAGGTCTGCCGACGTGTTGGTGTTTGATGAGCGGGAAACTCCTAGACAAAGGCACAACAGTGTTTGTGCATGTTCAATGTTTCAACACTAGTTAGGAATCAGACTTCAAATTGAGTTCCAAAATTGAGTTGTCCAGTCAAAGAAGAAAGTTCAAACATCCAAATCACGTTTCGGATCTGCCCCCTGCTGGGCATGTGTATTTTTTAATGGAGCCTTCCTCTGGGCGAGAACATGAAGAAAAGAGGAAGTCAGACTTGTCCCTGTATGAAGGCAGACAAAGAAAAGAGGAGTATCATAAAACATGTTTTGTTTTAAGGAATGTTTTCAGCTTTGGTGGTATAGGTCTGAATCCAAAGACAATTAGTTACTTAATAATTTTGCAACAACAATTAAAAGCCCTTGTGGGAGCATCGTCCTTACCCTGATTCTGGGCATGGAATGAATCAAGAAAAACCCACTTGGGCTGGGATTGTGGTCTTCCACAAATAAGAGGGACGCAGCTTGGAACCCGAGGACCCCAGGGCGCAACCATTCGCTGTTGTGTTAGTAATTAACTGTGGCAAGGTAAGGAGAGAGACAAAAACAAAAAAAAAACAATGGGTCTATCTCTCTAACAACTCAGATGCACTTGGAATGGAATGCTGAGGAGAGATAAATGAAATAATTTTCACATACCTCTTAAGAGTAAGAATCGTGTCTAGGTGACTCTTGCTCCATGTGTAGGTCGTGAGGTTTCACTTGTACTTGTAGTAATACACAGACTAAACAAGCCCAAAACAGAAGGGGAGAAAAAACAAAATCAGTAATAGTTGCGTTGTTTTAAAGTTGCGTTTTTCTGTTTGTCGGAAACCTCACTAGAGAAAACTTGGTGTGGGTTTCTAACAGAAAGAAAGTTAAAGAGGGATGCGGTCCATTTGGTACCTTAATAGAGAAGGGTTCGTGTAGAGTCCCGTTGCAGTAGAGATGCCTTTGCTGCAGCCGCAAGCCAGTCTGACTCAGCTGACTGAATGCTGAGTCATAACTGAAGAGCCAACAGCGCCGCCATTACTAGTGCGGGTGTGGCTCGTCAAGCCGGGGCTTGATTGGCTTAGTCCGGTCCTGGACAAACCTTCCTGATGGAAGGAGTAAAGGCGCAATGTGATAGGCGCGCTCAGACTGTCAGTCAGTCAATGCTATGGGGGTGTGTCTCTCCAGCATTGGAGCTCGAGCGGCAGCCAAAGTAAGAGCGTGATGAGCTGTCACCCTAGCTTATGGGTGGAGTAAGAGCGTAATGCAATAGGTGCAATACGGCTGTCAGTCAGTCAGTGCTGTGGGGGAGTGTCCCTCCCATATTGGAGCTCAGAATTGAAATCAAAGTTTGAGCATAATGTGCTGTCACAGCGGGTGCAGGTGTCAGTAGTGATGCCAAAAAATGAGCGTGGTGTACGTCTGCACTGTTGGGCATCAGGCCACGTGATAAGAAGTCCTCAGGTGTCAATTGAATTGTTAACGCCAAGCACAGCGATCATTCGCAATAGAGGGAAAGCATGTGTTAGGTAAAAACCTCTCCCCCGGCAGCAAGGAAGGCAGCCGGAGAGCCTCAAGACAGGGCACTGTTCGTCGGGTAGGAGCAGGAAAACCACTTAGGACATGCATCTAACCCTGATCATGAGGTTGAAAGAGGTATCTTCATTCATGAAGCTTTAAATTAAAGGGACATATTCTTCATTTAAACCATTCTCGTGACTGGAAAGTCTATGGATCCACCTTGCTTCTTTTTGCTGGAGACTACATGGTATATTGTCAGATCCCTTGACTACATCCAAAATCCACCACTTGATGTCATTAGGGGTGTGGTGTTTTTCTAAAAAGTGGTTCACAAGAGGTGCTGATGTGTTTTTGCATCTAATGCGGGATCGATGCACAGAAATTCTGGTGTTCACTGATCTGCTTGTCTGGCCAACATACCTGAGGCCACAGGGGCATTCAATGCAATACATAGCTTGTTTTGTCTTGCAGTTTGTCATGAAGTTTAGGTGCCAGGTCTTGGTTCCAATATCGAAATTTTTAATTGTGCAAGTGAATTGGCACACTATTATACAATTATACAAAAGAGGATACTGATTTCTTTCAACTGCTTGGGTTTTGGAACATTCCATATATTGGCTGGTCTCCCCATGATGATCTCATAGAGGGAGAGCCCTGTCTTTGATTGTGCAGTTGTACGCATGGATAATAAGGCTATTGGCAAAGTGCCAGGCCATTTCAAATTACTATGTGTGCACACCTTCGTGATTTTGTTCTTTTAGATTCCATTATGGTGTTCTACAAGACCTGCACTCTGAGCATGCCTGGCCGAATGGAACCGTTTATCAATCAGTAATCCCGCACAAACTTGCAGGATGACAGCAGCAATAAAATGCAGACCATTATCAGACCAAATTACCCTCGGCAAGCCAAACCTAGGAAAGTATTCCTTCAGCATGGTCTTTGCCGTCGATGTTGCTGTGGCATCTTTGAGAGGAAAAGCCTCAAGCCATTTACTGAAAGCACAGATTACGACTTATACATATTTATAGTTTTGACAGTGTTCCATCTCAACAAAATCAAAATGAATCAGCTCAAAAGGCATGAAGGGCTGACCAAAACTACCCTTCAGTGTCGGTGGCATCCATCTTTGCTTTTCATTATCCAACCAACAACCCTCATCATCTAGACCCACTGGACGCTCAGCCCACTGTTTGATTTCTTCTGGAGTAGCTTCAGCCTGAATTTCTTTTATATAGCTAACCCCTTCATCTATCATACAAGTGTCAGTGACCCCCTTTGTTGGATCTAACACATACATCTTTGAATGCAAATCGGTGGCAGTCTGTTTGGTTATTCTGTCAGCAAAAGTGTTTCAGTTTTCCTACATCGCCTGTCACTTTCTGGTGTGTGGGACACTTCATTATTGCTAACTGTGTAGGAAGCGCGAGCACAGAAAGCAACCGGACTATTAGAGTACCATGTTGAATTTTTGTTCCATGCGAGGTCAAGAAACCTCTCTCAGCCCATAGTCAACCAAAGTTGTGAACTACCACAAAGGCATATTGGCTGTCTGTGTATGTATTCACACTAAGCCCTTAAGAAAGTTCACAGGTTCTGGTTAAGGCAATAATTTCTGCACCCTGCGCAGAATTATGCAGAATTCGTTTGGCTTCCACAATAGTGCTTAATGTGGTGATTGCGTAAGCAGCAGTGGATGTACCATCTGGAAGATTAAAGCAGGAGCCATCGCAAAACTGCTCCCTTTGTGGATTCATTAAGGGTGTATCACTTAAATCAATTCTGCCCTTAGTTTCTTGTTCTGTGGTATAGAGGCAATCAGTCTGTTTCTTTTGGGAGAGGCAATAGTTCAGCCAGATATGATGAGCAACATCTCTTAATTTGGCTTTGCGGAGCAAATAGAATCAGCTCGTACCTTGTTAGCCGAGCCCATGTGAGATGTCACGTTTGCGTTCTGTTTAATAGAACGTCTATGGAGTCGGGTACCATCACTGTTAAAGAATGACCTGAAACCATACCCTCACTTTGTTTGACGGATGCAGCGGCAGCAGCTACAGCTCTCAAGCATCTCGTTAAAGCGCATGCAACAGGGTCTAACGTGGAAGAAAAATAACCGCACCGTTTATTCTTGCCCCCATGTTCCGGTGTCAAAACAGCCAAAGCGCATCCCTCAAATTCATGCAAGTACAACACAAAGATCTTTTCGTAATTTGGTGTGCCCAAAACCGGCGCTGAACTCAAAGCAGCCTTGAGGAAATAAAAAGCATTCTGGCAATCCATTCTTTATCAGTGCCAACATATAGCTTTTATCATTAATGAAAAATGTGGGATCCACTGTCTACAATAGGAATCCGTGCCTATTAAAGCTGTGACCTCTTTCCGTGTATTTGGGATAGACATACTAGAGATGCTTTGATTCCGCTCAGGTGTCAGTCTTCTTCCCTTCATCGACAGGAGATGGCCTAAATAGAGGATCTCCCGTTGACAATACTGAAATCTTTTCAATGAAGCCTTATGCCCATGTTCTGCTAAATGAATAAGCAGCAACACACTGCCTCCTTTGCAAGCAACTTCAGAATCAGCAGCTAGAAGTAGATCGTCAACACACTGCAACAATGTACAAGTAGAAGGTAATTCAAGCGTATCATGCTGTTCTTTCAATGCTCTACTATAGATGCTTGGACTCTCAGTGTACCCTGGTGGCACACGAGTGAATGTAAACAAGCATCCCCTTAAGGTGAACGCGAACAAATAGCTGCTTTCAGCATGTAGAGAAATACTAAAAAAAGCGTTTTTCAAATCCACAACACTAAAATGCATGGCCAATGCTGGAATCATTGTCAATATTGTAGTAACATCAGGTACAATCGAAAACTGTGGAGCAATAACCTTATTAATGGCGCGCAAGTCAATAATGATACAAAATAAACTGGTATAATCGGACTATTACACACGCTACCTGCAATTTCCTCAATCACACCTATGTGTACAAAATCAGAAATAATACTCTTCAAAGCCTGCTCACCTTCAACCGAATCTTATACTGGGGAATATGCAGCAATTTAACACCTGGTTTCAACACAATTTTAACTGGTACCATTTTTCTAATGCCTACGTCATTATCATTTACTGCCCATAGACATTTCGGAACCTTATTCAATTCAGTTGGTAAAGGTCTACACAAAAACTGTGGGACGGAAGTTTGTTGAGGCGAATTCGTTAAGTAAACTTCATCCGGGGAACAGTAAATCACAGCATTCAATTTCTTCAATAAATTTAATCCCAACCAATTTTCGCCACAATTTGTCATCAACAGAAATGGACACAAATCAGTGAATGGTCCCAGTGAAATCATTACCGGGTGAGAGACCGGACTAACCACTGGTGTACCAGAGAACCCCACAGAAATGTTGTTCTGCCCTGACAGTGGACTATCTGGAACCCGTGAATGATCAATAGAACACTTAAGTGTGCTCCTGTATCTATCAAGAATAGATGCTTCCTATAACCCACCTTCATTTCAACGTAGGGCCCTTTCTGATCAATGGGAATAGCTACTGGTTCCAGACCCTGCTTCGGGCTGTCCTAATGGAACAGTATATCGTCAAATCCAAAATCCTCCGAAAAATAGACAGTCGAAGGATTATCAAAAATCTTCCCACTATTAACACTTCTTTGCTGATTATCTTGTGAAGGTGCCTGTTGATTCTGTGCAAACTGACTTCTACCAGTACCCCCTATCCCAGGACGGCCTCTCTATCGTCTACCTATGACATCATACGTGCTATTTGATCTCTGCTGAAGAATCGGGCATGTTGCTCACCAATGACCCTCCTGTCTACAATATGCACATTGGTTCATGTGTACAGGACCCAGTTGTGCATTACCCTGTGGTGTAATTTGGCCTCTGAATTGTGTATTCCCACCTCTGTCTCCTCTAGCTATTTGCTGCAATAATAATTTAGTTTTCAAGTCTCCCTTCTTCTTTGCCTTCTTCTCTGTATTAACCCTACTCTCGTAGTTCTGATCCATATGTAATACTTCATATTGTGATTTCGCTTGCCAGGCACTCTCAGAAGTCATAATCTGTGATTGGATTTCAGGCAATAATCTGCGCACAAATTTGTCTACAAACATCCTTTTTCCTGACTCTGTATTTAAGTCTTGACCACTCAAATCTGAAAACACTTGCTCGAACATATTAAAATTCTCATTTGCACCCTCTGATTTAAGTAGTATGCAAAACGTAAGTTTATCCCATATGATTCTTTTCTCAGGAACCAGAGTTTTTAATTTAGCTCTTATTCTGTCTGGCAACACTAGTATCACTTGTGGTGGTTTCTCACCAGCATTCCTTTCCCCATCTATTCGTACTAAAGCATCCCATATCACCCGTCCCTGCCTGATTGTTTACAGTTCTAATCTGCTTCCACAAGTCAGCAGGAAGGATCACGGGAAACAACAATTCTAAATCACCCAGCGTGAAAACTGATGAATGCAAAACAGATTCAATTTCTTTATAAAATCCTGTTGGATTCTTCTAATATCTGGAATTGTTTGTCTAATAGTATTCACTTCCTGTCTACAAAATGGGACATGAACAAACCGTGAGACATAATGTGCTTCAATAGGAGTAGCAGGTGTTCCTGCTGCTACATCAGCTAGAATTTCTACTTTCGGAACAAATATCGGAGGAATCTCCCTCATCGGCAATTGTAAAGTAGGTAAATCTGAACTATTAAGCAACAAGGTTAAATCAAGTGACAAAGTAGTCAAAGCAGTATCGGATGAAAATGCTCTCTTATAAATGACCATGAAATCTGGGGGACAACAAATCTTTCTCTTCATAAACCTATCTTGTAGATTCTCGATTATCACCTGTAACACTTTCCTTTAAATTGCCGGAGCATACTGACTAAACGTGTCATGCACTTCAATGGGAGAAATTGAAACATCTGAAATCCATCTAAGAGAGTCCTTTGTGCAAATGGGCCTTACTTTACCCATTGGTTTCAATGGAGGAAGAAATTGTTTCTGCACATTTGAAGCTTCCCCTCCATTACCATCCATTTCATCTTTCTGTAACTGATCTAGCTCCCTCTTAAACTCAAATACTCTCTCTGCATGTTCATATACTTTCTCTTCAGTGTCCCTTCTGTGGGCTAGGACATTCAAATCCCTCAACCCCTGTGGGACATTCATGTCCGTCAAATCACTCCATATATCAGCTAAAATGTGTTCCATCCATTCTATCAAAATAGTCTGTTCAGGAATATCCCCTTGGACAGAAATCGCAACTAAAACAGCTGATTCATCACCCTCTTCTATGTACTTTTTAGCCCACGTATACAATTCTCTTTTTCTAGCTTTAGATACTGTACCACAAGTCACTATTCTTGAATCAGCTCCCGCCCCTTTACCACTACCGGTAGAGCAGAATTACTTTGTAAATAGAGTTCAGACAAATCTTGTTCAATAGGTAGCAGAAGAATTACTGCTGGTGGTGCAGACGGAATCAAGGGGACGGCAACTGCAGAAAGGGTGGAGGTGCAGAAGGAGGAACAACAACAGGAAGAGGAACAACAATGTGAAGAGGAGGAACTACAACGGGAGGTGGCACAACAACGGGAGGAGGCACATAAGGAGGCGGTGCAGTGGAAACAGTTCTACGTTCATTCAACAATTTATTAATTAATTCATCTGATGTACGAAAATCCTGAGATGGATATATCTTTTGTATGTCAAGTTGGAAAGCCCTATCCATACCCCTAATATATTCTGACTGTTTCTGCTGATCATGCAATAGTGTTTTCTCAGCATTTGTCATGTGTCTACGTGCATGTTTTTCTTTACTTCTGAGTTGCTGCATAACTTCCTTTCTCCAATCTTTTACAGCTTCAAATGCTGCAGTCCAAGCTTTTTTCCTCAATAATATGGATTGTAAATGCTGTAGGCGGGCAATTTCAAAACTGCCATGAACTGGAAACTGAAGTTCAGAAACATGTCTAGTCTGTCTGTGCCAAATATCATTGAATACAATAACTCCTAGGCCGTACTTACAATACATAAAATAAGCCGGTGACCCATCGGGTGTCGCCGGTTTGCCTTGTCCCAAGATTGTCTATCTCTGTGGAATAATGCCCTGAAACAGGATGACAATTTCCCAGGCATATCAGATCACTGCTGTTACCTGGCGTCTTTTGAATTTGCAAATCCAAAACTGCCATCAATATCAGGATTCTTAGGAATCGGGGCACGACTCACCTGATTTCAAAATACAAAGGGTCAGATCGGATTTCAAAGGATCATCGTGGCTGGCGATTTTGATAAACAGGCTTCGATATGAGGACCCTCGTCAAGATGTCCTCCTAAACGATGCTCACCGTCCAGGGATCGGGTCGTGCAGTACTGCAGAGGAATCGCAGCGCACTTTGCAGAGGCCACTGTCACTCTCCGATCCCAGTCCGGTAGCCTCGTCTTGGTCTAGCGATGTGTCATCAATGGTGAGGGTCCCTATTCGGGCACCAACTGTAGGATCAAAAGAAATATCGAGGCTTAGTACCACCAAAGATTAAATACGGCAGTCACGAGTTCAAAAGTACATGTACAGTTTTATTGGTCAGATAGCTATCCGGCTCTCAGCACCTCGCAGTGTGTACCAGCAGACACCGTGAGGAGTGAGAGTGCTGGACATTACAAAGACACAGGCTTTTATACAGTTGGCCACAATCCCGGTTACATCTTCCAGCCCCTCTTCGAGTTACATATAAATTAAGGATTCGTAGCCAGTTCACATAACTAATACTGATCCAAATAACTATATATTGTTTAATGTTTTCCTCAAACACTAGACACGTTTTTCTACACATATGATACAATGGTAACATTTGTTTTCAAGCTTAAAGTTAATCCAGTTTCAAGGAACTTACACACAGATTTCTGCAAAGGCATACGGTTTCAGCTATTCAACCTTCTGTTCCACTGTTTGAAGAGGATGATGCTATTGGTACAGAAAACATCTAAATAACTGTTCAGTTCAACTCTAGTTTAGCTCCACGGTTTCTTAGTTCAAGACAAACAATCCACTCTCAGTAGCCACAACATGTTTATCTGCGTTGATACAGTGCAAAGTTCTTCTTTCTCTACTGGAGCCGAAAACACAAAGTTTAACATGAGGCAGAAACAGGAGTTAAACAAAATGGCGGATGATTCTAAAATGGCAGCGTAGTCAGCCATATTCAGGTTCATTCAAATGTGATTTTCAGTGTGATGCGAATGCGCTTAGGCCAATGTTCGTTATCAGGCAGTATTATGTGAAATATACTTTAACAGCAACTTTCCTGAAATAGAGCAGGACTGAGTTTATTGGTTTCTTTACACCTTCAACGTACACAATTAACTGATAATTGATTAGGGTCTCCCTTGTAAGATTCCATTCTGCATCCCAAAACTTTTTTTTTTACTGCATGGGGGAAAGTGAATCAGGGTCTCACTAGATGCATCCATTGGCAATCGCAGTGACGCAACCAATGATACCGAAGTGAGAAATTCCTGGTTAGGTCAAAATGTCAGGGCAGTATCTTTTTATACAGTGAAAAATAATTCTACATTACAACAGCCTGTAAATGTATACCAGCCATAGTGACATATTTTCGAGAGGTTAAGAACTTTCTTCCAAAATACAGCCTCAATTTTACTCCATTGGTCACCTTTTTGTGGACGTAAAACCACGGCACTATAAGTCAGGATCAGCATAACCTTACATTTATAAAATGTGAATGTGGGCAGAAAATAAACTTGTCCATAGCGGTTGTTAATCTTTTTAGCCTGACTGGCTAAAATTAGGGTTTTATCAGCATGCATAATGATCAGCCTTATTGTATCTCCCGAGAATTAACAAGCCCAGATAGATAGAGTGGACTTTTCACGTCTAGTGTGTTGTCATTTAAGTTCCATGCAAATTACTTGTTGCTTTTACCGTATGAAGACATGACCAAAATCTTCACCATTAAAGCGTCAATTATTAGATAATTGACTTCCATGTATTTTTTGAGGGCTGGGAGTTTGTGTTGCAGGCTAGTTGGGGTATGATCCAAAAGGACCAGATCGTCTCCATACGCCAACCATCTAACTGAAGAATTCTCATGTTTCTGAGGGAAGGATCTAGTTTCCTTTAGTGCTTCTCCAATGTCTGCTGTAAAAAGACTAAATAGAAATGGAGCAAGCACACCACCCTGACATAGGGCTCTATCATGAGTTGGGTGGTGCACTAAAAATGCAGCAGTATTACCGTTACTGCTGCATTACCACACCACCCAACTATGAGTTGTGTGGTAAGTTGGGGGATTCACCTCCAGCTCCAAACTGAAGGTAAATCTGCAGACCTTCTGCTCATTTTCGGCACAATTACCATGGCAGAATCACTGCCATGGTAATTGTGTCAAAATTGCCCCATTGGGTCCAATGGACTTACACCACCACCACTTGTAATCCAACAAAATACCGCCAGACCAAGTGCTGTAATGGTCATTGTGTTGGGTGGTATTCCAGAATATTTATCACTGGCATACCGCCCAACTTGTAATGACCCCTATAGTCCTTTCAGTTGAGTCAGATTGGAACATTGGGTATTCAACTTAATTAAAACCTTTGTGTCACTGTGCATATAGTTTAATATATTAATCATTGAAGTAGGGCAACACTATTTCTGAACCTTGAAACAAAAAGATATATATTTACACAGCCAAAGTCCATCGTAAAGTCTACAAAAGCCACATAAATTGGTTGTTGCTTAACATGTGAATCTCAGAAGATTTAACATGAGGTCATTTAACAAAGTGCCAACGTATTTTTTCAAGCCATATTGATAGATGTAGAACATTCCATTTTCAACAGTCCAACAATCCAAATGTTTTAGAAGGATGGAGGAGACAGTTTGACTAGAAACGTCCAGCAAAGCTATCGGGCAATAGTCTTTGGGTCAAGACCTATTGCCCTTTTTAAATATCGGCAAAATATAAGACAATTTCCAAGACAAAGGCATAGATTGAGATTTTACAACTTTATCAAATAATATGTTTAAGATCCTAGACCAACGGATGGAATTTCCCTTCAAAGTAAAGTTAGACAGAGCACGGAATACCTCACTTTTTAAAATTATCTGCAGCATGTTATCTGTGTCATCACTTAAGCACCATCTCAGATCTAACGTTTCAAGGGAAGCATAGTTAGATGGTGGTAGAGCATTCAAAGATTGTTAATAATGGTCCCACACTTTACCAGAGATTGGGTGGATTAACAAGTTGCCTTGATGGCCGTTTCCTTTTTTAATCAGTTTCCAGAAGTGCACATTATTTATTATTCACCATCATTGAAGTAAATATAAACTCTGAATCATTCTGTATAATTATGTATTTATCACTTCTAACCCAATTTTTATATTTGGTTTTAGCCTGGCAGCTTCTGTTTTGAATTGCATAGTAGAAACATTGGCCAACCTTTGCAAGCTGCTGCAAAGCTCTTTTTCCTTTCCATACATGTTTTAGTAAAAAACATGCTTACTTACATGGTTTGGGTGTGATAGTTTTGGAAACCTATTATAGAAAACCAAAAAGAAGCTCCCTGGACCCAACACTTCATTAAGTTTTCACTGACATACACCTACTTACCAGAGTATTTGATCTACAGTCAGTTAAAAACCTGTTATCTCTTGTACGGGCCTCTATCAAGGGAGCCCAGCTCACATTAGTAGAGGTCCTTACGCAGCTGGCTTCCCATTCTAGATGAATGGGCAAGTGTTCACTGTTATACACATCAAGTACCTTAAAAAGTGAGCATTTGGTTAAAATATTCACTGAGGCGAACGTGTAATCCAAGTTTGTTTTGAATGTCCCGCGAAACCAGGTAATATTACAATTTAATTTAAACAATCACCATGCACTCATCAATGTAAGCCAGGCAGAGCCACACCTTATTGAGTCTTTTGTGCTTACCAAAACTAGCTGAGGAGAAGCCCCTTCACAGTCATTACAAACACGTTTAAATCACCCACTATAACTATTCTGTGTCAATTGCTGTTCGAGGTCCATTTGAAGAGTAGGGCTGACATTTTATTGAATAATATTACTTATGAAATACGTAGCAGGTTCCAATGGATGTTAAAAGAAGCAAATGCTTCATGTCACAATATCTCATAGAATCCCACCTTATTTCTGCCGTTTGAATGAAAGGACTGTTCCCCGGCCAATTCTTCAATATAATACCAATTCGATTTCTGAAACCCATCACCAATCCTCTGGTGAGCCCTTAAGGATAACCCACAGGTGGGTACATTTTTGTATGCTTGTGGTCTCGTGGAGAAGGGATGTGACCTAGCAGTTCAGGCTGGACTTCTCCTTTGAGGTTGGGACCAATCCTGATTTCCATATGTTCTGTCCCCTTTCTGTAATGGCTTGGCAGGTGAAGAACAATGGTCTGGATGGTTGCTCAAAGCAATGCCAGAGGTTAAGATTTATTATAAACCTTCCAGCCATCACCTCTTCTGTTTTGCTTTAGTCACCACTAGTGGGACTGGTATGCCCAGATGTGGGTCCGTGCTTGCTGGGCCTGGAGACCCAAGCTACTCCTCAATGCTGAGGCCCAACAAGGCCGAAAAATGTTTATGGATGATTGTAGTCTCGGGTAGAAGGGATGTGACCTAACAGTTTGGGCTGGACTTCCCCTTTTGTTTGTTTGTTTGTTTACTTATTTATTCTAATAAAAAAGAATCAAAACAAAAGAGGTGATGGCTGTAATGTTTAGAATAAATCTTAACCTCTGGCATCGCTCTGGGCAACCGGATTAGGATTAGGATTTTGGATTAGGACCAAACATGATTAGGACCATATGATGGTCTTTCCCCTTTCTGTAATCGCTTGGCAGTTGAGGAAGGATGGTCTGGACGGTTGCCCAGATCGATGCCAGAGGTTAAGGTTTATTCTAAACATTCCAGCCATCACCTCTTTTGTTTTGATTCTTTTTTTATTAGACACACATGCATATGAATTAGATATAGTCACTCTATGTAAAGAAACATGTTTGACATGGGTCACCAGTTTTCTTGAACTTGGGTTGACCCCCATTCCATGGCCCGTTCAGACTCTAAAATAGAAGGTGAGACCTTATGTATGTGTTGCTTTTCCCTTTTTAAGCCTTTGTGTGATATTAAAGTAAAACTGGTCGAGAAGGGGATTTTCTCTCAGCCAAGACTCCTGTCATAGCTTTTAAATAGATATAAATTAATTTTTCTGGAACAAATGTAAATGTCCACTAGAATTTCATGATACATTTCTTATATGGTGGTACCTAAATGTGCTGTGCAAACCTTGGTCTTTAAAGGTTGACGGATGCAATGCTTTAGCTAATCAGGATCAGTGTGTGTCATGTTTGTATCTTTGCGCAGGAGTTTGGCCTCCACATGGAAGCCCTTCTGCAGGACGGACATTTGTTGTCACAGGAAATATGTAAAGACATCTCCTGCCGTTGAATTTTGAGTGTTTCTTTGCCAGCAAGGTGGCACAGACCTTAGTCTCAAAAGCATCACATTGAGATTTTTTGTATATGCCATAACCGAGAATCAACAAGAAAGAGGATGCTGATAACATCGTCTCCACTACAATTTGTGATTTCACATACAAACATATACAATTGAGCTCAGTGGGAATAAAAAATTCCACTCGCTCCATATTATCAGATGACACCACTCTTAAGCTTGGAAATGTATCAAATAAAGCTAGATAATTAGACCAATTAAGAGTAACCAAATCATCGCAAATTAGGACTTGTTCTAAAAAGATCCACTATGTAGACTTAGACAAAAATGTAGTACACCAGAGATGAGATCTGGTGTTGGGTGGAACCACATTAGCAGATCTTCTGCTAAGGGAGTTAGTCAGCAGTTGTCTTGTGTGTTCCAAAGTAGAACATTCAAATTTGGTAACACAGTTGCATGGATTGCTTCCTTTATCCTCCAGCATGGATATTTAAGCATAATCAGGCCTAGATAAAGGCTCTTCATGAGGCTCTCATTGGAGGCAGCCGATAAATTAAACAGTGCTTCTTCAACATCTTCCTGTTGCAGTTCAGCCTTAGATCTAAAGTTAGGATCAATGTCGACAAATACGCCAGTTTCCAGTTTAACAATATTATTGGGCGAGGAGAGATTTGTATTTCCTTGCATGTTGTTCTTTTTTTGTAAGAGCCCTTTTGAGTCTCCTGAAGTTGTTGCAAACTTAGTGAACATTCGGTGTTAGATTCAAATTGTGTAGAAAGTTCTTAGCACCACAATTATTGGTAATGCTAATTTTGGGTCTTAGTTTCATTTGGCTGAGGTTTGACTTTGGAAAAACCATGTTTCTTTTTCCGTTTGTAGGAAATTGCATAATTTGCATTCTCCAGGCTTGGTCCCTGCAGAAATAATCGAAGGCAAAAATACCTAATGAGAAATTACCAAAATTATCTGGTCAAATTTGTTAGGTGTTTTAGTACATTTTTAATAATGTATAGATGTGGGGTGGGTTAAGAGTATAAGTGAAGTTAGGGGTAAGTTTGACCCAAAAAATGTGGTAATTTCTCATTAGGTATTCTTATGTCGGTCAATTCAAGATAAACCTCCAGGCTTTAGTCCTGCAATCCTACTGGGTCAGAGACATTAGCAGCATCTAGATTGATCATGTCTTGAGTTTGAGGAGCCGTTCATCAGAGGTTCCTTTTGCAGGTTTATAGGATGAAGAACATTGTTTTGAATTTTATTGTAAACCAGAATATAGCCTTCAATAAATGACACTGTGGAGTTTAAAGAATGAAGTTATACATTTTGTTCGGTTTGATTTTCGTTTATATTGTCATATAACTGAACGAAAGAGTTCAGGACAACATTGAGAGCCACTAGAGAGGAGGGGCCAAATGATGTTTGCTGCATCGAGCCATCGCTTAAGTGAGGAGAAAACAGAGGTGTTGTTGATGGCTGAAAGAAAGATCCCTCATTAGTTAAGACAGGTCCAGGACCAAAATGTGCAACTGGTGGTATCTGGTTTGAAGTAAAAAAGGTGTTGGAGAGGCTAGCCACCTTACTCAGAGAAAGACGTTTTACCCCCTGTCAATGAATTATTATGTAGCACACAGATAAGCTCTGTTCAAATAATCTGTTGAGGGTGGACGAGGCACCACTTCGAGCAGCATTTCTGGTGATGCGGTTTCCATGGTTGAAAGGGAGCAAGAGGGTAAGATTGATGTTTGCGTCCCATTCTTCTCTCTTTTGCTGAAAAAGGAAGTCATTTTTGTAGCCTCCCTTGTGGATGCATCTCATTTGGAGCAGGAATGGTTAAGAGAAGGGCTGAAGACAATATGCACATGCGCTGGGGGTTCTTTGGGTGATAGGTGGAAGTCAAGATTTCCATAATCCAATTTGATGAAGATCGGGCCCGAGGGGGCGAAGGAGGCAGTGAGGAAAAATCAGCAGCAATTTATGATGTGTCAGGGGCTGCCTCCTTTTTACTGTGCAATGTGTGCATTGCTCCAACAGTACATACAGAGTACATACAGAGTACATCAAGTTACATTGGGATTGATGCTGAAAGTGATGTATTAAATAATGTATTAAATAATGTCAGATAACTCCCCGGTGTCAACAATCTCGTCTGGTCCAGCTCCCTCATTGGACTGCATCAGACTGCCCTTTGCCACACTTCATTGTGTACTCCAAAATGCTGAGGCATTTCACACTGCCCCCTCCTGGTCCAACAATGCTCCGGTAGTGAGGTAAAAGACAGACTGCGAAAACAAATCACCATGGAAAGAAATGTGCAGAAGACTTCTCTTTGCTGCACATATATTCTTCAAAACTAAGTTATTACATTGTCCCCTGTCACAATGTGAGAACAACAGAAGACTCCAGAGACTCAAAATACATTTATTTACCTAACCCAGTAGGCTGGGGATGAGGCAACACCAAACGTCTTGGATTTTGATAAAATCACGAGAATTGCAATAGAATATCCTAATAGGCCTACTATGATAACACTGCATGGGATAGAATAGGAAGAAGAAGTTAGGGATGAATATCTTTCTCAAATTCTCCTGGTCATCCTAGGGAAATGGTAAAGCCTTCTAAATGGTCCCCCTTTTCACTCTGCCCTATAGCTATATCTACTAAAATGTAGAGAATATGATGAATGTGCCTAAATGCCTTGAGAGAATGTTTTCCAACTAACACAAACAACAACCATACTGACATTTTTAGGGGGAGAACTGAACATGTGTTAGAGTCTGCTTTCAAGAAGGAACCAATGTCCAAGCCCACGTCTAATCCCATATTTCAAAGAGTTTACCTAATGTCCATGAACCCTATACTACTGTATATGGTTAGTTCTCAGTTCACTTCTTGGTTCACTGACATTCCTGGGTGTATCGCCTACTCGTTAGGCTAGCTCAGGGGCAACACATTTGCCTTGAAAGCAAGACAATATAGAGCAAGACAGGCTTGTGTGCCGGTCCTGTGCTTAGAGACCATGCCAGTATTGACCGTGTAATAAAAGATTAATGAATTAATCCCTGGTTGCTGTTCACCTTCAAAGGCTCCTGACTAAGACAAAGAACATGTCTACCAGCAAGTACTGATTTTTCACCCTTGTCCTATGGAATTCCTGATCAGACAAAATGCCTTACTCTCCTGACTGGGTGTTGCCTTTATTGTTGGTAACAAGTATTTGTCCCTCCCTTGCCAGCATTGTTATGAAGCTGCAGTTATTATTATGCATCAGCCAAGGGTCCCTCACCCTGAGCTTGATCCCTCAACAGGCACTTGTTTTCTAGTCTTCTGAATCCTGCCAGCATCTCAGTTAATTCCCTGAGTAGGCTATCATCTTCCTGTCATCCTTACCGCCCCCTTGTTGTAGGGGTCTGAGTGAAAGTCCTTAGCAGACATTTGTATCCTTTTCACTGACTCCACAGACACATGGCACCTGTTTACCATCTGAATTGCATTCCCAACTTTGCCACTCTAGCCTCTCTCTTTCCTGCTTCCTTTTACATACCGGCCCCTTCCATAAATTGGCCAATTAAGCAGGGGATTGGGTATGTTGTTTTATTATTCCCTGTGGATTGTGGGATTGGTTGCTACCCCATTTGCCCATTTCATGCCCATGTATTTCCTGACCATTCATGCATGCTCCCTGGAGTGGCATCTTACCCAAGTCTTGCTGTCGATGATTGTTTTGTTTGGTTGCCGGTCTCAATACAGACTCAGGGCTTAAAGAACTCTTCTTCCATGTTGTTGTCAACCAGAAGAGTGTCCAGCAGTGTGTGGTGCTACACACCACTGCTGGCTTGCAGTACTTACATACCAACATGAGTGTGGAAGTATGTCCTTTGGTAACTGTGTCCTCTGCGTCCAAGCATTAGGTGTGAGCATATCTTTATGCATTCCCACAATGAGACTACTCCAGTGAGACACCAGCCTGTCCATATGTGTTAAGCTGACAGCAAGCCTTTTTCCCTGTTTTCAAAACTGTGAAGCACTAGCAGATTTAATCCCTGTATTCACTCTGCTCTAACCTCCCTGTGGCGAGTATATATGGATTCCCTACTGTATATGAATAAAAGCAGAATTTATCATCTGCCGGACAAAGGGTTGGGAGCATGGGTGTCAGTGTGCATGGGGAATCCTGCCCCATGGTGGACCCACCTCCACTGTCTCTGGGAGTACACCCATCTGAGCTCTCCGGGTCTCCCTTCATGGTGCATGGGGCGTCCACAGACCCCGGAGTCTTCATGACCACCACACCTGGCTTCTTCAGTGTGACTTCATTAGACACCTCTATTGAAAAAAATCTTTTAATATTATAAGTTACAAATGTATGTATGAGAACCCAATACATCATGTACAACACTAGGTCCCATTTTTTAAAATCAGACTTTGATAGAAGACTTCTGTGCTGTACCTGCTCTATGTAACAAGGATGCTTGCACTATAACAGCCTATAACTTTTCCAAGTATGGTTTAAGTTTGAACTGCTGCTGCTTGTATAGTTGAAACCTACTTTGGTGCGACTGTCTTGTTTTTTCAGTCTATGTGAGTGAAGTTTGCATTGCCTTTCCTGTAGTTTTTCTGCATATGTAGGATACTTGCACCAATGCTGCAAATAAAGTAGTTGTGTATGTTTTGTGATAAGAAAGATGATTCTGCTTCTTCTCCTACAGATTTTTTTTAGAAAGATATTTCCAAACAGTTGTGGGATCCCCAAAAGGACAGGAGTCACGCAGATGTCCGCAGGTGGAATAAAAGGAAGTTTGGGGACACCTGGGCATCCGCTGTATAATGTCCCAACCCCTCAAGGGCAGAACAACCGATCCACCATAGTGAGAAGGGAATGGTCTGGTCTGGTACGTCAGATGGAGGAAAGGCTAGCAGGGCTGTGTGAACCCCGAAGAAATGGGAGCAGTGACAAGCGGATGAAGGACCATGGTTCATCCCCTGACAGTGGCAAGCTTGCAAAACAGATAAGTAGAGCGGACGGAGCTGGACAGAGGTGGGCAGTCTTGCAGTCCTGCAGACTCAAGAGGGGTGAGCCCCTCCCTTGCCTGTCATCTAAACATTACTGAACTAACCCCCAAATTTGCCCTCCGCCCAATGATGTTATCAGACGATTGTCCAGTCATCACTGTTTCACCAACTGCTGACCAAATCTCAATAGAGGGACAACGAACTTGTGCTTCATTTGATGCCCAATCACTAAGACTTATACCACTATGCGATGCACAGCGTGAGGCACCAGTTGAATTTATACGCGAAGCCTTACCTGTTTCAAATACAGTGGTGGAAATGTTGTTTACAACAGACTTGTCCTCGACCGCTTTAGATTTCCAAGATCAGCTTACTTATTTACCACCATTCATTGTAGATGTTGACATTACTGCATCAACTTGCTCTTACATCACCACACTACAAATACCGGCCAAGCCATTTCAACAAATGCATTCTCATATTGAGAACACCAAGAATACTAGGGGCGCTCTGAATACTGTTAGCGACATCGCTATACCCAGGAAATATGTTTAAAGCCTGACGTCTCTCCCCATAAAATAAAACCAATAACTAACTCACTTGTGGAGATGGGACCCTGGTGTTGGGTTTCGTGCAGGAGTGAGGCAGCCATGGTCCTGGGCGTGCGTGGGCATTGTCGAGCTGCCCAGTGGTGGTGCCGGGCCCCCGGTGTCGCTGGGTGCCAGCAACTCTGTGGACGGCGGCGACGTTGTGGTTGGTGTTGGACACGCTGACGGGTGTGTTGCATAATTGAGGCCTTCCCTACTGAGCCTCTCTGCTTTGCTAACACACCCCACAACCACAAGATGAACACTTTCCTAGTTCGTGTTCCACGCCCCCACCAGTGTAAATCACTAATAATGACGAGTTGGAAATAAAGGCAAAGCAAAGTGTCAAATCTGAACTTAAAAGAAATCATGACATTTCGTTTCACGAACAAGGTGCAGCCACATTTTTTGCAAAACGTGCCAATATTTCCAACACATGGAAACCCAAGTCTCTCAAGCCTCAAAGTAATTCACTGTCAGATCAAACCTTCCACTATATAAATCCTTAATGGAAGCAACCTCACACAGTGATAAAAAGGTTTGTTCCAGTGCAACAAACCAATACTGCTGAGCCTGAGGGTAACAACCAACTATTTTGGAAGCATCAATCACCATGGAGACTGCCTTACAAATCCAGCTAAACACTATTGTACCACAAATACAAAATCACTCCCACCGAGTTAGTCCTGGACACCACCACAACTCATACCACAATCAGATTTAAACCGTTCTGACCACATCATGCAAACAAACTTGAAAGCAGCACCTCCTACTAAACAATCATTAGTCCAAGAACCCATGAAATTGAATAAAGATCAAGGCGAAGTCAATTTCTGCAAAGCAACTCAAACAGAGGAAAACATTTCTGCTGAAGGAACAAATCAAGATAACTTACCCGACAACCGCGAGTTCAGAATGATCTCAACTTTAACAGCTATTCTATCACCATTTATGAAGCTGCATGAACAAATCGTTGAGATGATAAAGGACCAGACAACCGTCCTTGCCATGCTTCATTCAAAAATGATACATGTCAAAGGATTTTGTGAGTGGGGTGCAACAGAACATCGACATGAGTGAAGCCAAAGTTACAACTTTACTTCATAACATTATTGAGCCCATTATAAAAGAAAAACAAGCATGCAGATTATCGCGGCCACCTGAATTAGTAGAGCCACTGCTCCATTCTTCTATGCCGCTGAAACAAACAACATCTATTGCTGTACAAACAGACTTACCACTTCAACTTGATCAGAACAAGGAAGCCAACATTAGTACTTTTTTTAAAAACAATAAAATTCATCACAGTGCCAATCACCCAAGTGCCATTATTCCAGAACAGGTCCTGTAAACTAAGCCTCTCCATTCAACAACTAATCCAAAAGCAAATACACAGGTAATAGAACATTTGAAAAACCCGCCTTGCAACATTGACTCAATCGATACTGCACAAACCTTAAATCTTGTTGAAAAAGAACAGGCAATGACGAGGCAACCCCCCGGAGCGAAGATCATGTGTCCGATTTCTGATAAATCAGCAAAGATCAGCTCGCAGTCAACATCACTAGCAACAATTTCAAAAGATCCACGGGGAAAAAATTGACACACCAAAGAGGCAAAAATGCCGAAATATTTACTCAAAAGAGGAAAACCAAGAATTTGTCAATAATGACAAAATAAAAATCAAATGGAAGCAAAACATTCATCAAAAACATCACATTGCCTATTTCTAATCAACCTATAGGCCCTGCAAACATGCATAACAAAAATGACAAACCACATGTGATAATCACTAAGACGATTGAGACTATACAAGTTGCTGATACCTCAGATAACGATTTAATGGATCTGTTAACCTATTCAATTACGACATTAGAGAAGTCTGACTCAAAATTTACAAATAATGATTATTCTACGTGCGAGCCTGAATCATCAGAATAAGAAGCAGTCCCAGATGAATCTTGTAAACTAAGGTGGATCAAGAATCCAGTAGGGCTGCGGCCAGTACTACATCAGCATCAAACGAAATCTATAACCAACACTGATGTTGCAGTGGCCAACATTCAAATATCGGCTCGTATGACTAACAGTTCCGGCAGAGGGGCCAACAAACATGCAGTTGTAGCACATATCAAGCTATTGACGATCACACAGGAAGAAACAGAACCTGTCCAAACTATTGAAAAACAGAGGGACATGCATCTTAAACTGATCAGTAGTAGCACTAATGAGGGCAATTGCACTGACGACGTGCAACAAACACCACCAGTAATTGACAGTTATGTGATATCTCACTTACGAATTACCAAAAGAAAAAAGCTAAGGAAGTGATCAATGAACCTCAAATTGGGTGTATTACCCCGGTCTTTCCAACAAAACGAGCAGATCCAACGTTCCGTATATTATTAGAACATATCATCACAGAAGATGACAGTCTGACTGATTTTGAATCGTGCCAATGTCATTAGACTACTTCACCATCATCCTGCACTAAGGTTGCTAATGACTCAAGATCTGACAACGATCCAATTTGCATCAGATGACAGAACAGACATAGTGATAATTCACTTAACTAGTATACTTGTATAACATCTATTACTCGAAGAAGTCCGGAACCAGAGACCAATGGGTTTTTACCTAACTAAATTAAAAGACCAAGTCAACCCTGTTAATCCCTCATTAAAAGTGAAGTATGTTCCAAAACAGTCAAAGAAAGAACCATGGAACCAAAACGACAAAAACACCAGATCATATGCAAAAGACCAAAAACAAAAGCCGAGTGATACCCGAGAGCAGTTATCAAGACATCTGAATATCGTCTCCAACACACAGACCATAGATAATGGAACAGCAGAGCATTGGAGATGGCTTGCCGGTTTGTTTGCTGCTAATATGAATAATGCATAGAATTTATCACAGAAAAACACCACAGCCTTGATGAAAGCAAGCTCGAATACAAGAGGATTTATCGACTTGACTACTAGTGAAGGCACGGCAAAACTAAAAAACTAACACATGACATAATTTGTTTTCAAGAGACTTGGTTACAAACCCCTCCTATTGTTGACGGCTATTCAGTATTTTTTTAACCCTGTTCCTAAGGGTCCCCGAAGCAGACCAACTTCGGAACTTCTTATTGCCATCAAAAACACAGCACAGTTCGAATTACTGCAAATAAACCAGCCAAATCCACATATTCAATGTTTAGTGGGAAATTTGTCTGTTACGGATACCAAACAACCAATAATCATAATAATCATTCTAAATGTGTACTGGAATCCAGCAATAAAGACCCTAAGTAATTTCCCTGAAACAATAGCACTGTACGTGGACAAATTTAGAGAATAATTGAATAATCCCCATATTATCATTTGTGGCAACTTGAATGCACTCTTTTGGAATAGCGAACGATACAACACATTACATTTGTATTTCAGAAATGTCTTGAGATACCCAGTCACCATGCAAGTAGTGGAAGAACTCCAAAATGATCACAGTCTCCTGGAAATTACTTGGGCATGTCAAATCGAAAGTGCAGTGGGTTGATACATTACTCAACCTGGTGTAATGCCAGGACGTAATAGACTATGTATAACATCTGCTCAGTTAACACAACTATGCAATAACTTTAAAGCGTCAATAACTGCAAATATGCAAACAACATCTGCTGACACAGAGACATTCACGCCCTATTAAAGATGTTTGAAATAAGAGCTGGAATCTCTAATAAACCAAGATTTGTACACAAACACAGTTACGACCACGTAATTGCTTACAGAAGAAAGAAAATGAACAAGGATTTACAAGCTTTAAAGAACAATGATCTTGCCCAGCGACGCTTACAAACACATATAATCAAACAAAAATACAGAAATTGGAGAAAATTAAAACAGAGAGCGATCATACAAAATGACACAGAACAGATGCTAAACAACATCAAGTCAAAAAACTCTACTCAAATATGGTCAATGACAAACAATCTAGACTCCCCACAAGACGCCTTAAAGTCAAATTAAATCACGGCCGCAACTTGGATTAACCACTTCTCAAAATTCTACGATCCTGATTTCGAACTGATTTGTGACCAAAAATAAGATCAAGAATGCTGGAACACATTTCAAATCAATTACAACTCAGTGAGAGAAGCAATAACTAAAATGAACAAATCCAGAGCCCCAGGGCCTAATGGCTTCATGAATGCCCTGCTCAAAGAGTATCCCAATCAATGGCCGGAAATCTTAACACTGTTATTCCAGCAAGTAACTCAAAGCCGGAAAATCCTAACATCTTGGAAAACAGCAGTCATAATTCCAATATTTGAAAAGGTATAAGAACCATACCAACCAATTATCGGCCCATAGCGCTACTTGATGTGGTGGGGAAGATGTTTGCATCTTTTGTCGTGAAAGCCTTGAGCAGGTGAAGCATTGAATTTGGCCATTGCGATAGGTGGCAAATTGGATTCGTGAAAGGAGTAGGTACCTCGTTAAATCTTTTCATAATTAACATCTTGAAGGCTCAAACTGAACGAAGTATAGGGAAGAAAGTATTCCTTGCATTTATTGACCTCACTGAAGCTTTTGATTCAGTTGACAGATCTAAATTGTGAAATGAATTGAATCGGTGGGGGTGTCCACTCCCAATTCTTCAGGCTATCCACGAGCTGTATTCAGACACCACAATACAGTTAGACCAGTTGGGGACGTTGACTAAACCAATTGTTACAAACAAGGGGCTAAAACAAGGCTGCCCCTTAGCAGCTGACCTGTTTAACTTGTTTACTTCGGATATTGATCAAGCATTTGATGATGTCAGAAGCTTTGTGCCCAAAATCGGTGACATCAAAATAAGTTGCCTGTTGTATGGCGACGATGTGGTCCTACTGGACCCCAAACCCCAGTAGGACTACAACGCCAATTAGTCACACTGCAAAATTATGATCAAACTAATGGATTAAAGAGTAATCCACTTAAATTTAGAGTGATGGTCTTTAAAGAACATCCGAGAAGACAGAAAGGAAGGAAGAAACAATAGCTGATATATCAATGGAGAAAAGATCCTACAAGTGTCAGCGCTTTCATATCTAGGCGTGTGCCTTAACACCAGCAAGATCGATAAACCAAGACTCTATTTACTAAAGGCAAAAGCAACAAATCTAGCTATTTAAGGCAGAATCCTGCTAAAATGATACTGTGAGTTTTCTCTCAAACCGTTGATAACTTTTTATCAGCTCAAAGGGATCCCTATTCTGATTTACGGTGCTGAAACAGTGTTCACATTTCGTTCCCATAGTTGGACAGTCATTGAAGGACTGTTCTGGAAAAGAGTGTGGCAAATTACTCCTTGCACGCCATTTCAAGCCTTGCGCAAGGAACTAGGATTAACTTCATTAAAGGTGATAATAACATGGACATCGCTAGCATTGTTTCACAAATGCGTTGATCCACCTCAAAATAGTGGATTCCTAACTATAAGAAATGAACTCACAAAAGTAACGATCAAACATTGTTATAATGGAAAGTAATATGTCATGCAATCCTTGCAGATCTAGATGAAACAGATGAAACTTTGATGGAGAACCCTGATAAGATCAAGAAGAAACTCTACATGCAGGATTGGATCACTACATAAACTGAAAGACAAAAGTTTAAAATCTGGTTATATTCTGCCCAGAGTTGGACGCAATAAGAACACAATTAATGGCAGAGATTATTAATAAGTATCTGTGCAGATCACCAGACGATTGGTGGCTTGAACTATTAAGAGGACAGCGATTACGATTGACATTAGCAGTGGTGAAACATTTGTTGCCAATTTTCAAGAAAATCAACACTTTTAAAACTAATCATCTTCCACCTAAAATCACCCCACAGATTGATGAATTAATAATTTTTGTTTTGTCCTCTTTTGCTTTTTTGTATAAACCTACTGTTTTCTTGTTTTTGATTGTTAATAATCTGAAATAATTCTCTTTGTATAACCATCACTGTAATGAGAAAGGTAAAAGGTTTGTAAAATATAAACCAAATAAAAATTATAAATTTAAAAAAAAGTATAGCAGGAGGTTGTGGGTAAAAGTTGACCAGAGGAAAAGATATCCTTAATACTGTTACACTAGCATAAAATGAGTTATTCCTGGTACTATGAAAAAGAGATAGTTTGGAGACACTCAGGACATCAGAGAGGTGGCACAGTATAGAGTTGGCTGATGGAGAAACTACACGACAATGATGATGCAGGTTGGCAAAAAGATGCATACACACAGAAATCATAACATTTGGAAATCAGAAGGAAAATTAGGGCAGATCTGAGAGATTTAAAAGATACTTCCATGCTATCCCCAAGGATGAGACACTGGCGCCAAATAATGTAGGTGAAAATAAATAGAAACTATCACCAAGGGCCAAACTGGAGACACAAACTGGTAGTCAGGCTAGACTGGTCATTTGGTAAAGGTGGTCGACCTGTCTGCTTGATAAACCAGTTTATGATGGGGCCAAAGTTAGAGAGCTATCGGAGTGTGGGCTGGATGCAGGGAGCTGGGCAAGAGTGAGTGGAGGAATACTGGGATGAGGGGAAGGTGATAGGGAAACACGTAGCAGTGGAATGGAGTTGGGGGCACAGAAAAGGGAAAACACTGGGAGGTGGGGCAGGATTAGGAGCGTTGTTGGGATAGGAATTAGTGGTGATGTGAAGCAGCTATTAAAGGGGTGTGGCAGAGGAGGTCGAGTGGGCATCTGGAAAGAGGGGTGAAGGAGAGAGCCACTGAGAAAAAGATAATAGTGAGGTTAGGAGGATGGAAGAGGCAGGGCAGAGGGTGGATTGTGTTCTCGTTTAGTAAAGCAGTTGCACAGTTTGACCAATAGAGGTTGACTTGTTTGATAAGGCCAAATGAAGAGGGCTAACAGGGGAGTGGGCACAAAGCAGGGAGCAGGACGGAGTGGTGGTGGAATAATGGGGTGACCGGAAGGTGATATGAAAGATGAGTATCTCTGGATTGGAGTTAAGGGCATTGAAAAGGTGGACCTTGGGCAGACCTCAAATACAAGCGTAAACAGGGTGAGGTGAGGGTAGATTTGAGAGGGGATTTCAGAAGGGGAATACATAGTGATGGAAAGGAATATGAAAAGGAGTGTCAGGGAAGTTTGAGTGGGCATCCGGAAAAAGTGGTGCAGGGGTGAACCCCTGAGAAAAAGGAAATAGGGAGGGTAGGAGGAAGGAGGAGGCAGAGCATAGGATAGTCGGGGCTCTCTTTAGTCAATGAGTTCCATAGAGCATCAACTATAGGTCAACCACTATGCAACTGCTCTCTGAAAAATGAAATAAGCAGAGTGTAGGGGTTGACCTTTGTTACAGTACACTGATCTGCATGAAACTGAGATGTGCAAACCACTGTGAAAAGGTTATACAGCAAAGTCCTGATACAGGACCCTATGAACAATCACTGTGGATCAATTTCATATAAGGTGACCAATGTCCAGGCGTATAGTGGAATTACTAAGTAAGAAGAAGAATTCATAAGTAACAAGGAATACATCACAATACTTCAAGTGGAAGGTACATATACACTCATAAAGGATTACCAAAGAAGCATTTTAAATGAGAGGACCTGAATCAAATCTATTCCTGCAATTCCATAACAATCCCTAAACTGAGGAGAATGAAGTCCCTATTGGATGTGAAGCACGCAAGAGTGATGCATCAAAGAGGTACCTGGGAAGCACACATCACCATATTGCTAGTCCGATTATCCTCTTTGGGAATTCTGAACCCTGCTCTCTACAGTATACTTGCTTGGGCCTTTTTGTTTTTTTACCTATTTAAGGCAGTTAAGGGTTCACTTAAGTAAAGTTAGTTATACATTATGAATGGCACCAACATCATCGCTGCGTGGTACTCAACGGAGTGCTGTCTCAGAATATGAGTAAACACCATTCAACAACCGTCAGCATTGCTAATGGATTGTATTTTATTTAATGTTTGGGTTATTCCTCTCTACCCATCCCTTCTGCATTACTGAAGGGAAAACCTTGTTGAAGTCTCACCTGAACTATTGTGATATCTAGTGCGAGTGACACACTGTAACAGCACTCACCCCTAAAAAGATGGCTAGGAATAAGTAGGTCTCCCCCTGAGTAATTAAAGTAAAGGTGGTAGTTTGGCACGTTTTTGTACCAGGGTGGCTTTAAAGGATTAATAGGCTAACAGTCTCATCATACGTGTGCTAATGAAACTGCAAGATTGCACCAGTGATGAAGCACTATATCTGAGTAAGTAGCACAGACCGTGTTTGAAAAATGGTTAATTGTTGTGGAGCTTAAAGTAGGCTAAATAAGGAATTGAGAGTTAATAATATAATTTGATATCAAGTAGATGAGGAGTACACAGGAGTAATGCAGGTGGACAATAGGAAGGGTGAACTCGGTTTAAATTACTTCTAAATATAACGGTGTGTTGCTAAAATAGCCTAAACGACAAGCAGTATATTTATTATTCAAACATATTTAATAAAGATATATCACTTTTGGAAAGAAAAGCTTGTCCAAGCAACATCAATGCACGTATTTTCGAGAGTAATTGATTATTTGCTTCTCAAACAAATTACAGGTTGATGAATGGAGGATTGGCCTCCAGTGGGATTGCTGAGGTAGATGCCTCGTGGAGTCACGTGGAGTCCACGAAGGGGGACTAACTCAACGGCTGCACAGCATTTCTGGAGAAAATACCATCACGCTCGCCCACAAAAGGCTTTTGATTAAATTGACAATTTCAGTTATAGGCCTTGTCCATTATTCGGAAATGGGCACGAGAAGGATTGTCTGAGTGCAAACCTGAGCTTGAAACCTGCCTCCTGTTATTCTGCAAGTCTATGCAAAAAGGACGAGCATACTCGTCCTTGGCACTTAAGCGGTTAAAGATTCTTTTTACGTTAATCCGGTTCAGTTTGGCACTGCGTGTAAAGTGCATGGAAGGTAACGTTACCTTAACATAGTATCCAGGGGGCTGGGTGCAGGCAGCCCATGCCTCAGCCACTGCATTAGCTTCTGCAGATGGGGGCTTTCAAGCAAACAATGTAATTAGCACATTAATTGGGTCATGGTGGACTGAACGGATTCTCCAGGCGTGCCCGTGAATGAGAAGTGCACGGCGAAAAATGCAATCAGAGACGTTCATATTCAGCAATGGGCTGCAGAGTACCCCCAGACAAACTACTCTGCAATATGTACAGGCATGCTCAGGCAGATCTTCTTTGGAGGGAATATGCACTGTGCTTACTCTGCTTCCATGTATCGCACGCATTGCCTCTGTAAGGAAATGACTTGGTTGCAGGTTATCACCCTGCTTATCCTAGCAATACCACACATGGGGCCTCATTACGACCCTGGCGCTAATCGGTTAACGGAGCCATAAAAGGCTGCGGCGCCGTTAACCCATTAGCGCCTGATTACGCGGCCCCTTTGCGGGACCCGACCTTAACGGCTGGTCTACACCAGCCGTTAAAGTAGGGACCCGCAAAGGGACCTTGGTGCTAAGTACGGTACCGCAATTTGCGGTACCGTACTTAGCGCCTTCCCCATTCCCATTGAGCCCTATGGGGTAAAAATGGGAATGGGGAAGGGCCATGGAGGAAGGGGGAATTACCGCCCCGCCAACCTTGTAATGGGGTGGTAATTCCCCCTTTCTCCATGGCGGAGTCGTTAAGTTACCGGCATGGACCATGGTGCTATTAGCACCATGGATTTCCGCCTGGGTCGTAATGAGGCCCATGGACTCCTGAGAAATATGTTGACATCCACACTTAAAATTGATCCAATAGTCCTCCCTCAAATGAGACATGATTAACTATTGTTCTGTTTATTGCTCCACCCAATATTCTAACTCGCCCAGTTAATTGAACCCGAAAGATCAAAGTGAAGGGCGGTGGGACATTTGTCAGTGTGCACTCTTCCACTGCAGTCCTTTGGTGCAACGGTGCAACTGATGCATTGATACCTGTGCAACATGATGGACACACGTTTGAATACCAGCAAGTTGCCGGATACTGTGAGCTGCATAATAGCATCACCTTTCTGTAAGTGCATCTCCACATTTCCTTTGGAGCGCAGTGGTATTAAGACGAAGCCAGACATCCTTGGTGGCTCACAGAACAGTTGGCTCACACATTAGGGTGCAAGCATACTGCCTAGTTGAAATGTATGTTTGTTTTCTCTTTGCTAAATCCGCTATGAGATGATGTCAGTGAAATGGGAATTCTCAACAGACAAGCTAGGTAACTCATTTCATCAATATGTGTTGCAATATAGAGATGTACCTGCAGATATATTTGAAGGGCAGTATGAGGAGATTAATACTGAGCAAGGATGGCTTTTAGTGGGTGCGGCATTGCACTTACTCAGGCTTATGGGGAAGATGTCATTGGTTATTGATCCAGGGTCATTGGTTATTGATCTAGGAGGTATTAATGGGGTCTATCAGCCCACGATTGGGAGGCTAGCGAAACAGTCATCCCTTTCCTAATGGCATTCTGTGCCCTCTTGTCGGATCAAAAATTGCAAGATGGCAACGGGAAACAGTGGATAAAGAAAAAAGAAACTTTACAGTAACTTGGTCTGGCACTATTAGTGCTGGATCACAAGTTGCGGTGGAGGGGAAAGTCCCCATTTTTTGAGTTCATAGGACTAAATGGGGCCTTTTCGGCACAATTACTGCAGTGATAATTGTGTGGTGCTAATTGCACCGAAAAAGTTCAGAGCTGGGGGTCAATGCTCCGAGGTTCCCCCAAACTTGGGATTAGGCGGAGCATTAATGTGTAGTAATAGCGTTACTGCCACATTTTTTACCACTCTGCCCAATTCCTGATGAGGCCCTGTATCTCTTTCTGCAGGTCTTTCCTTTCTCCTCCTCCTCTCACTCCTCCTCCTTTCTCTTTCCCTCCTCCCCTAACTTTCTTTCACTTCAAGTCTTTATTCTCTCCTCCTCTCAGCTTCTCTGTTACCCCACCTCTCTCTGCTCCCACTCCCCTGTCTTTCCTCCATCCTCGCTCACTCTCTTACTCTTTCTCTGTTTTCCCCTCCTTGCTGCTCTGAAAATATTATTAATAATAATAATAATAATAACTATATGTGTTTTGTTTATAGTGCTTCATGCTGGATGCCAGATCTAATAACAGGGGTTGCCATTACCACATTGCTTTGGTACTCAATTTATTTACCTCACAAGAATGCAAGCCAAAGTCAACCCTGATGCAGCAATCAGACTTGCAAATTGCAGACAGACCTCATGTCAGGCAATTTGCTTGTGAGTTATCCACCTGGAGAGATCATGTTTGTGCATATCCACCCCAAGGACTGTGACCATTGTAATGCAATAAGCAGGGGATCCATACAAGCTAAACCCACAGTTTCCTTTTGTTGAACAACCCATGCTTGAGCATATTGCACACCAAACTCTTACTAGGACTGTCCACAATTGTATTATTAAAATCCTTGCCACAACTGTTTGGTCTGGTCCTCTTCTCAGGAGATGCAAGTCCTTTGTCCTCACCATTTGCATGCTCACAAGTGATCCCTTTTTAGGTTTGAGGGTCAGGACAGGAAAGTTGGAAAAAGTCCTCTGAGTTTTCTGTGCATTAAACTATTGCTGTATGCGTTATATGCTTTGCGAGTAATCTGTGTTTATCTGTGGTTTTTTTGTCTTCATGTGACGATGGTAAGATGTGTGTGGCCAGTCTCCAGTGTGCTACAACTGCACACTTAGATAAAACAGCTGGCAGTTGAAACCCTGCAGCAGCTGCCAAGGGAAAGCCCAGAACTAGGTAAATTCCCTCAAATGGGCAACCCTCAAGAAGGAGAAGACAGCAGCAGGCAGGGTGGGAATCCTCTACAAGGAAGTGAGGGCTGCAGCAGGTAGATTCAAAACAAGGAAGAGGAGGCCGCAGCAGGTGGATTCAGAGGTCAGGTGGCAAGGACCAGGAAGAAGGTAAAAACAAGATGGGAGGAAGCAAGAGATTTCATGAGGAACTAGAATCAGGCTGGAAGGAAGAAGTTCAAAGGAGCAAAGGCAACCAGGAGAGCACCCGCATCAGTAGAGATAACCTGAGCATTGCTACACATCGTTCACCAAATTCAGCTTCCTTTTGAAGCACCGATCCCCAGTGCGCTGTGTGCCCGGTGCCATCTTGGATTAGCATTCTTTGTTACTCAACAGTCATCTTGGGTGAGGCATATCGCAGAGTGACCTGGTGGCCATCTTGGAGTGGGTCAGCGTGAAACAGACTGAAGTGCCACTGTTGCCAGATAGACCAACCAAGGTTGTGGCAGTGGCTATTGTGGTGAAGGACAGTATGCCCTCTCCCCAAGGGCTCTGGACCGGGCTTCCAGGGATGGGAGTGATAAATACGACAGACAAGGACAGGGGCGTGGACATCAGCAGTGTATTCTCAGGTATGGGCATAATGACAATAACTTTTCCAGTCTACCTGGTACTGGAGATGACCTTAAAATTAGCGAGAGTCGCAAATGTGTCATACTTCATATTAACAATCTTCCAAACAGGAATGGGTGCTCTCGTTGATCTACGCAGAAACTGAACATGCAGCTTCAGCTGCGATATGTGGAATACTGGATGGATCCGTGATCAAGTACAGATCCTAGCAAAACGTAAGCATTCTTCCTGTAAAGGGGACCAGTTTCCAGCCACAGCTATTAAAGCCTGCTCTGAATTATTGATTGGTTCCATTGCTAGGATCTTAGGGTTCCCACTAGAATGAAGGGTTCCTGGATCACCCCTTTGTTGAAGAAATCGAATCTCGACTCTAAAAATGCTACCAATTATCGGCCGATTTCCAACTCACCCTTCATCCTTAAGATAATGGATAGAGTTGCGTATGATCAACTGCTTTGCCATATAAAAGATGATCCGATTCTGAATTAAGGTCAGTCGGGATTTCGGCCAGGCTTTAGCATGGAATCAGCTTTGCTAGAATTAAAGTCCAATATGATGGGTAACATTAACAAGGGCACAACTATGCTGGTGATGTTCTTGGCCATATCAGCTGCATTTGATTTAGTGGATCACCCCATCCTCCTGGACAGACTGCAGAAGGTTGCTAATTTCAGCGAACAAGCAAATACTGGATGCAGTCCTTTCTGGGCATGCGGGCTATGCAGGTCTGTAGTAAGGAAGCACAGGTGGACCCTGTTTCAGTTAGCTATGGAGTACCACAAGGGGCCTCACTTTTCCCAGTTCTCTGTAACCTTTTCACAGCCCCTTTTTTTCATATGTTAGAAGACAAAAAGATCAGTTTTTCAAACTCTGCGGACAACTCGCAGTGCCTTATCCTCTTAACAGGCAACTATGAGAAGGACGCTTTAGCAGTGGCAGAGGATTATGACCTCATGCACGAGTGGTTGGACATGAGTGGGATGGCATTGAACCATAGCAAGACCAAGCTTATTATTGTCGGATCTAGACCTGGAGCTGGGAAACTTGCACCACACTATGAATCGTTCCGCATTGTGAACCACGACATTCTGACAAAGGACAAAATAAAAATCTTAGGGGTGACATTGGAGATACGAACACGGATTGGAACATCAAACGCCGGTAAGAACGTGGAGATGGCCCAACGCAGGGATTGAATACACGCGGTTACGGGTCGACAGGCAACACGTCAGACGAGGAGGTGTACCTAACGGAGCACTTAATAATCAGGACTCAGTGACACACCCACATAGAGCATCTACGCCCTCCGATGCTCCAACTCAGTGGTTATAAGTTTGACCTGAAACATTCGCAGTATAGACCTCGTAGCAAATCTGCTATGCCAATCCGGCTACCCAACAGTAATAGTGGGAGTTAAGGTGCAGTTCCCTTTGAAGGAGAGTCTATCATTACGCACAGGAATTAGAACCGTGCTAGCGTCCCGGCAGTCTGACACGCATAAGTAATGTTGTGATCATCAACAAAGACAACGTTAAAGTGTTTAGGATAACTTGCCCCATTTTTTGGGGAAACCATCCCGCAAAGCTATCTACGTGCAATTCCTTGAATTTAAAGATTGGGATTGCCAGTTATCAAAGTTTTTGGACTTTGAAGAGAATTTTTGAATTCATTAAGAAACCAATCACTGTTATTATGCAATGAATCTGATTTTTATTCTGCCCCTGATGAATTTCCTAGAATAACCTGTTGAAGGAAAGAAACATGTTGGGCCTGTTTTTATGATTGTTCAATTTCGTGTGTGTAGTTGTATGAATGAATCACAATTTTTGTATGAGAGTGTATGGTACAAATGGTGATGAGTGGGAAAGTTAATAAGTGAACTGTGATCACGTATTATCACTGTGTATAAGCCACTTTATCATCCCGGCTCCCATTCATGGGTTGCATGTGTGGAATTACGTTGCAGCATTATTGTGGAATGATTTCTTTTTATGTTTATGTTCTTGTTTTTTCTCTTTTTCTTGCACTCTCTTGATTAATTCAATGAGAGTATTTCCAAATTAATATTTCGAAATGCTTTTTGTACTAAATTTGTATTAAATATGTATATGAAATTTGCAAATAAAATATGTAATTGTTTTAGAATGTTCAATCTTGTTATTGTGCAATATTGATGAACTTGATAGCATCTCAATACATGAGATAGTATTCCCCATTCATTCTAAGAGAGCAGTACTTTGTGAGTCACAAGCTCTTTTGTTATATGCCAAGGATTCCACCCTTAATGTGAGGGTCTGCTTGTGACTCCAAATTTTTCCCTCAACCTCTCAGTGTTTTCATGTGACATTCGATCAAACCTTGAATATGTCCGACCATGCTAATAGCCTGGTGTCAACATTGGCCTGTTATATTAGGCTTCTCTCACACATTCACACTTTTTTATCCCAACAGTGTTGCGAAACGATGGTTCGAGCTATCATCTCTTCCAAAATTGATTACTGTGGCTCCCTTCTCATAGGAGCAGGTAAAATAGAACTTGGTAAACTCCAAGTGGTGCAGAACAGCACAATTAGAGCCATCATGGGGTTACGAAAGTTTGCGCATGTACCGGAGATAAGAAGAAAGCTCCACTGGCTACCTATTGCAGAAAGGATTGAATTTAGGTTGCTTACCATTATGTATAAGTCCCTGAATGGATCCTTTCCCACTTATATTTCAAACAGATTGAAGTACAAACAGGTGGCACACACCCTTCACTCTAATTGTGATAAAAACTTTCAAATTCCCAAAACATGATTGGAACTGGTTAGAAAGGGTGCTTTTTTGGCAGCTGCCTTGATGAGATGGAATGCTCTACCTTCAGGCCTAACAAATTGCTCGACACTCGAGCTATTCAAGAACAAACTTAAGACACACCTATTTAAATGAGGGGTCTATTTGACTCCTATAATCTGACTGTTCGCTACTGACTGTCTTCGGCACCCGTATGCCTCTGGGCCAGCTTGGTTGCGCCTAATAAATAACTTAAAGTAAAAGTGCAGCAACAGACAAAACAGACAGCATCACAAGTGTGGGAACAAAATGCTTTGCCGTACAGCACAGTGACACAGTATACAGAGGTGAGTGCGGAGGGTAGTAACCTCTTCCTGTTGCAATATATCTACTAAGGCCACCCATTTCACTGTCATTATTTGAAAAATGCATTCTTCTCTTTTCCATTACACCCTGACACTCAATACCTCACCACGTTTTCCTATCACGGGTAAAGATTCCAACACACCACACTTCTTTATGGGTACTGGGAGTCCCCTAACATTTTCAACAGATTACTCCAAGTGAATTTGGGTAACACACATGTACAGAGTTATATCATTCAGTATGTAGATGACCTCCTAGTGTGCAGCACAACAGAAGACCTGTGTAGAGCAGATTCAGTAACACTGCTGACAATGCTGCAAAGGATACAAAGTGGATAAGGAAAAGATACAATATTGTGAGAAGTGGGTGGTGTATCTGGGACAGATAATACCATCTGCAGGGAATAGAGTAACCCCAGAAAGAGCAGCTGCAGTACAGAACACACCACAGCCAAATACAGTTAAGGAAAAACAACAGTTCTTGGGTTTTTGTAACTATTGTAGGGCATGGATCTTTAACTATTCTAGTTACACAAAAAACTCAAGGAAGCACATAAAAAGACAGAAACACTCACATGGACAGCAGAAATGATTACATGCTTCCAGGAACTTATGAATGCCATAAGCAATGTGCCAGAACTGGCGAATCCAGAGTATGCTAAATAATTGTATTTGTCTTCACATTATAATGGTCAGGTCATGAAAGCAGTGTTGGTTCAGTAAACATCCGTGGGACCCGTTTATTGCAATACCTCTCAAGCAAGGCGAGGAAGTGCATCATTGTGTAACATACGAAAGTGCTGAAGATTATTTAATGTGAGCAAGGGAGGATACACGTGAAGAAGGGGAGGAGCTCTTCATTGATGTGCAATTGACGATTGATCAGGAGACTGGCCAGAGACTCACAGATGCAGCAGTGGTGTGCCTTGTGGGCGGGGAATATGAGGTTGTAGTGTGAAAAAGGTTACCAACCCACTATTCAGCCGAGTGGGTGGAAATGATTGCATTAATTGAAGCATTGGAGGCATACCAAGGATGCTTACTGACCATATACTCAGACTCTGCATATGTGACCATCGCTGTACATTCAGCAGAGATTCATTTATGCCTTGTCGCATGCAACACTGGTGCCGGTGGTCACTGTGGTGAATCCAGCAGCTCCCCCACTAAAACCCTGCCTAATGTCTCCTCCCAGGTGGCCAGGAGAGGGGCAGATGCTTCCTGATCCCAATCCTGCAGGTGGTGTACTGCAGGAGGATCACCTGGGTAGAGACAAAGCCCAACGTAGTGGGTAAACTTTGCAGGGTGAGACATAGTATTTCTAATTGGAAAGCGATGCTCTTAATGCTGGGTTAAAGGAGGAACTGACTTATTGTCATTTTGATATTTTGGCCTCCGACTCAGGATGGAAGGGTGAAGTCAAAAGGCGCAAGCCATCAAGATATTGTGTCCAATGAGCAAGTCTTTTGTACCCCTAGAATCCCATGTCCTCCTTAATGGCAAGAGAATGCCAAAAAGAGTGATGGAAATATGCACTTTCCTGTCCCATCTGTCTCTAAAAATGTTAAATCCTAGATTTCTCCTCTAACAACAACAGGAGAAATATAATCCTTGTGAGAAATAATGAAGAAGTAGGAAAACCGAATTTCCCTAAAAAGAACTTCATGTCCCAAAATCCCTTAGGGATTGTGACAAAGATGAGCGCTGAGGAGACATTTAGAAGTGAAGGGGGGCAGGTACAAAGGGTATAAAAGGCTGCAGCAGAAAGGGGCAGTAGAAAGAAGCTGGTGCAGGAGCTGGAAGGTTGGCAGTAGTAGCAAAAGCAGAAGCAGAGCACAAGGCTGTCAGTTCACTAGGAAGTGTGACCACATAAGGGATGCCTAAGCAGAGGAAGAGCAGATTTCACCTGTATGCTCTGAGTTAATCCTGTGCTCACAGTTTCTAGCTGTGGCTGCATTGGAAGAGACTGGGAGGAATTGGCAGCCTTTCCAGGTGTGCCTAATTGCTGTGAATGCAGAGCTGAAGTTATGGATCCACCTGAGAGCCATTTGCAGAAGCAAGCTGAGGGAAGCAGGAGAAAAGAAGACTCTTCATTATTGAGGCCAGGTTTGAGACACCCATGCTGCAGAGGGGTGTGGGTCCCAACGGTGCCTGTAGTAATAGTAGCAGAATAAATGAAGTCAGCAAGTAGAAGCAGCCTGCAACTGCTGTGATTGTGGAGTTGGTGAATTAATCTTCATACTCCAAATCATCAGGAATACCTTGCTGGTAATGTAACCAGCGTAATTAATGCTCTTGTGTAAGTAAAAGCAAGTAAAAGTTGTTAGCAGTCATGGGAAGTCACTCTAACAAGGGAATTGTATCAAGCACTTATTTTCACAAAGGTTAAAGTACCTGCATGACGAGAAAGCCTTTATTTTTCCCATTGTTAGATTGTAAATGTTGCCAAACCGTTGTGTGTCTCTTATTAAGGAGGAAAATGTTAACGATAAACCTTTATGAAGTAGAAGTTGACTTTCTGACAATTTTAAAAGCCTAGCTAACATCTAAGAGAGGTCACACATATGAAAATGTGTTTTCCGATTCCGATTGAAGTATTACGTTGCCAGAATAGGAGCGAATGCAAAGGTTTACGTGGAAGTTTGTCATCAAAACAAAATCACATATACCTAAATACGTTTCAGAGGTGAAAACTGACTCTTGTAACATTCAGAGCGAATACGTAAGACTTTTAGAATTTGATGTAGTCACAATTAGAAAAAGCATTACCCAAGCCAGTAGGCAGATCCTTTCTGGGTGAAAACAGGCCAATGAAGACCTGAACACTGATGCTATGAAGATGTTGAAGCTGTTATAAACCCAGATTTCTCTGATACAAGAGTGACAAGGCTATCCAAGGCTGTTAGAGTGGCAATATCGCTTTGGGGTTACTGGAAGTAAGAAGGTGTGTATAAAGCAGGGCAAGGGAGCTGGGTGCTTGTTGAAAGAGCTAAACAATAATTTGTCAAGCTGAGACAGAAAAGCAGTCTGGATGCCAATACAGAATTTGTGATAGATTAAAGAATGACAGAAGAGGTAAAGAGCCTGTCCTTTCTTATTATACAGGAAAGAAGAATGCCTTTTTCTGCCAGTTGAGGTCAAAGAGACTTGGCTAAATTGCCTAATACATTGTTCAATTTATCACATTGCAGCAGAAGCAATAGAACTGTGGTTGTCTATAATTTTGTCAGAACATTTGTGTTTGCATGTAGTTGAAGTAGTAGCAAACTGTGAGACAAAGGACCCTGGTTTCACAATATCATTGGCAGACAGGAGTTGCCAAGGAGAAAGCAACCCCCTTAGAAGAAGCATCCTAACAAGATATATTAAAGACGCTGCAGAGGATACCGAAGAAGAAGTATTGTTAAAGCAGAAGTGGTACTTTTGTTTTGATCTTTATCCATACCGTCCTGGAAGGAGGTTATCTATGATTACTATAGGTGATGTTTTCTTTGTGCAACTTGGGAAGGGAACTTTTAATCAAATGAAGAAGTAACTGTTTCCAGTGGATTTTTGTTTGATTGAACTTGTGTTTCTATGAAACCTTTCAGGAACTGATTTAAGACTTTGTTTTTCCTTGGAAGGAATTTAATTTGGACGTTCTTTAGGAGCGAAATCTACCCAGGACAAGTAGAGGTCATCCAAGACACTGGTTATTTGTGTTAAGGAATTCAATCAGGCGACACACACCTTGGTCTCAGCCTAGTATGCGGCGCACAACTGAAATGCTTATCTCTTTATATATATATATAGGTTCAATATTGAGATGGTACACCATTCATATCACACCCAGTTTTCAAATACCCCGGGTCAAATTGGACCATGAACCAGGCTGGTTGGTAAAATACAATATTTATTTGTTTATTTTAAAATTCAAAAGAAATCATACACTTTTTAATATGAGGCAGCAATCACCAATGGGGTGATAATTACAATGAGAATGTGAACAATGCACTGGGTTTAACCTGCTAGAAGAACATAGACACAGCACAGCGGAATAGGAGCACTTTTGATTTAGGAAAGATAGCACCCAAATTAGAACTTCCCCCTGCAATGTTCCCTCAACACAAAAATAATCAATTATGAGTGGATAAACAGAAGCAGGAGATAACCAGGAATAAGAAACAGGAAACGTATTTCAAATCCGACATTCCTTCCCCAAATAAGAGAGAAAAACAGATTCTCTAAACCCCTTGCAATGTTATGAAATTACATTCGGAAATTGACAAATAAATAATTGTGTGTTAAAAACCTTGAAGCAAATATAATTCCTCACTAAAGCAACAATGCAAAGACACTAACAATAACAAATAATGGATTACCAAAAGCATACAGTTCAAAAATGAGTGGAAAGTTTAAAACAGATTGCAGTAACATGACACGTTGGAAGCTTTGCAATTTTTCAATTCCCGCCTGAAATTACCCAAATGGTTTTTAATAAAAATGGGTGAAATACACTGATTAGGAGTGAGGAATATCCCAGGGATATTCTACAAGTGAAACTAGGTCTCTAGCTGGTAAATCGGAGGCGTTATACAAGATATAAAAAGGTGCACTTTGAGTAAAATGGAGCTGTGAAATAGGAAAGGAAATCATTTGTGACAAGAACAGTTTTACTTTACACTAGAGTATTCCGGCTAGGCCACCAAAGTAAGAGCCAGGGCTGATTTGCGACTTCAACCCCATCACCCCAGTGCCCAACCCTAGCGGAAACCAGTCTGATCACTCGAAATAGGAATAATGGTTTAGGATTACCACAAGACAAAATTACTAGTTTAGTTAGACAATTTTAACAAGTTAGCAGGGTAAGGATAGGATGACTTAGAGAGTTAGAGAAGGACAAAGGGAAGACAATCTATACTATGGGTTTCTATGTTTGTATACTATGGACTTCGGATGTTTCAACTTCTCCCATTGAAGTATATGACTCGTTTAGTCAGTATGCTCCGGCAATGCAAAGGAAAGTGTTACAGGTAATGGTAGAGTACCTGCAGGATGAGATTATGAAGAAAAAGGTTTGTTGTCCCGCAGATTTGATGGTCACTTATAAGAGAGCATTTTCATCCGATAATGCTTTGACTACTTTATCACTTTATTTAGCCTTGTTGCTTAATGAAGGTTCAGAATTGCCTACTTCTCAATTGCCAATGAGGGAGGTTCCTCCTACATTTGTTCCTAAAGTAGAAATTCCAGCGGATGCCGCAACAGGGGCAGCAGCCACTACTATTGAAGCTCATTATGTCTCAAAGTTTGGTCATGTCCCATTTTCTAGACAGAAAGTGAATACCATTAGACAAACGATTCCAGATATTAGGAAAAATCTAACAGGATTTTATAAAGAAATTGAATCTGTCTTGCATTCATCAGTTTTCACGCTGGGTGATATAGATTTGATGTTCCATGTGATCCTACCTGCTGATTTATGGAAACAGATTAGAACTGTAGATGATAAGCAGGGCTGGCTGACATGTGTTAACTTGGTACGAATAGATGGAGAAAGGAAGGCTGGTGAGAAACCGCCACAGGTGATATTGACACTGCCAGACAGAATAGTAACTAAATTGAAAACGTTGGTTCCAGAGAGAAGAATAGTTTGGGACAAGCTTACAAATCTGAAGGTTCTACCGAACTTTGTAATCGGTTCGAACAAGTGCTTTCAGATTTTGGCAGTCAAGACTTAAGTACCGAGTCAGGAAAAAGGCTGTTTGTAGACAAATTTGTGCGTGGATTGTTGCCTGATATCCAATCACAAATTATGACTTCCGAAAGTGCCTGGCAAGCTAAATCACAGTCTGAAGTATTGCACATGGCTCTGTATTATAAAAATAGAGTCAAAACTGAAAAAGAGAGGATAGAAAAGAAGAAGGGAGACTTAAAAACAAAAGTATTGTTGCAGAAAATAGTAAGAGGAACTAGAGGTGGGAATACACAGTTTAGAGGACAGTTTGCACCACAGAGTAATGCTCAGATGGGTCCTGTACACATGAACCAAAGTGCTTATTGCAGACACGAAGGTCATTGGCAAGCAAAATGCCCGATCCTTCAGCTGCAATTGAATAACACATATGGTACCATGGGTAGATGATCCAGAGGTTGTCCTGGGATAGGGGGTTCTGGTAGAAGTCAGTTCACTCAGGATCAACGGTCATTCTCAGAGGATAGTCAGCAGCATAGTGTTAATAATGGGAACATTTTTGATAATCCTTTGACTGTCTATTTCTCTGAGGATCTTGCATTTGATGATGTACTGTTCCGGTAGGACAGCCCTAAGCAGAGACTGGAACAAGTACCTAGTCCCATCGATCAGAAAGGGCCCTACATTGAAATGAAGGTAGGGAATAGGAAGCGTCTATTTTTGATAGATACAGGAGCACAGAAGTGTTCCGTCAATCATTCAAGGGTTCTCGATATTCCACTGTCAGGGCAGAATAACATTTCTGTAGGGTTCCCTGGTACGCCAGTGGTTGGTCCGGTCTCAGCAGGTACCAATTTCACTGCGGCCATTCACTGATTCATGTCCATTTCTTTTGATGACAAATTGTGGTGAAAATATGTTGGGGTTGAATCTGGTGAAAGAATTGAATGCTGTCATTTACTGTTCGCTGGATTGAGTGCATCTAACGATTTCACCTCAATGAACTTCTGTTTCACAATTCTTGACTAGGCCTTTACCGACTGAATTAGATAAGGTTCCGGCATGTTTCTGGGCGGTTGGTGATAATGACGTTGGTATCTTGCAAATTGAGCCTGTTAAAATTGTTTTGAAACCAGGTGTTAAATTGACACGTATTCCACAGTTTAAGAGTCAGTTGATGGTGAACAATCTTTAAAGAGTATAGTTTCTTATTGTTTACATCGAGGAGTAATTGAGGAAATTTCAGGAAGCTTGTGCAATAGTCCGATTCTACCGGTGTATAAGAAAGGGGATAATGCAATTCCTTTCCATTTTACTATTGATTTGCGTGCTATCAATAAGATTGTTGCTCCATGATTTTCTGATTGTGCCTGATGTGACTACTATATTGACAATGATTCCAGCTTCAGCTACTCATTTTAGTGTTGTGGATCTAAAGAATTCTTTCTTTAGTATTCCTGTACATGTTTACAGTAAATATTTGTTTGTGTTCACACTATGGGGACGCTCATTTACATTTACTCGTGTGCCACAAGGGTACACTGAGAGTCCAAGCATTTATATTAGAGCTTTGAAGGAAGAGCTTGATACACTTGAGTTGCCTTCCACTTGTACATTGTTGCAGTATGTTGACAATCTTCTTTTAGATGCAGATTCAGAAGTTGCTTGCAAGGAGGGCACCATGTTGCTGCTTGTTCATCTAGCAGAACATGGGCATAAGGCTTCATTGAAAAAGTTTCAATATTGTAGATAGGAGGTCACCTATTTAGGCTATCTCCTGTCAAAGGAGGGGAGAAGACTGACAACTGAACGGATACAAAGCATCTCTAGCATGTCTGTCCCAAATACACAGAAAGAGGTCAGAGCCTTGATATGCATGGCCTCGTACTGTAGACAGTGAATCCCTAACTTCTCATTAATGATAAAACCAATGTTGGAATTGACAAAGAAGGGCATTTCTTTGCCTTTACCATGGAACATGGATTGCCAGAAAGCTTTTGATCTGCTCAAGGCTGCGTTGTGTTCAGCACCGGTTTTGGGCACACCAAATTATGACAAGGTCTTTGTTTTGTATGTGCATGAATGTGATGGATGCGTTTTGGTGGTGTTAACACAGGAGCATGGAGGGAAGAATAGACTGTGTGGTTATTTTTCCTCCATGCTTGAACTTGTTGCATGCGCTTTGCCGAGATGTTTGAGAGCTGTTGCTGCTGCCGCTGCATCTGTAAAACAAAATGAGGGTATGGTTCTGGTTAACTCCTTAACCGTGATGGGACCTCACTCTGTAGACGTTCTATTAAATAGAACACAAACGCAACATCTCACATCAGCACGACTAACAAGATACGAGCTGATTCTATTTGCACCGCATATCCAAATTAAGAGATGTTGCTCATTAAATCCGGCTGAACTAATCCCTCTTCCGCAAGAAATTGCTTGGAGTGATGAGATGTCACAAGGCTACCTCTATGCCACAGAACAAGAGACTAAGGGCAGAATTGATTTAAGTGATACACCGTTAAAAGATCGACAAGGGGAACTGTTTTGTGATGGCTCCTGCTTGAAACTTCCGGATGATACATACACTGCTGCTTACGCAATCACTACATTAAGCACTATTGTGGAAACCAAAAGAATTCCGCATAAATCTGCACAGGCCGCAGGGATTATTGTATTGACTCGAGCTTGTGAACTTTCCGAAGGGCTTAATGTGAATATATTTACAGACAGTCAGTATTCCTTTGCGGTGGTTCACAACTTCGGTCGATTATGGGCAGAGAGAGGGTTCTTGACCTTGCATGGAACTAAGCTACAATATAGTTCGGCTACTTTCAGCACTTGTGCTTCCTACCCAGTTAGCGATAATGAAGTGCGCAGCACACCAGAAAGTAACAGATGATGTGGGTAGAGGAAACACTTTTGCTGACAGAATAGCCAAACAAACTGCCACCGATTTGCATTCCAAAATGTGTATAACAAAAGAGGTCATAACACTTGTGGGATAGACATATGAATTTGTTTTATAAAAGACATTCAGGCTGATGCCACTCCAGATGAACTTAAACAGTGGGCTGAGGGTTCAGCAAGTTTAGACGATGAAAGTTGTGGGGTAGATAATGCAAACCAAAAATGGATCCTGCCCGATGCTTATGTCACTTCTATGGTTACAATGGCTCATGGTCCCACTCACATATGCGCTAAAAAGATTTGTAAATTGTTAGAACCTGTCTGGGTGAATGTAAATATATTGAAAACTGCTGAAAGTTGTGTCCAAAATTGCATGTTATGCTTACAGCATAATGTTGGGAAAGGTAAATCGACATTGAGGGGTAGTTTTGGTCCCCCCTCTATGCCTTTTGGGGTTATACACTTCGATTTAATTCAAATGGAGCAGTGTCAGAATTACAAATATGTTCTAGTAGTTATCAGCGCTTTCAGTATATGGGTCGAAGCTTTTCCTCTAAAAGATGCCATATCAATGACGATGGCGAAAACCATGCTGAAGGAATATTTTCCTAGGTTTGTTTTGCCGAGAGTCATTTGGTCAGACAATGGTCCACATTTTATCACTGCTGTTATCCTACAAGTATGCACGGGATTCCAGATTGATAAACGGTTCATTTTGGCCAGACACGCTCAGAGTGACGGACATGTAGAACGCCATAATGGTATCTTAAAGAATAAGATGGCAAATATCTGTGCAAGTAGCAATTTGAAGTGGCCAGATGCCTTACCGATAGTTCTATTGTCCATGTGGACGACTGCACAATCGAGAACAGGGCTCTCTCCCTATGAGCTAATCATGGGTTGACCAGCCAATATTTGGAACGTACCCAAACCCAAGCGGCTTAAAGATGTAGAGCATTTGCTCCTTTCTGAGTACTGTGACCAGTTAACTCAAAACTTGTATTTGATTTATCCACAGGTGCGAAAGCCCTCCCAGTAAAATACGACGGTCCAGGTCATCGAATCTGACCTGGCAACTGGGTGCTCGTCAAATCATTTGAAAGAGCCTCCTGTCTCGCATCTCACTGGAAATGACCATATCAAGTCCTCCTTGACACACAGACCGCTGTAGGAGTGGAAGGGAAACGACACTGGATTCACGCAACGCACATAAAGAAGATACCTTTTCCTCTGCCCCATGACAAAGGGGAAGAGAAGGAGATTGTTCACTCTGTTCCTCATCACAAGTCTGTTCTAACCGACACCAAGGGTGTCCTGGAAATCCTTCCTGAGTCTGTGAGGCCTGGGGAGACTGCTGTTTTGCCTCCAAGTTCTTCTTCGGATCTTTCTTCACTGTCAAGCAATCTTGCTTCTGCTTCATCACATTCTTCTGGAAACGACAACAGTGTCTTGAGGTACGATCTGCATCCGAGACACCGGACTTACAGCACAGCATTGGCTGTGCCCACAAGGAATCATTGTTGAGTCAGTCTCTTGTCACTCTTTCGCTGAAAAATAAACAAGAGGCAGGGACCGGCAAAGTCACCTTCAAGCAAGATATCCCATGCGGTCAGGAGCCACTGACGGATAAACCAAAAGAGCCTAAAGGAGAGGCTTCTAAACAGACTCTGAGAAACAATGTCCCTTCCTAAATCCACTCGTGCGGAGCAAGCTATTGGACTGGTGGCTGACAAAGAACATGTTCATCAGAGATCATGGTCCTTGAGGACCAACTGTTTTGTAATCACAGTACTGGTTTGTTTAGTAATTATATTTGTGCTTGGGTTCCGGTTCATGGAAGGGGAGCATCCATTTGAAACTTTGTTACCCACTGAAATAATCTCCACTGTGTCTCCACCTTTCGTGCATCTGCATACCTTCCTCCTCGAGACTCACAACATAGACATGGTTATGATAATAACACTCTCCTAATGATCATTAACGCGACCCATGCGATTCTGAACAGAACTAATTGCTGGGTGTGTTCACACTTGTCACAACATGGGGAAAAGGGACTGGGCTGGTAGATTCATCCCCTTCCTTTAACTACTGCATGGTACGCCTCACTCAGGGCACTATTCTTTGGTTGTTGGAACGTTAGTATTTCTGGGAACTTTGATGGGACTAATTTGAATGAATTTGAAAAACAAGTCCTAACATCTTTGGGATGTTCTCTCTTTGCGAATAGAAGCAAACTCAATGCTGCTTCTATTAGGCCTTCTAATAGACTCTCTCAAACTTTTCAGTCACTCATTTATTTCAAGATGGCTCCCGTAGAGAACCGGGATGCTATGCCTCCTTCCTATATTATTAATAATAGCCCCACTCTGTTTCCTTCTGTATACAAAGCGAAGGTTCTCAGCCAATGGGTACATTTGAGGGTTGTACTAACACTGTGAATCTAACCAGTGAGGACAGACCTTTGTATGTAGGAGATTCTGTTTACTTTGTTTGTGGCAATGAAGTCTATCCTTGGTTACCTAGAGATTGGCATGGTACTTATTATTTGGGTATCTTGTTACCAGGGGGTATATGTGGCTACCACCTCACCTCTGAAGTTTCTAGTGCTTGTCCAAGGCGGGATGAGAATGGTGATACTCCTTCACAAGTCATGGGTGATGTAGCAAAATCCTTTGTGCCATTTTGGGGAAAGATAATGAATTCCGAGGATATCAGAAGACTAGCAAGGGTACTGAAAAAAACCATCAATAGGACCACCGATATTCTGTACAACATGACGCTGGAGCAAAAGGCAATTAGATTAGTAGCCCTCCAAAATAGGATGGTGCTAGACGACATCCTAGCTGAGCGTGGTGGTGTATGTAAATTGGTGGGATCCACGTGCTGTGTTTTCGTACCTGACTCCTCACCTACTATATTCAAAGCAATACAAAATCTGCATACCATCAGTACTGAAGTACATGTCCCCGCGGGAAACTGGGATCTTAGTGCTTGGTTCTGGGACTTACTACGATCATGAGGTTGGAAACTCTTTGCAGTCCTAATGGTAGTTCTTGGTGTTCTACTGTTTTGTTGTTGCTGTGTAGAATGTCTTCCAGCCATATGTTCGATGTTAGGAGGATGTTGTGCAAAAATGATAGGTACATTAGTACCTAAGATACATGCACCCAAGGAAACTACTAATGTTTTAGTAATGAATGATATTCCTGTCAAGGAATTTATGGCGATTGATATTTCTGAAGAATGTGATTCAGGATGTATGGACATTGAGCCATGGGGTTTTGAGTAAAGCGAATGTTTGAGTAATGCTCTTAGCTTAGGCCAAAAGGAGGGTTTGTTAAACCATATTCGCATAAATACCGCCTGATTATGAACATTGGCCTAAGACATTCGCATTTGTATTAAAACCTATGAATAACTCGATTTAGATATAAATGACTTTGCCGCCATCTTGAAACTGAGCAGAATGACCTTTGAGCCTACGTCAACACTAGGACTGCCAAAAGAAGAAATGTTTGTCCTGTGCAAAGAAACCTTGTAGTCAAAATGAACTCCCATTCAAAGTGTTATCTATGCCTACAGTCGCATCCTCTTTCAAACAACAACACACAAAGCTAAGTAACTACAGCTGTGTGTTTTGGAAAAAATCCTTTATGCATCTCTTGGAACAGGACGTATCCTAAAAGCTCAAGAAACAAGGAAAGAGCTACACATCTGAATACAACAAAGCTTGACAGTATCTTTAAGGAACCTTGGAGCTAAAGTGAAGCTCAATTCAAGTGTTGTCTGCATCAATAGCTTCAGCCATATACAAACATCAGAGCTGAATGGCAGACAAACTAAATCCATGTGCCTTTGCAATAAACTATTGAATTTGTTTCTTGAAACTGGGCATAACTTGAACTGGAGAACCAAGATTGCCATTGAATCTCCAAGGATAGGGCAACATGCCAAAAGTGTAAACTAATATTGTTATATTTGTCATGTGAACTGGGCACAAACCCAAATGTGTAATCTATTAGTTTGGAGAAGGGCTGGCCAATGACCAGGACTGTGTATAAATATTGCATGCTTTGTTATGGCCAGTACTCTTACCCCTTACTGTGTCTGCTGGTGCACACTGTGAGGCGCTTGGGAGCCTGATTGCTTTCTGCTTTGATATTTGTATCTGTACAGAATAAAGTTATAGTCATAACTTTGACTTCGTGACTGGCAGATTCAATATATGGTGGTACTAAGCCTTGATATTCCTTGCTGATCTATCACTAACAAAGATTTTGTAAAGTATCACAAGGTATTGCAAAATTAAGTCTAGATGAAATTGCAAAAGTGACGAAAGTAGGTAGACTGTTAGGCACACGGTATTGCAAAATCAAGCCTAGAAGTAATTACAAAAGTGATTGAAGCAGGCAGACTGTTAACACACACACACATACACTCGGTCCAGTCAGACTGAGGTCTGACAGTATGTGAGGAGTAAGACTTAGCAGACTTTAGTGGCATCTTCTTTGAAACATAGACATTCACACATCCAAAGGGAAGCACATGATGACTGGTTTGTCCCCAACCTGCGGGAATATATTAACACATTTGTGTCAAATTGTACTACTTGTCATCTTTACAGTACTGGACAAACTCTTAAGATGTTGCGTGGCACATTGCCTTGTCCAACTGGATCTATCTGGAAACTCCACATTGATTATGTGGATATGTTAAACAGGTGCAGTAATTACTGTTACCTTACTATTTGGTTTATTCCTTTTTCCATTGGGTTAAGGTTGACTCTTGTGCACAACCAGATGCTAAATCAGCAGCTTCATTTCTGGTACACATGGTTTTTCCTCGCAGAGGGATATGTGAGGTCCTTAAGTCTGACAACGGAACTCACTTTTTTTAATGAGTTGTTCAAAGGAATGTCATCCCTATTAGGGAGAAACTATGCTCATTTTACCACCCTCTGGACAACCGGTTTGTTGAAAAATTGAATGGATTTTTTAAAGCTAAATTACCCAAGATGTGCACTATGTTTGGGAATAATTGGCTGCACTGACTCTATTTGGCTTTGTTTACCCTGAGAATGAAGCCAAGAAAAGATTACCACTTGTCCCTGTGAGAGATAGTTATGGGGAGAAGAATGCACATTAAAAAATGCTAAACCCCAAAAGATCAAATGGGAAGAAGAAGGTGAGATCTGTTATACAACCTTGAAACAAACCCTATGCCAGAGCCCCATTTTGAAAGTTGAAGATGTCTCCAAAGAATTCATCCTCCAAACTGATGCTTCCTTAATGGGGTTAGGAGCAGTTCTGTCGCAAAACCATCATGGGTTGGACCACCCAATTTTATACATCAGCATAAAGCTCTTCCCCAGGGAGAAGAATGACTCAGTCATCGAGTTAGACACTGGCAATCAAGTGGGCAGTTATTCACCTAAAGTATTATCAACTGTGTCATATGTTTCTTCTAATAACAGACCACTCTCCTCTAATCTGGATCAGTCAGCGGAAGGAAATCAAACCTTGGGTAATCCAGTGGTTTTAGGACCTTCAAACGTACTGCTTCACAGTAGAACAATGCAAGGTAACAGAAACTTCCTCTCCCGGTTTCCCTGTGAAGCACCTCAGTCCAACCCGCATTGGGGGAGGAGATGTGTGAAATCTGAGGGTATCCTCACTCCTACTCCCCCTGGATCCTCTTCTCAAGTGGCCTGGGGAAGGCCATCACTTTTGGAACAAGACCCTGGGTTGGAGAAACAAGGGACGATCACCTGGGTTAAGGGTCCTTGGGGATTGGGAGTGGGGTACCCACAGGCGAGACATGGTATCACACTTTTGCCTCTGAAAACCAACCTAACTCTCCCCCAGCCTTTATAGGCTACTGTAAGACATCTCCCCTGATTTTTCCCAATTAAATCTGCTACAGTACCGGGACAGCAATCTGCTACAGTACTGGAACAAGGAAGAGGCAACTGGGATTGGTGAACACCAAAAGGTATGTTACCACTCTGGTACTGAGACGAGGAAGAAGACTTCGCAAGAGCACCATTGGGGAAGTCAGACATGTCCCACAAATAGTCTGTCTATAGGTCAGGCAATTGAACTTACTGACCCACCCCTGTGGACCTTTAATACTCCTAGAGAGTATAATGGGTGCAGGGAGAGCAGGGGACAAAGCAGGCTGGAGAGAAGCATGTCAGAGCTAGGATTGGGAGCAGTGTGAGTCCAGAGAAGTAGAACGACGCCCCAGCAGAGTGCGGGCCTCGAGGTGAACTGAATATGCAGCTGGCCACCAGTTGCCGATACCAACAGCGGGAAGCTGTGCTCTGCCTAAAGCCCACAGCTGCTGCAGTAAACGAGAGAACAAAGCAAGCTCTCAGAGACTGCTGTGAGGGAGGCGAAGCACATGGATGCAGGAGGTTCAAACAAGAAGCACCAAAAAAGTTGCAGAGAGCGGTTGCGCACAGTCTGTCAGTGTAATACAGAGACCACTTTATCTGGAGCACCCTGCTAATGCTGACACGTACTCTGAGAATGCTGAGTGATCTGAAATAAGCAATCTGTGGATGCCGAGCAATTTGAAAGTAATTGGTCATAGTCCTGAACAGCAAATTTATCATTTTTGAATATCAAGCAAGTGATGAACATTTCAAATAAGATGTTAAGCAAATACTGAATACCGAACTGAATGAAAACGTTGTGGGCAAAGCTACAAGCTGATCAAAGTTAAATCGGAAAGTGCCCATTTAAAAGCAATCATATGAAATAAGAGTGCAAGTTTGAAAGTACTTGACACAAAGGTGGAGAATAAATAAGACCACCACAAAGTGAACTTTATGAATGAATACAATGCAGGATAGGCAAGACCTGCCAGGGGTTGTGTAACTCATTGTGGCAAAGACAAGAGCCTAACTGGAAGAAGACAATAGAGTGTAAATCTGCACATAAAGCCAAGATGACAATAGGGAGAAGCTACATAAATGTGAATATGCACACAGGTGAACGTGTAGAGGAACCTGTGTGGGCTGAAGAGTCTAGGGTTCCAGGTAGCGCGACCTGTGATGGGTGGAGCATGTGGTCTGACAAATACACCTAGAGGAGGGAACCCTCGGTTGTTAATGATAAAGATATTGTGAAACAAATCAAGAAAGGAGCATCATAAGTGAACTGTTGATGCCAACCTGGAGGAATGCCAAGTTGACCTGGAGTTGTGTAGCACATTGGAAAACTGAAACCAAGTATAAGTTGATACGTTGGAGTCTTGGGGAAAGGAACCCTGAGGCTTGATGAACTGTAATACTGTCTTTTTGGAAGGAGCCCTCAAGACCCTTTTCTTTGGAACTGTGTTACCTTGAACTTGTGGAAGGGAACCCCAAGAATTTGTGGAACTTTCTGGAACTTGGTGAAGGAAACCCAGAGGATTTTCTGGAACTGTGTTGCCTTGAACTTGTGTAAGGGAACCCCAAGGATTTGTGGAACTTTCTTGATCTTGGGGAAGGTGGGCTGAAAAGGAAGCTAGGAGCTGGAAGCAGCCCAGAACTTTGTTCAATCACTGTTTCTTTTATTATTGATATCCCTACACATTGTTTAGATTTAGTTGTGAGGGCAAGGATAGGTTTTGGACACAGACTTTTAAGTTGAATTCCTGACTCAGACTTTCCTTAGTTTCATTCAGGTAGAGAATCCGACTGTAGCATAGGACAAGTTAGGCCTTCATCCCTTCTGACATTTGGTTTAATACATCATTGTTTTAGTTTCAATTTTGAATCTGTTGTCTGTGTCTTGCTTCATGATGCCTTCCCAATGTGTGGACAAAATGTATATTTACACCTCCCACCACCATGGAGGGGCATATGTTCACTGACAACCTTGTACTCAGTGGTTCTGGTATATCCTGATGCCTATCTGCCAGTCATAAATGTGCTACCCCCAGAAACAAATAAGCACCCACCTGACAAGGATGCACACCGTTCATCAAGGTGTCATTGCCAGGAAAGATTTAGTTACTTGTCCAAGGACTCATCTGAAAAATTGAAGGTGTTTCCAGGCCAGGTCTAATTGTTTTCCAAAACAGAAACATTGTTTACCTCCCTCCTGGTGCCAGGTATCCAGACTGCAGCAAAGTCCAAGTGGCTGCAGATCACCAGGTGGGAGATGCTTCAGTTGATGAACCAAATGGGGCAGGGTCTTAATTCCATAACGACTGAATTATGGGCAATCAGGCTCATGATCCTCCAGAACAGATGCATTCTAGATTTGCTCTGGGCTATGGAAGGGGGAGTGTGCAAGAAAATGGTGTTGTTGCGTAGCACATACATCCGCCCAAACGACACAGAAAATTGGTTCTTGACCCATGCGATAAGGGCCCTTCATAATTTGAGGAGTGCCATGGAGAAAGGAGCAGGAGTAAATGCTGCTTACTGGTTCGATTTGATGTTCTTGTGGGCCCCGACATGGTTGGAAATAGCCATCAAGTTATTGGTACCTATCATAGTTTTTCTGCTCATCCTTTTTCGTTTATGTCAGATGATCCAGAGATGTTGCAGAAAGACCCTGCCGAAGAGCTTAGCTGTTAGGTAAGATTTGCACAGAACTGGTCAATCTTCCTGACCTAGGTCAACCCCAGAACGTTTTGCTTTATTAGTGGGATATTTTTCCATAATACCTCAGTGAATGGGAACCTTTTTCCGCTCTCACATAATCTTTAACTCTTTTTATGGGTGTTATTTTTAAAACTCTCCATAGTGTCTTTTTAAAGTTATCCTCTTTAACAACTTATTTGCAACAAGTGCCTGTTGTTGATGGGTTGCCCTAGCGGCTCCCCTTTTAACTTTATTGTGCTAACCTTGAGTGAACTACAGTTCCCAAGGTTAGAAAGGATGTTTGGATCCCTGTTACATTTTATTTAGTGAAACCAGCACACCCCACCTTATGTGGAGTGCTGGGGAGATACAATGTATCCCCTTTCACCTTAAAACTGTAACAATTCTGTTACAGTGACAAGCTTACCTTCAATGGATGGTGGCAGTGATACCTTGTATTAATTTGGTGCACCTTTACCGCGGGCTGTGTTCACAGCTGCAGTAAAGGCACCTAAGTGTGCTCATTTGACCAAAATGGCCCTGTCTTCTTTTTTCACCATTTTATTGTTTCGTGTTGTTTCTTTTTCCTTCCCCTGACATCCAGGGTGGGAAATTCCTTTGTGTGATTTTTGTCGTCGGCGGGAGTCCCCTGGACTCTCTGCCCAGGCTCCAGTCAGTCTGTGAGAGCATGAAATGAGGGAAGAGTCCAAAGCTCCGAGTCATTTGTCTTACGCCTTGCTTGAATGGGGACAAATCCCAGTGGGGGCTGGCTGTCCTGATTGGGCAGCCAGACTGCCCCTTCTTGTAAAAGTGGGGAGAGAATGCAGAGGTTGTGTTGTAATTCCTGATAAATACTTTGAACCTGGAAGCTGGAAAAAAGTCGACCACTGGAACCAAAACTGAAGAGGAATATGAAGGAAAAGCAGCTGAAACTATTTCCAGCGACCGGAGAGCCTGCTGTGTAACTGGAGCCTGCTGTAGCCCTTCCTTACAATCAAACTCTGGCCTCCAAAAATGACGACCCTGACCCAGGGCTTGGTGAGACCCACTAGACTCGAGGAGACCTGCATTTTGAACCATCCCACACATTGCTGCGACCTTGCGTTATTGCAATACCCCAATACACTGGTACCTCAAGCCATCATGCGGTGCATGGTCTTCCAAATTCCAAATCTCGCTAAAACATTGTGGGCATCCCGATGGATCTCCAGAGAAACAAATTGAGTCCAAATATACCACTCACCAGAATGCTGGAGTTTTAAAATGATGATAATTCAACCGTGATTTTCTATCTTCGTCTATGCTCTTTGAAAATGCGCCAAATCCGTAGAACCACATTCAGCCATGAGGGAAAGCCTTCTTCATCAATCCCTGCTGCAAAGTCCCTTCTGAGGTCTTGTTTTCAGTCTCCATGACAAGTAGTCCACTGACCGGGTATTTGGCTGCAGACCCTGAAGTTCTCCTGCTTCAAAATCTTCTTCAATGCTGAGGTACTGTGTTGGCTTGGGTATATACTTACCTTAAGCCTGTTAGGATTTCTGTGTTGCTGTGGGTTGTGTTCTGTGATGGGGAGGCCGCTCATCCAGTGCACCCAGTCCTCTGCTAACCCTAGAAGTAAAATACTCACCTGTTTGCCCAGTTTTCCTAAGGAACTCTGACTTTTGCTACTAAAGAACCTATTCTGATACTGCCTGTTGGTCACTAGTCATATTGACCCCCGCCCCCTTCTGCCAGTGAGAACACTCATGCTTCAAGAATAAGGAAACGACTTTCAAGGGACCGGGACTTCTGCCTAGAAAAGAAAATAAGTGTTTAAAAGTTACTTACTTGTAAAGAGTTGGTTGGTAACTCTAATTCTAAGAGTGAACAGTTACAAAAGTTCTTACTGATTTTGAATGTGTGATGCACTATGGTAATAAGTATGGTTAACATCTTTTCTTCCTTAGCAACTGTTTTGCCAGTCTAATAGAAAGTAGATGTGAAGGTATTTTACTCTCCTCTGATTAGGTTGTGCCTCTTCCCACAAGTAAAGTGTTGGTTTCACCAGATTAGTCCCTTGAGGATAATTGTATGAGTGTCCCCCAACAGGGTCTTGCTTCCCCTAACTTGCTGCTGAGTGAACAGTTACAAAAGTTCTTACTGATTTTGAATGTTTGATGCACTATTCTTAAAAGTATGTTTAACATCTTTTCTTCCTTAGCAACTGTTTTGCCAGTTTGATAGAAAGTAGATGTGAAGGTATGTTACTCTGCTGTAATTAGGTTGTGCCTCTTCCCAAAAGTAAAGTGTTGGTTTCACCAGATTAGTCCCTTCAGGATAATTGTATGAGTGTCCCCCAACTGGGTCTTGCTTCCCTTGACTTGCTGCTAGCCTGTCCAGAATAAGTCTACATTAGGTGGTTGCCTACCTAGAACAACTTTGAGTCATTCAGAAAAAGTGTAACATTCGGTTTTACTTTCCCCTTCATTGTGAGTTTAAACAAAGTATGTGCATTTTACTTACCTTGTGTTAGCTGTGTGCCATCCAAAATAAGTCACACAAGTTACTGCTTACCTCAATCTGGGGGTCCCTGATTTCGAAAGCACCTGTAATTGTACATTACATACTTAGATTTTACTCACCTAGCATAACTGTGTTATCACAAAAGTAGTTCTAGGTTTTTACTGCACCTAGAATAAGTGTTCTACTATTCACCAAAAGTATATTGTCCAGTTGACTGATTACATGATTTGTGCTAAGAATCATTATACAACTGGAAGGGTCTACTGCCCTTGCATTACTGAATGTAATTGTGAAAAGTAACCATTGGTTTTTCCTCCCAAAGAATGGGCTTGACCTATACTGAATGTGTATGAAACGATTTTGACTTCCCTAGAACTACTGTTAGGTACTTCAAATAAGGTCTATACTTGGGTCTGTGTACTAAAAGTATAGTGTTGTGTTTTTATACTGTGATTTCATATTGTTTTAGTGCTTACTTACCCCTAGATGTATCTGGGCCTACTTGTATTTAAATAAATCCTTTATTTTTATCAGTGTTTCTTTGGATCATTTGTATTACAATTTCACTTGTACTGATTCTACAGCCCTCTCTCCCTACTAAAATAAGCCTGGCTGCTCTGTCTATGCTACCATGAACTCAGGTGGTACAGCCTTATGCTAAGAGTGGAGTCTTGTACTGCCTCAGTTGAATGGTTTTATTAAGCCCTTATTTGGACTTCAGAAAAACTGTCCTAACAACAACTATGATGGTGACAATAACAATGGGTAGAGATTCTCCTCTCACAAAACACAAGTACACCCAGACTGATGGATGGGATAGGGTTGTAAGATCAAGGGTGGTGAAAGTAGAGTGGGATTTCAGGCCCTGTGTACCTTGACCATGCCACCACCCGAAACAGAGAACTATATAGAGGTTTGGGTTGATTTAGCAGAAGAAGGGGCTGGGGGGTTGCTTTATGATGGGTACTCCAGAAGAATATGCCCTCTGGGGGAGCTGACATCATGTGCGTAGGGTGTGGGTAACCAGAGATGATGACTATAGAAGGAAGGAGGCAGCAGGGTTAGTTAATGGGTTATTAACTAAAGGGGGGAATGTTGGGATGCACTTACAGCGTGCCAACCAGGCATAATGGTTTAGGCTGAGAAAACCTATTAGCACGTACCACAGTGTAAGCAGGCTGAGTTTTGCATGGTAAAATGCACACGTATCACTTGTAGCTAGATTTGACACATATTATATACCTACATATTGCATCACAAAATATATCAGTGTTGCAGTTGCAGATGTTATCGATAGGGCAGTGTATAGGCCTTGTGTTTAGGAGTTGTATGCAAAGGTATGTTTTTTAGTGAGGTGCGAGGAAAGAACTGAAGCAGGTGGACGATGCAGTCAGAAAGATACTGTGGCAGGAGCGAGGTCAGCATGTTGATATGGCAGGAGTGCCGCCATATTGGATTTTAAGGCCTAGTACACAATGAACAGAATAGAACACAGGCCTTAATGTGGAGCTGCAGCTCTGTTTAGCTCAGTCCCAAGATAAATCCTTTTTCTGTCCCCCAGGATAGAACCTGAGATCAAAGGCACCTCTGGTGCACAGATTAATGCTAATTGTATTTAGCTGCAGGTCCTGAATGTGGTGTGAATGGAATGTTAACTGTCAGGAGTAGTTAGGGATGCACCCCTCGCAGGACAACTTCATGAGATGGGATTGGAGGACCAGTGGTGTTGCCACTAAATTCAGTACAAGGTCATTGGTGCAGCTTGTGTGTACTGGAGCGTGTTTTATGAGAAAATCTATTGCCTTATCAAAGCAGAGTTTGCCTCACCAGTTTTATTTTGAAGGTGTCTGGATCGGAAGGGTGCACACCATGTGACGGTCATGATTTTTTATTGAAACAATGTACTTATTAGCTACCTAGATTTAATTGGTGACGATGCAGTGGGCCACGTGAATAGTGGAAGGGGTTTAGATTCCTCTCATCCTCTGCTTTCTCTCTCTCTCCCTCCCATGATGCCCTGCCTGACCTTCCTGTCTGCTGTACTGATTGGTTGCTTGGCTACCCTCAGAGTGTCACTGGGGACCAGGCTGTTTCTTGATCAGGTACACTTGAACTGCCTCTGGGCCCACAATGTACTTAGGAGCTGTTGCATCAAGTCTTTTTTGACTGGGAACTGGAGTGCGTGCCTCACCATCCCCCCTTTTTTCTTATTATGTTGGAGTCTCGGGCTCCAGAGGCAGGAGCACTGGGGTTACTGTGCCCCACTTTAGAGAACCATATTGATGGTTTTCTCCCCTCCCCCAAATTTGGGCAAGATTTGTGCACTAGAAGGGGTGTTGGTTCCTGGTCACCTGATTTGGTAACATGTTAACACTACAGCTACCAGAATCCCTAGAGACTAAAAGAGCTGCTAATTGGAATCACCTGACTATCAGCAGAGCCTCCCTGATGATTGTTTGTGACAAGAAAGTGCTAGAAGGAGAAGAAAAACAGAGCAACTGAACAGCAGATTGGATCCAACCCTGTTAATACCTGTTGAAAATGTTTGGGATTCAACCCTGTTAATACTTGCTAAATTGTTTTTGGGATCTAACCCAGTTAAATTTTGCATCAGGTCTATTTTGACTGGGAACTGAAGTGCGCGATTTGCCATCCCCTTTTTTGTCTTACTATGTTGGAGTCCCGGACTCCAGAGGCAGCAGCACTGGAGTTACTGTGCCCCACTTTAGAGAACCATATTAATGGTTTTCTCCCCTTGACCAAATTTGGGCAAGACTTGTGCACTAGGAGGTGTGTTGGTTCCTGGTCACCTGATTTGGTAACATGTTAACACTACAGCTACCAGAATCCCTAGAGACTAAAAGATCTGCTCATTGGAATCACCTGAATATCAGCACAGCCTCCCTGATGATTGTTTGTGACAAGAAAGTGCTAGGAGGAGAAGAAAGACAGAGCAACTGAACAGCAGATGGGATACAACCCTATTAATACTTGTTGAAAGGTTTTGGGATTCAACCCTGTTAATACTTGTTAATTTTTTTTGGGATCTAACCCAGTTATTTTTGCATCAAGTCTATTTTGACTGGGAACATGACTAATTCTCGAAGTTCAGTGCAGCTCGGAAGGCATTGTTCAGTACGATTTGAAGTTTATTTAGGTTTTTTCAGTAGTACCACAGAGAAGGGCATTACAATAGTCTACTTTTAGCCAATCAGAGCTCAGGCAATAAGGAAGCGGTTGTTTTTGAGGGAGATGAAGGGTTTGCTTGCCCGTATAAGCTTTGTGGCATAGGCAGAGGTGGTTGCAATGTGTCTGACATGTCGCAACATGTTGAGGGTTGCATCAAGGTAGACCCCCAATGCTATGACGGCTTTTGTGACAAGGATGATGTGGTCATCTATGGTGAAGGAGTTGTAGCCTTGTCAAGTTTGGTGAGACGGGCCGCGGTTCCAACAAGGATGCGCTCTGTTTTTTCATTGTTTAAATTGAGGAAATGGGCAGCCTTCCAGTCTTGGATTATTTCATAAATGTGTTAAACGAATCTTCACGAGATCGTGAGTTACCTCTGCTTTCTGTAGACCGTGGAGTTGAGGTTGCCAGTATGTCGATGTATGATGGCCGATGAATGGGTAACGTGAGAAATTAGCCCAATCCGCTCCTGGCGATATAACACAGGACGGCACTGAACCAACTCCCAACGCCACGGGTGGCACTTCTCAGAATTTGCGCGACATCGGGACAGTGTTTCCACTGGCTGAGAAGGCTTGATGAAATCACCGATGGTAACAGGGCTGAACTCAGGAACTTCCAAAAGGCAGTAAGGCACAGGTACCGGCAGGGCACAAGACAGGCAAAGGAAGGCAAACTGCAAGAAAGGCAGTACTGACAGGAGGGTCCCCACTACAACTAGGAACCCAGACAGGACCTACTCTACCCTAAACCAGGGATAGGCAAGGTATCAGAAATAAAGGGCAGAAAGAGTAGGAGGACCAGGAAGCAAGACGGGAATAAGGAGATGAGGCAGAACTAGGCAGAAAAGGTTAGAACAGGGAACAGGGAACAAGCACCAGGACTCCAGCAGCGCATACACAGTAACAACCGCGTTGAGACGCGTTGTCCCTGTGTATGCGGTGCCCTTTTATGGCCCGGGGTCAAAGCGAGGCTTGGAACGCATGTTCCGACACTGCGCATGCGCGGGACGTCGAAATACTGACGATCCGCGCATGCGCAGATCCTCGCAAGATGGCGGCATCCACGGCGCCCATCCGAACCGCGGGTCGGCGTGAGGAGAGACGCCACCGCTGGTACAGTCTCCATGAAGGAGGAGACCGCTGCGGCCGTGGACCAGGGACCCCAGGACAGGTAAGTGGCGCCCGCGAGCGAGCGCGCGGCGTGACACCATACCCCCTCCCGGACAACCCCGGAGCACCGGGTTTCCAAGGGTAGCGGAGATAGAAGTCCCGAACCAGGCGCGGTGCATGCACGAAGGAGCGCGGTTCCCAAGTATGGTCACAAGCAGGATAACCCTTCCAGCTGACCAGAAGCTGCAGAGCACCTCGCCAAATCCGTGAATCACATATCTCCTGCACCTCAAAATCAGGGACCCCCCGAACCAAGACCGGGGCAGGACGGGAACAGGTACGACCCATAACATCGAGCACGTAGGGCTTCAAAAGGGAAACATGAAAGACAGGATGGATCCTCCAAGAGCGAGGCAAAGATAAACGAAAGGCAACAGACGAAATACGCCCTGTGATGCGAAAGGGACCAAAAAAGCGGGGGGCTAGTTTCACAGGTAAGTTGCGTACCGGTAGATTCTTGGAGGACAGCCAAACCATGTCCCCAACATGAAGTACAGGCTCAGGGCTCCGTCTCTTGTCAGCCTGCTCCTTCATATGTGCTTGTGCCGCTGCCAAGGTACCGGCCGCCAGACGATGTTGATCGCGGATCAGGGACACCAGTGCATCTGCAGATGGAACGGCACTGGAAGATGTTGGATGAACAGGCAGCAGTCTGGGATGAAGACCAGTAGAGCAATAAAAAGGGCTGAGTCCGGTAGCGGAATGAACAGCGTTGTTGTAAGCTGCTTCCGCGGTGTCCAACCATTCCGACCAGTTGTCTTGGGTAGCATTGGCATAACAACGTAGGTATTGCTCAAGGGTCTGATTGGTACGTTGCGTCTGTCCATTAGTCTGCGGATGATAGCCGGAACTCAGGGCTCGCTGAATGTCCAAATGCCGACACAGTTGGCCCCAAAAGGAAGAGATGTATTGAGACCCCCGGTCTGACAAAATCTTCTCCGGAAGACCATGAAGACGATACACCTCGTGTAGAAAAACATCGTGCCATCTGGGATGCAGTGGGCAGCTTAGGAAAGGGCAGGAAATGAGCAGTCTTGGTGAAACAATCCACCACCACCATTATACACGTGAAACCACCAGACAGGGGCAGGTCAACGATGAAATCCGTGGCGATGGTATGCCAAGGGTACGGAGGCGTTGGCGTGGGTTTCAGAAGACCAATGGGCCTTTTGCGAGGAATCTTGGTCTGGGCACATACAGGGCAAGAGTCCACATAGTGCTTTACCAATGTAGCCCATCCAGGCCACCAGTACTGTCGTGCAACCAGTTCTTGTGTTGTGCGGACTCCACGGTGACTGCAAACGACGGAATCATGACAATTCTGTAAAACGATTTTCTGGAGTTCCAATGTGGGAACGTACAGACGATCCTTGAAGAACAACAAGCCGTCACGTTCCCTGATGTCAGCACGTTGTAGTATCTGTGTTCTTGAGGGATCCGTTCGTGTGGCCTCAGTCAACTGTTGGAGCTGGGGAGTCACCATCGATAGAAAATGTTTGGACGCTATCAGAGGTTCCGGTTCCTTGACACCTTCAACGTTGTTTTCCAGAGACCGAGACAAGGCATCAGCCTTAGTGTTCTGGGAACAAGGAATGTACGTGACGGTGAAATCGAACTGTGAAAAGAAAAAGGCCCAACGAGCATGACGGGAGGTTCTGCATTGTAAAGAGCGCAGGAACTGTAGATTACGGTGATCCGTGCGAACCACCACCGGGTACCTCCCACCCAGCAAGTGATGTCGCCATTCCTCGAAGGCAGCCTTTATCGCCAGTAATTCTTTTTCTATCACTGCATAGTTTCTTCACTCACTGACAATTTCCTCGAGTAATATGCCACCGGGTGCTTATTCCCGTGACTGCATCTTGCTGTAGTAAGACCGCCCCAATTGCGTAGTCCGAAGCGTCTGTTTCAACCACAAATGGTTTTACATCATCTGGATATCTAAGAACAGGAGCCGACATGAATGATCTTTTTAATTCCCGGAATGCCTCCTCGGCCTGCGTGTCCCAGAGAAATGGCACCTTGGTACTGGTCAGGCGGGTTAGACTGTTGGCCAGTTGAGAAAAGCGTGGAATGAAACGCTGATAAAAGTTGGCAAAGCCCAAGAACCTTTGAAGTGACTTCACGCCATGTGGCGATTTCCATTCTTGTATAGCTTGCAGTTTTGCGGGATCCATCTGTACTCCTGTTTTGCTGATCACGTAACCCAGAAACTCCATGCTCTCCCTATGAAATTGGCATTTTTCAATTTTGGCATACAGGCCATTGTGTATTAATCTACGGAGGACTTCCTGTACATGCGCCACGTGTGCAGTATGAGTGTCAGAAAAAAACAGAATGTCGTCAAGGTAAACCCAGACAGATATTCCAATAAGGTCAGAAAAGACATCGTCCATGAACCGTTGGAAGACTGCCGGGGCGTTGCAGAGGCCAAAAGGCATCACCCTGTATTCGAAGTGACCAATAGGTGTTTTAAAGGCCGTCTTCCACTCATCTCCCTTCTTAATCCGCACTAAGTGATAGGCCCCTCTTAGATCCAGCTTGGTGAAGATCTGTGCTGATTTCAGGGATTCGATGATGTCCCGGATGAGTGGTAACGGGTACCTGTCCTTCCTAGTGATCTCGTTTAGTTGACGGTAGTCGATACAAGGACGCAAAGTGCCCTCTTTCTTCTTGACGAAGAACAACGGGAATCCTGCAGGGGATTTGGACGGCACTATGTAGCCCTTGTTGAGGCAATCCGTAATGTACTCCTGTAGGATGCCTTTCTCGAGGTGAGTCAACGAATAGATCTTGCCGTGGGGAATGATCGCACAAGGCAGGACGTCAATGGAACAATCAAAGTGCCGATGGGGTGGTAGTGGTATGTCCTCAGGCTTGGAGAACGCCTTGTGGTATCCGGCATATTCCTGAGGAACCGATTGAGTGGCACATAAACGAGCAGATAAATCAGCAGGATTGAGGGACTCCAAAATTGCAGGAAAGGTTTCGTGAAGTACACAGTCACGAGGACAACGTGTCGAAGAGAACACCAGGGAGCGAGCGGTCCAATCGACCTGGGGATTGTGATACAACAGCCATGGTAAACCCAGCACCACCGGAAATGAAGGAGACTTGATGACGTCCAATGAGATACGTTCGAGATGCCCTTCCACAGAGAGCCACAAGGGATCGGAGTGTTGGCAAACCGGACCAGAAGACAAAGTAGAACCATCGATCACCTCGACCACCATTGGTCGTTCCTTGTTATGTAAACGGATCCCATTGGCAATCGCGAACGAGGCATCGATGTAGTTGCCAGATGCTCTGCAATCCAGAAGGGCCCAGGTCTTCACACACTTTCCAAGCCAAGCAACACCGACTTTCAGGATCAACAAGGGTACTGAGTTCATGGGAGGAAGGACGGATTCAGAAGGGCGGCCCGCTGCTGCCTTCGCCTCAAACAACGGGCCTGTTAGTTTTCCTGTTTCTTCAGAGGACGTAGCGGACAGGTGCCTAGAAAATGGCCAGAACCACCGCAATACATGCATAAGTTCTTCTGTCGTCTTCTTTTCTTTTCAGTCTCGGATAACGGACCTCTGACGGCACCCAACTGCATGGGTTCTGGACCTACATCGGTAGAAACAGCCGGTCCGGGGTTCTGTGCTGGAAGAATTGGTTGATACCTGTCAGATCTGCGGCGTTCACTCCGTCGTTCGGTTAACCTGTGGTCAATGCGTAAGACTTGTTCCACCAATGCAGGCAACGTTTCTGGCTCCGGAATGTGCAGAAATTCGTCTTTGTACTCCTCTCGTAGTCCCCGACGAAACAAGGTTTTTTGAGTGATTTCGGGCCATTGTGAATCGGTTGCTAATTGTCGAAACCGACTGATGTAGTGGATTATGTCACCTGACCCTTGCTTGATCTCCATTAATTGATTCTGGGCCATCGCTGCCAAATTGGGCGGTTTGAAGACGTCCAAAAAGGCTTTCTCGAAGGCAGCGAAATCACCCAACAGAGGACTGTTGGTAGAGACCAAAGGTGCGGCCCAGGCGAGTGCATTGCCGGTTAGATTTCCAAGGATATACCCGATCTTAGCCTTGTCTTGAGAAAAATGAGTAGACCTGAATTGGAAATGGATCCGACAGTGAGTACAGAACTCTGCCACTCGACGCGGATCACCATCATACTTCATCGGAGTGGTGTAAGCCATGGAGTTCTCAGGCGGTGTGACAGGTTGTGCGGGATTAGCCAAACACTGATCCAATGCTTGTCTGAGGGTGTTGTTTTCCTGGCGGAGAGTGGTCATTTCAAGACGCATGGCACGCATTTCTTCACGTAGTTCCTGCATGTCGTCCATGTTGGGACTGGGGGATAGGCGTCTCAATCTGTTAAACGAATCTTCACGAGATCGTGAGTTACCTCTGCTTCCTGTAGACCGTGGAGTTGAGGTTGCCAGTATGTCGATGTATGATGGCCGGTGAATGGGTAACGCGAGAAATTAGCCCAATCCCCTCCTGGCGATATAACACAGGACGGCACTGAACCAACTCCCAACGCCACAGGTGGCACTTCTCAGAATTTGTGTGACGTCGGGACAGTGTTTCCACTGGCTGAGAAGGCTTGATGAAATCACAGATGATAACAGGGCTGAACTCAGGAACTTCCAAAAGGCAGTAAGGCACAGGTACCTGCAGGGCACAAGACAGGCAAAGGAAGGCAAACTGCAAGAAAGGCAGTACTGACAGGAGAGTCCCCACTACAACTAGGAACCCAGACAGGACCTACTCTACCCTAAACCAGGGATAGGCAAGGTATCAGAAATAAAGGGCAGAAAGAGTAGGAGGTCCAGGAAGCAAGACGGGAATAAGGAGATGAGGCAGAACTAGGCAGAAAAGGTTAGAACAGGGAACTGGAGGGCTGGAAAACAAGCGCCAGGACTCCAGCAGCGCATACACAGTAACAACCGCGTTGAGACGCGTTGTCCCTGTGTATGCGGTGCCCTTTTATGGCCCGGGGTCAAAGAGAGGCTTGGAACGCATGTTCCGACACTGCGCATGCGCGGGACGTCGAAATACTGACGATCCGCGCATGCGCAGATCCTTGCAAGATGGCGGCGTCCACGGCGCCCATCCGAACCGCGGGTCGGCGTGAGGAGAGACGCCACCGCGGGTACAGTCTCCATGAAGGAGGAGACCGCTGCGGCCGTGGACCAGGGACCCCAGGACAGGTAAGTGGCGCCCGCGAGCGAGCGCGGCGTGACAAAATGTTGACTGTGAGGTTGTCCTGGATGTAGTCAGCAGAAAGGTTGATAAAGATCTGGGTATCATCTGAGTAGTTTGTGTAGGCAATACCAAGTTGTGAAGGGTGGGGGAGACACAGGACCCTTATGGGATACCACATGAGATGGGAGTAGGTGGTGTGGTGGCATCGCCAGTGAAGACTTTAGAGGTTCTGTCAGACAGAAAGCAGGAGTACCATTTAGCTGCTTCGGTGAAGAAGTGGGCTGGGACAGTGAGGTGGTGGTATGGAGTGTGATGCTCGACAAGGTCAAAAGCCACAGAAAGGTCCAGGGGAATGAGGAGAATGAGTTGGCTCCTGTCATTGGCGTCCTCAAGGAGGGCTGTTTCTGTCCCGTGTCTGGGGCGGAAGCCAGATTTGTTACTAGGAGCAGATAGAGTCAAGTTTAAAATAATGTGATTCATGCATAAGCACCTACTCAAACTATTTTTACAAAGGTAGCGGGCGCCCCTCTCTCGCAAGAACAGACATGATAACCTGTTCAGTGGTTATTAACCGCTTGAGAGTTCGCAGCCACTGCTTTTACTCACTGTGCCTTTCACAGATGGGAAATATCCATTTGCATATCAGTCTTTGTCCTGCCCAGGGGCAGTCCAGCACCGAAATACATTGGCAATTCCAGTCTGAACGAGAGTACCACCAGCAACCCCATACACGTGTTTCACCCTTGTTGGGGATCATCAGTGAGGTGAAGCTGATGCCTCTCTAAGCACAGTGAGAGGGAGACCACGTCTGGTTGCCCCCAGGAGACCTAGGGTTACCAATCCCAGGTTCCTTAACAAATAGTTTTACAAAGGTAGCGGGCGCCCCTCTCTCGCAAGAACAGACATGATAACCTGTTCAGTGGTTATTAACCACTTGAGAGTTCGCAGCCACTGCTTTTACTCACTGTGCCTTTCACAGATGGGAAATATCCATTTGCATATCAGTCTTTGTCCTGCCCAGGGGCAGTCCAGCACCGAAATACATTGGCAATTCCAGTCTGAACGAGAGTACCACCAGCAACCCCATACACGTGTTTCACCCTTGTTGGGGATCATCAGTGAGGTGAAGCTGATGCCTCTCTAAGCACAGTGAGAGGGAGACCACGTCTGGTTGCCCCCAGGAGACCTAGGGTTACCAATCCCAGGTTCCTTAACAAATAGTTTTACAAAGGTAGCGGGCGCCCCTCTCTCGCAAGAACAGACATGATAACCTGTTCAGTGGTTATTAACCACTTGAGAGTTCGCAGCCACTGCTTTTACTCACTGTGCCGAGTTGCCATTGCATTTCGGTGCTGGACTGCCCCTGGGCAGGACAAAGACTGATATGCAAATGGATATTTCCCATCTGTGAAAGGCACAGTGAGTAAAAGCAGTGGCTGCGAACTCTCAAGTGGTTAATAACACTGACAGGTTATCATGTCTGTTCTTTCGAGAGAGGGCGCCCGCTACCGTTGTAAAACTATTTTCAAGGAACTGGGATTGGTAACCCTAGGTCTCCTGGGGGCAACCAGACGTGGTCTCCCTCTCACGTGAGAGCATCAGGCTTCACCTCACTGATGATCCCCAACAAGGGTGAAACACGTGTATGGACAGCTGTACGAGGTATGAGTTGCCATTGCATTTCGGTGCTGGACTGCCCTGGGCAGGACAAAAGACTGATATGCAAATGGATATTTCCCATCTGTGAAAGGGCACAGTGAGTAAAAGCAGTGGCTGCGAACTCTCAAGTGGTTAATAACCACTGAACAGGTTATCATGTCTGTTCTTTCGAGAGAGGGGCGGCCCCGCTACCGTTGTAAAACTATTTTTCAAGGAACCTGGGATTGGTAACCCTAGGTCTCCTGGGGGCAACCAGACGTGGTCTCCTCTCACTGTGCTTAGAGAGGCATCAGCTTCACCTCACTGATGATCCCCAACAAGGGTGAAACACGTGTATGGGGTTGCTGGTGGTACTCTCGTTCAGGTTGGAGTTGCCATTGCATTTCGGTGCTGGACTGCCCCTGGGCAGGACAAAGACTGATATGCAAATGGATATTTCCCATCTGTGAAAGGCACAGTGAGTAAAAGCAGTGGCTGCGAACTCTCAAGTGGTTAATAACCACTGAACAGGTTATCATGTCTGTTCTTTCGAGAGAGGGGCGCCCGCTACCGTTGTAAAACTATTTTTCAAGGAACCTGGGATTGGTAACCCTAGGTCTCCTGGGGGCAACCAGACGTGGTCTCCCTCTCACTGTGCTTAGAGAGGCATCAGCTTCACCTCACTGATGATCCCCAACAAGGGTGAAACACGTGTATGGGGTTGCTGGTGGTACTCTCGTTCAGGTTGGAGTTGCCATTGCATTTTCGGTGCTGGACTGCCCCTGGGCAGGACAAAGACTGATATGCAAATGGATATTTCCCATCTGTGAAAGGCACAGTGAGTAAAAGCAGTGGCTGCGAACTCTCAAGTGGTTAATAACCACTGAACAGGTTATCATGTCTGTTCTTTCGAGAGAGGGGCGCCCGCTACCGTTGTAAAACTATTTTTCAAGGAACCTGGGATTGGTAACCCTAGGTCTCCTGGGGGCAACCAGAACGTGGTCTCCCTCTCACTGTGCTTAGAGAGGCATCAGCTTCACCTCACTGATGATCCCCAACAAGGGTGAAACACGTGTATGGGGTTGCTGGTGGTACTCTCGTTCAGGTTGGAGTTGCCATTGCATTTCGGTGCTGGACTGCCCCTGGGCAGGACAAAGACTGATATGCAAATGGATATTTCCCATCTGTGAAAGGCACAGTGAGTAAAAGCAGTGGCTGCGAACTCTCAAGTGGTTAATAACCACTGAACAGGTTATCATGTCTGTTCTTTCGAGAGAGGGGCGCCCGCTACCGTTGTAAAACTATTTTTCAAGGAACCTGGGATTGGTAACCCTAGGTCTCCTGGGGGCAACCAGACGTGGTCTCCCTCTCACTGTGCTTAGAGAGGCATCAGCTTCACCTCACTGATGATCCCCAACAAGGGTGAAACACGTGTATGGGGTTGCTGGTGGTACTCTCGTTCAGGTTGGAGTTGCCATTGCATTTCGGTGCTGGACTGCCCCTGGGCAGGACAAAGACTGATATGCAAATGGATATTTCCCATCTGTGAAAGGCACAGTGAGTAAAAGCAGTGGCTGCGAACTCTCAAGTGGTTAATAACCACTGAACAGGTTATCATGTCTGTTCTTTCGAGAGAGGGGCGCCCGCTACCGTTGTAAAACTATTTTTCAAGGAACCTGGGATTGGTAACCCTAGGTCTCCTGGGGGCAACCAGACGTGGTCTCCCTCTCACTGTGCTTAGAGAGGCATCAGCTTCACCTCACTGATGATCCCCAACAAGGGTGAAACACGTGTATGGGGTTGCTGGTGGTACTCTCGTTCAGGTTGGAGTTGCCATTGCATTTCGGTGCTGGACTGCCCCTGGGCAGGACAAAGACTGATATGCAAATGGATATTTCCCATCTGTGAAAGGCACAGTGAGTAAAAGCAGTGGCTGCGAACTCTCAAGTGGTTAATAACCACTGAACAGGTTATCATGTCTGTTCTTTCGAGAGAGGGGCGCCCGCTACCGTTGTAAAACTATTTTTCAAGGAACCTGGGATTGGTAACCCTAGGTCTCCTGGGGGCAACCAGACGTGGTCTCCCTCTCACTGTGCTTAGAGAGGCATCAGCTTCACCTCACTGATGATCCCCAACAAGGGTGAAACACGTGTATGGGGTTGCTGGTGGTACTCTCGTTCAGGTTGGAGTTGCCATTGCATTTCGGTGCTGGACTGCCCCTGGGCAGGACAAAGACTGATATGCAAATGGATATTTCCCATCTGTGAAAGGCACAGTGAGTAAAAGCAGTGGCTGCGAACTCTCAAGTGGTTAATAACCACTGAACAGGTTATCATGTCTGTTCTTTCGAGAGAGGGGCGCCCGCTACCGTTGTAAAACTATTTTTCAAGGAACCTGGGATTGGTAACCCTAGGTCTCCTGGGGGCAACCAGACGTGGTCTCCCTCTCACTGTGCTTAGAGAGGCATCAGCTTCACCTCACTGATGATCCCCAACAAGGGTGAAACACGTGTATGGGGTTGCTGGTGGTACTCTCGTTCAGGTTGGAGTTGCCATTGCATTTCGGTGCTGGACTGCCCCTGGGCAGGACAAAGACTGATATGCAAATGGATATTTCCCATCTGTGAAAGGCACAGTGAGTAAAAGCAGTGGCTGCGAACTCTCAAGTGGTTAATAACCACTGAACAGGTTATCATGTCTGTTCTTTCGAGAGAGGGGCGCCCGCTACCGTTGTAAAACTATTTTTCAAGGAACCTGGGATTGGTAACCCTAGGTCTCCTGGGGGCAACCAGACGTGGTCTCCCTCTCACTGTGCTTAGAGAGGCATCAGCTTCACCTCACTGATGATCCCCAACAAGGGTGAAACACGTGTATGGGGTTGCTGGTGGTACTCTCGTTCAGGTTGGAGTTGCCATTGCATTTCGGTGCTGGACTGCCCCTGGGCAGGACAAAGACTGATATGCAAATGGATATTTCCCATCTGTGAAAGGCACAGTGAGTAAAAGCAGTGGCTGCGAACTCTCAAGTGGTTAATAACCACTGAACAGGTTATCATGTCTGTTCTTTCGAGAGAGGGGCGCCCGCTACCGTTGTAAAACTATTTTTCAAGGAACCTGGGATTGGTAACCCTAGGTCTCCTGGGGGCAACCAGACGTGGTCTCCCTCTCACTGTGCTTAGAGAGGCATCAGCTTCACCTCACTGATGATCCCCAACAAGGGTGAAACACGTGTATGGGGTTGCTGGTGGTACTCTCGTTCAGGTTGGAGTTGCCATTGCATTTCGGTGCTGGACTGCCCCTGGGCAGGACAAAGACTGATATGCAAATGGATATTTCCCATCTGTGAAAGGCACAGTGAGTAAAAGCAGTGGCTGCGAACTCTCAAGTGGTTAATAACCACTGAACAGGTTATCATGTCTGTTCTTTCGAGAGAGGGGCGCCCGCTACCGTTGTAAAACTATTTTTCAAGGAACCTGGGATTGGTAACCCTAGGTCTCCTGGGGGCAACCAGACGTGGTCTCCCTCTCACTGTGCTTAGAGAGGCATCAGCTTCACCTCACTGATGATCCCCAACAAGGGTGAAACACGTGTATGGGGTTGCTGGTGGTACTCTCGTTCAGGTTGGAGTTGCCATTGCATTTCGGTGCTGGACTGCCCCTGGGCAGGACAAAGACTGATATGCAAATGGATATTTCCCATCTGTGAAAGGCACAGTGAGTAAAAGCAGTGGCTGCGAACTCTCAAGTGGTTAATAACCACTGAACAGGTTATCATGTCTGTTCTTTCGAGAGAGGGGCGCCCGCTACCGTTGTAAAACTATTTTTCAAGGAACCTGGGATTGGTAACCCTAGGTCTCCTGGGGGCAACCAGACGTGGTCTCCCTCTCACTGTGCTTAGAGAGGCATCAGCTTCACCTCACTGATGATCCCCAACAAGGGTGAAACACGTGTATGGGGTTGCTGGTGGTACTCTCGTTCAGGTTGGAGTTGCCATTGCATTTCGGTGCTGGACTGCCCCTGGGCAGGACAAAGACTGATATGCAAATGGATATTTCCCATCTGTGAAAGGCACAGTGAGTAAAAGCAGTGGCTGCGAACTCTCAAGTGGTTAATAACCACTGAACAGGTTATCATGTCTGTTCTTTCGAGAGAGGGGCGCCCGCTACCGTTGTAAAACTATTTTTCAAGGAACCTGGGATTGGTAACCCTAGGTCTCCTGGGGGCAACCAGACGTGGTCTCCCTCTCACTGTGCTTAGAGAGGCATCAGCTTCACCTCACTGATGATCCCCAACAAGGGTGAAACACGTGTATGGGGTTGCTGGTGGTACTCTCGTTCAGGTTGGAGTTGCCATTGCATTTCGGTGCTGGACTGCCCCTGGGCAGGACAAAGACTGATATGCAAATGGATATTTCCCATCTGTGAAAGGCACAGTGAGTAAAAGCAGTGGCTGCGAACTCTCAAGTGGTTAATAACCACTGAACAGGTTATCATGTCTGTTCTTTCGAGAGAGGGGCGCCCGCTACCGTTGTAAAACTATTTTTCAAGGAACCTGGGATTGGTAACCCTAGGTCTCCTGGGGGCAACCAGACGTGGTCTCCCTCTCACTGTGCTTAGAGAGGCATCAGCTTCACCTCACTGATGATCCCCAACAAGGGTGAAACACGTGTATGGGGTTGCTGGTGGTACTCTCGTTCAGGTTGGAGTTGCCATTGCATTTCGGTGCTGGACTGCCCCTGGGCAGGACAAAGACTGATATGCAAATGGATATTTCCCATCTGTGAAAGGCACAGTGAGTAAAAGCAGTGGCTGCGAACTCTCAAGTGGTTAATAACCACTGAACAGGTTATCATGTCTGTTCTTTCGAGAGAGGGGCGCCCGCTACCGTTGTAAAACTATTTTTCAAGGAACCTGGGATTGGTAACCCTAGGTCTCCTGGGGGCAACCAGACGTGGTCTCCCTCTCACTGTGCTTAGAGAGGCATCAGCTTCACCTCACTGATGATCCCCAACAAGGGTGAAACACGTGTATGGGGTTGCTGGTGGTACTCTCGTTCAGGTTGGAGTTGCCATTGCATTTCGGTGCTGGACTGCCCCTGGGCAGGACAAAGACTGATATGCAAATGGATATTTCCCATCTGTGAAAGGCACAGTGAGTAAAAGCAGTGGCTGCGAACTCTCAAGTGGTTAATAACCACTGAACAGGTTATCATGTCTGTTCTTTCGAGAGAGGGGCGCCCGCTACCGTTGTAAAACTATTTTTCAAGGAACCTGGGATTGGTAACCCTAGGTCTCCTGGGGGCAACCAGACGTGGTCTCCCTCTCACTGTGCTTAGAGAGGCATCAGCTTCACCTCACTGATGATCCCCAACAAGGGTGAAACACGTGTATGGGGTTGCTGGTGGTACTCTCGTTCAGGTTGGAGTTGCCATTGCATTTCGGTGCTGGACTGCCCCTGGGCAGGACAAAGACTGATATGCAAATGGATATTTCCCATCTGTGAAAGGCACAGTGAGTAAAAGCAGTGGCTGCGAACTCTCAAGTGGTTAATAACCACTGAACAGGTTATCATGTCTGTTCTTTCGAGAGAGGGGCGCCCGCTACCGTTGTAAAACTATTTTTCAAGGAACCTGGGATTGGTAACCCTAGGTCTCCTGGGGGCAACCAGACGTGGTCTCCCTCTCACTGTGCTTAGAGAGGCATCAGCTTCACCTCACTGATGATCCCCAACAAGGGTGAAACACGTGTATGGGGTTGCTGGTGGTACTCTCGTTCAGGTTGGAGTTGCCATTGCATTTCGGTGCTGGACTGCCCCTGGGCAGGACAAAGACTGATATGCAAATGGATATTTCCCATCTGTGAAAGGCACAGTGAGTAAAAGCAGTGGCTGCGAACTCTCAAGTGGTTAATAACCACTGAACAGGTTATCATGTCTGTTCTTTCGAGAGAGGGGCGCCCGCTACCGTTGTAAAACTATTTTTCAAGGAACCTGGGATTGGTAACCCTAGGTCTCCTGGGGGCAACCAGACGTGGTCTCCCTCTCACTGTGCTTAGAGAGGCATCAGCTTCACCTCACTGATGATCCCCAACAAGGGTGAAACACGTGTATGGGGTTGCTGGTGGTACTCTCGTTCAGGTTGGAGTTGCCATTGCATTTCGGTGCTGGACTGCCCCTGGGCAGGACAAAGACTGATATGCAAATGGATATTTCCCATCTGTGAAAGGCACAGTGAGTAAAAGCAGTGGCTGCGAACTCTCAAGTGGTTAATAACCACTGAACAGGTTATCATGTCTGTTCTTTCGAGAGAGGGGCGCCCGCTACCGTTGTAAAACTATTTTTCAAGGAACCTGGGATTGGTAACCCTAGGTCTCCTGGGGGCAACCAGACGTGGTCTCCCTCTCACTGTGCTTAGAGAGGCATCAGCTTCACCTCACTGATGATCCCCAACAAGGGTGAAACACGTGTATGGGGTTGCTGGTGGTACTCTCGTTCAGGTTGGAGTTGCCATTGCATTTCGGTGCTGGACTGCCCCTGGGCAGGACAAAGACTGATATGCAAATGGATATTTCCCATCTGTGAAAGGCACAGTGAGTAAAAGCAGTGGCTGCGAACTCTCAAGTGGTTAATAACCACTGAACAGGTTATCATGTCTGTTCTTTCGAGAGAGGGGCGCCCGCTACCGTTGTAAAACTATTTTTCAAGGAACCTGGGATTGGTAACCCTAGGTCTCCTGGGGGCAACCAGACGTGGTCTCCCTCTCACTGTGCTTAGAGAGGCATCAGCTTCACCTCACTGATGATCCCCAACAAGGGTGAAACACGTGTATGGGGTTGCTGGTGGTACTCTCGTTCAGGTTGGAGTTGCCATTGCATTTCGGTGCTGGACTGCCCCTGGGCAGGACAAAGACTGATATGCAAATGGATATTTCCCATCTGTGAAAGGCACAGTGAGTAAAAGCAGTGGCTGCGAACTCTCAAGTGGTTAATAACCACTGAACAGGTTATCATGTCTGTTCTTTCGAGAGAGGGGCGCCCGCTACCGTTGTAAAACTATTTTTCAAGGAACCTGGGATTGGTAACCCTAGGTCTCCTGGGGGCAACCAGACGTGGTCTCCCTCTCACTGTGCTTAGAGAGGCATCAGCTTCACCTCACTGATGATCCCCAACAAGGGTGAAACACGTGTATGGGGTTGCTGGTGGTACTCTCGTTCAGGTTGGAGTTGCCATTGCATTTCGGTGCTGGACTGCCCCTGGGCAGGACAAAGACTGATATGCAAATGGATATTTCCCATCTGTGAAAGGCACAGTGAGTAAAAGCAGTGGCTGCGAACTCTCAAGTGGTTAATAACCACTGAACAGGTTATCATGTCTGTTCTTTCGAGAGAGGGGCGCCCGCTACCGTTGTAAAACTATTTTTCAAGGAACCTGGGATTGGTAACCCTAGGTCTCCTGGGGGCAACCAGACGTGGTCTCCCTCTCACTGTGCTTAGAGAGGCATCAGCTTCACCTCACTGATGATCCCCAACAAGGGTGAAACACGTGTATGGGGTTGCTGGTGGTACTCTCGTTCAGGTTGGAGTTGCCATTGCATTTCGGTGCTGGACTGCCCCTGGGCAGGACAAAGACTGATATGCAAATGGATATTTCCCATCTGTGAAAGGCACAGTGAGTAAAAGCAGTGGCTGCGAACTCTCAAGTGGTTAATAACCACTGAACAGGTTATCATGTCTGTTCTTTCGAGAGAGGGGCGCCCGCTACCGTTGTAAAACTATTTTTCAAGGAACCTGGGATTGGTAACCCTAGGTCTCCTGGGGGCAACCAGACGTGGTCTCCCTCTCACTGTGCTTAGAGAGGCATCAGCTTCACCTCACTGATGATCCCCAACAAGGGTGAAACACGTGTATGGGGTTGCTGGTGGTACTCTCGTTCAGGTTGGAGTTGCCATTGCATTTCGGTGCTGGACTGCCCCTGGGCAGGACAAAGACTGATATGCAAATGGATATTTCCCATCTGTGAAAGGCACAGTGAGTAAAAGCAGTGGCTGCGAACTCTCAAGTGGTTAATAACCACTGAACAGGTTATCATGTCTGTTCTTTCGAGAGAGGGGCGCCCGCTACCGTTGTAAAACTATTTTTCAAGGAACCTGGGATTGGTAACCCTAGGTCTCCTGGGGGCAACCAGACGTGGTCTCCCTCTCACTGTGCTTAGAGAGGCATCAGCTTCACCTCACTGATGATCCCCAACAAGGGTGAAACACGTGTATGGGGTTGCTGGTGGTACTCTCGTTCAGGTTGGAGTTGCCATTGCATTTCGGTGCTGGACTGCCCCTGGGCAGGACAAAGACTGATATGCAAATGGATATTTCCCATCTGTGAAAGGCACAGTGAGTAAAAGCAGTGGCTGCGAACTCTCAAGTGGTTAATAACCACTGAACAGGTTATCATGTCTGTTCTTTCGAGAGAGGGGCGCCCGCTACCGTTGTAAAACTATTTTTCAAGGAACCTGGGATTGGTAACCCTAGGTCTCCTGGGGGCAACCAGACGTGGTCTCCCTCTCACTGTGCTTAGAGAGGCATCAGCTTCACCTCACTGATGATCCCCAACAAGGGTGAAACACGTGTATGGGGTTGCTGGTGGTACTCTCGTTCAGGTTGGAGTTGCCATTGCATTTCGGTGCTGGACTGCCCCTGGGCAGGACAAAGACTGATATGCAAATGGATATTTCCCATCTGTGAAAGGCACAGTGAGTAAAAGCAGTGGCTGCGAACTCTCAAGTGGTTAATAACCACTGAACAGGTTATCATGTCTGTTCTTTCGAGAGAGGGGCGCCCGCTACCGTTGTAAAACTATTTTTCAAGGAACCTGGGATTGGTAACCCTAGGTCTCCTGGGGGCAACCAGACGTGGTCTCCCTCTCACTGTGCTTAGAGAGGCATCAGCTTCACCTCACTGATGATCCCCAACAAGGGTGAAACACGTGTATGGGGTTGCTGGTGGTACTCTCGTTCAGGTTGGAGTTGCCATTGCATTTCGGTGCTGGACTGCCCCTGGGCAGGACAAAGACTGATATGCAAATGGATATTTCCCATCTGTGAAAGGCACAGTGAGTAAAAGCAGTGGCTGCGAACTCTCAAGTGGTTAATAACCACTGAACAGGTTATCATGTCTGTTCTTTCGAGAGAGGGGCGCCCGCTACCGTTGTAAAACTATTTTTCAAGGAACCTGGGATTGGTAACCCTAGGTCTCCTGGGGGCAACCAGACGTGGTCTCCCTCTCACTGTGCTTAGAGAGGCATCAGCTTCACCTCACTGATGATCCCCAACAAGGGTGAAACACGTGTATGGGGTTGCTGGTGGTACTCTCGTTCAGGTTGGAGTTGCCATTGCATTTCGGTGCTGGACTGCCCCTGGGCAGGACAAAGACTGATATGCAAATGGATATTTCCCATCTGTGAAAGGCACAGTGAGTAAAAGCAGTGGCTGCGAACTCTCAAGTGGTTAATAACCACTGAACAGGTTATCATGTCTGTTCTTTCGAGAGAGGGGCGCCCGCTACCGTTGTAAAACTATTTTTCAAGGAACCTGGGATTGGTAACCCTAGGTCTCCTGGGGGCAACCAGACGTGGTCTCCCTCTCACTGTGCTTAGAGAGGCATCAGCTTCACCTCACTGATGATCCCCAACAAGGGTGAAACACGTGTATGGGGTTGCGGGTGGTACTCTCGTTCAGGTTGGAGTTGCCATTGCATTTCGGTGCTGGACTGCCCCTGGGCAGGACAAAGACTGATATGCAAATGGATATTTCCCATCTGTGAAAGGCACAGTGAGTAAAAGCAGTGGCTGCGAACTCTCAAGTGGTTAATAACCACTGAACAGGTTATCATGTCTGTTCTTTCGAGAGAGGGGCGCCCGCTACCGTTGTAAAACTATTTTTCAAGGAACCTGGGATTGGTAACCCTAGGTCTCCTGGGGGCAACCAGACGTGGTCTCCCTCTCACTGTGCTTAGAGAGGCATCAGCTTCACCTCACTGATGATCCCCAACAAGGGTGAAACACGTGTATGGGGTTGCTGGTGGTACTCTCGTTCAGGTTGGAGTTGCCATTGCATTTCGGTGCTGGACTGCCCCTGGGCAGGACAAAGACTGATATGCAAATGGATATTTCCCATCTGTGAAAGGCACAGTGAGTAAAAGCAGTGGCTGCGAACTCTCAAGTGGTTAATAACCACTGAACAGGTTATCATGTCTGTTCTTTCGAGAGAGGGGCGCCCGCTACCGTTGTAAAACTATTTTTCAAGGAACCTGGGATTGGTAACCCTAGGTCTCCTGGGGGCAACCAGACGTGGTCTCCCTCTCACTGTGCTTAGAGAGGCATCAGCTTCACCTCACTGATGATCCCCAACAAGGGTGAAACACGTGTATGGGGTTGCTGGTGGTACTCTCGTTCAGGTTGGAGTTGCCATTGCATTTCGGTGCTGGACTGCCCCTGGGCAGGACAAAGACTGATATGCAAATGGATATTTCCCATCTGTGAAAGGCACAGTGAGTAAAAGCAGTGGCTGCGAACTCTCAAGTGGTTAATAACCACTGAACAGGTTATCATGTCTGTTCTTTCGAGAGAGGGGCGCCCGCTACCGTTGTAAAACTATTTTTCAAGGAACCTGGGATTGGTAACCCTAGGTCTCCTGGGGGCAACCAGACGTGGTCTCCCTCTCACTGTGCTTAGAGAGGCATCAGCTTCACCTCACTGATGATCCCCAACAAGGGTGAAACACGTGTATGGGGTTGCTGGTGGTACTCTCGTTCAGGTTGGAGTTGCCATTGCATTTCGGTGCTGGACTGCCCCTGGGCAGGACAAAGACTGATATGCAAATGGATATTTCCCATCTGTGAAAGGCACAGTGAGTAAAAGCAGTGGCTGCGAACTCTCAAGTGGTTAATAACCACTGAACAGGTTATCATGTCTGTTCTTTCGAGAGAGGGGCGCTCGCTACCGTTGTAAAACTATTTTTCAAGGAACCTGGGATTGGTAACCCTAGGTCTCCTGGGGGCAACCAGACGTGGTCTCCCTCTCACTGTGCTTAGAGAGGCATCAGCTTCACCTCACTGATGATCCCCAACAAGGGTGAAACACGTGTATGGGGTTGCTGGTGGTACTCTCGTTCAGGTTGGAGTTGCCATTGCATTTCGGTGCTGGACTGCCCCTGGGCAGGACAAAGACTGATATGCAAATGGATATTTCCCATCTGTGAAAGGCACAGTGAGTAAAAGCAGTGGCTGCGAACTCTCAAGTGGTTAATAACCACTGAACAGGTTATCATGTCTGTTCTTTCGAGAGAGGGGCGCCCGCTACCGTTGTAAAACTATTTTTCAAGGAACCTGGGATTGGTAACCCTAGGTCTCCTGGGGGCAACCAGACGTGGTCTCCCTCTCACTGTGCTTAGAGAGGCATCAGCTTCACCTCACTGATGATCCCCAACAAGGGTGAAACACGTGTATGGGGTTGCTGGTGGTACTCTCGTTCAGGTTGGAGTTGCCATTGCATTTCGGTGCTGGACTGCCCCTGGGCAGGACAAAGACTGATATGCAAATGGATATTTCCCATCTGTGAAAGGCACAGTGAGTAAAAGCAGTGGCTGCGAACTCTCAAGTGGTTAATAACCACTGAACAGGTTATCATGTCTGTTCTTTCGAGAGAGGGGCGCCCGCTACCGTTGTAAAACTATTTTTCAAGGAACCTGGGATTGGTAACCCTAGGTCTCCTGGGGGCAACCAGACGTGGTCTCCCTCTCACTGTGCTTAGAGAGGCATCCGCTTCACCTCACGGATGATCCCCAACAAGGGTGAAACACGTGTATGGGGTTGCTGGTGGTACTCTCGTTCAGGTTGGAGTTGCCATTGCATTTCGGTGCTGGACTGCCCCTAGGCATGACAAAGACTGATATGCAAATGGATATTTCCCATCTGTGAAAGGCACAGTGAGTAAAAGCAGTGGCTGCGAACTCTCAAGTGGTTAATAACCACTGAACAGGTTATCATGTCTGTTCTTTCGAGAGAGGGGCGCCCGCTACCGTTGTAAAACTATTTTTCAAGGAACCTGGGATTGGTAACCCTAGGTCTCCTGGGGGCAACCAGACGTGGTCTCCCTCTCACTGTGCTTAGAGAGGCATCAGCTTCACCTCACTGATGATCCCCAACAAGGGTGAAACACGTGTATGGGGTTGCTGGTGGTACTCTCGTTCAGGTTGGAGTTGCCATTGCATTTCGGTGCTGGACTGCCCCTGGGCAGGACAAAGACTGATATGCAAATGGATATTTCCCATCTGTGAAAGGCACAGTGAGTAAAAGCAGTGGCTGCGAACTCTCAAGTGGTTAATAACCACTGAACAGGTTATCATGTCTGTTCTTTCGAGAGAGGGGCGCCCGCTACCGTTGTAAAACTATTTTTCAAGGAACCTGGGATTGGTAACCCTAGGTCTCCTGGGGGCAACCAGACGTGGTCTCCCTCTCACTGTGCTTAGAGAGGCATCAGCTTCACCTCACTGATGATCCCCAACAAGGGTGAAACACGTGTATGGGGTTGCGGGTGGTACTCTCGTTCAGGTTGGAGTTGCCATTGCATTTCAGTGCTGGACTGCCCCTGGGCAGGACAAAGACTGATATGCAAATGGATATTTCCCATCTGTGAAAGGCACAGTGAGTAAAAGCAGTGGCTGCGAACTCTCAAGTGGTTAATAACCACTGAACAGGTTATCATGTCTGTTCTTTCGAGAGAGGGGCGCCCGCTACCGTTGTAAAACTATTTTTCAAGGAACCTGGGATTGGTAACCCTAGGTCTCCTGGGGGCAACCAGACGTGGTCTCCCTCTCACTGTGCTTAGAGAGGCATCAGCTTCACCTCACTGATGATCCCCAACAAGGGTGAAACACGTGTATGGGGTTGCTGGTGGTACTCTCGTTCAGGTTGGAGTTGCCATTGCATTTCGGTGCTGGACTGCCCCTGGGCAGGACAAAGACTGATATGCAAATGGATATTTCCCATCTGTGAAAGGCACAGTGAGTAAAAGCAGTGGCTGCGAACTCTCAAGTGGTTAATAACCACTGAACAGGTTATCATGTCTGTTCTTTCGAGAGAGGGGCGCCCGCTACCGTTGTAAAACTATTTTTCAAGGAACCTGGGATTGGTAACCCTAGGTCTCCTGGGGGCAACCAGACGTGGTCTCCCTCTCACTGTGCTTAGAGAGGCATCAGCTTCACCTCACTGATGATCCCCAACAAGGGTGAAACACGTGTATGGGGTTGCTGGTGGTACTCTCGTTCAGGTTGGAGTTGCCATTGCATTTCGGTGCTGGACTGCCCCTGGGCAGGACAAAGACTGATATGCAAATGGATATTTCCCATCTGTGAAAGGCACAGTGAGTAAAAGCAGTGGCTGCGAACTCTCAAGTGGTTAATAACCACTGAACAGGTTATCATGTCTGTTCTTTCGAGAGAGGGGCGCCCGCTACCGTTGTAAAACTATTTTTCAAGGAACCTGGGATTGGTAACCCTAGGTCTCCTGGGGGCAACCAGACGTGGTCTCCCTCTCACTGTGCTTAGAGAGGCATCAGCTTCACCTCACTGATGATCCCCAACAAGGGTGAAACACGTGTATGGGGTTGCTGGTGGTACTCTCGTTCAGGTTGGAGTTGCCATTGCATTTCGGTGCTGGACTGCCCCTGGGCAGGACAAAGACTGATATGCAAATGGATATTTCCCATCTGTGAAAGGCACAGTGAGTAAAAGCAGTGGCTGCGAACTCTCAAGTGGTTAATAACCACTGAACAGGTTATCATGTCTGTTCTTTCGAGAGAGGGGCGCCCGCTACCGTTGTAAAACTATTTTTCAAGGAACCTGGGATTGGTAACCCTAGGTCTCCTGGGGGCAACCAGACGTGGTCTCCCTCTCACTGTGCTTAGAGAGGCATCAGCTTCACCTCACTGATGATCCCCAACAAGGGTGAAACACGTGTATGGGGTTGCTGGTGGTACTCTCGTTCAGGTTGGAGTTGCCATTGCATTTCGGTGCTGGACTGCCCCTGGGCAGGACAAAGACTGATATGCAAATGGATATTTCCCATCTGTGAAAGGCACAGTGAGTAAAAGCAGTGGCTGCGAACTCTCAAGTGGTTAATAACCACTGAACAGGTTATCATGTCTGTTCTTTCGAGAGAGGGGCGCCCGCTACCGTTGTAAAACTATTTTTCAAGGAACCTGGGATTGGTAACCCTAGGTCTCCTGGGGGCAACCAGACGTGGTCTCCCTCTCACTGTGCTTAGAGAGGCATCAGCTTCACCTCACTGATGATCCCCAACAAGGGTGAAACACGTGTATGGGGTTGCTGGTGGTACTCTCGTTCAGGTTGGAGTTGCCATTGCATTTCGGTGCTGGACTGCCCCTGGGCAGGACAAAGACTGATATGCAAATGGATATTTCCCATCTGTGAAAGGCACAGTGAGTAAAAGCAGTGGCTGCGAACTCTCAAGTGGTTAATAACCACTGAACAGGTTATCATGTCTGTTCTTTCGAGAGAGGGGCGCCCGCTACCGTTGTAAAACTATTTTTCAAGGAACCTGGGATTGGTAACCCTAGGTCTCCTGGGGGCAACCAGACGTGGTCTCCCTCTCACTGTGCTTAGAGAGGCATCAGCTTCACCTCACTGATGATCCCCAACAAGGGTGAAACACGTGTATGGGGTTGCTGGTGGTACTCTCGTTCAGGTTGGAGTTGCCATTGCATTTCGGTGCTGGACTGCCCCTGGGCAGGACAAAGACTGATATGCAAATGGATATTTCCCATCTGTGAAAGGCACAGTGAGTAAAAGCAGTGGCTGCGAACTCTCAAGTGGTTAATAACCACTGAACAGGTTATCATGTCTGTTCTTTCGAGAGAGGGGCGCCCGCTACCGTTGTAAAACTATTTTTCAAGGAACCTGGGATTGGTAACCCTAGGTCTCCTGGGGGCAACCAGACGTGGTCTCCCTCTCACTGTGCTTAGAGAGGCATCAGCTTCACCTCACTGATGATCCCCAACAAGGGTGAAACACGTGTATGGGGTTGCTGGTGGTACTCTCGTTCAGGTTGGAGTTGCCATTGCATTTCGGTGCTGGACTGCCCCTGGGCAGGACAAAGACTGATATGCAAATGGATATTTCCCATCTGTGAAAGGCACAGTGAGTAAAAGCAGTGGCTGCGAACTCTCAAGTGGTTAATAACCACTGAACAGGTTATCATGTCTGTTCTTTCGAGAGAGGGGCGCTCGCTACCGTTGTAAAACTATTTTTCAAGGAACCTGGGATTGGTAACCCTAGGTCTCCTGGGGGCAACCAGACGTGGTCTCCCTCTCACTGTGCTTAGAGAGGCATCAGCTTCACCTCACTGATGATCCCCAACAAGGGTGAAACACGTGTATGGGGTTGCTGGTGGTACTCTCGTTCAGGTTGGAGTTGCCATTGCATTTCGGTGCTGGACTGCCCCTGGGCAGGACAAAGACTGATATGCAAATGGATATTTCCCATCTGTGAAAGGCACAGTGAGTAAAAGCAGTGGCTGCGAACTCTCAAGTGGTTAATAACCACTGAACAGGTTATCATGTCTGTTCTTTCGAGAGAGGGGCGCCCGCTACCGTTGTAAAACTATTTTTCAAGGAACCTGGGATTGGTAACCCTAGGTCTCCTGGGGGCAACCAGACGTGGTCTCCCTCTCACTGTGCTTAGAGAGGCATCAGCTTCACCTCACTGATGATCCCCAACAAGGGTGAAACACGTGTATGGGGTTGCTGGTGGTACTCTCGTTCAGGTTGGAGTTGCCATTGCATTTCGGTGCTGGACTGCCCCTGGGCAGGACAAAGACTGATATGCAAATGGATATTTCCCATCTGTGAAAGGCACAGTGAGTAAAAGCAGTGGCTGCGAACTCTCAAGTGGTTAATAACCACTGAACAGGTTATCATGTCTGTTCTTTCGAGAGAGGGGCGCCCGCTACCGTTGTAAAACTATTTTTCAAGGAACCTGGGATTGGTAACCCTAGGTCTCCTGGGGGCAACCCGACGTGGTCTCCCTCTCACTGTGCTTAGAGAGGCATCCGCTTCACCTCACGGATGATCCCCAACAAGGGTGAAACACGTGTATGGGGTTGCTGGTGGTACTCTCGTTCAGGTTGGAGTTGCCATTGCATTTCGGTGCTGGACTGCCCCTAGGCATGACAAAGACTGATATGCAAATGGATATTTCCCATCTGTGAAAGGCACAGTGAGTAAAAGCAGTGGCTGCGAACTCTCAAGTGGTTAATAACCACTGAACAGGTTATCATGTCTGTTCTTTCGAGAGAGGGGCGCCCGCTACCGTTGTAAAACTATTTTTCAAGGAACCTGGGATTGGTAACCCTAGGTCTCCTGGGGGCAACCAGACGTGGTCTCCCTCTCACTGTGCTTAGAGAGGCATCAGCTTCACCTCACTGATGATCCCCAACAAGGGTGAAACACGTGTATGGGGTTGCTGGTGGTACTCTCGTTCAGGTTGGAGTTGCCATTGCATTTCGGTGCTGGACTGCCCCTGGGCAGGACAAAGACTGATATGCAAATGGATATTTCCCATCTGTGAAAGGCACAGTGAGTAAAAGCAGTGGCTGCGAACTCTCAAGTGGTTAATAACCACTGAACAGGTTATCATGTCTGTTCTTTCGAGAGAGGGGCGCCCGCTACCGTTGTAAAACTATTTTTCAAGGAACCTGGGATTGGTAACCCTAGGTCTCCTGGGGGCAACCAGACGTGGTCTCCCTCTCACTGTGCTTAGAGAGGCATCAGCTTCACCTCACTGATGATCCCCAACAAGGGTGAAACACGTGTATGGGGTTGCGGGTGGTACTCTCGTTCAGGTTGGAGTTGCCATTGCATTTCAGTGCTGGACTGCCCCTGGGCAGGACAAAGACTGATATGCAAATGGATATTTCCCATCTGTGAAAGGCACAGTGAGTAAAAGCAGTGGCTGCGAACTCTCAAGTGGTTAATAACCACTGAACAGGTTATCATGTCTGTTCTTTCGAGAGAGGGGCGCCCGCTACCGTTGTAAAACTATTTTTCAAGGAACCTGGGATTGGTAACCCTAGGTCTCCTGGGGGCAACCAGACGTGGTCTCCCTCTCACTGTGCTTAGAGAGGCATCAGCTTCACCTCACTGATGATCCCCAACAAGGGTGAAACACGTGTATGGGGTTGCTGGTGGTACTCTCGTTCAGGTTGGAGTTGCCATTGCATTTCGGTGCTGGACTGCCCCTGGGCAGGACAAAGACTGATATGCAAATGGATATTTCCCATCTGTGAAAGGCACAGTGAGTAAAAGCAGTGGCTGCGAACTCTCAAGTGGTTAATAACCACTGAACAGGTTATCATGTCTGTTCTTTCGAGAGAGGGGCGCCCGCTACCGTTGTAAAACTATTTTTCAAGGAACCTGGGATTGGTAACCCTAGGTCTCCTGGGGGCAACCAGACGTGGTCTCCCTCTCACTGTGCTTAGAGAGGCATCAGCTTCACCTCACTGATGATCCCCAACAAGGGTGAAACACGTGTATGGGGTTGCTGGTGGTACTCTCGTTCAGGTTGGAGTTGCCATTGCATTTCGGTGCTGGACTGCCCCTGGGCAGGACAAAGACTGATATGCAAATGGATATTTCCCATCTGTGAAAGGCACAGTGAGTAAAAGCAGTGGCTGCGAACTCTCAAGTGGTTAATAACCACTGAACAGGTTATCATGTCTGTTCTTTCGAGAGAGGGGCGCCCGCTACCGTTGTAAAACTATTTTTCAAGGAACCTGGGATTGGTAACCCTAGGTCTCCTGGGGGCAACCAGACGTGGTCTCCCTCTCACTGTGCTTAGAGAGGCATCAGCTTCACCTCACTGATGATCCCCAACAAGGGTGAAACACGTGTATGGGGTTGCTGGTGGTACTCTCGTTCAGGTTGGAGTTGCCATTGCATTTCGGTGCTGGACTGCCCCTGGGCAGGACAAAGACTGATATGCAAATGGATATTTCCCATCTGTGAAAGGCACAGTGAGTAAAAGCAGTGGCTGCGAACTCTCAAGTGGTTAATAACCACTGAACAGGTTATCATGTCTGTTCTTTCGAGAGAGGGGCGCCCGCTACCGTTGTAAAACTATTTTTCAAGGAACCTGGGATTGGTAACCCTAGGTCTCCTGGGGGCAACCAGACGTGGTCTCCCTCTCACTGTGCTTAGAGAGGCATCAGCTTCACCTCACTGATGATCCCCAACAAGGGTGAAACACGTGTATGGGGTTGCTGGTGGTACTCTCGTTCAGGTTGGAGTTGCCATTGCATTTCGGTGCTGGACTGCCCCTGGGCAGGACAAAGACTGATATGCAAATGGATATTTCCCATCTGTGAAAGGCACAGTGAGTAAAAGCAGTGGCTGCGAACTCTCAAGTGGTTAATAACCACTGAACAGGTTATCATGTCTGTTCTTTCGAGAGAGGGGCGCCCGCTACCGTTGTAAACCTACTCAAACTAGCCTGCACTTGTCAGGGTGATTTCAGGGCCGTCCGTAGACCTCTAGGGTTGGGGAGGCCCCAACTCCTCCTGTGTCCCAATGGAGTATGAGGCACACATAAGAGCAAAGAGTTACTGCTGTGTATTGCACAAAAAAGACAGGGACAGGTTCTCGGAGCATAGGTACCCAAGGAACATCTCAAGGAGGAGGAGGAGCTGTGGGTGCACTACACCCTTCCCCCTCGCACACCTCCTATTTCTTTACCACCTGCATGCTCATCATCCCCGGGCTATACCCCTGAAACATCCTCCAGAGGTCGAAAACTTCTAAGTGGCTTGCCAATTTCTTCCAATTGTATGTGTTGTGTAGATACGCTAACAGCGAATGTTGTGCTTCCATTCTAAAACTACCGATGAGTGGCCACGGCACCCTCATCCTCATGTCTGTCCCTTTGGTCCATTCAATACTGTATTTTACTATTTTGTCTCTGTGCAGTGGTAGTGTTGCGCAGATGTGCTGGATTGGTTTTGTTAATGTGTGGAACCCATTGTCGGCTCCTAACCCGTAATACAAGGACTTTTTGAAATATACAGATGTACATACCACTGTTACCTGGCCCCGTATTTTGGGGACTTCTGACTTTCCGCTGCAATGAAAAGCAAATTACCGTACTTTCCAGCTGGCCACCACTGCTCTCCTGTTCTTCACAACGCCATCACCCCTTTACACCCCTCCTTTCGGAGCTAGGGCCCCCTGCATCCTCGCGCCCTGCGCGGCGTGCTTTTGAGCAGCCCTGCCTTCTCAGCGTGGCTGCTACTCAGCACGCCTGCGGTATTCTTCTAACCCCTCCTCCTTTCTTTCTGTCTCCACTGCCTGCACAGTGTATGCCTGTCTCTTCCCCTCCCACTGATTGCACTGTTGCTCAGCGCGACCCTCTTTGGTTGAGGACGTGCCGGCGTTCTACATGCGTGGCCGCCAGTCCCCCTTCACCCCTCCTTAGCCACGTGCCGTTGATTCAATTATGCTGAAGAAGACTGCGGTGTCCTATGCAAGCCCTATGGGTGACGTCACCATCTAGTGCAATGTGTTACTGGTACGTACATTTGCAAAATATAATGTGCGCCAATTTTGACAATGTTATTTTTCCACAATCCCCACAGCTGTCTTCCCACCGCACCTGGAGTGGAGTATTCATTAATCACTTTTGTTATTATAATTGCACTGCAACCGCTGCGTCGCCTTGTGTGTGATACGCCCCCTGCCTAGGGGGGTTTAACCAGCCAACTATCTTCCACACTGAGAAACAATCTAGCTACCTCTTGCAGCAATACGTCATCTATTCGCAGAGCTAAAACACTCAATTAATAGAAATCCTAATCTATTCATCGACCTACAACGCCAACTCATAGGAATGCCACACCCCCTGTACAGGTGTCTGTGATCTAGACCAATCAGCGCAATCTGCCAGTCAACACGTGATGAGCTCAGAGCCCCACCCAGTATGCTCCGTAACACCAGAAAGGACGGCCTTCGTTCCGTTCCCCACTACCCCTTACACATCGATCGCCGCAAGAGGACCAAAATCTTTTCTTAACACACTGTAAAACCACCTGCCACCCTGTTCACAGTTCCTCCTGCCACCCGCACAACTTTACACTGCTGTTTGCGTGAGCCATATTCACATCGGGCTCTCGTCTGCTGGTGCAGCTCGGCTGCGGGCACCCCTCCATATCAGCTCGCCTCCCCTCATCTGGACCATGTCTGGACACTCACCAACCACGGGCGGATAATTTCGGAAGTCGGCTCCCGACAGCCAATCTCCGGATCGTGCTGTCCGGTCATCTCGCAGTTCCGCGATGGTCCTGCAGTCCTCCAAAGGTGGCAACGGCAGAGGGGGCCGCGTTGCCTGGTCACCTTGACGCAAACGGTCTCGCTGTGGTCTATCTCCCCATCTACCTCAGCAGTGCCTCCAACTTGTCTGGGTGATTTCCCAGTGGTTGGCAGGGCCGTCCGCGGACCTCCGGGGGATGGGGAGGCCCCAACTCCTCCCACGTCTCAGTGGAGTATGAGGCACACACAAGAGCTTCTCTGGTCCTTGGAGCTTGGCATCATGTCAGGTCGGCTTGGTAACGTGTTGAGAGACCGTGGCTGAAGCAGAATTACGGGGATTTGATTTGTATTTTGGCTCCGAGGAGTGTTTAGCAGTGGCAAGTGTAGCCTTGGCGCTGAGAACGCGGGGTGTTGATTGCAACTTCGTGGCCTTGGCTGTGGGGCTCCTGTCAGGGTTTGTTCTGCATGATCAGCACCTTGCTGCTTCGTCTGAGCTGCTCCGTCCTGGGGACTCTGGTTTTTGGCCTACCTTGGCCTAGTCTATGGGTGGCTCCATGCAGTCCATAACACGGGGGTTGCAAGGTGCGACTTGGATCCTTATATATTAGTCCATCTAGAGGGTGACATGTTCAGGGTTTTTAGTAGCGAAAGCTTCTCTAAGCATATACACAAGCTCTTCTGGCGTCTTGCATTTCTGCAGTGCAGTATTCAGTAGTTAGCCTATGTGAAAAATAACAACAATGCATGTGTGCGAGTGTAAGTGGTCCTCTACGTCATAGCACTGAGTATGTTCTTTGTTTGGGTCGGTGTGTGTCTGATCCAGGTGCTTGGTGGCACTTCTGTCCTTGTCCGTTGGCTATGTCATCATGTCATCTCTAACGATGATGATACTGGTTGTGATGTCTAATCGAGTTGGTCCATATGGTCGGTCTCAACTCCACCCGAGGTCCCACCATGTGTTTTGGGTAACATACAGCTGGCCTGGGTGCGCTGTACGTGGCCACAGTGGATCTTGATGTTCGGATGAACAGTCAGAGGGCTGAACCCATCCCGCGGTGGGTGCTTAGGTTGTGACGTCATAGGCCATGGTCTGGACGGGGATCGGGGGAAGGAATCGTCCCATTTTCCCTCTTCACTCCTTTCTAATATTCAGCTGCTTTCTCGTTTTTGGATGCTTTACTCCATTAATGCAGCACTTCTGTGCACCCTACGTTGTTCCTTCTCGTTTTAGGAGATGGAAAAAATGTGGGGTTTAGACCCTGAATGTGGAATAGTCTGCCTCCCTTTCTGAAGTTGGAATCCAGCCATATGCTCTTAGGCGCTCACCCTACATGTATCTCTTTAACCAGCAGGTCCTGAACATATTCTCGGTGAGGAATGTCCATGCCAAGAGGCGATTCACTCACAGTAGTACATTACTTAAAAGATCAAAGCCATCAATACATCCAGCGATAGCGTTTATCATCACCAAATTCCTTGGATCACAATGTATAGACCCCAAACGTGTAAATCAGTGGGTAGGACCTGTATGAACTCTGACTTGCAACGTGCTGGCTAGCCCCCCAAATCAGAATCGACTGCTTAACGCATGTGCATAAAGGGGACACAAAATATAGGTAAATGATCATGACACATTTGAATTGTATGCTTTTATGTTAATCTATTATAAAACGCCATTTTTTTTTTACCTAAATGCACACGTTCCCAAATCGATGATAAAACAGAACAAGAAGTCACCGTTTGATATGTCAGCAACTTGACTTTTCCCTCCAGATTGTCTGCACCTTTCTGTGTTTTACATGGTTTCTGGAGCGTCACCGCTGCAATTAGAAGTGGAGACAAAGAAGTAACCCTTATCGGCTACTGAAGCCATTATCTGGCGCTACCACAGAAGAGATGTTTTGATTACGCAGTTTTCATTAGAGAGCCGCTACGGCCTAATACATTAATTCAGACTCGTGCACTTATCTATTAGACACATTACTGGAGAAATATAAAAATGTAAATTTGCCATTATCATCGCAGCGATTATTTGTTGTGTCTGATAATTACATTGAATGTTTTTTATATCAGTAATAACCTTCTGTCTACGTTTACAACATGTTATATCTGGCGGGCATGTCAAGCATTTTCCCAAGGCCGCTCCTTTATTAAGACGCAGACCTCAAGAGTACATAACCTTTATGTTCCATGCTGATTTTCTCCTTTCATATAAAGAACAAATATTATAGATTAATTAATCCAGGTTGATTATAATTTAATCACTCTTCTACCGGATTCACCAGGGATTTCGCTGCCATCCCCCTTCCTCATCCTTATTGTCATGAAGTGCAAGTGTGCTCATAAAATATTTGTGTGCTAGAAATGAAAAAAAAAAAAAAACAGCTGAACAAAGCACCATAATACCCGTGAACAACCCCTTTTTTTATTTAGCGATCTTTGTTTACTTTCTCTACTTTTGTGTTCAGTCTGAACCATTACCTCCTTCTTGTTTTAAAGAGTTGTATTTGTGAGGAAAACTGGGGGCAGTTTTACGGTACGTTTGTGCCGGTGCATCGCAAAGCACGGGCAGCAAACTCTCCATTAGGGCATTAAGCTCAAACGACCATTTGCTGTTTGGAGTTAGTGTGCACTTCTAATTGCTGCGTGTTTCATTTCGCATAGCATTCACAATTACCCATGCACGTCATCTCCTTGCGTACTTTCTCGTGTAAATGAAGTACCATTCAGAAATGTATAGTGGGCCGGCACACCATAATGATGTCCTTTCAGCAGCTTCCTTGTGATAAAAACACGCAGATGGAGAATAATACCACTCCATAGGCGATATTAGAGAGACGTTGCATGGTGTAATCAGTACCGGGACAAAATATGCCCTAGCGTCAAAAATATATATTCTTTATTACAGTTTTTCCGCAGAACAATGCTTAATGTAGTCCTACCACTAGCACAGAATTTGCCCTGGTGCAAAAACGCATTGAAAGGTGAAAAATCTGCCAGTTGAAATGTGACAGTAGGGAAATGTGTGAAGATGAAACCTTTGAACTAACTTTGTGTTCCATGCTTTGAGAATCAGCCCTGGGTCCATATAAGTATACTCGAAATGTCCAAAGAGGATGGTGTTGGTCGGTCAGCTTTACGACGGATTACGTCAATAATCAATTACACAGTTTTAAGTGTGGTGAGCAAGGTGGGCCTGGCCAGAAAAATAGCTGCTCCACAGCTGCTGCAGGCGTGAGCTGTAGCCAACTTGTAGCGAGAAAGCATACTAGTTGATTGGGGCAGTAGAAAGCATAGATAGCAGATGTTAATGTTTACCCAACTCAATGGTTCTCAATCAATCGACCTCAGAAGTATGATAGGCTGAGTGGGTCAGCAAGGATTCTAACCTGTGACCATGAAGTAAAACACTGATCCCTATAGTGAATGCATTAGTCCACTTTACAAACACCTTATACATGCTGCGTGTACATGGCATCTGGATGTACTTGATTGTGGCCTTCTCATATTGGTACAAAGGGCATCCAAAGGGCTTTCCAACACTGTAGAGAGTGGCAAGCCACATCTTATGCGATAACACACCAGAGACTAGGAAATGCATATAGTTTAACAGGCACGTTTGAATGGAAATGTAAAAAGTGACGGATGGAAACTTGAGGCAAAGAAATCCAGAGGTTTTTTTTTGTCACGCTTCATTGGAGAGACCAACCTTTCACGCAGGACCAACCCTTACTGCTCTGAGTTGTCTTGCTTCCAAGACAAACGTGTTGCCTCTGATCTATCCTCCCGGCAAGGCTCATTAATTATTGTATATGTTCATCTGGGAAAATGCCATTCCATCAGCTTTCGGTACATTGGTATTATTACAGAAGGCTGACAACATGAAAATCACGCTCCACCCTGCCACCTGTGGGGTGCATTTAAAGGCCCCAGACAGAAACCCCTTTCATTTGAAAAGCAGCATTTGAACACTGCATCCAAAAATGGCCCTGCTTTGCTTTTATTCCATCTGAATGACAAAAAGTTAAACATTGCACCAAAAACGGCCCTGCTTTGCTTATAATTTCATCTGAATGACAAGAACTTAGACATTGCACCAAAGACGGCTCAGCTTTGCTTTTATTTCATCTGGATGATAAGAAATTAAACACTGCATCTAAAAATGGCCTTGCATTACTTTTATTTCACATAAGGGGCAAGAATTTCAACACTCCAACCAGAAACGGCTTTGTTTTCCCTTTCATTTAAACAGCAGCCCTTTGAACACTGCAGATGAAAAACAGCTTGTTTTTTTCTTTTGTCCATGTCAAACCAAAGAATCATTAGAAGGGGGCCTACCTCTCATTGTCAATGGACCAACAGCAAATGCATACTTGCTCCAAAAAAAAAGAGAAATCAAAGAATCCTGTGACCTGCAAAGACAGGACGCTAAACATTATAAGCAAAAAGCCTGCACACGTGTGAAAAGGAAAATTCTGCCTTAAAAACCACAGTGAAAAGATAGCACTGCTCGCACAGAAAATGTCAGGGAAATATGTTGTAGGGAGTTGACTTAAGCAATGTACATTATGTTTCCACCCACAAGACTTCAATCACCTATGAAGAGGCACATAATACTGGAAAAAACTGTTTGAGCTAAGGCAGGAAACTTCACAATTAAAAGCCCGGCTTCCCACTGAAAGTCGCACCTATCAGTGAATTGTTCTGCAGTAAAATGCGATTCTGAGGGCATCATAATTCCCTGCTCTGTCAGACATGAAGGCAGTAGCTCAGGGATTTCAAAGAAAGCAAAGCGTGACTGAAACATGACTAGGGGGAGTTGAGCCCTTCCTGCACCCACTACAAAGAACAAACTGACAACTTCAAAGGTCATAACAATCTTTGGTCACCGGCTGAGCAAGGGGAAGAAAGTTGGCTGTGGGGGATAAAGCACCACCCTCCCATATGTGACAGATCCTCCCAATTGACATTAAAATACTGATTTCATTTTAGGCATTTTTTGCAGTAATTAGAATGATAATGTATTTCTTTTTATGCCATTTGTTCATGTAAAATTCCAGATGGGTTTTAAAATGTAAATTGCATTTTCCTAGGACTTTGGGGACTGAAATGGCCAGTTAAGACTAATTTCTGGCTGATCTAAAAATGGGACAAACATGACATTTGATGGAAAGATGGTAAACTAAATTAGGAACATACTTGATCATTTACACATTCATAACTGTTGTATATTTTATGAAAGGGACAAATATGCACCAAAGGGCCATACTACTTCGTATGTAGTTGGCAACCAGCTTATCTAATTCTCTATGACTAAATGAAACCGACTAGCTGTTTCTCATGGCAGTGGCTAGTATAAATATGAAGTTATGAGACATAACTAGCTTTTGTCAAAAAGTGGCCAGGAGAACAAAGAACTGTAATAAATGCAAATAGACAGAAGGTGCTATTTTCCCTTGAACCAATCATGTCAGGGAGTGGAGAGAGGAATGGTAAACTGTCCTATCCGTGTTTTAGGGAGAATAACAGAGTACTCCCCCTACACTGTTGGTGATGTCATTTGTGCCATATAAGGGGGGACTGTACTAGGCTAAAACACACAAGAATCTGGGGAGACAGGAGAAGGAGGACAAAGAGAAGGCAGCTGAACCTTACCAAGGCAGAGTGTAGTGAAAAGACCCCTTGCCTAGCTGTCCAGAGTGTTCTGAAATTCAGCTGGCTTTCCAGAATCCCTACCCAAGGCTTACTTTGTAAGTAGCAAATAACCACAGACCTAGATTGCATAAGCCCTTACTTTTGTAACATTGCATCTAATATTTCCCCATTGAAACCCCCAAATTGATAGTATAATTCAGTCATTTTCCCGTAGAAGAATCTGTGTTTAGCCTGTGTCTGTGAGCATATTCCCTTTGGGTAAATCTCTCAGTTGTCTGTATACATCCTTAGTATGTCTCTCAAGTAAATCAATTAATTCCCCTATTTTTGCAATTCACAATACAAGAGTGTTGACATTTTAAATTAACCCTTTTGTCCCTGGTGTCTTTCTTTAATTATTATAATCATTGAAGTATTGCCTCAAAAGAATTAGTCTCCTTGTAACTGAAAACCAAATTTGTCTGTGCGTTGTGTGCATTACCCCACAAATTCCTAGTTGCATCTGTCCTATTAAAACCCCAAATTTATAGTCCCATTGAGAGCAATCCTTTTGCTTACAAGTCCATCTGTTATGTGCCTCTGTCCTTGTCATTGAAAACCAATGTCACTATTATAAGGAAAACCCCTTCCCTATGCTGCCTGGCATTGTAAATCCAGTGTAAAACGAATTTCCATTTGCCACTGTGTTTTCCCTTTTGCATTTGATTTCACCCAGAACCATTTTTTTCATTTAATTTCTACTTTGCCCTGGTGTGCTGATTAGTGTTCCCTGAGCTTTCCCTATCTCCTAAAGTATAAGCAATTTGATTGTCCTTTCATTCTGTCCCCTTGCAGTTGTGAGTAATAATCAAAATCCCATTCTGCCATTTTGCTCCCAAAACGGCTTTTCACTTTCTTTGCTAGATTCCCATCTTGTGGTGGTGGGATTTACCCCAAATCCGATTTTCTCTCTCTATTCCTACTCCTTACCGCTGCCTTCCACTCAAAGGAGTCAAATTAGTTGATGTTTGGGGGTGAGTGTTGCAGGGGGAGTGCTGAACTGTTGGTGTTATCTCATTATAACATTGTGCTTGTTCAGTGCTGCCATTAAAGACTCTGTGATTAGTAATAGGATATCGTAACCTAATTGTTTTGAAGAGATGAGTGCATTTTCTATTGCCACAACATTGGTGGTTGTGAAATAGTTTGATTTTACTCTTTCATTAAATAATAAACTAATAAATATCTTAATGATACACACCAGCCTGTTTCCTGCTCCATTGTGACACAGGGTGTTTGTGGAGGTTGGGTATGAGACAGGGTGGAGGCCTACTCAAAAAGAATCTGCATTATATTAAAGATAAAAGCGCTTTATTGTATGCCACATTCATTGTCGGGGAAGGAGTCCCTGGCTGGAGTGTGCCCTGTAATAAAAATGTGACAAAGTGGGGGCTTGTTCCGTGATTGAGGTTACAGTCTTCACCCGTGGTAGTGCAACACAAAGGGCTAACCCATTGAAGGTAGTGTTAATTTTAGTGGCTAGAAAGCTGGCTTGCATTGTAAAGGCGCCATTCAAAAACTAGTACCCTAGGTATCAGGGCTGTGTCTCAAAATAAAATATTGAAACTATAAACTAGGCAAGAGCAGGGTGGAGATTGTGTCCTTGCCTAGATAACCCACCAGCAGTAGAACACTCTTCATAATGAGCACTGTGGAAATTAATATGGCTAGATACCACCTCCTATCAAAATTGCTCATTAGAGAGGAATGGTCAGACCAAAAACATGAAGCCTGGCAATCTATATTGATGCAAGAGGGGACCCCTATAAATATGGATGTGTGGCAGGACAGTGGCCTGTTACACCAAGCCCTGACCGACTTCTATATGATGCAGAATGTCAAAGATGAACACATTAAAATGATCCAACTCACTGCATACATGTACTTCCACATGATAGTCATGTAAGAGAGGTACCAGGAAAGTGTAACCTCTGTGGAAAATCAGTGTGAGCTTTTAACTCAAAAATATAGTGAGTTAAGGCAAATAGAGGAGAAAGTGCGAGGGAGCCAAAATTCTGAGTTGGAATTAGGAGATACCATTCAGCAGCTAAAGGATGAGTTGGTAGCACAGCAACAAATTCATTCAGTGCGAGAGTCTCAACGTTCTGCACTTTAAAAGGAGTGTCAAGAAGGGGTTCAGAACCTGTAAGTGAGTCAACTAAAATTGGACCAACAAGTGACATACAATAGAGCCTGCTTAGAAGACATGTGTACATATCGAAAGCAGGTTAAGCAATTGGAAAAGGAGAATAATCAGTGAGTTATAAAGGAAGTCCATTCCTAAGCAGACTTTGACCATGAGCGCCAGAAGTTAAGCACTATGAAACAGCAGAGGGATAACCTGAGCAAACAGATTGGCACAATGTGTCATGAAAAAGATGCCCTATGCCAGGAAGTGTGCAAATTAAAAATAGACCTGAAGAAAAGTGAGTCATGTTTTCAGGAACTGACAATATTAGAGAATGGGGGTCATTACAAGCTTGCTGGTCTGGATACAACGGTACCAGTAAGCTTGCCGGTACCGTTATATCAGGACTGGCAAACTCGGAGATGTGCTTGCGGGTGCCTTTCATTCTGCCAGGTCTGACCTGGTGGAATGAAAGGCACAAGCGAGCACAGCTTGCCTGTAGCACTGGCACAGTAATGAAGCGTGCCAGTGCTACAGGCACCCCCACTCCCATGGGGATCACCCGATTCCGGCACCCGCAAAACAGCAATTACTGGGTCCAGGAGGGCAGGAATACCCCAATAATTGCCCATTCACCGGACGTTCTTGCAAGTTTGGAGGTAGCCTTGCCGGTTTTACCTCCAACTTTGTAATGAGGTCCAATGAAAAATTAATGGGGCATGTAAGACAGATCGAATGTGATCTAGAGCAGACAATACAGACCAAAAATATGCAGTGTAAGGAGATGCATCTCCTGCAACAGAAATGGTCTGAGTATTCCCAGACAATACAAGAAGCACAGAAAGAAATGTAGCCCCTTTGTGATGAGAACATGGGACTCCAGAGCCAAGAAGTAGCACAAGGGAAGGTCATTGGGCCTCATTCTGAGTTTGGAGGCAGCCATGGCTGCCTCCAAACTCGGGTCTGGGTCTGTGGTGTCGGAATGGGGACCTACCGGGACATTCCAACCTATGCGGTGCCGGTATGTCCCCATTTCGAAAACCATTCCCCATTCCCACTTGAGCACCCATAGGGCTCAATGGGAATGGGGAAGGAGCTAATCTAATAACGGGTCCGCAAATTGCGGGCCCGTTATTAGCTCCATGGTCCCTTAATGGGTCCCGCTAAGACAGGCTGGTAAAACCAGCCGGTCCTGGTGGGACCCGCTAAGGGACCTCGTAATTGGGCGGTACGGGGTTAACGGCACCGGCATCCTTACTGGTGCTGTTAAACCCCTACCTCCAGGGTCGTAATGATTCCCATAGATTTCAGTCATATCCTGATAGCATAGCACAAGGCTCAGGCTTTTGCATACTATCAAGAAGTAGGGTCTGAGAAAGAGAAATTCGAGAGGTTAGAAAAAGAGTGTGCTATATTTAATAAGGACTTGAGGAACCCCAAACAGTTACAGAGTGTCAGGGGAAGCCCTGATCACAGTGTGATGCCCTCTGTACCAAGGGCCTCAAGCCAATTTACCACCCTATAGTGCTGCTAACTTAATGTCTACAAGTGCACAAGAACCAGGAACCATGAGGCAGCTGGACTCAATCAGGCCTAGTATGATTGAGCCAGCAGGCCAGTGTCCATCAGAGATTGATGGACGTGCATACCTGTTTAGGTTAAAAAATATTGTGGCTAATGTATATGACCGGGAAGACTCCAATGAAGAGAAAATCAGGGAGTTAGACTGCCAGAAACATCAGCTACAAAGGAACCACCTGGTCCACTTTGCAGATATCAAGGAGTCTGAGTTTAGGTCCCAAAGAAGCATCCTGAAAAGCTCTACCCAATCAGGGAGGCAGGGGGAGTTCTCCACCAACCCCTGAAGAAGGGAGGAGTCAGGTGAGTACTCCCCTCTGTGAAAGGGGGAGTTTAAGGTAAGTGACCCAGAGAACCCACAATGTAACAGGGGAGAAGAGACTAGGCTCCATCATTCTGGGAGAGACTTTCAGTCTCCAAGAATCAGGGAGAGCCTAGCGGATAGGGATAGGACATCAAATAGCAGCAGCTCTGAGTCTGAGGGTGAATGGACTGCCAAACAAAATAAAACGTAGGTAAAAGTCCCCATTAGACAAATAAAATTCATTCTTCATGAACTTGTACCATAAAAATGCCAAGTATTCAGTCTGGGAGCATCTGGAGTTGTGTGACCAGATGATTATGTCATTTGGCATTAATAATGACCAGAGTATTATGGAGTTTGCCAAATGGACATTCTTCCCAGAATACGCCAGCTTCTTTGCTGGGCTGGAAGATCAGAATTATTCAACATGGTCTACCTACAAGGCAGCCATCTTGAAGCCCTTCTCCGTGTGCTGAAACCCTCAAGAGGCTCACAAGGCAGCCTACAACCTGCAGTGCAGAGGGGATAATGCCCTAGGGAGTCTGTCCAAGAATTGAACACAAATGAACTAGGGGTGTGCACAAACAGTGCGGGAGTTCATCAATACCTATTTCCTTGCACTGCCTAAGTACATTATGACGCATTTGGTTAGGGACTTACACGATAAAAGGACCCTGGACAGGTAATAGAGCATGCTACCCAGATCTATGAGGTCCAAAAGCCAGTACAAAATAAGAATTCCCCCAAAAATCCCAAACCAACCAACACCCCCGCTGCTGCCAAGGTGGAGGAGGTGAAGGTTACCCCCACTTTGGGCCTAGAAATGGGGGCCCTCCCACTAACTACTCAAACCAGAGGCAAGAAGACCCTCTGCCCAGTTCCAAGAAGGTCATAGTCAGGTAGGCTACCCCACAAATGTGTCACCTGACTCTACTACCTACATCAGCCCGAGATACAAGGGGAACAGACCCATCTTGGGGTACTTATGAACTCCACCGGCTCAGGGGGATCCAATTAGCTGAGTATGGCCCCAGGGAACATCCCTCCAAACTTCCCTCAGGAGGGCGGTAATCCTCCACCCTATAGTTTAAGTTTCTTCCCCAAGTACCCTCAAAACCCCAACATTCAGAACAACCCTCCTTACTCTCCCCACTTTCAGGAGTCTAGACCACCAAATCAGGGATAGGGGAGGCCAAGGATGGAGGGCTACCAGGAAAACCCTCAATACCCAAGTTACTCTGGGAAAAGGGACAGTTACCATTTCCAAGAGCAGCCAAGATTTGACTCTATACCCCCATAACAGTCACAGAGGGTGCCACAAATGGAGCGACAGGTCCAGAGCTTGACCCAAGCCCCGAGTCACATGTTGAGGGCTCAGTAGAACCCTCATATGAACATGCCTGCTCATAAAAGCTCAAACCCAGGGTCTAGCACCCCAGAACAATGACGGGGAGATAACCCCGCCAACCACCAGGTTCCAGAGTAGAAGGATCATGAGGAAGGGGGATGCAAAGCCCTAGAGGAAGCTTCCTTCCTTATCCGTGAAAAGCCCCTACAAACCGCTGAACCTGAACCCAAATCTCCTACCCCTGAAAATCTGCAACCTAGGGAACAGAGGGTAAGTAGGAGAAACCAAGGGACAAAGAAGACCCATTTTGTGGTTGAAGTCAGCGTCCTCCAGTTTGTAGGGGAGACATTCCTGGAGGATTCTGGGAATAAAGTCTACACTTTCAAGGATGGGGGATTCCTCCCAAAGAAAAATGGATTCCACCAGACCATAAGACTGGGAAGGTATGGGGACTGACCTAGACCCGCCTATCCCTGAACCCCAGAAATGTCATCCTGAGAATTCATAAATGAATGAGGGCTCCTCTCCCCAAAACAGTTCAAGTTACTCTCTCCAGGAAAAGGGGGACAGCACAGAATCAGAGGAAAAAGGGCATTCCCAGACTCTCCAAATCTCAGAATGCCAAATTTTATTTACAGGTTGCCGAACTCCGACACAGAAAACAGGCCAGGATCCCACAGTGTCGGAGTCCAAAATAAAGAAGTTAACTGTCCAACTGACCCAAAATGCCCATTTCCTTTGCCCACTGGAGGAGAAAGAAGGTAGGTGTCAGAAACTATGTATAAAGGCATGCAGATAGCCACTAACCTGAGCAGATGGCGATCCCTGGAGATCAGGAAAACCCTCCTTAGAACTTTACTACTCTTCGCCTGACTGGAACAGGAAATGGAGAGGAGCAAAATCCCCAGGGAAACCCTCTGCGGCAATAACCCTGTGCAGGAATTGAGAGCGGTGATAGCAACGGATCCTGGATCTTCAAAAGCTGGGGCTGGACTACCTCTATAGCAGCTGTCTGTATATCGTCTCCCAAAGACAGGAGATTGGGTAAGTAGGATTGTCAGAGGTGGGAGGTGACAGAAACAGAAAAAAGGCAGAGGTCAGCACCTGTAGCAGTAGCACTTGTGTTCTTATTGCATCTATAGAGGAGATTCTTGCACATCAGAGTGATTCTCTAGGAAATGGCTTGTCTCCTATGCATGCAGGAAGGAAATGATAAGTACAGGGTTCCCTGATTCCCACTTGTGGCTACCCCTCCCTGTAGAACCTACTTAGCCTCATGTGTTTTTCGGCTGATAGTTTGTCTGCAGAGAGTGATCGGACACCTTCAAAAGGGGCAGGTCTTTTTCCAGGATTTTTAGATTGACTGCAACATTAAAGTCGGGACGGAGAGAAGATAAGTGGATATCCCTACCGTGGATCAGTGTTCCCTTGGATTAGGACGTAGTGGAAGCCAGGAGTATAATTCGGTGGAGGAAACACTATGAATGGTTACAGGCGAGGTGAGAATGCAAGATCCTGGGGCAGAAGTAACGACAGAGAGAAAAGTTCTGCAAGAGAAGGAGAAGGTGAGTAGAGAAGGCATGCAAGAGGTCGGACAAGAGCTCTCCTAGTTTGTGAACTTACAGAGCGTCAGACACTACAGTAGCGATGCACAGGAGCACAGGAACCGGCTGCATATAAGCCGTCACATGACTGCAAGTGGGTGGCATCTTCACACAAGCTGGAACCGGCAGACTAGCTACTCCAGAACAGTGTTTTCCGGCCGCCATTTTGAAAGAAGTCAGAGACCCAGCATAACGAAGCTGGCCACCGTGCCACCACGACCAGCGGCCATAGTGAGATGTGACAGTAGGTTTTATAACCCTGTCTGGGTGCAAGGGCAGTGTGCATTTCCAGCGATGGTGGATACCGCATTCCATGCCACCCTCCTGACATAGACAAACCGGCCAATCAAATTGAAACAGAGCACCAACTATGTAAGCCTAAATGGCACATGCCACATGGTTGAGCAGTGGTCTGACAAAATTGAGTTCCATTTTAGGAACAATCAAGTCCTCGACATCACTGTTATTGCTGTAGGACAACAAACTGGTGATGGGAACCCTTCTCCATTCCTGAAAATCAGCCTTCCTTCAAGTTCTAAGTGGCATTCCACACTGGAAGGAAATACCGTGAAATTCTATACCGATAGACAATTTGAAAACCCAAATCCCATGATAAAACGTGATGAAAAACGAGCTCAAAGCTTGGCTGATATTCAGAAAAAGAGTGAACAGCTGTTCCTCTCCATTCAGGTAGATGAGGGGGGGAGCCTGTTCTCGCCAGAGTATGCCTGAATTATGGAAAATGCTTTATCAGCGAAGCGTTATTCAGGAAACTCCCAAAAGATCAGACCATTCCCACATTTAAATTGATTGATAAGTGGGAAACTCCCAATTCCAAACATATCCTGCATAGCAGGTGCATGCTAAAAATTCCATTGGTGATAAAAGCATAATTGTTGGGTCGTGCGAGATGTCCCCTCTGCCTTTTACTTAGGCAGTGACATTCTCAATCGGTTCTCAATTCATTTGGGCCTCATTAATTACAAAGTGTGGTCCTGACTGGGGGATAATCCCATGGGCTTTGACAATACTGAAAAGACATTTTGGTCAGCTCAATTGCTACCGTATGCAGTTGAAATTCAAATTGGAGAGGAGGTCACTATCCCAGGACTGATCCAACAATTCCCAAACCCCTAAAAATTAAGAGAGGACAGAAACTCCAAAACCGGACACTTATCTACATTTAAACCATCATCTCCAAAAGTAAGGATTGGGGTTGAACCCAACACCATTAGTTGACTTAGAACACAACACCATTCCAATATTGGTGGTTAACAGCGACCGTAGGAGTATCACTCTGGGCGCAGACACCTTTATTGGAATGGCAGTTGATGACCAACATTTCTCCATTGACTTAGGGAATGAAATCATAGGACAGATCTCCAATGACTACTACAACCGTGACGATGACTTACCGCCAGAAAAGATCTCCACCTGGCAAGGGTGGAATTTTTTGGTGTACTCTTCCTGCCCTTACGGGGCTGGGGGAGATGTGACCTGTGTCATTAGGAAGGATGAGGTGATATTCCAGGTCCACAGTGACTGCCTCTCCTACCTGAAACCTCCTGTCCAGGCCAAAATCATAACCAGAGATCTCTCAAAGCAACTGGAGGATACCGCAGAGATTGCCAAACCTGAGGTCTTTCCAGGCTTCAGACAGATGGTTGAGGAACGGGTCAACCTCGCTGATGCCTGTGAGACCGAGGAGCAAAAGTAAAGCTGAAGCAAGTGTTTTTAGATTTTCAAGAAATATTTGCTGTAGACGCCTACGGCTGTGGTCGCACCAACATACATTCTACATCCATTCCCACGGACCCTGGAATGACTCTCGGATTTGTGAAGCAATATTAGTTGCCTCTCACGTCTATGGAGTCACTCACGGAAATCATAAAGAACCTAGAGTCCCGTGGGATAATTCATCCAGCCCACAGTACCTTCAACAATCCATTACTGGGGATACTAAAACCTAATGGCCAATGAAGACTATGTGTAGACCTTAGGGAGTTCAACAAATGAGTCCACATGTCCTCATGGCATGTTCCCTACACTGATCAGGGACTGGCCCAGATCCAAGGGTCAAAGGTGTATACCGCCATTGCCCTGACCAACGGATACTGGACAGTACCTGTGAGTAGATAAGACCAATACAAGCTGGCCTTTACCTTTGGGGGGCAGCAGTACACGTGGACCCGGACTCCCTTTGGATATACAAACTCCAGCAATTAATTTACCATCTTTCTGCACAAGGCCAACCCCGACTTGGGTGAAAGGGGTAACCTGCCCTATGTGGATGATGTCTTAATTAAAAGCTCAACTATGGAGGAACACATAGCGAAAATCTGCTATCTTCTGACCCAGTTGAAGGAAGCTGGAGCAAAACTGTCCTTCCAAAAGGCACAGTGGTGTAGGACCCGTGTGAACTTCTCAGGGCATGAAATCACCCTGAGGGGCTCTGTCCCCAGAAGTGTTCCCAGCCTGATGTCCCTGGAGCCCCCTACCACCATGTGGACCTGCGTTCAACTCTGCCGCCAGTCCCTTGTGACCTAAGAGCCACCCGCATGATCTACGTGCCATCCGCTGCTGCTGCCGATGAATGGTGAGGCTCTGGGCTATTGGACCCATCCGCTTGCCCACCATGGCCTGCTAGTGCCCCCACCCACTCACAGCTTCCTGCCAAGCGGAGCCATGCCTCGATCCTCATTTTCACTTTTCTGCCTGATTTACAAATGTCTGGCGCAATGCAGTGCCATAATGAGGCTCTGTTGTCCCTGTTGCCTGGTAACCGATTCGAATAACACCCTGTAACATCCGCTGGCAGGCGGAAGAGCCACCCTATGACGAAGGCCTAGATAAAGTCCCTGTTTGCCCCTGATACCCAGAAGTGTCCCGAGCCTGAGGTGGAGAGGGCAGGAGCCCCCACCAGTCCCTGGAGCCCCCTACCGCCACGTGGACCTGAGCGCATCTCTGCTGTGTGTCCTTTGTGACCCGAGAGCCACCCGCACCGATCTACGTGCCATCCAGTGATGCTGCCGATGAATGGTGAGGACCTGGGCTTTTGGACCCATCCCTTGCCCACCATGGTCTGCTAGTGCCCCGCAGCCACTCACAGCTCCCTGCCAAGTGGAGCCGTGGCCCGATCCTCATTTTCGCTGTTCTACCTGATTTACAAATGTCGGCTGCGATAGATACGGTACCATAACGAGGCTCTGTTGTCCCTGTTGGCTGGTAACCGATTCGAATAACATCCTGCAACATCCGACAGCAGGCGGACGAGCTGGACTACGACAATGGCCTAGATAAAGGCCCTGTTTGCCCCTATTTGCCTCTTGAGCACTGAGCGGCTGCAACCTTATCCAAGATCAGACAAGCATTATACCTTTCATTATCCTGATCCGCTGGACCGAATCCTTAACGGCTCTCTCACCAGAATGACTTGCACCATAAGTGCACTCTTCAGCCTGAGGTAAGGTCAAGTAACCTTATGCACCTCACCACGTGTTTCCGGAGTGCTATCTGCCCCACATTGAAACTATGTATACAGCATTCTTAGAGACTGCCACAGCCCATTGGGGCACTTATCGCACCGCTATTGTTTGAACTGTTTGCCCCCAATTCCATTACGACGCCATCACTGCCAATAACATTCACACTGCCAATTGTGTGCCCTTAGCACTTCTACTGGTATACTTTGTGCCCTTAGCTTCACGTTGCCTAAATTGCTATACCTACTGCACTATTACTGCTTTACTGTGTGCCTTTAGCATCTTGTCTGCCTAATTGTGTGTCTATAGTATTAATATTGGTAAATATTGTGCCCACAGTACAACTATTGCCAATGTATGTGCTGATCACTACTAATGCCTAATATGCTGTGCGCATTGCATGACCACTGCTTTACTGTGTGCCTTTAGCATCTCTTCTGCCTAATTTTGTGTGCCCATAGCATTATTATTGGTACATTTCGTGCCCACAGCATTACTACTGTCAATTTGTGTACCTTTAGCATCTCCCTGCCTAACCCTTGGCAATGGCATGCCCTTAGTCTCACCAATGTCTACTCTGCATGCTCTGAGCATCCTCTGCCTTTCCATGCAGCCTTAGCACCATTTTCCAACCAACGGCCACGCTTAACCTTGTGGCGCTAACACCACTCACTGCCCAACAGTGTGCCAACAGCACCACTAGCAACTACCAACCTGTGTTCAGGGCCCATAGCACTTCTGCCCCCATCCGTACTGCAAATCTTGCATCAAAGTACCTACTGTTCCTCTGCACCATTGCATACGAAGTGCCACATTCATCAAGTCCACAGCCAAACTTGCCCTACTCGCACCATGATCATTCTCTTGCTTACTACCACCTACCTCATCACTGTTCTTCGCCTGCCACCTGACCAACACCTGCCAGCTACCTCAGCCTATTTGCCGCCCACCAATAGGGTCACCAGGCATCCCCATCTGCTATTGACCAATATCAAGAGCAATATTTCTAACACAACTAGCAGGTCGCTAGCCACACAGAACAGTCCACAACCTAATGTAGACTACATTACCTCATTCCCACCACCACAATGCGTACTAACAGCCACCAAGCCTTCCTTAATTGCATAAGAGTGCCTTACCAATCCCTATCTCAATGCACCACACATTTGGATTCAACACTTCACCAAAAAACCTACACCCAACAAAACTTGACTATTCAAATCAAGAAATTAAAGATTAGGCACCAGACTTGTGCCATCGCTCAACCTTCCTTGCTCAATCAAATCAAGAAATTAAAGACTAGGCTCAAGATTCATGCCTACCCGCCCTCCACCTAAAAATAGTATTCCACCAACTGGAACTCACCAGACCCCCACTGATACTAGCACTACCATGATCCCTCCAACTATAATCGAGGGTGCACTGATCAATGCCAGATCCCTACCAGCCCATGCCCTTACCATCACCAATGCCATAACATTGCTAGATCTTGACTTCTTAGCAGTTACCGAGACATGGCTCCACGCCACCGTTGGACCTGCACTCTCACTCGCCTTCCCTGACAAATATCATCCGACTCGATAGAGACCCTAACTGATCCAAAGGCAGAGGTGTCGCCTTCATCTCTAAAACCGCACTAGGTCTTAGACCCATCTCCAACCAAACTCTACTCTCAGCCGAACCTCTTACTGTCAAACTACCCATATCGGACTCCCGCACTACTACCATTCACCTCGTCTACAGACAGCCATGACCGGTTTCCAAATCTGAAGAAGATATCATTCTTCTACTGTATAACAACACTAAGCCAGGTTGCCAAATTATTTGACTTGCCGATTTTAACCTGGGATTCCAAGATGCTAAAGACTAGGTTTCAGACATCGAATCACAGAACCCACCCATATCAAAGATAGGACCCTAGATTGGATCATGGACTTCAACTGCAATATTGATATTGTGTCCAACACGTCCTGTGCCCGGACAGACCACCATCTGATCTCTTTTACCATAAAGGACAACGGTAACTAGAACATCACCATCCCCAACGTCGCCCCATCTATTCAAACAAGAAACTCTCGCAACATAACAGCAGAAAAGCTGATTCCACTACTGCAGCCGTTATCCAATGCCACTAACACTAAACATTCAGACCCCATGGTCCTAGTAGACTTGTACAACAAAACACTACTCAACGCCCTAAACACTATTGCCCCACTCAAACTAAGCAAAGCCAAACCACTCCCTCACTTAAATTTGTGATTCAGCCTACACCTTAGAACACTGCAAAAAGCAAAAAGAAACTCAGAAAGGCTCTGGAAAAGCCACTCAATGCCTATCAATAAAGAGCACTTCCAATTTGCCTCTCTTACCTACAAATACGTAATTTTACAATCCAAAAAAGATACTTAGAACACCTGCATCACACAAGCCAAATCAAACACAAAGGAACTCTTCAATGTACTTAGAGAACTCGAAACACCAGCATCTCCACCAGTCACTTGCATTAAGGACACCACTTGGTGCTTCAATATACAGGCAGCACTGCTAAACAAAATAACCATGTTGCAAAACAAAATATAATCCAAGAAACTTCTTATCCTAGATAGCACTCTCAAACTTATAACTTCAATGCCAACCCCAAAATATTGTGAACCGTTTAACTTCTCTCCTCTCACCATCAAAAAAGTAGAGGACATAATAGCAAAATTAAAACATTCAAGATGCAAGGGCGACATGTGTCTGGCACCCATCATTAAGGAGGCGGCCAAAGAACTTGCACTTTTCATTACGTCCCTCATCAATACATCCTTCGAATCAGGTATAGTGCCCAATAATCTCAAAAACGCCTGGGTCCTCCCTCTTCTCAAAAAACTCTCATTAGACCCTGCCATTCCCACCAACTATAGACCAATCACCACAGTCCCTTTTCCCTAAATGATTATTGACAGGGAAGCTTCTCTGCAAATCCAGGAACCCTTAGAAATCAACAACCTCCTAGGCCTGAGAGAATCTGGTTTCAGGCTGACGCACGGCACCAAAATGGCCCTTATCGACTTAAAGACACAAATAGAGGAGATCAAAGACAAAGGTAAAATTGCCCTTCTCCTACGACTCGATCTGTCAGCAGCGTTCGACTTAGTAGATCACAAAATCCTCTGCACCCACCTTAGGACCTCAGCACTCTTCTCTCACAATGCCACAACGTGGATCCAATCCTTCTTAGACAATAGAATGATGAGAGTCTTCTCTCAAACAGCATCAGCCAATCCTGAACCAGTCACATATGGCATCCCACAAGGCTCCCGCGTGTCCCCCACCCTTTACAATGTATTCACCAAACCGCTGTTCGACTATCTCGGTGTCACCTACACTAATTATGCAGACGACACCCAGATACTCATACCCGTCACTGGCAACTACGACATTGACACCAAACGGCTCAATAAGATCTACAGTATCCCCCAAGCCTGGATGGCAAAACACAGACTATGTCTCAATGATGAGAAGACAGAGCACCGCCTCCTAGGTTCTAAACTCAAACTTAACAAACTTTGCAAGCAGTTTGACTCCTTCACCATTGACGGCAATTCCATCAAGGGCTCTAAAGAGGTGAAAACTCTTGGCATATACATTGACTCCTCTCTAAACCTAACGAGACAAGTCAATGCACTAGCCTAATCCACAGCCTACACAAGTAAGTTAATTACAGTCAGCAGACCCTTTCTCACTACACCCAACTGTACTACCGTAGGCAGAGCGTAAGTACTCTCCAAGTTAGATTACTGCAACACACTCTATCTTGGAACCAGTCAACAAAACTTGCAAAAAATGCAAGTACTACAAAATAACACCCTAAGGGGAGCCTTAAACATTCCCAGATCCCACCACATCTCAGAGGTAAAACGGAACCTTAACTGCCTCTCGATCAAGCAAAGGATCACTCATAAAACTCTGTCTCTAACACACAAATGTTTGGCCAATTCAGCTCCTCCATACTTGACAAAAAACATTGCACAAAATACTTCACACCACCCTATGAGATCAGCCCAAGCACACTCCCCCAAAGTCCCAAACTGTTTCCCAGTACTTGCAGCCAAGTTATGGAATTCACTACCCCTCTCTCCAAGATCCAAACCAGCCTTCTACCCGAAACATATACACTACTGTAATAGACCCATCACCTATTCCTTGTATATCTTGATCTCTTGCTTAAATGTAGCATACCATACGTTTGCACACTGTATACTGTTAATGACTCCAATCAAGCATTCCCACTAAGTCAGTGCCTTGTCTGGGATTGCTCAAGGAAAGCCCTTATTTATATATTTTTATGACAAGTTATAATCTGGATGATGAACCCTTGTATAAAGCCCCTCTCTTAGAATCCCCCTGAACCCACTGAGCCAATAAGTAGGTTTGTTTTGCAAATTAAAAAGGTTTATTTGAAAAATTAAACAATAGATATATATCACACTTTTATAATAAATTAATATTTGATATCACACTTGGACATATGACAGTGATCAACAATGGATGATATAAAACTAGCACACTGGTTTCATTACTTAGGAGTAGTATAGAGGATAAGGTAGCTGAGAATGCTTTATGGTTTCAAGGAGATGCAAAGATGAATAAAAGGCAGTATAGAAATAAACTTGATATGATTTCAGCAAAAGATAATATGATCACTTTTTCTCTGACAATTCACTCCCCCCCTATGCAATGTAAGGAGATGGAAGAAACACAGACAGTCTTCAGGAATACAATCACAGTACAATACGAATTCAGTTCCCCCCTAGCAAGCGTATAGCTCTAGGGATGATTTTGAAACACAGGCGAAAGACTTTCAGGTGATTTGCAAGGGAGTGAAATATGCTAAATTTTATTTTAATTCCCTCTAGAGGTTCAGGGTGAGTGAGAGATACTTTAAATCAATTCAGGTCCACACTAACAATGATGAATGAGGGATTATTAGGTTGAAACAGATTTCAGTAATGGAAGCAAAGGACAGATCATTCTACACGTGGTTGAAATGAAGCAAAATGTCAAATCGCGGCACTTTTTTTCGAGTGCGTCGAGCGCAATTTTGTTCCTAGGATGCACGGTTCCAAAGATACAGATGATTTTGTAAAGGTAGTTTTTCAGAAATTAAATTACAGTTTCGGAATGACAGATGCGCTTTGAAAGGTTTGAATCAACAGGAGGAACACACAATTTCTTATGACGCAGTTCTAAACAGGTTCAAATGTTTTGAATCAGATTATTTTAAGCTAAGAGATGGGTTCTGCACAGTTCTAGCTCGGTACTCACACTATAAATTTGAAAGGAATCTGGTCAACAAGTTTAGCAGCGGTTCTCTCTGCTCGTCGGGTTAATCAGGCACCGGTTCGGTTCACAGCGGTCTGGGTCTCTGGTTCTGCTGGTCTGGATCAAGTGGATTCTGGATACCGCACTGCTTTTTGGCTACTGGTTCTGTTCTGGATACACAGGACACTTAGCAAGCAGTAAACCGCACAGCCCGGCGGTTGAATAGTTTGCAAAAGATTTTGAGGCCTGCTGAAGAGTTCAGCTCTTTGGAGTTTTTGTTCTGGAGTTAGTCTGGGTCTCTGGAGTTCTGGATTCTGGAGTTCTCCGTCAGCGTGCTGCGCAGGAATTCAGTTGAAGGTTGGAAAATGAATGTCCCTACCTGGATTTCAGTGGTCCTTTTTATGTGTTTTGAAAATGGGTGTGTGTGTGTGGGCATAACTAAGCCTGCCCCTCACAACTTATCATTGGCCAAGTTTTCCTCTCCCCCTTGATTGGGGAACTGAGTTGTGTGTCAGAGTGAGAAAGAAGACTCCCCTTGTCAATTTGCACACAAATCTATTTCTGATCCAAATACATATTTCCCAGATAAACAACTTGTTGAAATTACATGCACACATCATATATCACATAAGGTAGTCTCTGTTCCAACTCTGATGTTTCTAAGAGCTTGGATTAAGAAATGACAACATTTTGCGCTTTTTGGTTGGTTTTCCAATATTGGATTTTTACCAAAAATTACACAGATGTACACCATCTCACTACACATAGTCCAGTAATTTACTGTGTCTCTAGCATAAACACAATGTCTGTAGTATTAATAATTAGCAGGGTTTTGCCTCAGAACATCACAGAGTGACCAGCTGAGCCTTGAACTGTGAGTAAAATTGTCATTTTAAGAATCTCAAAGTTGTACATTTCTGTCATCTGGTTACAATTAGTTATCATTATTTTTATAAAACATATATTTGCCTTCAATTCAATTCACAACAGTGTCTGGGTCCGCCCCTAGGAACTGGAGGAGTCAGGGATCACATGTCTCTCTTTTCAGGCAGAGCTCTGTTTACAGTCCACACCCAAATCAGCATACTCCATTCAATTGAAAGGGTCTATTGTGTTGGGTCCAGCAGGCTGCAGCGAAGTCCCCTCCCTCTCAATCAACAGGGCCATCTGATATCCTGCCTCCTGGTCTCTGGGGTGTTAAGAGTTCTCAGGAAAGGCATGTCTTTTGAACTTTTAATTACATAAGACCCCCTTCTGTTCACTGCACAGTTCTGCAAGACTGCTCTCCTGTCAGGATTTTAGACCGCTAGCGCCGGTTAGTGTCCAATGCCGGTACTGCACCTATTTTTTTTAGGAGTTGTCTTGAATTAATTCCATTTCAAAAAGGGGATTTTACTTGATAGTATATGATCCTTGCTTAACATTGTTTAGATGGGAATCCTTACATAGAGTGGTGATGTGGATCTGTAGTAGAGTAAAGTAAAACACTCAACCATAGTTGGATTTTTGTTTGGTGGTTCCGGGCCCATGATCTTAGCAATTTTTGACATTAATGAAAACGGGTTTTGAACAGAGCCATCTTTCTTTGCACTGGTGGGTGGCAGGTCAGGGGACCATTTTGGTGTGCGCAAAACCGCATGGTTCTCCTGGATTCTGGCGCAAATGTGGGCTTTTCCGCCCTCTTGGATTTCCTAAGCCCACAGCACCAAATGTTGCAGCATAATAGTCCAAACGTGGGTCAGGACACCCAACAAGCCCCCCCGCCCGACTGCGCTTTGATTTCGAGTCGAGGGGGAGTCGGGTGCAAAGGATGTTTTGATCCACACGCTGGGATGTGCGCATCATCTTCTTCCGATTCTGCAGATGACAAAGTTCAGCCTCTTTTCCTCCATCAGGGTGGATCGATCAGTTCTCCTCGCCTGTCCTGATGGGAGTTTTGGGCGTTACCCCGGGCCCCTCGGATCTTTGCTCCCGGTCCCCAGGTCGTCTTCCGTGGTCAGTCTCCAGGTTTTCTTTCTCCTAGGATGACAAAGCAAAGCGGCAATACCTATTCGTAGACATTTCTCCCCCACTATTGATATAGTGGGTGACATATACATTTTATAAATCAGGATACATTTTGCTGTCTTATTTTAAAAACAGGATATAATTAGGAGACATTTACATTATGTTACTATATTTTTGATATGTGGAATATTTTAGGGTTGGAAATGAATTACTGTAGAGCGGCCCTTTCTGGGATTCCAGAGGATTCCTCCAGTTGTTGCAGAGTGTGCCTGGGATGGCAACACTTTAGCTGATTAATATGGACCCACTTATCGTCCCCTTCCGCCAAACTACCTTTGGGGATGCGGATCTTGTAAGCGACTGGGGAGATCTTGTCTATAATTTCAAAAGGTCCCTTCCATGTAGGCAAAAATTTCCGCTGTTTGGCCTGGTTTCTTTGGAAATTGTATAGATAGACCCGGTCTCCCACATTATATTCCTTCGGAGGTGGTTTTTGAATCAGTGCGTTTTCATACTCTCGGCTGATCTTTCTAGATTCCGCTGAGCATAGGCAAAAGCATGTTGGAGGTGTTGCCTCAAATTCTCCACATACTCATGAGTTGTGGAGGCATTGATCAACGTCTGCTCTTGGGTCCTGTGGAGCAAATGCTGGGGAAGCACCATCTTGCGTCCAGTCATCAACTCAAATGGACACATTTTGGTTGCAGATGAGGGGGTAGATCAGATGGCCATTACGACCAGAGGTAATCGGATATCCCAACTTGGCCCAGAATCTGCAACAAACTTTTTTAAGATGTTCACAATGGTTCGGTTATAGCGTTCTACTGCCCCAGAAGAAGCTGGTCGGTAAGCAATGTGTAGCTTCCTTTTGACCCCCAGTATCTCCCACATCTTTGTCCTCACTTCACTAGTGAAGTGACTACCTCGGTCCAACTCGATCCACTGGGGCAGTCCAAACCGGGAGAAGATATGGTTTATCATCAGGGCAGCTGCAGTTTCTGCCTTGCAATTTGGGGCTGGGAGACATTCCACCCACTTGGTAAACAAGCATGTGACCGTCAAAATGTACTTATTCCCCCGAGAGGAGCGAATCACTGGGCCTATGAAATCGATTTGTAAATCTGACCATGGCAGTGTCATCCCCCTCTTTTGGAGAGGCGCACGGTGTGTGAGGGATGTCGGCTGAAATTGTGCACACACAAGACACCCCTTCAAGTATTGGTCGAGGTCCTGCCCCATGTGTGGCCAGTATGCAACCTCTCTTAAGATCTCAAGTGTTGTATGAAACCCCCTATGACCGGCGGTGGCCGCATCATGGGCGTGACTTAACATCAGGCTTCGGAATGAGTTAGGAACCACCCACTGATCATGGCCAGCTTGGGATTTCCTTACCAACAAACCGTCTTGGATTCGGAACATTTTTGGACATTTCATCAACACTCTAAGGTCCTCTTTCCCAATGTAATCGGTATCCGTCAGGGGAAAGTTCTCAGGGTCCTCAATATGTTGGTAAAATTGACCAATTATTGGATCCCTCTTCTGAGCCGTAATTAAATCAGCATCAGGGGTCTCCTTACTCCATTGTGCAGTTGAAAGATCATTGTGAGCATTTGTCTGGGACCTAGTGATAGCAGTGACCTGGATTTCCCCCAACAGGGACTCAATCTTTATTAGATCCCCTTGGATGGCCCCGGTTTTGGCGAGCTGATCAGCTAAGTCATTTCCAGTTTTGTCTGGTCCCTCTCCTTTGGAATGACCCTTGATCTTTTTCCAGTAGATGGTCATCCCGTTCGAGGTGACCAGATCATCAATGTTTTGAATTAACTTCCCATGTTTCAAGGGTTTGTTATTAGCACATAACATGCCTCTGGTTTTCCAATTAACAAGGTGCTCCACGAACCCGTTCCGTACATAATCTGAATCTGTGATTATGACCAGTTTGTGGAGTTGATGTTGGACAGCAGTGAAGATGGCTTGATGCACAGCCATCAACTCTGCCACCTGACTACTTCGGGGACCAATTTTGTATCCAGCGGAGGGTTCTGGGGACTCAGTCACCCATGCATTCCCTACGCCGGCCACCAGTTCTTTTTCCCCGTTGTTGTCAACATGGTAAGAGCATCCATCCACGTAGACAGTGGGCATTCCCTCACACTTGTCTTCTTCAAAGACTTGGTGTGGGGAATTAAGGTATTCCTCCATTTTGTCCTTGATTTTTACACTTTCGTCCTCGAGACAGTTTTCTCTGGCACAATCATGCAAGTCAGCCATACCTTGCGCAAGGGGACTCTTCTTGTTTTGGCCATATCTGACCTCCACAGGAAAGCCTTGCATTGACAGAATCCAGGAAGTAATTTGGGAATTACTCACATTTCCAGCTCGGATTCTGTCACTTTGGAGATATTGCAGAGGCTGGTGTGGAGCCTCCACTATGATGTGTTCCCCCTGCATGAACGGGCGGTAATTCTTCAATGCCCACACCGTTAACAGGACTGCCTTCTCACAATCGTTGAATTTTTCCTCCACAGAGGATAAAGTTTTGCTCGCATAGGACATTACTTTATTGACCTTGTCATGCTTTTGGTATAATACTGCTGTCAAGCACGTATTAGAGAACCCTGTCTCCAGGAAAAACTCCTTGTTTCAGACAGGGTAAGCTAGGCAGGGCGCTTGTGAGAGGCTTCTTTTGAGCTGTCTGACTGCCTCGGATTGTTCTGGACCCCATTACCACTTTACCCCCCCCCCCTTCAAGAGATGAATCAGGGGTCTGGTGATCTCTGAGTAGCCCTCAATGAACTTTCTGCTGTAATTAGTCAGTACAAGGAGGCTCCTTAGTTCCCGCAGCGTTGTGGGCTATTTCAGTTTCTGAACTGCTTCCACTTTCTTTTCCTGGGGACAGAGACCCTGAGGAGTAATCTCATGTCCCAAGAAATTAACAAGGAAAGTTTTGCTCAGCGGCCCTCAACTGGGTCAGAACATAACGGATCTCCGCTATATGTTCCTCCACAGTTGAACTTTTGATGAGGACATCATCTACATAAGCCAGGTTACCCCTCGCACCCAGGTCGGGCATGGCCTTATGTAGGAAAATGTTGAATTAATTGCCGGAGTTGAGGTATCCGAAGGGAGTCCAGGTCCATGTGTACTACTGGCCCCCAAAGTTAAAAACCACCTTGTATTGGTCCTCCCTACTGACAGGCACAATCCAGTACCCATTGGTTAGGTCTATTCCGGTGAATACCTGTGACCCCTGAATCTGGGCCAGCCCTTGGTCAATGTAGGGCAGAGGCCATCGGGAAGTATGGACCCGTTTGTTGAGCTCCCTGAGGTCGGCACAGAGTTTCCACTGGCCGTTTGGCTTCAATATTCCCAGCACCGGATTATTGAAGGTGCTGTGGACTGGACGGATTATTCCCCGGGACTCAAGGTTCTTAATTATTTCAGTAAGGGACTCCATTGATGCGAGAGGCAAGCGATATTGCTTCGCAAACACTGGAGTCATGCCAGGGTCTGTGGGAATTGTTGTTGTGTGGATGTCGGTGTTTCAACTTTTGCTTCTGTTCCAGAGTCACGCAGGCATCAGCTAGGTTGACTCTCTCTTCCACCATCTGCCTGAAGCCTGGAAAGACTTCTGGTTTTGCTATCTCAGCGGCCTCCTCCAGCTGGGTGGAGATGTCCCTGGTCAGAGTGCTGATTTGGACTGGAGGCTTCAGGTGGGAAAGGCAGCCCTCATGGACCTGGACAATCACCTCATCCCTCCTGAAGTCACATGTCACATAAGGGCAGGAAGTGTTCACCAGGAATTTCCCCCCATGCCGGGTAAAGATCCTGTCTGGTGTTGTATTGTCATCACTGTCACTGTCAAAACAGTCCTTGGGGATTGGTCCTAACAGTTCATTTCCTAAATCAATGGAGAAATGTCTGTCATCAACCGCCATTCCAATAATGGTGCCCGCGGCTAGAGTAATACTCTTTAAGTCGCTGTTATCCACCTCTATTGGAATGGTGTCATGTTCTATATTGACTAATGGTGTTGGGTTTACCCCCAACCCTTGCTGTTGGAGAGAAGCATTTAGATGAATATAAGCATCAGGGTTTTTCAATTTTTGTCCTCTTTTAACTTTACTCCCAGGGAGAATTGTCGGGTCCTTTCTGGAATGGTGACTTCCTCTTTGATCTGAATTTCAACTGCATAAGGTAGCAATTGAGCTGGCCTAAATGCTTTTTCTGGATCATCAAAGCCCACAGGATTATCCGCTAATCGGACCAAGCTTTGAAGTTTATTAGGTCCTAACTAATGGCAAAGCGATTGAGAATGTCACTGCCTAAGTAAAAGGCGGCAGTGACGTCTCGCACGACCCAACAATTATGGACTATAATCTTGTTGCCAATGGAGATTTTGAGCATACACCTGCTTGGCAGGAGATGTTTGGAATGAGGTGCTTCCAGGTCCATTTCCCATTTGTCTACAAGTTTAAATGTGGGAATGGCTGGATCTTTTGGGAGTTGGCGGAACATGGCTTCGCTGATGAAGCTCTTACCGTTGTTCACACACACTCGGGCGAGAACAGAGTCCTTCCCATCATTTAATTGAACAGGGATGAAAAACTGCTCTCCAATTTGCTGAATATCAGCCAGGCTCTGAGCTGATTTCACCACTTTCTGGATTATAGGAGTGGGAGTTTCTGATTGTGGATTAGTAAAGTATTTCAGAGTATCTCCTTCCAATGTGGAATACCACCTTAAACTGGAGGGAAGGTTGATTTCCAGAAATAGAGAGGACCCCCCATCACCAGTCTGTTGTCCTACTGCTATTACTGTCACATCTGGAATCTGGCTATTCTGGAAGTGAAATTCTACTTGGTCAGATTTTTGTTCAACCATGTGGCATGTGCCGTTCAAACTAACATGGTTGACACTCTGTTTTAGTTTTATTGGTCGGCTAGTCTGGGTCCAGAGGACCCTGTTTAGGCAATCTATTAGGGGTGACAACCTTCTCAGGAGGTCATTCCCTAGTAAACAAGGGGTGCCCTCTGGAGTCACTACTATGACCGGGTGTTTCACCTTGTGTCGCCCGATTTTAATGTCCAAATCTGCCGTCCCCTCGACGGGAATTTCCTTCCCGTCAAAGTTCTGAAGCTGTCCAGGAAGAGAGGTGAGAGGAATACAGTAATTCTCCCCCCTTTCTGCATTTTGTTTGTCAAAGGCCCTTCTGGACAGAAGGGTAGCTTGGGATCCAGTGTCCACCAGTGCCAACATTGTACCCTGCCCCTGTACTTGTACCGGGGCATAATATCTTCCCTCCTTCTCCTCAAGGGGGCACAGATAATGGACATTTTTGGACAACTGGTGGGCTAACTTTCTGGTTTTGGACATTGAGAAAGAAGAAATTTGGGCAGAATTCTGTGTAGAGACTTGGGAATCTGGAAGAAAAAGTTGGCAACGGGAAATGGTTTCGAGTTCCCCTGGTTCTAGTTCTGGGCCGCCCCCCCTTTTTGGAGGCAGTCATCAGGATGGGTTTGACCCATGGGATTTTGGTATTGTTGGTTCTGGGATAGAATGATGGGCGGCGACAGCTCAATCCCCACATCTACCCAGTCTATTGATGCGGTTTTAGGTTCCCCTGGTTCTGGTTCTGGGCCGTCCCCCCCTTTTTGGAGGCAGTCACCAGGATGGGTTTGAACCAGGGGTTTTTGGTATTGTTGGTTCTGGTATAAGATGACGGGCGGCGACAGCTCAATCCCCACATCTACCCAGTTAGGATTGAAATCCCTTGGGACCCATTTTTCCTTGGGAGAATTTCCCCCATCTCTGAAGGAGAAGATCCTTTCCCCAGGATCCTCTTGGGATCCCTCTCCCTCAAATTGGAAGATCTGTACCTCCTCCTCAAAGTGGGTCTGTTTGGGTACTTGGGAGGCAGACTTTCAGGGGCAGGAGATTTTGTTTCCAGTTCCTGGGCTTCCAGGGGCTGTTTACATGTGGGGAAGGCAGCTTCCTCCAAGGCTGGACACCCCCCTTCCTCTTGTGCCTCCTCCCTGGGAACCGGTGGGTTATCCGGGTGCTGCCCCTGTCATTGTTCTGGAGCACCAGGCCCAGAGTTTGGGGCATTCTGTGGTGGCATGTTCATCTGAGGGTTCTGTTGAGCCCTCAGTATGTGACCCAGATCCCGTGCCATATTTTGGACCTTGCGCTCTAACTGTGATACCCGCTCAGACTGATACAGGGTTCTATTTTCTCCCCTGGGCTGATTCCAGGAAAGGTAGCTACACCTTCTCTGGTAGTACCCCGGGTTGGGAAGATTTGGGTACCCCTCCACCCTTGGCCTCCCCTCTCCCGGATTCGGTTGTCTGGGCTCAGGTAATTGTGGAAAGAAGGATGGATGATTTTGGGGCTGGAAGTTGGGTGGATACCTGGGGAACAAGTTCTGCCCAGGATTTGGTGAATTTCTGCCCTCCTGGGGAAGTGTAGAGGGAAGTTCCCTGGGTTGGGCACTTGGTTGGATCCCCCCCTTGGGCCAGAGGAGTCCACACATAACCCAGGATTGGACTGTTTCCCTTATAGCAGGGACTTACGTAGTCAGGGGAGCGAGGGACCCCATTTGTGGGACTACCTTCTTGACTCCCTGTCTGTGACTGGCCTTAGGGCCTTCTGGGCTTCGTGTTCATCTTTAGCTTTAGGAGCCATATATAGTTCACTCAGGGCCACATGTAATGGACCCTGATCTCTCCATCTGTCTGACCCTGTTTCAGTGATCTGGGGTGCGATTGCCTGCAACCAGACCGCCTCGTCCTGATGAGCCCACTCACCTCTCACAAATAGCTTATGTAAGAAGTGCTCTCTGGCTATTTTGATGTCTACCAGTGTCGTCATTCTGGAAGTTGATTTCCTTCCTGACTTACAGAAGTTTGTATTTTATTTTGCAAAACAGACCGTTTCCTTAGAGCGTTCCTTCGAGGGGTGCTTTCACAGTGTAAAACAGCGTGGTGATCTAACTGGATATATGTATCCTGTCAGTTGGCACACTGTATTAAGATGCACAATGGTAGGTCTAATACAGATCCCGGACGAGCCCCCAATCTGTTAATGACTCCAATCAAGCATTCCCACTAAGTCAGTGCCTTGTCTGGGATTGCTCAAGGGAAGCCCTTATTTATATATTTTTATGACAAGTTATAATCTGGATGATGAACCCTTGTATATCGCCCCTCTCTTAGAATCCCCCTGACCCCACTGAGCCAAGAAGTAGGTTTGTTTTGCAAATGAAAAAGGTTTATTTGAAAAATTAAACAATAGATATATATCACACTTTTATAATAAATTAATATTTGATATCACACTTGGACATATGACAGTGATCAACAATGGATGATGTTATACTAGCACACTGGTTTAATTACTTAGGAGTAGTATAGAGGATAAGGTAGCTGAGAATGCTTTATGGTTTCAAGGAGATGCAAAGATGAATAAAAGGCAGTACAGAAATAAACTTGATATGATTTCAGCAAAAGATAATATGATCACTTTTTCTCTGACAATTCACTCCCCCCCATGCAATGTAAGGAGATGGAAGTAACACACAGAAGAGTATTCAGAAATGCAATCACAGTACAATACGAATTCAGTTCCCCCCTAGCAAGCTTATAGCACCAGGGATGATTTTGAAACACAGGCGAAAGACTTTCAGGTGATTTGCAAGGGAGTGAAATATGCTAAAATTGATTTTAATTCCCTCTAGAGGTTCAGGGTGAGTGAGAGATACTTTAAATCAGTTCAGGTCCACACTAACAATGATTAATGAGGGATTATCAGGTTGGAAACAGATTTCAGTAATGGAAGCATAGGACAGATCTTTCTACACGTGGTTGAAATGAAGCAAAATGTCAAATCGCTGCACTTTTTTTCGAGTGCGTCGAGCGCATTTACGGAGGCCCTATAAGGACTAGAAGGTCGGTTTAGAGCTTATTGGAAAGCTGGGAATCTTAGCTTTACAATAAAAGTTAAATTTCGGTTCCAAAGATACACACGATTTTGTAAAGGTAGTTTTTCAGTTTCGGAATGACAGATGCGCTTTGAAAGGTTTGAATCAATAGGAGGAAAACACGATTTCTTATGACGCAGTTCTAAACAGGTTCAAATGTTTTGAATCAGATTATTTTGAGCTAAGAGGTGGGTTCTGCACAGTTCTAGCTGGGTACTCACACTATAAATTTGAAAGGAATGGCCTCATCACGGATCTGGTCAACAAGTTTAGCTGCGGTTCTCTCTGCTCGGCGGGTCAATCAGGCACCGGTTCAGTTCACAGCGGTCTGGTCTGGGTCTCTGGTTCTGCTGGTCTGGATCAAGTGGATTCTGGATACCGCACTGCTTTCTGGGTACTGGTTCTGTTTTGGATACACAGGACTCTTAGCAAGCAGCAAACCGCACAGCCCGGTGGTTGAATAGTTTGCAAAAGATTTTGAGGCCTGCTGAACAGTTCAGCTCTTTGGAGTTTTTGTTCTGGAGTTAGTCTGGGTCTCTGGAGTTCTGGATTCTGGAGTTCTCCGTCAGCGTGCTGCGCAGGAATTCAGTTGAAGATTTGAAAATGAATGTCCCTACCTGGATTTCAGTGGTCCTTTTTATGTGTTTTGAAAATGGGTGTGTGCCTGCGCATAACTAAGCCTGCCCCTCACAACTTATCATTGGCCAGGTTTCCCTCTCCTCCTTGATTGGGGAACTGAGTTGTGTGTCAGAGTGAGTCATCAGGTGTCATCTTTATGGCTTACAGAAAGAACACTCCCCTTGTCTATTTCTGATCCAAATATATATTTCCCAGATACACAATTTGTTGAAATTACATACACACATCATATAACACACATAAGGTAGTCTCTGTTCCAACTCTGATGTTTCTAAGAGCTTGGATTAAGAAATGACAACATTTTGTGCTTTTTGGTTGGTTTTCCAATATTGGATTTTTACCAAAAATTACACAGATGTACACCATCTCTCTACACATATTCCAGTAATTTACTGTGTCTCTAGCATAAACACAGTGTCTGTAGTATTAATAATTAGCTGGGTTTTGCATCAGAACATCACAATGCGACAAGCTGAGCCTTGAACCGTGAGTAAAATTGTCACTTTAAGAATCTCAAAGTTATACATTTCTGTCATCTGGTTACAATTAGTTATCAGTATTTTTATAAAACATATATTTGCCTTCAATTCAATTCACAAAAGTGTCTGGGTCCGCCTTTGGGAACTGGGGGAGTCAGGGATCACATATCTCTCCTTTCAGGCAGAGCTCTGTTTACAGTCCACACCCAAATCAGCATACTCCATTCAATTGAAAGGGTCTATTTTTGTTGGGTCCAGCATGCTGCAGGGAAGTCCCCTCCCTCTCAATCAACAGGGCAATGTGATATCCTGCCCCCTGGTGTGGGTCTATTGGTTGTTAAGAGTTCTCAGGAAACGCATGTCTTTTGAACTTTTAATTACATAAGACCCCCTTCTGTTCACTGCACAGTTCTGCAAGACAGCTCTCCTGTCAGGATTTTAGACCGCTAGCACCGGTTAGTGTCCAATGCCAGTACTGCACCTATTTCTTTTAGGAGTTGTCTTGAATTAATTCCATTTCAAAAAGGGGATTTTACTTGATAGTATATGATCCTTGCTTAACATTGTTTTGATGGGAATCCTTACAGTAGAGTGGTGATGTGGACCTGTAGTAGAGTAAAGTAAAACACTCAACCATAGTTGGATTCTTGTTTGGTGGTTCCGGGCCCATGATCTTATCAATTTTTGACATTAATAAAAAAGGGTGTTGAACAGAACCATCTTTCTTTGCACTGGTGGGTGGCAGGTCATGGGACCATTTTGGTGTGCACAAAACCGCACGGTTCTCCTGGATTCTGGCGCAAATGTGGGCTTTTCCACCCTCTTGGATTTCCTAAGCCCACAGCACCAAATGTTGCAGCATAATGGTCCAAACGTGGGTCAGGACACCCAACAATACTTATGTATAAACTAACTTGTAAATTGTAAGACTGTTATAACTTATGTTTTCAAACACACTGTAACTGTTTAACTGCTGTATATATCAATATCTCCTGCAATTATGTAATCTGTATAACGCTGCATCTTCTGTAATTATGTAATTATGTAACCACTGCAGACATCAGTGTCTCCTACTAAGTAATCTGTAACACTTCTCTTATACTGTCACTGTACATTATGCAACTTCCCCTGTAAGAAATGCACCCGATGCCTACGGGCTAGGAGCGCAATACAAATAAATAAACTAAACAAAACTAAACTCTGTCCCCAGCTGAAAAAGGTAGAAGCACTACTAAAACTGAAAGACCCCACAACTCTGCGCGAATTAAGGAGCCTTCTTGGACTCATTAATTACAGTAGAAAGTTCATAGAGGACTACGCAGAGGTCACGAGACCCCTGGTCCAGTTATTAAATGCCGGGGTCAAGTGGGAGTGGGGTCCAGAACAAGCCGAGACAGCCGAGACAGTGAAACAACTTAATAGAATCCTTTCACAACCGTCTTGTCTAGCTTAGCCCATCAAAAACAAGGAGTTCTTCTTGAAGATGAGGTTCTCAAATACGAGATTAACAGCAGTATTATACCAGAAGCATGACGAGGTCAATAAAGTCATCTCTTATGCGCGTAAGACTTTATCCTCTGTGGAAGAAAAATTCAACGATTATGAGAAGGCACTCCTGGCAATGGTGTGGGCATTGAAAAATTAACACCCGTTCATCCAGGGGGGCACATCATCGGCGAGACTCCTCAAAAGCCTTTGCAATTCCTCCAAAGTGACAGAATCCAGGCAGGGAATGTGAGTAATTCCAGAATTACTTCCTGGATTCTGTCAATGCAAGGCTTTCCTGTGGAGATCAGATAAGGCCAAAACAAGAAGAGTCCCTTCACACAAGGTTTGGCTGACTTGCATGATTATGCTCAAGAAAACACAAGACAACATGGAGGGGTACCTGAATTTCCAGCACAAAGTCTATAAAGAAGACACATGTCAGAGGAAGCCCACAGTTCATGTGGATGGGTGCTCTACCATATTGATAACAGCGGGAAAAAAGTAACTGGTGGCTGGTGTTGGGAATGCCTGGGTGAATGATGCCCCGGAGCCCTCCGCTGGGTACAAGATCAGTCCCTGAAGTAGTCACGTGGTGGAGTTGATAGGCCATCCTCACTGCTGTGCAACACCGACTCTACAAACTGGTCATAATCACTGATTCAGATTATGTCTGGAATGGGTTTGTGAAGCACTTGATTAATTGGAAAACTCCAGGCATGCTGTGTGCAAACACTAAACCACTCAAGCATTGCAAACAAATACAATCAATTGATGATCTGGTCACCTCCAATGGGGTGACCATCTGCTGGAAGAAGATCAAGGGTCATTCCAGAATAGAGAATAGAGGGACCAGGCAAAACCGGAAATTACATGGCTGACCAGTTGGCCAAAACCGGACCCATCCGGGGGGATCTCCTTGAGACCGAGTCCCTGTTAGGGGGAATCCAGCTTGCTGCTGTCTTCCGGTCCCAAACACTTGCCCAAAATGAACCCTCAACTGACCAGTGGTATAGAGAGACCCCAGATGCTGGTCTGATTACGGCACAAAAAGGGTATTCGATTATTGGGAAATGTTATCAACACATTGAAGACCTCGTGAATTTTCCTCTGCCCAAAACCGATTACATCGGGAAAGAGGATCTCTGGGTGTTGATGACATTTCCCAAAATGTTCGGAATCTAAGGAAGTTTGTTGGTACAGAGATCCATCTCTGGATGTGACCAGTGGGTGGTACCTACCTCATTCCAAAGCCTGATGCTAAGTCATGCCTATGACGCAGCCACGCCTGTCATCAGGGATTTCATACGACTTTTGAAATCTTGCAAGAGGTTGCATACTGGCCACACATGGTGCAGGACCTTGACCAACACTTGAAGGGGTGTCTTGTGTTCTCTCACACACACCAAGCTCCCCTACAGAAAAGGGGGATGATACTGCCTTGTTCATATTTACAAGTAGATTTCATCAGGCCCGTGATTCACTGATGATCAACCACATCTTCTTGCATTTTGGCCTTCCCCAAAGGATTGAGTCGGGCCGAGGAAATCACTTCACCAGCGAGGTGATGTGAACAATGTCGGAGATACTTGGGGTAAAAAGAAAACTCCATATTGCCTACCACCCAGTCTCTAGTGGGGGAGTTTAGAGGTATAATAAAACAACTGTGAGCATTCTTAAGAAGTGTGTGACAGACTCGGGGCCTAGTTGGGATATCTATCTACCGCTTGTCCAGATGGCCATCAGGTCTACACCATCTTCTGCGACCAAAATGTCTCAATCCGAGCTAATGACGGACAAAAAATTGTGCTTCCCCAGCAACTGCTCTACAGAACACAAGAGCAGACACTGATTCATGTGTCCACAACACATGAATATATTGAGAATCTGAGAAAACACCTGCAGCATGCTTTTGCATACGCTCAGCAGAATCTGGAAAAATCAGCAGATGGAAAAAAAACAATACGATTTATAGACTACTAAAAAAGAATATCAAGTAGGAGACAGGGTCTACTTGTACAAGTTTCAGAGGAACCAGACCAAGGAGTGGAAATTCCTTCCCTCCTGGCGCGGCCCCTTTGAAATTGTAGACAACATTTCACCTGTCGCCCATAAGATCTGCATCCCCAAAGGAGAACTGACAGAAGAAAAATGGGTCCACATCAAAAAGTTGAAAAGCTGTCATCCCAGATACGCTTTGCGACTGATTGATAGGCCAAATGAAAGCCGAGCAGAGGAACTATCTGATGAATGAAAAGAAGGAGCAAGGATCAGAGGGAATGATTTAAATACATATATAGCAGAATGATTGCAGTCATCAACGTGTATTGGAATCCAGTTGCAATTAATGACAATTGCTTCTTGGATGGCGTATTTATAACAATGGACAGAATCAGTGGCAAATTCCCAGATATAAGCTTCATCATCTGTGGAGACCTAAATATTCATCTGTATGACACCAATGGACTCCTAAAGCAACCAGATTACCTTTTAACCAGAGCCCTATGCTGGACTAAAGAGATCTCGATGAGAAATCTACAGCTAATAAAGCAACCTCATGATGCTCAGAACCTGCTGATCCCGACTTGGACTGGTCAAAATGCTACCACCATCATCGACTACATATATTTATCGCCAGCCATAACCAACATATTATTGGAATTTCAAATAACATCTACTAATCAGAGTGATCACTGAATCCTCTCGATAGCAGTTGCAGGATTGGACGAGCCCGCCCCCTGTCCTCCTCCTCCTCGGTTAGAAATTGTTGGAGGTAACACCAGATTAACAATCAGCAAAGATCTGTTGGCCACCATCCCGCAGGTATTCCAACAAACACCTCTGCCAGATGACCAGAAAATAAATTATGACTGGGTCCTTCTCCCTGTCCAAAAAAACAAGCCTGCTACAGAGAAACCGATCCACCAACATTACCACAACCAAGAAATAGTTAAAAAAATAAAATTGCTGCGCCAAAACCTGCATAAATGGAGAAAAGATCCAAACCCGGGAAACCTGGAAAATATCCGGAAAGCAAAGCAAGCATACAGAAACTGGACCAAATGAAACGTGATGGCCCTGCAGCAAACGGATGGCGAAGCTATGCTACAAACACTCAGAAACAAGAACTTGAGATCTCTATGGGATCTGCTAAATAATAATCACCAGCAACAACAAACAATGGTATCTAATGTCACTCAAATCTCTACAAATCATGGAATAGCGACGAAAATATGGAGATATCGACAATCTCAAATCAATGGACCATCTCCTGGGAGAAACACATATTTTCAGAAATGATTGGCAAACTAAATTCCTCCAGAGCACCCGACTGGATGGGTTATCTAAGGCTGCCCTGAAGCATGATCCGGAGACTTGGGTGAACCTAATGGATCTCATACTAACCTTAATAAATACAGTCACGTTATTACCATCTACTTGGACCAAAGCGGTACTGATTCCAATTTATAAACAGGGCAACAGAGATAACCTGGCCAACTTTAGACCAATTGCCCTGCTAGATCCTTTGGGAAAATTGTTCACCTCATATCTGCTATGAAACTTGACCACATAGGCGAAAGATTCCAACCGGTTGGATAGTCGACAAACCGGCTTCACCGCGAACGTAGGAACTAATGTAAACCTTTTAACTTTAAACCTGATAAAACATGAAGCCATAAGCAACAACGCCCCTATTTATGCAGCGTTCATAGACTTACACATGGCCTTCGATTCCATAAACAGGTCCATCCTGTGGAACAAACTTGCTAAATAGCGGCGTGCACACAGCCCTGGCACTTTCCAGGTGCCCACTTGAAATCAGCGAACCGATCAAACTTTTATACACCAACACGACAGTTTCGATCAGGTTAACAAAAGAAGGTGCAACGACGGAGGCGATAAGAACCTGGAATGGCCTAAAACAGAGATGCCCCTTAGAAGCAACCCTGTATAATCTGTATACTGCTGATTACTTCACAAGCATCGACACTGCAAATCTCAATCCACCAAAGATAAACTCAATTCCGATTCCATATTTGATGTATGCTGACGACATTGTACTCTTAGACAAAACGCCATCTGGACTACAGGAGAATCTACGTATGACAGAATCATATATGACAATTAACGAACTCCAGATAAATATAAAAAAAAACAAAAGCATGGCATTAACCAATTATCATAAGTCGTCTTGCCAAAGCAGACCAAACTTCACCCCGGATAACAAAGTGCTGAATACGGTAACCTCGTTCAAATATCTCACCGTGTTATTAAACCATTAAAAGGAAGAAACAGCCTGGGTGACCAGTCTCGAAGGAAAAATCCAACTACTAGCACGTCAAGGCGTGATGCTGCATAGACGCTATGGAAAATTCTCTGCAAAACCGATCATAGCGTTCTACCGCCAAAAGGTAATTCTGATCATCACTTATGGTAGCGACGCCATGATCATTGCTACTAGAATAAACTGGCAAAAGCTAGAGGCATCATTCTCGCGTAAAATCTTATAGCTCCCAAGGAACTATCCCATGCCCAGAATACGTTTTGAGGTAGCCCTACAATCACTTGCCTCAATAGTACGCTGGAAGCAGTTTGATCTCCTTCGTAAAGTCATAAATGAAGATACAGTCCCAGCAATGCAAATCCTTAAAATAACCACAAGCAATGCATAATACCAGTTTGAAAACATGGAAGAATGAGCTGTTCAACCAAATGACAAAAGAAGAAATCATGATGGAAATGTTGATAAACCGGCCACAGCGTGCAAAGATCAAACTTCAGTGCAATGATTGGTCTAGAACAATAGCAGAAAAGGCAGCATATTCTCCGAACTTACAATGCCCAATTGACATACAAGCTCTGAATGAACTTCCACATTATTACATGGAAGAGCAGGGGGGATAGGTGGGGTGCATTTAAAGGCCCTAGACATAAGCCCCTTTCATTTGAAAAGCCGCATTTGAATACTGCATCCAAAAACAGCCCTGCTTTGCTTTTATTCCATCTGAATGAAAAGAAGTTAAACATTGCACCAAAAAATGGCCCTGCTTACTTTTATTTCATCTAGATGACAAGAAGTTAAATACTGCATCCAAAGATGGCTTTGCTTTACCTTTATTTCACATAAGGAGCAAGAATGTCAACACTCCAACCAGAAACAGTTTTGTTTTCCCTTTCATTTGAACAGCAGCCCTTTGAACACTGCATATGAAAAACAGCTTGTTTTTACTTTTGTTCATGTCAAACCAAAGAACCACGGTGAAGGGGGCCTAGCCCTCATTGTCAATGGACCAACAGCAAATGCAAACCTGCTCCAAAAAATAGAGAAATCAAAGAATTTTGTGACTTTCAAAGACAGGATGTTAAACATTATAAGCAAAAAGCCTGCACTTGTGTGAAAAGGAAAACCCAGCTTTAAAAGCCACAGTGAAACAATAGCACTGCTCGCACAGAAAATGTTAGGGAAATATGTTGTGGGGGTTTGACTCAAGCAATGTACATTATGGGCCCAATTCATGGAATAAAATAGAGCAGAAAAATAGGCGCTTGCATGCAAATGTGCGCAATCGCTCGTTTGTTGATTCATGGAACACATTGCGCGTGGCTTACCCGAGACTTGCGTAGAATCCACGCAGGTCCAACACATCACTCAAGACACCCAGTAAAGGCTCATACTGTCTAGCGCAGTCACCTAAAAAGAGGGCGGAACACGTGGAATGGGGAACAATAAGCGTAAATGTGGGCGTTACGTGAAGTACCACAGTAAAATACTCGCAACACCCATACGCCCGCTAACAACACATATTCATGGAATCGAACAGGGCTCTCTGGCACGCAGAAAAAGACACCCCAATGCTGAAACACGTCAGTCACGCCAAAGCAAGCATAAGCGTCACCACACACTAAAAACAATGCATAAAAATTACATTCATCGTGCATACACAGCTACGATGAATGTACCATTTTTGACCACTGTGTCATTTCAGCAGATAACTGCCATTGTCGGGGGCATCTCACAGGCCATGCAGTCACGCTGCCTACACAAGGTGTTGGCTATCATGACTGCACATCCCTTAGTACGCAGGCACTTATACATGCCCAGAACATCTGCAGAAAGGCAAAGCGTGGTCCAGGACCTTTACGGGTTGGCACACTTCCTGAAAGTGCTTGGTGCCATTGATTGCACCCATGTGGCCTTACGTACACCTAAGGCCATAGAGCACATCTATCGCAAATGCAAGCACTGGCATTACATCAACATGCAGGTTGTATGTGATGCCAAGGGAATCATAACTTCTGTATATGCCAACTATCATCGGTCTATCCATGACAGTTTCATATTCAGACTGTCACCCCTACAGCGGGCCCTGGAAGCTGGGAGGCATGGCAACACATGGCTCATTGGTGAGTACAAGTGGCCATGCGAAACCACACCACTGACAACACATCTCACCTTCACAGGGGACAGTGCCTACCCTCTGGGCACCTACATGATGATGCCAATACGGAACCAGTGGCTGTGCATGGAAGGGGAAATGGCATGTGGCTAGGCTGCTCGTACTCAGCCTGTGTCATCATTTGTCACCTAAACTCCAAACCTTGCGGCGTGCACACAGCCCTGGCACTTTCCAGGTGTCAATCGATGATGATATAGGGACAATCATCTGTCCCAACCTTACCACCCTGAGAACCTGTTCTTGGACGTGCCACATTGTGTGCATCCCTTAGAATTTAAACCAACTCAATGTGGTGTGCACAGAAGTAGCACATGGAAGATGTAGCATGTCACAAACACCATGGAAAGGTACACCTCTAAATGCTGGTATGCCAACTAAACCATCCAACACTCCAGGTCACCTGGTCGCCACACCTTGCCATGGCATGCAATGTCAAAAGTGTAAATCAAATGGCCATCACTCAACTCCACTGTCACAAATTGTTCGACAATCAACAGAACCAGTTCATAAACAAGTCACTCTCACACATCAAACTATCAATGTACACAGGGACCCCAATAGGGCAGTACAACATACTGGATACACAGGCCAGATAGTGAATATGTCTGACAGTGACCAATCATAATTGCACAAGTGCCTCAACATGTCGTAACTTGCACATGCCGCCCTTCCATTATTTGCGGTGGCCCTGATAACTAAAGTGGGCGGGGAAGCACATTCAGAACGAAGGCCAACAACAATACAGATAGCCAATACATGAAGATGGCACATGATCAAAGGATGGATCCCAATGTACAAACAAAAAGGGATGGCAACCATGCACTGGACATACAATCATGATTCCCACTAGGGGTGTATACACAGGCCTGACTTGATACTGTCCACAGATAGAAAGGCAGCCCAATGTGCCTGTGCAAGTTACTTTCACACATTGCCCTCCTTGCAAGCCAATGGAAAGGGGAAGCAGGAGTTGCATATGTGTCTGGACCCAAGGCACAAACACCAACACAAGACAAGTCTCTATGGGTCCAGCTGCAACCTACAGTGGATGCCCTTGGATGCCACACAAAGCAACACACTGTCACCTAAATGCACAATAGACAAAAAACAACAAAAAGAAGCCCATACTGGACGGGAGTGGGGTGTGGGCCCACTCAGGAGGGTGGAGGGGCAGGGTGCATGTCAACACCCACATGTGTGGGTGTTGAGAAGAAAAACAAAAACGACTCTCCATGGGTTCATGGGTTGCAAGGCTATCATGGATTGGGAGAGCTGTCACTGTTGTCGCCACCCTCTGATGTAGCATTAGAAGGTGGTAGTGTTAAGGGAGGATCACCACGCATAGCCCTGGCATGGTCTTCCATGGTATGGGACATGCAGACTGATATGCTCGCATCTGCAACATGATGGCTCAGAGGTCCCCGTGCAATACCTCACAGGATGCACAGAATTCCCCTGTGATGGTATGAGTCAACTGTTGCATCTGCTGTTCAGACTGTCTACTGCAGGCTTCCTGAAGTGCAGTCAGTGTAATTCTGAGGAACCTACACTCTTCCCTCAGGGTGTTCCTGTGTGCACAACCCTCTGGAACCAGGGATTCCAGAAGACCCCTGAGTTCCGTCTGTAGGCTCCTGTTGCTTGCCTCCATGTGCAGCCTGTGTGAGCAGCATGTGGACCGCATTGCCTGCAGCTGGAGCTCCACCTGTCTTTCAGGGGGCATCATGGAATTGGCCACCCTTTCTGTGCCTGGTGCCAACATCTCATAGGAAGCCCCCTGTTGCCGTGCACCACCATACAGCGACTGCTCCCACACAGTATTGCCATCTGACATATGGCCACCGCGTTGGCAGACCCCACGCCTGGCAGGCCCAAGGGAACCTGGCCCTTGATGCTGTGGGCCTGTCTGTGGCTGCAGGACTGCATCCATCCCTTGATCAGCTATCCCAGGACCAGGAGCCAATACTTTGGAGCGGGAACCTGCATCAGTAACCACCACAGACTGACGTACCAACACTGACTGGCCCTGTGAGGAGTCTTCACCCCCTACAGATGTTTGGGACACAACAGCACCCACAGTTGATCCACTCTCCTGCGACAGTGCTGAAGCCATATCTGGTTCACCACCAGATCCAAAGGAATCATCAGATGCAGAGTCACCAGTGGATCTTCATGGGCTACCACACCACGTCCTCCACTGGTGGTTGGTAGCCGCTCAGTATCCTGTACCAGCTCCCCCTCCTCCTCTGCATCAAGTGCCTCATCACCTGCACATGGACAGAAAAGGAAATTAAGACCCATGTTAATTGCATAGCTACCACAATGTTCACATGCAACATATTAACCTGCCATGTCACTCATGGCACAAAAAACCACACATGTACACAGTGTAAATAGAAGGGAAGGGAATTATGAATGCAGCCATGGATGTGTGATGAAGGGCTCAACAACTCATGTAGTGAATGGTGCATAGCACCTGCTTCACACACAAGCACCTGACAATGCTGCATAGCATGCATGAACTGCCAAACAGCATAAAATGGAACCTGATGACTACAGTCCCAGAGCCATGTACAACAGTTGTGACCTTACATTACATTGTACTCACATAACCAAAATACACAAGTGTCACAATGTGCAACGATGCTAGGATGTTGGAATCGAGTGAAGACAAGCACACTGATTCCATGATGCAAGGTCACATTGACATCACATCAGTGAGTAGGCATGTTGAAGGGGATACCTGGGTTTTGACGTGAGAGGGGGCATTGCAGAACATGTGAATGGGCTCAATTTCAAAAATAAGTACATCATCAGTAATGTAAATGTTGTGGCCTGTTGGCAGTGGAAGGGCAAATGCACACATCAGGTGTCAAGTGGTGGTAGTGGGTTGTAGGGATACAGTAAACACACATCAAGTGCAGGGGATGGCCAGGATGCAGTGCGTGGGTGAAAATGTAGGCTCAAAGGACCCTGTCAGAGATCAGATTCTTGCCAGTTCACTAGTGCATCATCTCAGTCATCATGGACTCCAGAAGAGGAGAAGAGTAAGTACAACACATGAGGAAGCATCAAATGTGCCTACATACCTGGAGAAAGTTCACCACCAGTTCCATTGAGGCAGAGAGGCTGTACCTGAGGGAGGACCCAGCCAAAGACAGACATCAACCACCAACTCATTGCAATGAGGAGCTACTGACCAAGAGTGAATATGAAATGGATGAGTGAAGACTATGACAGGTAAGCTAAACTTTAAGATGGAGTTGAAGTAATATCGGCTGCAGGACACCAAGGATTGTGGACAATGCACATGGTTCAGAAAAGAACAGTCGTAGCCACTGGGAGACAGTAGCATCATCACAGTCTGAGGGAGACACAATCCCTGTCCCCAACCCAAAAGGACACTTCCCACAGTCCTGGTCTGGATGAGTAGCAGAGGCAAGAGAGTTCAACCACCAAAATCTAGTAAGAGTCTGTTGCAGTAGCCCACCATAGGTAAGACCAGTCCTCTGTAGACAGTGAGCTGCAGGGGTAATGAGAGGAAAGGAAGAATATCTCTGAGGAGGTGCATCTGGCAGGGTGACCTCTCAGCCACGTCACAGATGTGAGTAGAGAAGGAGAGTGTGGAGTTTAAGATAAACACAGGCTACCTGGCATCACAGGTTGAAGCAGGAAGAGTGCCACGACAGGCTGCACAGAGAGTGACATGGAAGGAATGATAATGTGTGGTGAGGACGAGTGTCACAATGTGCAGCACATCCAATGCATGCAGTCTACAGGACAACAAGCACGTGTCAGTCCACCATGACATACCCACCCATGTCAGTCATGTAAATAGAGGCAGAACTGCCGGACAATCACAACAATCCGTCCAAGAAACATACACGTCATAGACGCACATGCATTACCACTCACCGGGCATTTCCTCATAAATGGGCAGGTCTCCCACGCCTTGGATCTGCTCCACATCAATCTTATCACTGACTTGTTCTTCATTTTGAGTGAGCTCATCGTCCTCTTGTGGTGGCCCACCTCCAGTCACCAGAGTAGAGACCTAGGCACTTCCCAGCTTCTCTTTGGCTCAGCGTTGGTGGTCATTCCAACGCTTCAATGTCTCAGAAGCTGTGCGCCTCTCATTGCCCAAAGCGTTGATTAGATCAGTGATGTGCTGCCAGTGGGCCATACCCTCAGCATGCGTATGTGTGCTCCCTGCCGGCACCAGCATGTCATGTCCATGTTCCCACACGTATTCCATGAGGATCTTGAGTTCCTCATTACTGAAGCTCCTCTTCCTCGACGTGTGGGTCTCCTGTGCCGTGCCGTGGGTTGGAGCCTGTCCCGCTACTGCAACGCTTTGCCTTCTTGTGAGACGGTGCAGACCCTGAGTGGCTGGGACCACTTGAGCCAGTAGGGACTAGAGTACTGGTGGACTGGGCCATGGCATCATCCACCGATGTTTGTACAGGAGGTTGTCTTGAAGGTATCTGTACCTGAGTGCAGGTAGCCGCCACCTCCCCAACACGTCCCTTCCCCTTCTAGACAGGAACTACTGCACCAGGGTCCCTGTGGACCCGTGACTGGACCACAACAGGGCTGTCTGTGTGACCATGAGCCTGGGCGATGGGTGCTGCAGCTGTCCCTGCAGCTTCCTGACCCTAGCTTGTAGGGAGAGCAGCTGAAAACTGCTGCTCTGGAACCCCTGGTGCTGGTGGCCATTTATTTCCCAACATATCCCTTCCCCTTCGAGACAGGGACTACTGAACCTGGGTCCCTGTGGACCTATGCCTGGACCACTACAGGGCTGGCTGTGTGACCCTGAGCCTGGGTGGTGGGTGCTCCAGCTGCCCCTGCAGCTTCCTGACCCTGGTTGGTAGGGACAGGAGATGACACAGCTGCCCCGGGACCCTGGGTGCTGGGGACGTCAGCATCAGCTGCATCTCCATGACCCTGTTGAGTGGGGGGGGCACAGCTCTCCCTGCATGTTCCTGGCCACATCGGCCACGTCCACCTTGGCCACCCTTCCCACTTGTTGCAGTAGCCCACCATAGGTAAGACCAGTCCTCTGTAGACAGTGAGCTGCAGGGGTAATGAGAGGAAAGGAAGAATATCTCTGAGGAGGTGCATCTGGCAGGGTGACCTCTCAGCCACATCACAGATGTGAGTAGAGAAGGAGAGTTTGGAGTTTAAGATAAACACAGGCTACCCGGCATCACAGGTTGGAGCAGGAAGAGTGCCACGACAGGCTGCACAGAGAGTGACATGGAAGGAATGATGATGTGTGGTGAGGACGAGTGTCACAATGTGCAGCACATCCAATGCATGCAGTCTACAGGACAACAAGCACGTGTCAGTCCACCATGACATACCCACCCATGTCAGTCATGTAAATAGGGGCAGAACTGCCGGACAATCACAACAATACGTCCAAGAAACATACACATGTCATAGACGGACATGCATTACCACTCACCGGACATTTCCTCATGAATGGGCAGGTCTCCCACGCCTTGGATCTGCTCCACATGAATCTTATCACTGACTTGTTCTTCATGTTGAGTGAGCTCATCGTCCTCTTGTGGTGGCCCACCTCCAGTCACCAGAGTAGAGGCGTAGGCACTTCCCAGCTTCTCTTTGGCTCAGCGGTGGTGGTCATTCCAACGCTTCAATGTCTCAGAAGCTGTGCGCCTCTCATTGCCCAAAGCGTTGATTAGATCAGTGATGTGCTGCCAGTGGGCCATACCCTCAGCATGTGTATGTGTGCTCCCTGCTGGCACCAGCATGTCACGTCCATGTTCCCACACGTATTCCATGAGGATCTTGAGTTCCTCATTACTGAAGCTCCTCTTCCTCGACGTGTGGGTCTCCTGTGCCGTGCCGTGGGTTGGAGCCTGTCCCGCTACTGCAACGCTTTGCCTTCTTGTGAGACGGTGCAGACCCTGAGTGGCTGGGACCACTTGAGTCAGTAGGGACTAGAGTACTGGTGGACTGGGCCATGGCATCACCCACCGATGTTTGTACAGGAGGTTGTCTTGCAGGTATCTGTACCTGTGTGCAGGTAGCCGCCACCTCCCCAACACATCCCTTCCCCTTCTAGATAGGGACTACTGCACCAGGGTCCCTGTGGACCCGTGACTGGACCACAACAGGGCTGTCTGTGTGACCATGAGCCTGGGCGATGGGTGCTGCAGCTGTCCCTGCAGCTTCCTGACCCTAGCTTGTAGGGGGAGCAGCTGAATCTGCTGCTCTGGAACCCCTGGTGCTGGTGGCCATACATTTCCCAACATATCCCTTCCCCTTCGAGACAAGGACTACTGAACCTGGGTCCCTGTGGACTTGTGCCTGGACCACTACAGGGCTGGCTGTGTGACCCTGAGCCTGGGTGGTGGGTGCTCCAGCTGCCCCTGCAGCTTCCTGAACCTGGTTGGTAGGGACAGGAGATGACACAGCTGCCCCGGGACCCTGGGTGCTGGGGACGTCAGCATCAGCTGCATCTCCCTGACCCTGTTGGGTGGGGGGGCACAGCTCTCCCTGCATGTTCCTGGCCACATCGGCCACGTCCACCTTGGCCACCCTTCCCACTTGTTGCCCTCCCACTCATGGCACTGATGGAATTGTGCAATGGGAGGCGCAGATATCAACTGTCCTGGCCAATTTCAGTGAGGGGCAACGTACCAATGTGCTCCCACAAGACTCAATGTAACCCCTGGGGAAAAATTAACAGCTGCATAAAGTACAGGCACCCCAAAAACGAAAATTACGCGTACACGACCCATCATTAACCCACGTGTAAACTAAAAATGTAATATAGTAAGCTGTGGCACCCAGCAACACAAATCATTGCGTACACGAAGGACACATAGGGTACACCTTGGAAATGGGGGTGGGGTATGTGAGACACGGGGGCACCCACAGTATGCAATATGCGTAAGCGACTCACCGTCATCCTCAAAAACAAAAATCAAAATGCACGTGCGTGAGGCAAATACCCCACCAAAAGAAAAAGCTTGCACTCTTGCTGCAGGGTAGAGATTGTGTGGAAAACTAGAATCGCAGAAGTCCACACGTCCGTCCGCTATCGCTAGCGCAAGCGTGTGATGGTCTCTGATGTACTTTGTCCCAATACAGAACGCTCAACCCCACTGCGTGTCACATAACTTGCGCGCATAGGACCTTTCCTCTAAATCCACTCTAATACACTGTTCCTGCACATGCAGAGTCACTCAGTTTCCGGCTGGACATGAGAGTAACACGAAGACCCATGCTCCTGCCTATCAGCCAATTTACCTGCCCCGAGCGGCCTCTTACGAGCCATCTGCTGCTGCCTGCCCACTGTGTGTGCCTGCTGCCCACGTGCCCTGCAATTTTGGGGCCTGCTGTACAGCCATTGCCAGTGCTTCTATCGTCGGATGTGTGACCGCCTTTGCTAATCCAGAAGACTCCCGATGTGCCAGACCACTGCTTCACAGCCCAGCACCAGGACCACCTTGCCCACCCTCACCTGCCTCGGGGGTTGCCATGTCTGAAGCAACATCATCTGAGACAAGTGGCAACCCCATGGCAGCAAGGCAGAGGGCTGTCAGCTTCTCAGCAAGGGAAGTTGACATCCTGGTGGAGCAAGTCCTTGTGCATTATGATGAGCTCTTCCCAGGACCATCGCTAGTCGGCAAGGCAGGATGGAGGAAGATCTGGGTGGACATCGTGGGTGCCATCAACGCAGAGGGGGTGGTACCCTGTGACTACATCCATGTCCACAAGCGCTTGGAGGACTTCAAGGCCAGGACCACAACAAGGTCTGGCACTTTCTCAAGGCTGGCAGGAATCAAGGGAGGTGCCGGGTCTGTTCACCACCGACAACTATCGGGTTCTGGAGCGGTTCTACCCAGTGCTGTTCATCCAGGTCATGAATTTGGAGCTCCGTCTGAAGTCGACTGGTAAGTCTCCATGTGTACTTGTCCACAATAGTGCATGTGTATGTTGTTGTATGGTTGTAGTGTGTACCTTACCCTGATGTCTGGCATGCCTCTTTTACAAATGTCTGTGTGCATGTCCCAGACAGTGCTGCATGTGAGTTCATTCAAGCATGTGTCACATCAACGGTGTTTGTGTGGCAATCTGAGATGCGTGTCAGCATGTTACGATGTACACATGGCTGCTTGTATCTGTCTGGACTTGGCCATGTGAGAGGTGTCACACGTGTGCTTTTTGAAAAATCATGGACATGTATGGTGTATATGTGCATGTATCTGCAGAGTGAGTGTGTGTCTGGCCAACACTCCAGGATGGATATCGCTTGAGCATTAGATTGTGTGATTGACTCATACAGCCAAATTGACCTCTGTTAGGCAGAGTTTGTATGCAGTACCCTTTGGGACCACTACACACAACTAGCACTACAGGTGTAAGTAAACCAACCTTTGGTGTAAGTCTGTACTACAAGGTTTTGGTAGCATTGCTGGGCAGCCAGGCTTATCTCAAGAGGGGAATGTGAGTTGTAAGGATGTTACACAGAGGTCTACAATCACAAGTATTCAAATTAACTCTTACACTCAAGGTTTCCTGGGAAAACACGTATTAATTTATTTCACAGTCAGTTATAAAACATTCACTAGAAGGAGGCAATCTATATTACACACAAATATACTTCAGTACTTTACAGTGTACTTTTCTGAGGTATTTAAAGTACTTTGAAGAAGGAGCAAAATGGCATTCAGAGTACTTTGAAGTAGGAGAATAAATGCATAGGTTAATAATAAACATATTACAATTACTCTTGGACAGTGCAAATACTTTGAGTTCACCAGAGGAGTGAATTCAATGCAATAGGTCAGGCCAAAGTCAATGGGCTAAAGTCTTGTATAGGATAAAGCAGTTCTGGTAGTTAAACGGAAAAGTCTTTGCCAAAGTTCTCAGAATTAGTTCGTAAAAGAAAGAATGATATGTTGGGTCACAAGCTGATTAGGCCTGCAAGTTGGGAAAATGTGAAACACTTTCACTGCTAGAGGTAAGTACTCTCAGTCTCGTTTCACAGTACCTTTCAAATGAAGAAAACGATGCAGCTAAAGACATCTGTTCCTGGCAGTTCCTACTTTTCCTGAGCCTCAGTCATGGGGACAAGAGGGAGGATGTCAGGGGACTTCTGCACTGCACTGGGACTGGTCACAAATCTGGCAACTGGCAAATCTTTGATTCCGGTAACTGTAGTAAAGCACACAAACTGGTGTCCCTCTCCCTGGTTATTCGGTTTCCTGCAGCACTCTGAGGAAAATACAACCAGCTCTGAGAATGGTATCCAGGTGGCTTAGTGTCGAGTTGATTGGTCCCACCAGCTCAAAGGGAGAAGTCATCCTTGCAAGGCTTCTCTGTCGAGATGAACTTAGCAATTCAGACCTGCAGCAGGGCTTCACCGGACAAACCAATGGTCCAGGAGTTGCAGCAGCTGTTCTCTTCAAGCTCGTCTTCAGTTCTTTCGTTCCAGTTGTCGACTCTGCCTTCCAAGCCAAGAGACTCTCTTTTCAGCCAGTTATCTCCAATTCATTCCAGCCTAGCTGCCACTCACCCAGCAGGGTGGCTGTCCTAGCTGGACAGTCAGCCGGCTTATCACATCAGAGTGCATTTAGGTCTCCTAGGAGACTAAGCACAGGGAGTTTAGGTCACCTCCCTCATTTCCTGCCCACCCCAGACACTTGGGCACCCGAGGCGGTCTTCAGTCCTGAAGCCCGCCAAAGGCGAATGAACAAAGGAGCCAAACTAGGTTTGGCGCGCATAGCAAAACTCTGGAAAGACCTTTCCACAAAGAAATGGTGAAAAAGGAAGACCAGGACCTACTTAAACAAAGGGGGCTCAGACGCCATCTTGAAAAACATGGGTCACGCAATTTAACGCTACCAGTGTTTGTGCACGTGAATAATCATGGTAGTTTGTTGTAAAACCACTTTTGAGAGGAAAGGGTAGCATTTGACTGCTACGTGAGTATCTAGACACAAGGGATAGTAAGTAACCCCTCCGGCACTCTATTATAAGATAGCGTGTGTTGGGTCTAGGAATTTAAAAAGACTAGTTAAGTCAATTTCACTGTACTTACTCGGGGAAACAGTAGTTTATCCCAGAGAAGGTATTTAAACCTTGAGAAAGCCTGAAAATGTTTCCCTGTGCCACTGCACAGAGGGTGCTGTGTGACACAAATGAAAAGATGATGCCCAGAGAGTTGGTTAGACTCCATAATTCAAAAACTGAAACAAACAAAAAAAACACATTGAATTGAAAAGTTCAAAGTCCCCAAGTTCAGCAAAAGAGCTGGAGGGTTCTAAGGTGGGAGGAATTGGCATATTTTGAGAATTCTCCCTAACAACCTCTTGTGCACTCTGACGTGCTAGCTCCATTGCCTGGTCATGACTGTCAGATGATGTGTGTGAGTGAGATGTGTATGTGCCATGAGGCATGTGAGGTAAATACACAGTTTTGAGGTGCAGATAGTGGTTTGTGCAAGGATGTGATCATCTGTTGTGAATGTTAGACATGATTGTGCATGTGTGTTAATTGCACTGACCTGTGTGTTATGGAGGGTGATGATGGTTGTGACCTTTAACAGTGCCACTCATGTACATTTGCTTTGTGAAAAACAGACATATGTTCAGTACCCTGATGCTTGTGTTCAATGTCTCCCTGTCCACAGCGACGATGGAAGAAGAGGGCGGAGAAGGCGCTGTGGAGCATGGCAGCAGGGATGCCTCCACCAGGCACAGATGCAAGGCCCAGTCACACTCCCAGGTAGTGTCATCTTCAGGGAGCGAGGAGACTGGTGCCACGTCCGAGCCAACGGCCGCAGCTGCTGAGGGTAGGTCCAAGAGTGCGAAGGTGGTCATGGACTCCTCAGCAGTGGGAGGAACAGATGAGCCCACACAGGGGCAAGATACTGCAGAAGATGGTAGGAAGCCATAGAGGTTGGCAGGGGAGGTGGAGGAGGAGGCCGCATCAGACCAGCCCATGGGGCCCGGTGGGGGTGATGATGTGGGTGTGATTGGTGCAGTCCAGACTCATGGGCCAGAGGCAGTGCAGGTCGCCATGGAGGTGCCTGTGCATATTCCTGCCACTGGGACTGCGACTGCATCAGTATGCACCTGTGGGCATGCCTCAAGCCGGACCCATCCGCAGGTGGCAGATGTTTCCACGCAAACGGAAACACCAATACCTGTGGATGTCACCATTCGGGACAGGGTGGAACCTGCGCTAGCCAGTTTCATGAGGCGGACAGGCACCATTCGTGATGATGTGCAGGCTTCCATTCGGGGGCTTGCACGTCATTACAATGAGGTCTGCCGTCTCTTGAACTGGCTAGCACATTTTCTGTTCTCGTAATGTGTGTGTGGGATGGCCACTTATGTGATCCCCTCCTCGTCTTGCTCCTCTGTGCGCCAGTCGTGCTCCCTGCCGTCTTCCAGCCCAGATACCATCAGGGCCCCCTGTGTACCTGTCCCAACCCCATAGGCCAGTCTGGTGGAGATCCCATCCCTGCCAGAGTCGGGAGTCGAAGTTGGATCAGCCGAGGTGGTCACCACGCAGATCCAGCCGGCAACAGGAGCTGTGGCAATGGAGGAAGAGCAGGCACCAAGGAGCAGGGCACATGCACGACGGCCCCCGGGGTTGTCATTATCCCAGAGGCTGTCCTTGAGGCGCAGGCACCGGGCTATTTGGCAGCAGCAGGCTCGGAGTAGGAGGCTACAGGACTCAGGGCGTTTAATGGCAGAGAGGCAGGTATCGGCCATCAGGCAGGAGGCAAACGTGGACCTTACAACAAGGATGCCTTCCGTGTTGGAGCGTTTGGGCCAGCAGATCGGGGCAGAGTGGCAGAGGCACGCGAGGAAAGACTCACCATGGCCAGGGCAGAGATTTCACTGCGTTGGGCAAATAGGTGGGCTGAGGTCCTCGAGGAGACTTACAGGGACTTTGAGAGGAGCATGTTGGAGTCCCTGCAAGCCCTGGAGGGGGAAGCGGATGACACAGTGTTCTATGATGACCTGGCAGAGACTATGAGGGAGCATGGTGAGGAGGACTAGCCCGCTGCCAATGTATATAGTTATTTAGGTATAAGTTTAATTTGTTTTTCCCTTTTTTTTTAGTTTTTGGACTGTGCTCCACCTTTTGTTTATCGATAGTTTTTGTGATGACATTTTGTGGAGTGTTTTAAAAAAGTGTTTGTTTATGCATTTGGGACAATGGCCCTATACTACTTGTACATAGTTGCATCTTTGTTTTCCGTTTGTGTTACCCATGATGTAATGGATTTCTTTTTATTTGTGATTTTCATTTGGAAATTCATTTAGGACATGAACCACATTTTGGATTTTACCCTTTTTTTGGGCGGACATTGTTTTTTCATTTGGAGAAGATTACTTTTTGGTTATTTTAATGCTTTATTTATTTCATGTATATGAGTATGATTTCAATACTGGTTTTTAATATATTTTCAGAACTTTTATCCAAGTGGTGTTTGGTTGCCAATTTTTTTAAACGTTTTACGCTTCATTACTCTGTTCTGTGTCCATTATGATGAACTACGTTGTTCATGTGTGTGCAAACATGCCGGCATGTGTCATGTTTGACATTCATTTACATGGGGCATGGTCTGGTGTGCATTAGCAGTGTATGGGTGTTTGGGTGTAGTTTGAGTTTGCACCGTGTCTTGGCATTTGATTTCACATGTGCAGCATAAAGTGTATTGGGCCTCTGTGTGTTTGTGAGGGTGGTGGGTTGGGTGAGTGATGTGAGTGTGATGTGTTTACTATTTTGACATCAAATTCGGTTGATGTAGTGTAAGGCGTGCTTTGAGCTTCACCAGCATGTGAAATCACTCATGTGTTTAGGGCGTTATTGGTGTAGGTGTGCTCATTGGTGCTCATGCCATGACACGCCATTGCAATGTCTGTTTCTGTGACACATATCTAGTGTGCTTTGTGTTCTGTCACAGCGAGAGTATTTGTACATGTGGATTCTTGACATTACTTTGTAACATTGCACGCTGGGCCTCACTTTGACATACACTTTTGTGATGTGAATGTTGGGATATGGTTGTAGTTTGCAATTGCATGTGATCAGCTGGGACACAGAAGCTTGTGGGACACGTGTGTGTGTTTTTTTGTTGTTTGCTGTATATTTGCTGAGGAGGAGGTTAAGGGTGTGGTCACTACACAGAAAGCAAGTTCATGAACATACCATAATTGGAGTGAACCTGTGTCACTATGTCAGCATCCTTCATGCAGGTGGTGTCCGGTATGGGGTCCTGCCTGCAGATTGCCGTCACGGGTGTTGGGGGGGCCATGAGGCAGGGCTGCCTGCAGGTTGCCATCACAGGTGTTGGGGGGACCATGAGGTGGGGCCTGTGTGCAGGTTGCCGTCACAGTGTACTCTGAGACCCCCAGCGGGCCCATAGAGCTGAGGTTTGCTCAGAAGTACTTTAAGATGAGATAGCTGCACCCTTGAGATAGATGGGGGTGCAGATTCATTACTCCAACACCAATCAATAAGGATAATTCAATGGTTTGGCAAAGGGAGTCCGTTTAATGACAAGTACAGAAAAAGACAATGGGGAGTCATGGATATCAGCAGTGATGCGATCGTCCTTCTCACTTCAAACTCCAACGAACTTCATGCAAGTTGTAACATTTACACTCAAAAGTTAACATGCAATTCCATTGGTTAGGAAAAGGTAACTTTACTATAGGTACTATATCTGTTTATGGTAACGGAGTGAGGGGATTGGGTAAACACTGTCAGATGGGAATCTAAGCCCTTCCTTCAAACATGACTACTGTAGACGTCACTAAAAGTATGACGTCTCATTGGTTCTACTAAATATAGGACCCTAGATTATTTGGTCCACTGAGATTGGGTTGGCACCAACCCCAGGCATACTTTTCCACTTCGATTAGCAGCACGCAGAATTGTCATCCAGGTGCGGGGTTCCACTTAGTTACCCGGCTTTCCTCCCATTATGGTTACAATCAATCATCACTTTAGTGTCCATGTGTCAATGAGTTCACTGTGGTTGGCCTCGAGACTTCATCTTCTGTCTGGAAAAGTTCTGATAGCTCCGCCTGGTCAGGTGCCAAACGTAGGTGTGAAACCTTGCTTCTTCTTGCTCGGCTGGTCATGTAATTCCTACACCGTGAATTTGCCTCTTTTCTCTCAATTTGTGTATTTGATTCTCATTTAGCCCGCCACCTCCCTACGTCTTCTTATCTCGAGCTTACAGAGGCAGGATATTCTGTTCTCAGTTTCAATTATATGTAGATACTGTTCCCTTCTTTTATTAGTATGACCTTGGCTTTCCTGGCATAAGTTGCCTCTGCCAAGTTTCGATTCATCCATCTCTTCTTGTTTTGCTAAATATGAATCTTTTCTCATTTGGCCTTTAGTAACCTGGGTTGATTCTGCTTCTTGTACAAAGTAGAAATACATTTATAATACTGTGCTTCGTTTTGAGGTAGATTATGTATAATGGCGCTTGCCGCACTATTCTTCTACTAAGCATAGCAAGCCGCACTGTTTTCTTAGCTTTATTGCGGTTCGAAGTATATTTACAGGTGTAAACTGGTCGAACGCCTTCATCTTGCTTACAGCTTTAAACTTGTTTGCATTTCCACATCGTCCTTTCACTTTAGGTTCACGATATCCTTATTTATTGCATTTCGTCTTTTTGCATCATTCTCGGGTCGTCAGTTCTACTATCTGCAATTCAGTCCCGGTCCTTGTGACGTCACCATTCGTCTTCCATTAAGACCTTTTTGGTTTCTTCTGGGACTGTACTTAGGCAATCTGCATTTCATTCCATCTGTTGGTAGGGTTTTCTTAATGGATACCTTACTGGCCATGCTTTTCTTGGTATTGGTACTTCAATAGGTGCTGTTCCTCTGATAGGCACTTGGCAGAGCCCTACTGCGGCTCTCTGCTGGTTTATTTGCTCATCATACATCATATATTTTGGTGTGAACATTCCTGGTACTTCAAAATGGATGATTGGAGTGCAAGCTTTATTTGGGACCTCCTCTACACTCCCCCGTCTGGGCGATTCATCGACCACTTTCACTTCCGTCTTTGGATTTATCTTACTCGGTTCTTCTGTATTTATCTTTACTCCATTGCCTGGGTTCATTCCTTCTTCATCTTCTGGATCTATGCATGATGGTTTGAAGAAGTGTCTCTTTGGAGTCCATATCTTTATTACTCCGTTCAGGCTACCTGCAGTCCTTACATTTTCGTCTTTTATTCCATGTCATTAGTTTACATTGTCAATTTGGGCTGCAGTAGACCCATCTTCCCACATAGTTTCGATTTTTCCTGGGGTAGAGAAACTTTGTTCCCTCTGGTGTGTGAATGCTGGTCTTCACAAAGTTTTTTATTTCTTCATCAGTCATGTCTTTAGGCATCCATCCTGGCTTGACATCAATCATGATCTTCATCCCTATGGCTTTTTTCGCAGTCTTCTGGCATTGAGAGATTATTATCTTGATAACACAAAAACCTAGTAATATCATTACTAGCAGGGCTCCCAGGAACTTGAATGCATCTGACATCCATTGTGGGACCCATGAGAATAGTGATCCAAACCAGATGTCATCATCCACTTTGTCAGTTTCATCAATCATCTGGTTCTGCAGTTTTGTCAGCATACCTATGGCTTCTTTTAAAGTTCAATTTTCCTCATCGTGAGAAGGTATAATTGTGCAACATGATTCTCCAATGTTTGCACAAACTCCTCCATCCATAGCTGTGATAATGTCAAGCACATATCTGTTCTGGAGAGTCATCAGTCGGATGGCTCTTAACTTTTCCTGATTGCATTGAATCCTTTTATTGTCATTTTGATGGTCTGCAGTAACTCCCATCTGGCTTGAAAATAGTTGTGAACACTGATGAGGTGAGGCTGAACAAACTATGTTCATATGGGATTGCATGAAAGGCTTCTTCTGATTTGGCAGAGAAGTAATTCTCTCTCTCTTAATCCGAGTTAGCAGTTCCACAGATCTCCTTTTCCTCAGATGAGCATCTGCTTTTGATAAACTGTCAATGTTCAGGGCACTTTTCAGGATCACCAATGTTGGAACGTGGATGTTCACTGTTGTGCACATACCTACCCAGTTTTTCGACAGTCTGATGTAGGCTTTGGATCCACATGCCCAATAATGATCCATAATTGCTGCAGTTCTGTGCACCATTTCTGTGGCATCAACGATTCATCCACAATTCTGATTCTCTCCCATCTCTCTTGTGCCATTGTTCCTGAAGCACAATTTTGAGCTTTCCAGTGGTACTATCTGCAAGGGTCCTCCTCTGTCTTCGACCCATGTCGGTACTTTTGCAAGCTTTGGCCACATGGCTTGCATAGCCTTTGTGAATTTTCAGTTGCTTCTTTGCAGGCCCCGAGGACCATCCATACCCTGCAAATCACTACTCCCTTTTCCCATCCATTTGGTGAAAGCACTGTTCCCCATAATCTGCATTTGGCCTCTGTTCTTCCAATTTCGAGCCTCTTCTGGAGTTTTTCCTTGGAAATTTAGCTTTGGGTTCACTTCCCATCTGATTTCTGCTCCTTTAACTCCAGGCTTCTCATACCGGATTACATGGTTCCTAGTATGAGCGCTGTTTCTTGTCTTAATGTGTTGAACATAATCATCTTCATCGGGAAAGGCTGTTTCAGATGCCCATATCAGGAAAGCATCCCTGCCCATGAACTGGCTTCTCGTTTTGCACATGGCTACGTGTGAAAGACAGTGTGCTGTTTGGACATCAATTTCTACAGCTACGGAGATCTTGGACTTCCCCCTGCTGTATGGTAGTAGTGCACAAACAAAGCATTCCCTTTCTGAATTTTGCCTTCTGACTTCTTTCATGTGTTGATACCAAATGTTGTTCCCCAAATGTGCTGTGCTGTCTAGGTAATCGTTTAGTTCGTTGTCATCTCCGTGCATACTCCTCTTGATGCTTAAGGTTTTCATGTAGTTTGCTATTACTACATCCCTGAATGCATGTATGCATCTGTATGGCTGTTTCTTGCTAGAGGATTCTCACGTATCCCGGTCCATGGTGCAGGCCTTCTCATCTGTGCCATTTGAATAGATAAAGGTCTGTCATCTCTTTCCTTGTCTTTGTATACATTTTGCTTTCTGGTTAGAAGTGCCCATATCCACGCTGGCATTGGTCCTGTATATAGCTGTATTGTGGAACTTGTACTTGTCCTTTTTACTGGAACATACATGTTTGTCAATGCTGTCTCTGTGGTTTTCTTCTTCAGCTCCTCTAGTCTTTCCACTATGTCTGCTTCCTTCATTTGGCTCTTTACTTTACTTGTAGTGATATTTCCCATAATAGGCAGTCTCTTCTTCTCTGAGGCTTTGAATTGTGGTTCTGCAGTCATTATCACTAGGCCTGGTGTATGTGCATTCCATGTTTGCATGCGTGTGGTTGTCTGTAATCTTGTCACATTCATGCTTTGCCGACCCTGTCTCCGGCTTTCCTTCTTGTTCGTTACAAGTGTGTGTGTGTCATTGCTAATCACATCCATTTCAAGTTCATTCATTCCACCATCAGTTGCTTTAGGGACAGGAATGACTATGTACGGTCTGGGTACCTTAGTAGGCTTCATGCATGCATCATTTGGTGGGTGCACTGGAATTGGAACTCTTTGTGCACCAATGAAAAATGCAGTTCTGATTGTTAATGACAGTAAAACAATGATGAATGTAATACACAAATACATTATGCCCCTGTATGTCAGGCTGCAGCATTTACTTACAGAGAAATGGGGAGGTCGCTCCTCCTGCGGGAGGACGAGGTTGCTGCTCTGGATTCCCATCTTGATCATTCACCAAAATGTTAATTCTTACAATACTCGTTTAAAAAATATTGTCTTTCGGATTCTTTGTTGTGAGTTTCAGGTGTTAAACAATTGTCCCCCTCTTGTGAATAATGAATTGTCTATTATCTCAGGATCCAGTTATTTTACTAAAACATGGCAAGTGTCAAAATTAAGTGATAATCCAGCAAGTCTCTTTACTGTGCATGTTCAAAGTATGTCAGCTCCCAGTCCGTGCACCTGATCTGCTTTAGTCCCGAAGACATGTTGCCTTTGTTACTGGAAAATAAGAAGGGAAATCTCTGGCAATGCTCTCTCGATCTGTCCCTCGGCAGAAAGGTTTTAGAATCTCCTCAGATAGTTCTGCTGATGGTTAGAGCATTGCACTTGTAGTATTATTCCATGCAAGAGCATGCCCATTTGTACAATATTGGCTGGGTCTCTGATGAATGTGAGGACGTCAACATCGATCGGTCTCCCCACTAGCTCGGGAAAATCAGTGACTAAACGAAAGAGAACGTTGTGGGCCAATGTCTGCACTGTCCATTTGCATAGAGTGCAACTAAGATCACAATGTTATTTAGGAGTGTGCTCAGACGTTCTGTATACGTTGGATCGCGGAGAAACATGAGTGTGTCTGTCATTCTTCCGACAACATATGGACAGTCTTCGATTATTCGGAAGAACAATGTATTGACAAGCTCATTTACTTCCTTCTCTGCTTGGGAATTTAAGCTTCTCCTCACTGTACTCAGGAAGTAGGAGAAATTGTTCGGCAATTACAGTAATCAGTCTTCTTATTGTCTTTTCGTTTTCAGGATCTTGAAGAAAGTCAGTGACACTTGTGAGTCTCCCCACCAATGACAGGTATGATGTTAGCACGAGATTAAAATATGTTACCACATCTTTGGTGATGCTGCTACTGTGGGACACCATAGGTGATTCCGAAAATGGTCTTGGTGTGGAAGGAGTCTGTATACTGTATTTTCTTCCAATTTACATGTCCTCAATCAAAATTTGGCATGTTATTTCCTCGTCACAGTTTTAATGTGTCTTTATTCCAAGTTAAAGTTCAACAGACTATGTTGTGGCTTGTATGTGCAATTCTCTTCTTCACCCTGCAACTAGGATGCACAGATATCCTTCGTTTATGTCCTTATCCCCTTTTTTGCTCAGAGGAAATGTCCAATTTTAAGCCACAATTTGCAAAAAGTTCTTTGTCTTTGGCTGGTCATGCATCCTTTTTCTTCGTCATGGATCTCATCTGCACGTGCTGTGGTTCTTCCCTGGCGCTCGTAGTCTCCTCGCGTTGGGGTGCAGCTAGGGGGCCTTCTCCGATGTAGGGTTTGATATTGCTCAGAAAAATCCAAGCTCTCTGCCTTGTAGTTTCAATGCAGAAGGCGTGCAGTCCTCCACTGTAAAGGGACCGTAAAATCTTGGCTCGTCCCACCTTTTCCTCATATGGTTCCTTACAAGGACCGTACCTCCATGGAAAACAGATGGTACACGAAGTCCTTGAGCTGTGTCTGCAGTAGTATCTCCTTCTGTGTTCCGTGCTGCCCTGCACCCTTTTCTTCGTTGCTGCAGCTGTTCTGAAATTACAGTAAGGCAAGATGTCATGCAATTCAGGTAATTTTGCATTTCAGACCCTAAGATTCCTCCTGTTGACTGGGACATCACATCTAGCTCTATCTCGGGGTGTCAGGGGAGCATGCATTCTTCTTCCTGTGGCTATCTTGTGTGGCGTAAGATGATGGTCAGAACCAGGTTGGTTCCGGAATGCATACAATGCCAAAGGAAGGCAGTGCAAGCATCCCTTCTTAGAGTAAGCTTCAACTTGGCTATCCTTCCTTTAATAAGCCATGGAGCTTCTCACAGATCCCATTACCTTGTGGATGGTATGTCGACGAAAAATGTTGCTTTCTACTAAGCAGCAAGCTAATCTGCTTGAATGTCTCATTAAAAAAGTGAGGTCCATTATCTGATTTCATGACTTCACACACACCCCCCCACCTTGGGAACACTTCTCTCACCAACAATTTGGCCGCAGAGGTAGAGTCTGGGTGTGTACATGGACCTGCCTCTGTCCATCTAGAGAATGGACACACCACAACAATTAAGTATCTGTAACCGTTACATACTTGAATCATGTTGACGTAATTGATGTGCAAGTGCTGAAAAGGCCCATTTGGCCTGGGGATGACTCCTCTCATTGCTTTTAATGTGTGCCCAGCTGTGTATTGTTGGCAGATTATACTGTTCACTATAAAAAATGCAACGTGCTTGGTTAAATTCGGTATGAACCAGTCTTCTGCGAGCGTTGCTGCAAGATTCCCTTTTGTCATATGTGCTGGGTAATGTAGCTGCTCCAGCGCTCATTTTAAAAGGGCTACAGGCATCACTGGTTTGCCAGTGCTGTCTTGCCGCCACAAACTGTCAGAGGGGTTTAAAGAACACCCTTGCCGTTTCCATAGGTTTTTCTCTTCCTGTGGTGCCTCCCCTTGGAGTTCCATCAACTGTGTTTGCCCTAGATTCAGGTGTAGCTCTTGCAACCATCATTCTCTCATTGGTATGGGTGGCTTCCACTTCCATGATCGTCTCATTCTTGGATGCCATACGTTTGGCTTCCATGTCTGCTGTTTGGTTTCCGCGTGAGATAAAATCTGTCCTTTTTGTGTGGGCAGCCCATTTCACGATCACTATGCCCACTGGGAGCTGTAGTGCCTTGATCAGCCTGTCCAATAAGGCTGTGTGCTGCACTGGCATGCTGTCTGCTCGGAGGTAGCCCCTCCTTTTCCAGCATGCTAAGCCTGCGTGCACTGTTGACGTCACATAAACGGAGTCACTGTACACCGTTACCTTCTGGTCTGCTTGATTCTCAAAGGCGAGCATCAACGCCAATAATTCTGAAGCCTGTGCTGAATAGTGAGATGGTATTCGTGCACTAAGGAGTACTCAAAATTCTCCATTTGCGGTATGTTTCATTACAGCAACGCCTGTATATCTTTGCCCATCATTTTGATCGATTCTCGAAAAACCATCAATAAAGACACTTTCTCCTTCTGCCAAAGCATTTTCCTTCACTCTAGGGATCTCATCATAGCATTCTTCCTTTGCAGTCATGGATCGGTTCTCCTTCAGTGACTGGCTCTGCTATAAAATTAGCTGGGTTCACTATCTTACATCGCACTACTTTAATCGATGGATTCGATATGATCACCTCATAGGCAGAAGCTCTCTGGGATGTCAATGTGCCCTTTAGTTTCTCTAGAATAGCAAATAGTGAGTGCTCGGCATACAACGTCATTGAACAACCCATCACAATGGTTGTAGCCCTCTCTATGGTGAATGCTGCGGCAGCTAAACTTTGTTCGCACTGGAAATGGCCTCTCATTACTGGGTCCAAATGTCCATTGTAGTATGCCAGGGGCTTGTACCCCAATGTGGTTTTCTGTGTGATCACTGCCGTCATAATGCTGCCATTCGTGTGAGAAAACAGGTAAAATTCCTCTGCATTATTGGGAATCCCTAGAACTGATGCTGTGCAAATAGCCTTTTTGAGTTCAGCAAATCCTTCCTCCATGGTCTCAGACCATTCAATTTTTTCTTTTGTCACTTGGGCCTTCTTTAGGGCCTGAAGTAAAGGCTTAATGTAAGAGCTATAGTCAAAGACCCATATCCTGACATAGTTGCACAGGCCTAAAAAGCTCTGCATCTGTTTTATTGTGTGTGGTTTAGCCGTGTTCAGTAAGGTTTCAGCCCTTTCTGGGGTCACTCTTTTTCCCTCATGTGAGATCAACTGGCCTATGTAAAGCACTTCTTGTTGACAATATTATAGCTTTTCCTTGTCAACCTTATATCCTTTCTCAGCCAGTATAGTCAATAGCCGAACAGAATCGTGCCTACAATACTCCTCTGTCGTTCTGCAGATTAAGATGTCATCCACATATTGCAGGACAACACTTTCCAATGCAACATTGCTCAGGTCCATCTGTAGGACTATGTTAAAAATAGAAGGAGACACACAGTACCCCTGAGGAGCCTTGTGCTTTTCAGACGCATCTGTCTAAATGTGAATGACATCAGATCTTGTGAGTCACGGTGCAACTGGATTGAGAAAAATGCATTTTTTCAACTCAATCACCATGAAATATTTTGCCTCAACAGGTATATTACATAGAATTGTAGCCGGGTTCGGGACTAGAGGGAACTCGGCGTCAACAATATAATTTATTGGGCGTAAATCCTGAAGTAGCCTCCAAGACCCTCCCTTTGATTTCTTGATCGGATAAACCGCAGTATTGCATGAAGACTCTGATGTCACTAAGATGCCTTGCTCCATCATAGCCGAAATTGTCTTAAAAATCCCTTGATCTGCCTCTCTGGACATGGGATATTGTCGTGCTTTTGGTAATAATGCTCTTGGTTTCAGTTTGATTCTCACTTCCCCAACCCCTTTCAATAGGCCTACCTCATAGGGTCCTGTGGTCCACACTGAGAAAGGCAATTGGGCCATGTCGTCATCAAAATACTTAGGACGGCTTCATGCCAACATCATTCTCTGAGGCACTTCCCTTTTGATCATTCTCACCCAAAAGGTGAGACTCACTTCCACAATTGTCTCTCCCATATCTGCTGCTCTTCCAACAGATCATCATCAGTGACGTCAGTCAATCGATATCCTTCTTCAATGGCGATTACTGCGCACCATTGTTGGCCTTCATCATCATAACCATCTATCAAGGCCATTCTCCCTCGTACTGCAGCTGTGTGTATCATCAAGGGAAATACTTCACACTTCTCCTCCTGCATCGGTATTCTTGGTCTAAATAAAAACTCATCTGGGGTTCTCATGATTTTGTCTGCAAGGCCTAGCAGCCCTGGCATTATCACACATATTCCATACGCAAATATTTCTGGCTCTAATGGTATAGCCCTCATGGCTGTGTGTCCTGCGTATGCTCTAATCATTTCGCACACGTTGGAATAGTGCATTCCTGGATTTGAACATACAATGCCCTCCACTGTGAATGAGATTGTCATTTTTAACTTTGTCATTAAATCTTGACCCAAAATGTTTACTGGGGTCTGTTGTGAATATAAAAAAGGCATATACATTTCATATTCTCCTATAGAGACTGGAAGTGTGTTTGTGAAGGGAAAACGACTTGTAGCTCCTGTGAAACTCTGAGTATTTATGGCCTCGCTGGACAAGAAAAACTTGCCTTCACGTGTAACCGAGCATGTTGCACCTGTGTCAACTAAGAAGGAATATTCTTTATCCCCTTAACAACATCCATCATAGGTTCCCGGTGAGGGTCTGGTGTCACTGATAGGATGGAACACATCAGGGTTCCCAGTGAGCTGTCCTAAACCATATATAGCTTGGGCCCACCGTGTGCTGATGGATTCCCCCCTTGGCAGAGTTATTTCCTATTCCAGGGTTCATGGTCTTCCCTGAACTCATTGTTTCTGACAATTGCAGCAGTGACTGTTGGGACTGTCCTTGTGGAAAACTCACTATATTCTGAGGTTGCAAACCGTGTTGCAATCATGGCGTTTGCTGTTGCACCGTGTGATTTTGTGCAACACCCTGCTGTAAAAATGCAGGTGGTTTTGCCCTGCTTGCTTCCGTCCCTTGGTCGTTCTGCACCATGCCTTGGTTTCTGAATGTGCGTGCTAAATGCCCTGTCATCCCACACAACCAACGTACTGGCGGTGGTCGGATCATTTGCCCATTTGACATATCTTGATTACCATGTTGCATATTTTGAATACCTCCTTGATTATTTTGGAAACCTCGCTGATTGCTCTGCCATCCTCTTCCTCTAAATCCTATTCCCCTTGAGTAAAACCCTGTATTGCCCTGATTATTCTCTTGTGGATTATTCAACTGCTGCATGCTCGATTCAGCTGTGCTAGTTATCATGGCTCCTTCAAGAGCATATTTTTACAATTTCTTCTGCACCAATTTCGCTTCCTCGTCCTTTCGTGCAGCTTCCTTTTTGTGATACTTTTCTTGTAGTATCCTGCAATAGTGTACGATGGTCAGCTGTATTTCTGCCCAATGTTTAGCCTCGATTCCTACCAATTTCTTGAGCTGTTTCTGTACTGGCTCTGACACATTGGCACAATATATGGTAGAACACAATCATAGATTTCATCCAAGATTCATGAGTCTCGAATACCCATAGATCTTGAAAATTCGGTATGTAAATTAACAGATCCTCAGACTCCTTCATTTTATGTGTCATTATAGATCCCATATCAGAAGTGTCTGGGTAAAGCACTCATAGTGCCTTCCATAATGTGGCTCTGCAATTGTTAAATGGAGCTCCGGCATGCGCAGTTTTAATTGTGGTCACACCGGGGTAACCCGCCCTTGTCCACACATCGTCTGCTGTCTCACCAAGTATGGTGATTAGGAGAGCCTTGATATCCCCTATAGCTAATGTGTTCCCTCCTGTCATTTTATCTAACTCATGTATCCATTTTCCAGCTCCCGATGTCAGCATCAGAAGCTTGTTTTTCAAATTTTCTCGATCCATGTGTGGCCATGGAATGTATTGTGGTCTCGCCCCCACTTTCTCTAGTAACGAAAATTGGGATGAATAGCTCTCTCTCTTCTCTGATTGTTCTCCTGCTGTCTATTGCAGGGGTAATATTCCGCATCGCTGCCTGCCTGGCAATGTCCTTAGCCTGTCCACTTAGGGTGGTGATGACACCCCCCTCTGACCATGAGATACTTCTTCATATTGGTCTGACTGTGTGGCTGACTCTGATGCCCTCAGCGCAGGCTCGCTAGTGTGTGACCATCGTATCCCTTTCTCCCTTGGGAGACAACTTTTTCTCCTTCTCTCTTCCTCCTTTTCCTCATTTTCCTCATTTTCCTCCCTTTCTGAGTTGGACATTGTCTGTGCCCACCTCATGCCAGTTCTTGTGTCTTCTTTATTCCTACTTATTTCTAATCTATCCAGGGATAGTTCTCTATTCCCACTACTTCAGGAAACATCCTCAGTGTCGTAAAGTTGAGTCCTCTCTAGACGCTCATCTTCCCCCTCCCCTAGGGGTATTTGTTCTAACCCCATTTCATCATATATTCTATTGATTGTTTCTCTGATGCTTCTGGTGTCGAAGTCATCCTCAAAATTTGCCATACACTTGCCTGGTACTGAATCGTACGCAGGGAAGAATTCTTCAATGTCTACCACTGGATCAGGTTTTTTAACCTATCTCCCCAGATATTCAAGATCGCGTGCTCTCTGTCTTCGCTTACGTTCTACATCGTCATCAATTTCTCTGTGCTTCCTTGCCTCTTCTCTGACCCTATCTTCCTTTTTCTTTTAATTTCTACGTTTATCTGCCTTTTGGATTTCCTCATCCCTTCGTCTCTTTATTCTCTTCTCTCGTATTCTTTGCTCTTCCTCTGACCTTTGCTGCTGCTGTCTGTCTTGATCATTGGCGGCTCTCTGTTTGCCATCAAGCTGTTTTTCTTGCTCTTCGTGATATAGCTGTTCTCGCCTTTGTCTATCTTTCTTTCTTATTCGTTCCTCTCTTTCTTCTTTCTCTTTCTCTTTTCTCTGTACATCATCTAGCCTCTCTCTTTGCTTTGCATCATCAATGCCTTTGCCATCAAGTTTCAATAGAATTTGCCCTCCCATCCATTCGTTTTTTGCAAATGCTATCTCATCAGTTCTATCTTCATTTCCTTTCCATCTTTTGCCTTCTCTCTCCTTATCGAGAGATGCACTTGTCTGTGTCTGGTCCCTTCTTTCATCATCACGTCTCTCCCTGTCCCTTGGGACTGTGGAGGTGATATCCTTATCCTTTTCTTTCCCTTGATTTTCGTCACTACTTTGCATAGGTGGCTCATATGCCGGGTTGCTATACCCTGTAGCTGCTTTCAGTTCTCTCCGCAGGTATAACCCCTCATCTTTATTTTCTTCAATCTTTGTTTCGGCTGGGGCAGGTGGCACGGTAGGCTTCTCACCCCCCTCTGAACATGCATTAAATATCCAATCTTTTGGCGGCTCCTCTTCCTTTTCATGTTCATACATTTTCCAAAACTCTAGAGCAGCTAGGCGTTTGTCAAACCTTTTGCCCGTGTATGTGGCATGCAACTATGTCGTCATGTGTTGCAAAGCAGCTTTAGATAAGGACTCGCCCTGTGGCCATGGCATAAACATTTTTTGGGCGGTCGCCTTAACCCACTCTGTACTGTATTTTTTCAGTTTAGGTGCATGTTTCGGCAATTGTTTGCATAGTTGTGCCAATGGAGTTATGTCTTCCATGCTTAAATCTGTTCCCTTTCTCCTTATATAACACTTGTCAAAGTTTCACGTGACTTAAACAGTTCCGACAATATGAGCTCGCACCAAACACTGCAAGCTGCAATCCCGATTTTTTCACAAAATGTTATATCTTCTATTTTACTCAAAAAACATCAATCCGTATACTACATTATCTTAGTTATTCAATCGCATAAAATGTAAGTCAATTTGTTAAAGAAAATGTTCAACTTATGACATCACAACAAACAACATGTAAGACAGACGTTTAACAAACTAGACGAACACCAGCTGGTCACTTGTATCTCTGCCTCTAAATTTTACCCCAACATGGAGTTTAAACGTAACCCTTTCACGGCGTCTTTAATCGCTGTATTAGTCTATTTGTTCCCATTTATTTGGGACTCTGGATACACGTTTCTACTAGCTGCTATATTAGCATAGGAATAAGGCAAATCCTCTCACTTCTCGGGTGTCCTCACTGGTAACCTCTCTCTTCTCGAGTGTCCTCCCCGGTAACCTCTCTCTTCTCGGTTGTCCTCCCCGGTATCTTTCCTTTAGTTACTTCTCAGTTACTCTTGAGTCATTATTCCCTTCCCCCATAGATATATGCATTCTTCTCTACTTCTAGCTATATTTTGTTTTCCCGCCTCCCTCCGTTACCTTTTCCCTTTCCTTGTTTTAAAGCATGCACTTTTACCAAAACACTCAGTCATTTTCACTCACCGTTCGGATGGTTCCTCTCTGGACCCTCGGGATCACCGCCTTTGTTACCACCTTCTTTGGCTTTTCTCCTGCTCAGCTGCCTGTAGGAATGGGAAGGGTTTACGTGGGGAAAGACAGGTCTCTTCAGACCTTGTCCTGCAGGTTTATTTCTTACACTACCAAAGTCTATGGGGAGCTTCACGGTCTACCCAGCCGAATGGCAAAGGACTTGTGATATTGCTAAAGACCTAGAATTACTTTATGTTGACGGTCAATGGGTGTCTTATTCTAATCGATAATCGATAACCATCAATCTCTGATACCAAGTGTACTCCGCGACCCCCGGCCGGCCCATAGAGACGAGGTTTGCTCAGAAGTACTTTAAGACGAGATAGCTGCACCCTTGAGATGGATGAGGGTGCAGATTCATTAGTCCAACACCAATCAATAAGCACAACTCAATGGTTTGGCAAAGGGAGTCTGTTTAATGACAAGTACAGAAAATGGGGAGTGATAGATATCAGCAGTGATGCAATCATCCTTCTCGCTTCAAACTCCAATGAACTTCATGAAATTTGTAACATTTATACTCAAAAATCGTCACCACTGACGTGTAACACTCAAAAGTTAACATGCAATTCTATTTGTTAGGAAAAGGTAACTTTATTATAGGTACTATATCTGTATATGGTAACGGAGTGAGGGGATTGAGTAAACACTGTCAGATGAGCATCCAAGCCCTTCCTTCAGACATGACTACTGTAGACGTCACTAAAAGTACGACGTCTCATTGGTTCTACTAACTATAGGACCCTAGATTATTTGGTCCACTGTGATTGGGTTGGCAGCAACCCCATGCATACTTTTCCACTTCGCTTAGCAGCACGCAGAATGGTCGGCCAGGTGCAGGGTGCCCCTTAGTTACCCGGCCTTCCTCCGATTATGGTTACAATCAATCATCACTTTAGTGTCCATGTGTCAATTAGTTCACTGTGGTTGGCCTTGAGACTGCATCTTCTGTCTGGAAAAGTTCTGATATCTCTGCCTGGTCAGGTGCCAAGCGTAGGTGTGAACCCTTGCTTCTTCTTGCTCAGCTGGTCACATGATTTCTATACCGTGAATTTGTCTCTTTTCTCTCAATTTGTGTATTTGATTCTCATTTAGCCCACCATCTGCCTACGTCTTCTTATCTCGACCTTCCAGAGGCAGGATATTCTGTTCTCAGTTTCAATTAGATGTAGCTACTATTCGCTTCTTTTATTAGTATGACCTTGGCTTTCCTGGCACGAGTTGCCTCTGCCGAGTTTCAATTCAGCCATCTCTTCTCGTTTTGCTAAATATGAATCTTTTCTCATTTGGCCTTTAGTAACCTGGGTTGATTTTGCTTCTTGTGCAAAGTAGAAATACATTTATAATACTGTGCTTCGTTTTGAGGTAGAGTATGTATAATGGTGCTTGCTGCGCTACTCTTCTACTAAGCATAGCAAGCTGTACTGTTTTCTTAGCTTTCTTGCTGTTCCAAGTATATTTACAGGTGTAAACTGGTCGAACTCCTTCATCTTGCTTACAGCTTTAAACTTCTTTGCATTTCGACATCTTCCTTTCACTTTAGGTTCACGATATCCTTATTCATGGTGTTTCATCTTTTTGCATCATTCTCGGGTTGTCAGTTCTTCTATCTGCAAGTCAGTCCGGGTCCTTGTGACATCACCATTCGTCTTCCATTAAGACCTTTTTGGTTTCTTCTGGGACTGTACTTAGGTAATCTCCATTTCGTTCATTTGTTGGTAGGGTTTTCTTAATGGATACCTTACTGTCCATGGTTTTCTTGGTATTGGTACTTCAAAAGGTGCTATTCTTCTGATAGGCACTAGGCAGAGCCCTACTGCGGCTCTCTGATGGTTTATTTGCTCATCATACGTCACATATTTTGGTGTGAACGTTCCTGGTACTTCAAAATGGACGATTGGAGTGCAGGCTTTATTTGGGACCTCCTCTACAACAGGTGTTGGGGGACCATGAGCCAGGGCCTGCCTGCAGGTTGCTCTTACAAGTGTTGGGGGGGTCCATGAGGTGGGCCATGCCTGCTGGTTGCCGTCATAGGTGTTGGGGGGGACATGAGGCGGGGCCTGCCTGCAGGTTGCCGTCACAGGTGTTGGGGGGACCATGAGGCAGGGCCTGCCTGCAGGGTGCCATCACGGGTAATGGGGATCCCATGTGGTGTGGACTGCCTGTGGGGTGCGGTCACGGGTGATGGGGGTCCCATTTGGTGTGGGCTGCCTGTGGGGTGTTGTCATGGGTGATGGGGGGTCCCATGTGGTGCGGCTGCCTGCCGGTTGTGGTCATGGGTGATGGGGCTCCCATGTGTTGTGGGCTGCCTGAGGGGTGTGGTCACGGGTGATGGGGATCCCATGTGGTGTGGGCTGCCTGCAGGGTGTGGTCACGGGTGATGGGAGGTCCCATGTGGTGTGGGCTACCTGCGGGGTGTGGACACGGGTGATGGGTGGCCCCATGTGGTGTGGGCTGCCTGCCGGGTGTGGTCACAGGTGATGGGGGTCCCATGTGGTGTGGGCTGCCTGTTGGGTGTGGTCACGGGTGATGGGTTCCCATGTGGTGTGTGCTGCCTGCGGGTTGTAGTCACGGGTTATGTGGGGTCCCATGTGGTGTGGGCTGCCTCCGGGGTATGGTCACGGGTGATGGGGGAACCCATGTGGTGTAGGCTGCCTGTGGGGTGTGGTCATGGGTGATGGGGGCTCGAGGGGTCCCATGTGGTGTGGGCTGCCTGTGGGGTGTGGTCACAGGTGATGGGGGCTGGGGTATGGCTGTCTCATCAGGAGGGGTCAGCTTCCAGTGGATTTGTGCATATCTCACAGGGTTTGCGTGGGAGTTTCCACACGATTTGGCTGGGGTGCCTCTGGGGTATACATGGTGTTTCCTATTGACACACACCAGCCTGATTCCTTGTCCATTGTGACACAGGGTGTTTGTGGAGGTTTGGTGCGAGACGGGTTGGAGACCTACTCAAAAAGAATCCGGAGTATATTAAAGATAAAATCGCTTTATTGTATGCCACATTCATTGTCGGGACGGCTGGAGTGTGCCGTGTAATAAAACCGTGACACACCAAAGGGCATAGTTCAACCTAAACCTCTAGACCACATGCTCTCTGCAGATAAAGAAACACAAGCAACCTCGGGCATGTGTCTTTCTTTATCATATTCAACAAATATTGCTTCTAGTGTGCATGATCAGCTTTTGAATGTTGCCATTGGTCAAAGAGTTATGAAAAGAAGTAGTGGAACTATGTTCACTGCTGGGCTACCCTTGCTCCCCACAAACCCCATCGACATGCCCCAGCCACACGCAATCTAAACCCCCAAACAAAAGCACCTGCTGTTAAGGGACTGTACAGTGCAGTGCACTGATGTGCAAGTTTCAACTTCTTCCTGCACTTTTATTTTCAAACAAAACCATTATGGAGTGGTTTCTTTTTAACATAAAAGTATAGGATTAGGAAAACTTAATTAAGAAGTATACAAGCACCGCTCCCAACCACTCCCGCCCACTTAGACCACTGTATGTTGCGTCCGCACAACAATTCTGTGTTTAAAATGGTTAATATATATATTCATATCCACACACACACCTAGCTCAGGAAACTGTAACACATCCTAAACTCAGTAGAAAGACTGTTCCTTGTCCTCTCGCCCAGAGAACATATCACCCCACCCTCAGAGTACTGCTCCGAATCCCTATTTGCCTAAGAGCGACCTTCAAAGCCATGCGCATCACACTCAGAGCCTGCCATAATACAGGACCTGAGTTCCTACATAATAAAATCATCCACTTCCAATCCCCGGAAAACTCAGATCGGGGTGAGATCTCCCCCTCGTTATTCCCCCTTACCACTCCACCAGAGTTGGTTGCTCAGCCTTCTCTATTCTTGCTCTCAACATCTGGAACACTCTTCCTCTGCACATCTGGCGAACCGTGAACTGCCTTTCCTTAAAAGAAATCCTCAAAACCTGGCTATTTGCTGCATTAACCTGAAACCCATCCCTAACCTTACAAATCCCAATCCAAGCATAGGAATACTCAACACCATGTGGCACTGGCCGTTTTCGTGGCTGCCCCAACCTCCCAGCAACTGGCGGTGCCAGCCATTACTGTGCAGACCAAAACCAAACACACTATCAAACACCCATCATGACCCTGGTTTCACACAAGCAAAACGAGCTGAAACACAGCCCACATATACTTCTTCACACTATGAAATGTCACAGGATTGATTAGTCACTGCACCTGGCATGTACGGGGAAAACAAGCACTCGAAGTGGTTGTTATAGAATCACCATCATCTTATTAGGACAGATTGGGATGCACTGCAGAGCATTCTCATGGAATGAATTGTCCCATGGCCATGACATGATAGGTTCTTTATAACGCGCTTAATACCCAGAGGTTTATAAGCATGGAGCTGGGGATCGAACCTCTGTTGCTCTGTGTTGTCTTGCTTCCAAGGCGAGCACGTTGCCCCTGAGGTATCCTCACACCAGAAGGCCAGGTGGGGGATTCTCGTGCATTACTCCTGGAAGACAATCGTGAACCAGCCCGGAATCGCACGATAGGGACTTGAGGGATAGGCTATTATCGCACATGGATGAACTATAGGATGGGCCGCCCATGGTAAAGACAATTTAGAAGGTTCAGTAAGCACACAATATCTGGGTAGATTCGCCTTACTATCCACCTAAAGAGCTGGTAAGTAGAACCCATGAGCCAAGAAGTCACAATTAGTTGAAGCATAGTCGCTAACCATTTTATCGCAGCCGCAAGAATTAATAGAAGAAGCCAAGACCTGATCGTGAAAGGGGCCCCTAGGGGTCTCTCGTGCTATGGAAACAAGGCAATTACCATACACGAAAAGATGCGCCAGACACGAGGTTCAAATTCCCAATGCTAGGGTTTATTGCAAGCAAAAATAGTCCCAATTGGCCAATTCTGGTCTCACGCCCCGCGACGTGAGTTTCCTAGACCTCGAGGGACGCAAGAGAGCGAATTACGTATATCAGTTACATATATACAAAATGCATATCATACAATCAGCTATGTCATGTTTAACACCCTCCTTTATTAAGTTTCTTTGAACTCGGGATGACGATGGACATTTCCGACGGGCATGACAATTATGACACTTTGAATGTCTATTCTAGTAACAACGTGCAATTTGGAAAGTGCAGAGGCATCTTTTAGTTGTTGAACAGAACACGGTGGTTCTGTTCTTGGAAGCAAGCTGCACACGGGGGAAGAGCCACATTCCATGCTTTGCTATCTATGAGGTACTACTCGTGTCCTGGGAGCCGAAACGCTCTAAAGGGTTTTGCGAAGGGGGGCCGTAGGAAGAGCATAATTCAAGCCCTTAGCTGTTTTATTCTAACATATTCTACCATCGTACGAGACTGGCTGGCAGCTGTGAAGTGATTAAATGCCCTGCAGCTCTCCCTCAAGGCTACAGAGAGGGAGCGTGGGCATTCCTTTCTAGGCTACTCATGAGGATTTTCCAACGAACTCCTCAGTACCGCAACCTTGCCCTTTTCATATCCAGACAAAAATGTTAACAGTTGAGCAGAGTAAGCAGAAACCGCAAGAATTGCAAGCTGCAAAGCAGTTTTAGACAGAAAGCAATGAGCAATGGTTAACAGGCAAAATGGCGCTTCTGCTATGTTTAAAATGGCCGCTTGTTGGTCAAGCATAACAGTCTATATGTCTATAATTCGGTGCAGAAAACAGTTGGCCTATGGCCATCAAGTTACGTCTGTCATTCAAATGAAGGGTATTTCACTTTTCCAGATCGACAAACCCTCCTTTTGGCCGTATGCCAAACGTCTTATTCATTCATTTTATCCTCCTCCGATAAGGATAAGTCTGGGGTATCTATGTCTGAACCTTTCATGCTATTATCAGCATCATCTTCATCATTAATGTCTATGGCCATGAATTGTTTTACTGTTTTTGTTTCATCAGTGTCTCTGTTATTTTGGCCATGCGTTTGTTTTCCTCTCGACACCATGTGCACACATCCCTTAGTACATCCATCAGTTATTTCAGTGCAAACTATTGGTAAGCATTGTATGCAACAGCAACATGTTATGAATATACCAAATACCATCATTAGTATCGAAATTAACTTCCATCCCCAAGACCGCAATAATCCCCAAAACCAGGATCCTATCCCCCAACCCCCTTCTTCAGTAGAGAGTGTGGAATTTAGGAAATGTAATTTCTGGATTGCTTTAAATATCGTAGGGGAGTAATCATCTATATACACACAGCATGCAGTTTTTATGAGTTTGCAAACTTCCCCTCGATCAACTAATATTATATCGAGAGCCATCCTGTTTTGGAGTGCCATTAGTCTTATTCCTTTTTCTTCTAACGTCATATTCAATCAAATATCCGTTGTTGAATCTATTGTATTTTTTAATATCCTATACAGTTTTCTTATATTTTAAGAATGTTCTATTTGGGACAAAAATGGTATAAATGATTTGGCTATATCTATTGCTATCATTCCATCCTCGCTACTCCTTTGAGTTCTACCTTTTGTTCGTCTAGCTACTTCTGCTGTCTCCAAGAGGAACACTGCTGGAAATAGTAGACCTAGGTAGCATGTACCTCCCCAGTTCCTAGGTAACCATGGATATGCTTTTTTTCCACATATAAAGTAAACAGGGTCCCCTACGTACACAGGTTCTATTTCGTGCTTTAAAACCACTGTGTTCAGGCAGTTGCTAAACGTTCCTACTTTATAGGAACCCTTTTTCTGTAAACATAGGGGAGCAGTTTCGGGGCTGTGATCCACTGTATAGGCAGGGTGCACAGCATCTTTATTCCATTCATCCCTCATCCGAAATGTCATTACTGATGTTTCTTCTGCTGGCGGGGTTGGTCTATTTTGCCTATGTAATCTATCTGGTCTTGTTGTCTTTCGTGTATTCTTCCTTATGGGATCTGGTGAAAACACGCAAGCTTTATGGAATATGGAACAACCCACAGGTCTCATGATCACTTCCTCAAATTCATTCATATTGGTCTCATATAGCTGACCCGTATTACTCTTGTTCCATTTCCCAAAGAACATTGCACTCAATGATACTTCACATGAATAAACCAATGGTAACGGTTGTACATACCAGCCTATCCCTTTCCCACTGTGCTGTGGTAAATGGGCACAAACCCAACAATCTTTTTTCTTTAAAACTGCATGGGTCATGTTCATGATGAGCAACAATGTATTGTTGCCGTATCCTTCTCTATGTCTTTCTTCTATTGGGGGCAAAGTACCAGTGATTACATGAACCGGGCTTTCAGTAGCTGCTTTTGGCAAAAGTGTTTCTAATGGGTGCACGTACTCCAGGAACCATATTGTAATAGCTGTTATTTTTGGTACTACCATACTTAAGAAACACAGGACCAATGTCCAAATCAGTACCTTATTCCTTTTACCATGCTTTTTCCCTAAATTTACAGTCTCTAAATCTATCATCTTTTCAGCAGGGGTGCAGGAGGAGGCTGAAACCGGTCTTGATTTGTTCTTCACCGTCCTTCTTCTTGCTGGCAAAGTTCGTCGCAAATGTCTCTCGTTCTTGATGCTAGAAAAGTTCAACTAAAAATGTCACAGTTCAATTCTGCCAGCCCTTTCACAGCCTAGATCACCTATCCACTCCGAGCAAGATTAGTTGTTCTTTCTCCCACTGCTCAGACGATTTCTGAGCAGTTCTTTATTGATAGAGTACTATGTGCATCCAGCTTGTCCCGCTCTGGCTTAGGACACATGTACTCTATCAGCCTTAGTACTTATGTGCGTCCAGCTTGTCCTGCTCTGGCTCCTGACACATGTACTTTTTTTTTTAAGCGCACCGAGGTGCCGTGAGTCTTGAATTGTCCGACTTGCACAACTCTCACACTTCTCTCCTCTACGCCCCTGGCTCCTACTCCGTCCGTGAGGGGAACCAAAGGCAAAAGAAAAGCACCAAAGATCTGTGTATCACTTTGCCTGTCGAGGCCGCAAATTATACTGGTTCACTCCTGGTATTGTATGATCCGTGAATAGTGCCGTTGCACTTCCAGTATCAGGCTCAGTGTCAGCTTGTGGCACAATGATGGGTAGCGATGAGCGCCGTGGCAATGATGTAGTTTCTTTCTTTGGCTTTGGTGCATTTGTAGAAACTGGTGGGCGCCAAAGGGGTACACACGTTGTTTCTGCCCGTGTTTGCAATGCAGGGTTTGTGTCGCTCGGCAGTGATGTTGTTTCTGCTGGGCAACGTTGGGGCACTTTTCGCCCTCTCCCCTTACTGGCAGCCTCCTCAGGCTCTGTTTCGAGTTTCACTTCTCGCTCAGGCTGATGCTGTGGCAATGGACTGGCAACGGTTTCTTTCGTTTCCGAGACCGTTTCCTTTCTCTGGTCGTGGGAAGTTGTCAGCAGTCCTGGGAATCTTTTGGCATGTGTCGCGTAGATCCATGCCTTCCGTCCGTCTACTCGGATGGCCGTTTGCGTTGCCAAAAGTACTTGGTAGGGGCCGCGCCACCTGGGTGCTAATGCAGTCTTCCGCTCAAAGTTCTTTATTAAGACCCAACTTCCAGGCTCCAGCGAGTGCCCCAGTTCGGTATATCGCACTGGTAACGCCTCCTGCACCTGCTGATGAATCAAACGCAACTTCTGCATTAAAAGGCCACAGTATGTGCTTAACATAGGATGCTCGACCTCACATAATCTTTTGGGCTGCGGTGTGCACCACACATTTGCCGGTCTCCCCATTATAATTTCATAGGGGGAGAGCCCAGTCTTAGCCTGCAGAGACGTGCGCATGCACAATAGAGCTAGGGGTAATGCATCCACCCAACTCAACTTGCTCCCAGCGCAGATTTTAGCTATCTTTGACTTTAAGATTCTGTTATGTCTCTCCACAAGCCCGGCAGAACTTGGATGTCTGGAACTGTAGAATCTCTTCTCTATCTGCAGACCTGCACAGATCTGTAGCACTACTGCGCCCACAAAGTGTGGGCCGTTGTCTGACCACAGGACACGGGGCAACCAAAACCGGGAGAAATATTCCTTTAACATTACTTTTGCCGTTGACATGGCAGTACAGTATTTTAAAGGATATGCCTCCACCCACTTGCTGAATGCACAAATCACCACTAACACATATTTGTAGTTCTGGCATCTTTCCATTTCTATGAAATCAAAATGGATCACCTCAAATGGCATAGAGGGTGGGCCAAAACTACCTACTTGAGTCACGGTTCCCTTCCCTACATTGTGTTGCAGGCACGTAATACAATTCTGCACTAGCCTTTCTGCATTCTTTTTTATGTGCTCATTTTTCCATACTGTGGCTAAATGCTGTAACATCTTCTTTGCGCAAATGTGGGTAGGGCTATGCGCCATTGTAACCATTGTGGTTACGTAACAATTTGGCAACATCCAGTTCTTGGTCTCTTTGTCCACCCAACATCCCTCCAAATCTAACTCAGCAGAGCCCTCAGCCCACCCCTGAATCTCTTCGGTCGTGGCCTCAGCCTGCATTTCTTTGACTGTGGCAACTCCATTCTCTATCATACAAGGTACTTCCTCAGTCTGTACTGTGATCATTTTATTTCCCAAACTGTGGCTGTTTGCTCCGCAATCCTGTCTGCAAATGCGTTTCCCTCTCCCACTTTACATGTTACCTTTTTATGCGCCTCGCACTTCACTATAGCTAGGCGCTTTGGAAATGTGAGTGCAGACAACAATCGCACAATCAAAGGGCCATGCTGAATCCTGGCCCCATGTGATGTCAAGAAACCCCTCTCAGCCCAAATTCGGCCAAAGTTATGAACCACGCCAAAGGCGTACTGGCTGTCAGTATAAATATTCACGTTCAAATTCTCAGAGAGTTCACAGGCTCAGGTCAGTGCTATTATTTCTGCGGCTTGTGCCGAATTGTAGGGGATTCTTCTGCTTTCTACAACACTCTCTAGGGTAGTAATTGCATATGCGGCCGTTGATGTGCCATCAGGTAATTTAAAACAAGAGCCGTCACAAAATAACTCCCCATCTGGCTCTTTCTGTGGGATGTCGCTCAAGTCAATTCTTCCCTTTGTTTCTTCTTCAGTGACCATTAAACAATCATGGGGTGGTGATTCGTTGTCACCAATTTCTGCTATGGGCAGTGGCATTCATTCTGTAGGATTCAATGCGCTACACCTCATAATTTGGATGTGGGGTGCAAACAAGATGAGCTCATATCTTGTCAGTCTAGCTGAGGTGAGGTGTTGCGTCTGTGTCCTATTTAATAGAACGTCTATAGCATGTGGCACCATCAGAATTAAAGTGTGCCCCAATACCATCCCTTCCGTTTGTTTCACTGACGCAGCAGCCGCTGCGACGGATCGCAAACATTGTGGTAGTGCGCGCGCTACAGGGTCCAGCGCGGAAGAATAATAACCGCACGGCCTATTTCTTCCACCTTGTTCCTGTGTCAAAACCGCCAATGCACATCCTTCACTCTCACTCACAAATAGTCTAAAGATCTTTTTATAGTTAGGAGTGCCTAAAACTGGCGCAGCACACAATGCAGCTTTCAATTGCTCAAACGCTTTCTGACATTCCTCATCCCACTGTAAAGGCATCACTGCATCCTTTTTAGTTAACTTTATCATCGGCTTCACAATCAACGCAAAATAACTGATCCACTGCCGACAATACGTGGCCATGCCTATTACAGCTCTCACTCCTTTTTGAGTTTTTGGAATAGGCATACTAGAAATACTTTCTATGCGTTCTGGTGTTAATCTTCTCCCTTCTTTCGAAAATAAGTAACCCAAATAAGACACCTCCTTCTGAATTTACTGGAATTTCTTCAAACTTGCCTTGTGACCATGGGTCGCTAAGTGTGTCAATAGTAATATAGTACTTTCTTTACAGATCTCTTTTGTGTCAGCAGCTAGTAATAAGTCATCTATGTTCTGCAAGAGTACGCAACCTTCGGGTAATCCTAGCATGTCTAGCTGCTCTTTTAGCGCTCTGCTGTAAATGCTCGGGCTTTCTGTGTATCCTTGTGGAATGCATGTGAATGTGAATGATCGACCTCCTAGAGTGAACGCGAACAGATATCTACTGCTTTTATCCACTGGAATGCTAAAGAACGCGTTCTTCAGATCAACTACACTAAAGTATTCTGCAGTGGCCGGTATCATTGTCAGTATCATTGTGACATCTGGGACCAAAGGGAATTGTGGGTCTACCACTTTGTTTAATGCGCGCAGATCAATTATGAAACAATAGGGTACATCATTGCCTCCTTTCTTGTTAACTGGAAGAATCAGGCTGTTACACGTGCTACCTGCAATTTCTTCAACCACCCCCAATCTCACCTGGTCAGTAACAATACTTTTTAATCCCTTCTCACCTTCAACATAACTTTTATACTGGGGAATTCATGGTAGTGTGACACCTTCTTTCAAAGTTATTTTTGCTGGCTCTATTTTCAAGCATCCTACATCGTTATCATGCATTGCCCACAGACAGTTTGGTACTCTACTTAGCTCTTCTGGTAACGCTTTTGACATAAATTCCGTCACCGGTGCATCGTGAGGCCACATCGTGAGGAACATCCCATCTGCCGTACAATGTATGACTGCCCCCAATTTTCTCAACAAATTTAATCCTAGCAAGTTCTTTCCACAATTTTCTGTCAAAAGAAATGGACACTGTTCCGTAAATGGACCTTTTGTAATGGGGACAGCTTTGGACATGGGGTTAATGACTGGTGTACCTGCGAACCCTACAGAAACATTCTTTTGCCCCGACAGTGGGATCTCCGGAACCAAGTGGTGGTCTATCGAGCACTTCTGTGCCCCTGTATCTACAAGGAAACGGTGCTCCTTATTCCCGACTCTCATTTCTACGTAGGGTCCTCTCTGATTGACGGGAATAGACACTGGTTCCGACCCCTGCCGTGGGCTGTCCTATTGCAAAAATAACACATCGTCCGATGTGTGGTCACCGCTGCTGCTATAATGCGTGTTTGGCTGTGTATCAAAAATATTCCCATTTCCCCCTCGGTGTCCTCCACTCTGATAATTTCTCTGTTGGCCCTGCCTGCCCTGACTTTGGTTCGAAACACTTTGGTTCAATGCCTGGTTCTGTTGCGCTTGGTTTTAACCATAGAATTGGTTTTGAGTACCTCCATTGGTATATCCCTGCTGCTGCTGCATGCTATTTCTGCTTGGGCCGTTTGACCCCTGATGTCCTCTATGAGGCCTTCTCTGACCAAACCCACCTCTATTCTGTAGGTGCGGCCATTGCGCTCGCCAGTGTCCTTCCTCCTTACAGTATGCACATTGATTTACTCCCAATGACAACCCATGCATATTATTCAAATTTCCCCTGCCTTGTGCATTTCCTCTGCCTCTATTGTATCCAATGACCTGCTGCAGTAACACTCCTACTATCGTTCGCATCGCTTCTTTTCTCATCTCCAATGGGTACCCATTACATATCTCACTTCCTTCACTGACGTTCTTTTGTTCGACATCCATCGCATTGTTTCCCCCACCCATACCTGCAATCTTTATTTATCACCTATTTGTCCCGGTACCGGCAAATGCTTTGTACCACCTGAAAAAACTCTCGGCCACGATTTTTGCATATACATCCTCGACGCCTCCTTCCTACCTGTCTTAATACACTCACTACTATATTCAGGTGTAGCAAACATCTCAGCATATCTGTCTTCCATTTCATTTTTCACTTCAATGAGTTTGTGCACATGTTTTCTTACATCCTCATCTTTTTGCTCACTACGTGCTAACTTATTCAAATCTAACAATCGCTGTGGCGGTAAATTCCTAAGTATCTTTTTCCATTCTCCCACCAAAATGTCCCCATGCATTCCAACACTACCTGTCTCGCGTCGCTTCTTCGGTACCCATACAAAGAGGCCAATGCTGCCGTCCCATCGTTTCCTTCTATGTACATTTCTGCCTCTTGCCGTAATTCAATCTTTCTTTCTTTGCTGATCGCGCTTCGAGTTACCCGTCCAAATCCTGTTCCTTCAGCCCTGTCTCTTGTCTCCCCGGTCTCAATTTCAATTTCGGGAGGCGCGGATGGTGCTGAATCTGTCTCTAGAGCGGGAGGTGCGGATGGGACAAGTGACACAGGTGGCATCTGTGAAGGGCCTTCCTGGGTGCTGGGAAATTGTGTGTCCGCGGTCTGCACTTGTGGGAGGGCTCGAGCTGTGGGTGGGGCTTGGGTTAATGCTTGCGTGAGGGAAAGTGCTTGGGCTATGGGAGGGGTACGAGAGCTACTGGTTGGGCCTGTGCAGCCACTACTGGCGTGTTTGGTTTTGATTCTGGTTTTGGGCCTCGACCCGCATTAGTTAACAAATGTTCCATTAATTCGTCTGCTATGTGTAGTTCCCTCTGCGGGTATATTCCTTCTATGTTCATTTGGTCACGTCTTCCTTCCCGTCTTAGACTTGCCGTCCACTCCTCCTCCTCCTTTTATTCTGCTACCTCAAGCTTCGTTTTGTGCCTACGCGCATGCTTCTCTCTATTCCTAAGTCGGAGCATTGCTTCCCTCCTCCAATCTTTGACCGTCTCAAAAGCTGCGGGTAGCACTTTTTTCCTAATCAGCACCCTTTCTAGGTTATCTATCCTCGCAATCTCAAAGCTACCATTAAATGCCCACTGATGATCAGGTTGCTTTCTAGTTTGCCTATGCCAAATTTCACAAAATATTATCGCACCCACACCATATTTTGCATACATGTCATAAGCCGGCGTTCCCCCAGGCGGTGCACTTTGGCCATATTCCAAGGACTGTCTACCGCAGCTGAAAAGCCCCGCTAAGGTGGACAGTACTCCAGGCATGTTTCTTTAACCTTCCCCTTTGGTTAGCTAACCTTTACCTAGACGTTTGAATTTGCAAAATCAACACTCTACCAAAAATCAGGTTTTTATTTGAATCGGGGAATGACTCACCTGATAAAACAAGTCGCCAGTCCTAACGCAACCTCTCCCAACGTCGTGTCTGTGCTTCTCTGGCTTCTGCCTCGTCTCGGGACCCTCGCCTCCTTTGCCCTCTGGCCCGGTACGTCGATCAGGGATCAGATGTGTGCAGATCTGCGGAAGGAATCTCTCCTCACTTCTACAGGGCGCCCCGTACACCTCTTGATCCCGGCTCAATCGTCCCGTCCTCGCCGTTCTTCTGCCTTTACTCCGTTACAACATATACGATGGGGCAAGTGGGGGAGGGTCCCTGTTCGGGCGCCATCTTGAAAGGGGCCCCTAGGGGTCCCTCGTGCTATGGAAACAAGGCAATAACCATACACGAAAAGATGCGCCAGACATGAGGTTTCAAATTCCCAATGCTAGGGTTTATTGCAAGCAAAAATAGTCCCAATTGGCCAATTCTGGTCTCACGCCCCGCAACGTGAGTTTCCTAGACCTTGAAGGACGCAAGAGAGGGAATTACGTACATCAGTTACATATATACAAAATGCATATCATACAATCAGCTATGTCATGTTTAACACCCTCCTTTATTAAGTTTCTTTGAACTCGGGATGACGATGGACATTTCCGACGGGTATGACAATTATGACACTTTCGATGTCTATTCTAGTAACAACGTGCAATTTGGAAAGTGCAGAGGCATCTTTTAGTTGTTGAACAGAACACAGTGGTTCTGTTCTTGGAAGCAAGCTGCACACGGGGGAAGAGCCACATTCCATGCTTTGCTATCTATGAGGTACTATTTGTGTCCTGGGAGCCGACACGCTCTAAAGGGTTTTGCGAAGGGGGGCCGTAAGAAGAGCATAATTCAAGCCTTTAGCTGTTTTATTCTAACATATTCTACCATCGTACGAGACTGGCTGGCAGCTGTGAAGTGGTTAAATGCCCTGCAGCTCTCCCTCAAGGCTACAGAGAGGGAGCGTGGGCATTCCTTTCTAGGCTACTCATGAGGATTTTTCAACAAACTCCTCAGTACCGCAACCTTGCCCTTTTCATATTCAGACAACAATGTTAACAGTTGAGCAGAGTAAGCAGAAACCGCAAGAATTGCAAGCTGCAAAGCAGTTTTAGACAGAAAGCAATGAGCAATGGTTAACAGGCAAAATGGCGATTCTGCTACGTTTAAAATGGCCGCTTGTTGGTCAAGCATAACAGTCTATATTTCTATAATTCGGTGCATAAGACTGTTGGCCTACGGCCATCAAGTTACGTTTGTCATTCAAATGAAGGGTATTTCACTTTTCCAGATCGACAATCGGGCACACATACAACAAATCACCACCGAATCGGCTAGATATGTATAACACACCACTCCAGTGGACACTGGCCACAGGCATAGCTTCCTGAAAACATTTGAATACAGCAAGGACTATGACACATTTGGACATGCTGGTTACATAATTTTGCACCAACTGATACCAGACTATGCCTCAACCCCTCTGACATCAGTATGCAGAGAAGACCTATGAAAATGTTGGCCTTGATGAAGACATAGGGCCTCATTACACGGATGGCTGTAAGGATCGATCGGTACCGGTAAAATACCGGTACCGGTAAATCCTTACCGCCTTACTACAAGGTCCCTTTGCGGGTTGGGGGATTTAACGCCTGCTTTTTGCAGGCGTTAAAAACCAACCCGCAAAGGGACACAGGGAGCTAATTACGGTACCGCAATTTGCGGTTCCGTAATTAGCGACTTCCCCATTCCCATTGAGCCCTATGGGGCAAAAATGGGAATGGGGAAGGGCAATGGTGGAAGGGGGAATTACCGCCCCGCCAACCTTGGAATGGGGCGGTAATTCCCCTTGCCGCCAAGGCGGTGCCGGTATTTTACCGGCATGAACCATGGCGCTAATAGCGCCATGGTTCTCCGCCATCCGTGCAATGAGGCCCATAGTCCCTAGCACTCAAACCATCTCCTGTCTCCTCTCAGCACCCATCCACATGCCTGACCTCATGGGTTGCTCTCTACCGGAGCCTGGCCAGCCTTGATAAGCCTTATTTGGCCAAATGCATACACGCATTCCGATCTTACTCGGTGACCTCCAACACTCTGGGCTTCCGGTCCCTGAGGGCGTTCCCACCACCAGCGCATTGAGACTATAATAATGTTGCACTATATAAATGACAACTACAATGCAATACAATTACATAACATGTCATTGGCTATGATTACAAATGCATTGCAGTGTCTTGCGCACGAAGTTTCACAATACAAGAGTCCCTGCACACATGAATGTAATATTCACCAGTGGGTGAGTATGTTAGTTAACTTCTGCGAAAGTCCTTGCTTATCTGCCTGATTAGTGGACCAGATAAACTTGATTGTAAATTCATTGGGTAAGCACACGCCTGACTATTAATTGTATAAAGCACACAGTAGCAGAGCCAGGAACAGAGGTAATGAAACATTGTGAACAGTGTTTTCCTGCATTGAATCCCTTTGCGCTGCTTTGTGCTTCCTCGCTCTGCTCTGCAGAGATAAGATGGAGGCCCATTCTGCGGCATTCCATATGGTTTCAATTCTTGCGAGCTGTTGCAATTCTGAGGGTTTGCAGCCTGGTTGTGGACAGAAAACAGACATATAGAAAAGGCAACACGTCTACGCGTTGACAGTAAAAATGCCCTGTTAGCATTGTAGAAATAGTTTGGAGAATCCATACTCAACAAATTAAATCAGAGGGCTACTCCGGGAAACGTGCTGGTTTAATAGTAATGCCGCCTAACTCCGAGGAATGTATGGTGTAATACAAAACCCGTGTTATTACTTGGTTGTACGATGCAGCATTGCAAAATGAAAAAAATAAAACATAAAAACATAATATTATATGTCACGCGTCCTATAGATTGCCTCATATTTTTCAAGTGAGATGGTTCTGCGATAAATCTCTACCATGCTAGTTAAACGCCATTACAAAAGCATCTTTAGTGAGAGTCGCACGATAAGCCTCATCTACTGTCCATAAAAAGGTATATGATATTCACTGCGAAACCGATAAAGAATTTATGTAGTCTGAAATGTCTGGTTTATGCACGCATTTTAGCTGTTTATTTGTTCCCATGGGCCTTCTATCTGACAGGTGGTACGGATTGGCTAAGCAAGATTCCTCACAGCAGCGCTCCTACCGCTGTAAATACACCTCGGCTCCTCTGATAAGTTATGGTATAGTTTTAAAACACAGCGAAGGGACACAAACACAAGAAATATTGTTTCTCTGCTTATAACTAAAGTAAGGCGCCCAGAGTGATCACTGCATCACTCACGCATCGATAATGCATCACAATGGTCAATCTTTCAGACTTCACGCTCTGGAGGGTTCCTCTAGAGAACATTGGATTTCCCCATCCTGACTCCCCAGCAGCTGTCATCAAATCTTTCAGACTGTAAGCTCTGGAAGGTTCCCCTAGAGAACATTGGAGTTCCCCACCATGACTCCCCAACAGCTGTCATCAAAGCTTTCAGACTGTAAGCTCTGGAAGGTTCCTCTAGAGAACATTGGATTTCCCCACCCTGACTCCCCAACAGCTGTCATCAAATCTTTCAGACTGTAAGCTCTGGAAGGTTCCTCTAGAGAACATTGGATTTCCCCACCCTGACTCCCCAACAGCTGTTATCAAATCTTTCAGACTGTAGGCTCTGGAAGGTTCCTCTAGAGAACATTGGAGTTCCCCACCCTGACTCCCCAACAGCTGTTATCAAATCTTTCAGACTATAGGCTCTGGAAGGTTCCTTTAGAGAACGCTGAAGTTCCCCATCCTGACTCCCCAACAGCTATTAGCAAATCTTTCAGACTTTAGGCTCTAGAAGGTTCCTCCAGAGAACATTGGAGTTCCCCACCCTGACGCCGCAGCAGCTATCAAAAAATTGAAGAAATCAAGTTTTTCCTCATAGTTTTATAATTGGCTAACTTTAGCTGTGTTACAAAAATAATAATAAAAACTGATAATCTGAAGAGTTCTGGAACCATATTCACAAATCCTGCCAGCCCTAGGTTATGATGAAGAGTGTGCCCATGTATTGTGTATCCATCCGGCTCGCTATGAATGCCCTTTTTAGTCAAATATAGCATCGGGGTTTATTGGGAAGGCCGTTCTGCAAGCATATGTGAAGCACCACACAGTCTTCCATACCCAAAATTAGGACACACAATGATAGTTATATATGCTTTGGGCCTCATTACACGGAAGGCGGTAAGCATGGCGCTATTAGCACCATGGTTGCCGCTGGTAATTTACCGATTCTGCCATGGTGAATGGTGGAATTACCGCCCCATTCCAAGGTTGGCGGGGCGGTAATTCCCCATTCACCATTGGCCCTTCCCCATTCCCATTGAGCCCCTATAGGGCTCAATGGGAATGGGGAAGGCGGTAATTACAGTACCGCAAATTGCGGTACCATAATTACCTCCAAGGTCCCTTTGCGGGTCCCGTCTTTAACGGCTGGTAAAACCAGCCGTTAAGGTAGGGACGCGCGAAGGGACCTCGTAGTAAGGCAGTAAGGGATTACCGGTACCGGTACCCTTAACGGTACCGGTAATTCCTTACCGCCATCCGTGTAATGAGGCCCTTTGACTCACAGAACGCACAAGGATGGAGGGGTGATACCCTGCTGACGCCCGCATAGCCCCATCCCTTTACCTATGTGAGTTCTTGAAGCATATTTTGGGTAATGGCACTTTAAGGGGTGCTAATGGGCCTCATTTCGACCCAGCGGTAAGGGATTACCGGTACCGGTAAGGGGACCAGTACTGGTAATCCCTTACCACCCTACAACGAGTTCCCTTTGCGGGTCCTCCCTTAACGGGCGTTAAGGACAGGACCCGCAAAGGGACCTTAGAGCTAATAACGGTACCACAATTAGCACCTTCCCCATTCCCATTGAGCCCTATGGGGGCTCAAATGGGAATGGGGAAGGGCCCTGATGAATGGGGAATTACCGCCCCCCCGTCAACCTTGGAATGGGGCGGTAATAGCTCCATTCACCAGGGCGGAGTCGGTGAGGTTTGGTTGCACAAGTAGAACAAAGATGTGTGAACCAGAGTATGACTATTTATTTTTGTTGTAAAAGAAAAAACATATTGATTAGTTTAACATACTCAAAAGTGCATAGATAAGTAGAAGATTACATAAAGGAATGTAAAGCATATCTATTTGTTAAGTAGAAGTAAATAAATCATCTATTTTCATGACATGTCTATTTGCAAGAAAAACATTGAGGTAGCAACGTTGAGGTCAGTACGCTCCAATGTATGCGCTTCTATTGTATAACTCAGTGTTATACATGTACTTTGATAGCTCCTAGGGTGGATGATGTTTTCCATTAAGCCCTCAATGCAGTCATGGAATTAAAATATTCAACACCATATGTTGCTCGCACTGTATTTCAATTTGTGTGTAAACTGACTCCTTGTCTATGTTTATTGTAATCTACCCATGATTTTAATGGTCATTAGCACCATGGTGGGGGGGTGCAAGCCAATCAGGTGGCTAGGAATGTGGGCTTGAACCACTGGTGAAAGTCTGCGTTCCATGCTGCCTGATGTCTGGCTTCCCGCGTCGCCATCTTCCCCCACGCTATGTCCACTTTTTTATTGCATTTTTTTCATCCTCCCCTACTTACCTTATTTCAGTGGCGGCGGGTGCTGCCGCCACATCCGCTCCTTCCCCTTGCCTCCTGCAGGCCACCATGGAAAGAAAAGAGGGGCTCTGTTCGGAGCCCCGCCTTCCCTTTCCTTGGCGTCCATCTTTATAAAGGATTTTCCTTTGTTCAATAGGATGTATGCGGCGTACCGTTGAATGAAGAAAAATACTTTTTTCTAGCAGGCCGGGTTACCGCTTTGGTAGCTTGAGGTTGACGGCCCGGAACCCTCGTTAATGGCCCTTGCTTCACTCAGGCCATTAACTTGGGCTGCCCGGCCGTCTCCCCCATTCCAGCCCTTGGAACGGGGGCTTAACGCCACATTACCTCTCCACTATTTTTGTGAGCAATACAAACATTCTCTTCATAATTCTCATCATTCATGAGGCAGACACATAACATGTGTGGACCAACACCAAGTCACTTTCTGATTCTTTAAGATAAATGGACAATTCTTAATTCACTGAATAGAGAGGTACACGTCTAATTGGGTGTAGTGCCCACGACTGTAGTGGTTTATCGAAGATGGTACGAATAGTTTTTAATCTATCTCTAATATTCTCTATACCTCTGTCCTAGGAGAAAGACTTATGTCCTTTGGCTTTCACTATCACATTTTTGTTGATGACACTCAAATATTTTTCTCATTTCCCTCCTTAGCCCCAGCCATCTTGGAATGAATTACTCACTGTCTCACTACAATATGTCTGGGTGGCTCTCTGCTGCCTCATGCTAAATGGAAGTTATCTTTCATCCAGCTTCCAATGCCATTTCTCCTTTCCACCGCCCTCTCCTATATCCTTCCCACCTGACCTTCTCACTGCCTGAACAAAGGCTCGCAATTGTAGGGCCCTCTTTGGAAGCAACCTACAACTGCAACAATTCACCTCTACCAGTGCCTTTGCTTTGGCTATTGACCTTCTCAACATTCGGAAAAGTGATCCTTTCCTTACTACCCACTCTTTCAAAACTCTAATCTCCGCTCTCATGCTCACCAAACTTGACGACTCAATCCTGCTCCTTGGCTTCCTATCTACTCTTTCCTCCTTCCCGACAAACGGGGGTCATCAAGAGTTGGGCGGTAAACCCTTAAATGTGGTGGTAACTCTATTACTGCTGCATTTAAGGTCCGCCAAATCACGCGTTTGCAGTATTTACCCCCAGCTCTGAGCTTGGGGGAAATCCGCCGGGAATTTGCCAATTTTTCTCGCTATTACGGCACGGTAATACCGCCGATGGTAAACACTCTGAAAATTCCCCATTAGGTCCAATGGGGAATGGGGAATTCCCAAATGGGCCCAATGCGTAATGAGGAAGTACTGTTCAACCAAACCCTTCATCGGGCGCTAACAGCGCCGGGGGTTTGGTGGTAGTGCTATTATCAAGAATGTTATAGCAGCAGAAATACCGTCAGGATACCGCCCAACTCGTGATGAGGCCCAAAGTCCTCAACTTTTCTCCCTGCACTCTACAACCTACCCAGATGCTCCCCCACTTCTACCTACTGACAAAATGCTGGTTGTCTCTCCATGCACAATCACTTGATTTTCAAGTCCCTGCTCCTAGTCTGAAAAGCTATTGATGGTCTTGCTCCTCAAAACCTGTCTGATGGTATCTCTGTTTACTCACCCTCTTGTTCCCTCCAATCTGCCTATGCACTCAACCTCAAAGTCCCATACCCTCCCTGTGCCTTCTCTTGCTTCCGTTCTTTCTCCCTACTCACCCAGCTTCACTAGGACAAACTGCCCTTTAGCGAAATCTATTTGAAAGAAAAGGATGCAATGAAACAAAAACAACAGTTCAAAAACAAACATGTGAGCTGCAGCCTGCACGCAGCATCTGAAAAACAAGCATTTGGAATGGCAACAGTTTGGGTTTATGTGTAGGAGTTGGAAAGGTACTTTCCAGGCACAGCTGTAGTGGTATTATCTGGCTATTGATGGTAGCAGGTGCAAAATGGTGCAAGTACCTGGGCATCTAATAGCAGTCCCAGGCAAATGCCTAATACTTAAACAATGCCAAAACTGTTGGCTTTGCCAATGCTTGTTTTCAACAGGACATCAGTGATTGACTTGGCATAGTGCATATAAATCGAGTGGCAGAAGTAAGGACTGGTTAAGTCATTTTTATTACACCCACATCATATTTACAGCTCCAATTAAGTCATTAACATTTTGAAGACTGCTTTGAACAAACACTGGCAGGTACCTTGTGTGCAAAGTTAGATGCTAAGGCTTGATTAAAGCAAGTTCAAAGAATTCCCATGAGGAGGTGTTTTGGGTGGGGAGGGGCAGGATCTGGGTGGGAATGACCATAGGGATTAGCATTGCCATATTCAGTCAATCGGTGGGCAAATAACTAAATAAAACCTACATGCTCTGTGTCCCTCTGCATTGCCATATCTCCCTATTGGTACTCTAATGTAATAGCTGTGGCTTATAGGAGGAATACGTGCCAACTAATAGCCCAAACTAATGACATGTGTGAGAAAATGTGTGATGTTAACAGGCCATCTACAACAAGAGTATATTGCCAAAATTATATGACCAGGCACAATCAGAAATGTTTGTGCTACATGGAAGAAACCTGCAATCTTTTGTTAACTGCACAATTGTCCAATCTGAGATGATGGGAAAACCTGTTATAGGAGATGCAAAAAAACGAATTTTGGGAATCAGCTTTGTAGTAAGAAACATACAAAGATATCATAAATAGGATGTGACTGGAGTTTGGTTTTAAAGAGAAAGTTATAATGCTGCCCGGTTTTGTGGAAATGTAAAATATATGTGGGGGAAATAAAAGGACTTTCAAAGGCTGCATTTGTGAATGAAGCCAGCGACAGGGTCTTTGCAGCCAAATTGCATTCCCTCTCACAGCAAGAGCAACAGGAAAGGGGGTGGCCTGCGTTCCCATGTGAAAGGTGTGGAAACTGGCTTTTGAAGGTCACCTTAAAACCTGATGGTTCTGCCTGGAATTGGTTCTCAGGAAGTCAAGCCGTTAAAGCAAAACAAATGTTCCACATTTACAACTTCCATGTGTCTCTGAGTGTATGCTAAACAACTTTAAAAAAAATACAATACACTTGCTCTTGGAAGCAGTGAGCAGTGCCCCCTCTCAAATAATCTGATCTGCAGATCAGCAAAGCAGTTCTAGAAGGAAAGACTTCATTCATTTGGAGACTGGGCATCTGCCTCAAGTGATAGAAAAGTCATTTAATCACTCAAAAGGAGCAGGGTTAGTTGGTAATTGACCATGATCATAGCCCTCTGAACCATACATCAAAGCCCTTTTGCTATGTCAACCAAGTTTCTCAGGAGTCATGAATGACCCCAGTTCAGAGCTCAAAAGAAACAGACACCATATGGCTGTACCAGCGAGGAACTAGTATGTCATTTCTTATTTGGATGCATCCCTTTATATGCAAGAAAATAATGGACTATGTGAAATGCATTCATGAAATCAAATTATCGCTTTTAACTATTGGTTGGCAGGTCCTATAGACATAATTTAAAACAAATTCAGGGTGATAAGCTCTATCTGCTGAATCTAAAACTATGTTTTTGTGATGTTATGTTCATTATGTAAATTGGGCAAATGTGGATCTTGTTACGCAGACACAGTATGTGCCTTGATTTATGAATCCTATTGTCCATGCTGGGAAGCCTGTTATTGTGAGATGGAAATATTTTTGTATAAAAGTGTTTGATGTACAAATGTAAGAATCTGTAACTCTTCAACCATATATCGAAATGAAAATGATATTATTTGGTTCACCTAGGCAAGAGATATCTGATGAACTGATTAGTAACTTGATCACTTCTGAGGAACATACTGTTCCAGGAAACTACAATTGTTTTAGGTAGAATTATCCAAGATGACATTACATCAAATGTGAGAGAAACTGGCTATGAAAGTCACTGCCATCAGGCTGCCCTCTTCATTAATAAGCCAGATGTTTACAGAGGGGATTGTTTAGTGTGATGTTATTGTTGAACAATCTCTGATCATACAGACACTGAACAATTAGATTACAGCAATTATACCCACCGCTAAAGGGAGTGGTTTCTGACCTTTCAAAGTTCAGACCCATAGATTCTAGACACACTCCCTCAATAACCCGGCTTCCTGATGGAGGGGAAGAAGGAGAGAAAAGAGAATGTATAATAACAGAAAGGAGAAGTGAATAAGCAGCTTTCCTTTGGACTCATATTACTAGTAGCACACAAGAAGAGATGCTTACCTGGAGCTGACCATCCAGGCCTTCTTCAATGGAAGAGACAACAGACAAGCCCAAAACAGAAAGACAGGAACCAGATTGTGGAGGGAAGCAGATCCCATCTTGCTGACCTATACCCAACTGTTCCCATAGGGGATAATTGCACCAGTCCTTAAGAGGGTACTCACCTTTCTGCGAGACAGCCAAAAGAAATTCATATGTAAGTATAATATTAAGGGGAAATAATCCTGAGGTAAGCAACACTCTAAAAGGGAATAGATTAAATCCCATCCCTTTTATTAGTGAAAGTGCTGAGGGGTGGCCTATGAAAATTAATTAGACATACAGAGGAATTAACACATATTTTAGAAGTTTATATGCTTCAGGTATTATAGATATGATTGAATAGGGTGGCTCATGTGTAAACTGGGAGATCCCCTGTCTCCTTCTCTGTGTGATGATCAAACACAAAAGAAGTGCTCTGGGAGTCAAAAGGATATCTCACTGTGTGCACACATAGAGAAATACGGTAATTAAAGTTGTGTCCTGGTTATATCACCAAGCAGTGATCTGTTACTGGTGCTAATCCATTCAAGACAAAGGGGAAAGGGTCATTAACGGTTGCTCATTTGCCATCTTAAATGTCCATTGAAAATGACAAATGTACATTGTTACATCGGAATTCAATAGAAGCACCACTGAAGGAAATTTAGACAACATATATTTATTTTGTGAGTGATTGAAATGCGGAAATGTTAAGTAGCTTTTCTTACAAAACTGTTTGAAATGTTGACATGAAAGCTCTTTCCATAGTCTTCATTTATTTTTCAGCCCATAGTGCATCGACCAAATTAATAGATGGCAATGTCTGTGTTTGCAAGAACACATTCAAGTTATTATAGCTTAGAAAATTGATGTGAACAGTGTATTGATCATTTTTAATTGAAGTTGGAATTTCATAGATGCATTTATTAAATTTACATTGATTCAATTAATTATATTTATTTATAAGTAGACCTTATGTGCAACCCTGTGTGTTTCTTACCCGAAAGGGGAGAGAGGCTGTAGGGAATAAATATTGTTGCCTGATATGGGATTACTTCAAAATTCCCTCAAAGTAATTGTAACACAGTAACTAGTTGTAATCCAATTGAAACATCCTACAGCGTTGGCGATCAAAGCCAGCCCAACATTGACTCCCTTCAAAGTGTGGCTTCAACTTCTTGTTAAAGTGGGAGCTCCCCTTGCCCTCTCTGCCATCCTCTCTACCTGATTCCACCACTGCCTTCAGTGAAGCTTAATAATGTATTTGTGTATGTTTCAATAGTACTCCTCTTTCGTTCGAAGCTCTTTTCCCCTCAGGTTTACGTTAACCTTTCTAAGTCATAAATTATCAATTGTTTCTGTTTTATTTTGTCCCTGGTATATGCCCCACATTTTACATGCCCATAAACTAGCTTGCCTTTCTGCTATTGTACACCCTTCTTGGGAATGCCTCCACCATCTGTAAATGTGTTATTGTAAGTTATTTATTTTTTGAAAATTGAAGATGAGGCAAAAAGAGACACGTGTTTTGTTTTCACTTCTGTACAGATTGTATTCTCCATTGGGATAAGTATGCCATGTTGGGTCAGTCTTAAGATGTCCTGTTTTGTAAGTTGTTTCCCTTTTCCTGTAATTTGGAAGATATGATCAAGCCGTTAATTGATTTTCTTGGTTTATTTTGTAAATGTATAGCTTGTACTTTCATGTGATTCAGGAGGGTGCTGTAAAAAAAAACTTGCATTTGAATATTCATTTGTTGTGATATAACAGGCAATATGGCAAATTAACTATTTGCATTTTTTCTCTATGTCAGAATATTTTGGGTGAGAAATAGACATTTGTTTGCTGTGTTGTAAATAGATTTGATGGCCCCAACTTTGTAAAAATATGAATACTTAGAACATTGCTGAATAATGGCTTAGGTTGCCTATTTATTTTATCAGAACCAATAGAACCAAATAATCTATGTTGGTAAATATTGATGTATCTGGAAACACATCACCTCAATTCCCAGAGTGGGGTGTGTATAGCCTCCCATGATTAATAAAGTTTGAAGAAAACTACAGAGCCTCCTTACCGCATTGTTTTAAACTTGTTGAAATGAATAAGCCAACTTGTTGAGCAAGTTTCACATATTTTTAATTATTTTCAAGTGTTTGCATGTTGCATTGTGGGACATGTAGGTCTGAGATAAAATTCTAAGGATGCAAGAAAAATGTACCGGACATATGTTGTGCATCCCATAAGCCTGCATTCAGCACCAAGACAACCTCCGCACTCCATGGTGGAGTTGGAGCTCGGCTGAAAAATAATGCCTGCACTGGGACCACCACTTTGTCTTGTCTGTGTCTGTGGGCAGCCATTTGGGAAATGGAAATGGGCAGCTCCATTGTGTAACCCTTCGAACCACCGTGCATCCATTAAATTCCTGTCCACAGGCGTCCCGCCACCTGGAGTTCAGAGCCAAGGCACAGACAAGGCAGGTTTTATTGGACCTTGTTATGGCTTGGAAGCTCCTGTGACACACATTTGCCCCAATTACCCTCTCCATCCATTTTCCCATTAATGTAGAACTAACACGTGAGCCTCTTTTCCACAATCTGTGCAATCACTTTAATAAACATCCACCAATCCATATGCCAACTCTACCTTGTAAATTGCATTTCTCAGTTTCCTAGTTCACTGTATTGTCTTCATTTATGTTTCTTGGTCGGCTAAAATTATTTGATTTCTTAAATTGCATTTCTTAGGCATCTAGGACTGTCCTTTCTTCAATTGGATTTGTTGATAATCTAGCACCCCTCGATTTCTTACATTTAATTTCCTGGTCACCTCTGGCCCTCTGGCTTCATAAAATGCATTTATTGATCATTTAGGACCCTTTGATCACCATTACTCCTTGCCTATCATGGCCCTTCCAATTCTGCACCTCTTCCTCCTCAATGTTCTGTCCATCTCTCTCTCTCGTGGTATCCACCCATGTCATGTCGCTCCTTCACTTCGGGCTCCTCTTCCCCATTCTCTCCATCCCCATTATTCAATCACCTCTGAAACAACACTCAGGGCCTCATTACGAGATGGGCTGCCTCCCATACCGTGTCCGAGTCCGGTCTTGTTCAATGGGGACTTACCGGTGCATTCCGACCCTGGTGGGACCGGTAAATCCCCATTGAACAGACCATTCATCATCCCATTTGAGCCCCTACAGGGCTCAATGGGAATGGGGAGGGCGCTAATAATGGGCTCGCGAATGGCAAGCATGTTATTAGCACCCTGGTCCCTTAGTGGGACCCGTAAGGGACGTGTGGTCAGACCACATGTTCCTTACGGTTCCCTCCAAGGGACCTCGGAATCGGGTGGTAAGGGATTACTGGCACCGGTCTCCTTACCGGTGCCCGGTATCCCTTAACGCCCGACTCGTAATGACACCCTCAGTCTCCTCCTCTCACTCCCAACCCATGCACTTCAATCTAATCTGCCCTACCTGCATCCCTTCATCTACCCCAGCAGTACCTTCTTTTTGTTTTTTCCCCTTTTGATGACACCCTGGGTCTGTAGAATGCCCAACCCCTCTGTAGAAAACCTCATTTTTCATGAATCATTTGGATTCCCATCATTCAATCTCTCGGTGGTGGTTGTCAGTAAAATTATTTTCCCCCAATGGCATAGTCACATCTTTGCAACCTTTCACACAGAATTTGCCTCTTTCTGTAACTTCCTTCATCACTCCAAACAGGAAGTGGTGTTCGTCTCATTATCAGGATGGACACACCGTCAACAATATTTCCACTGTCTGGTTTTATTTTCTCCTCCTTCGAGCATATCTCAATCCAACTTCTCACTACAATCCTTCTTACTATTCTCATAGTTTACCATACACTGGGCACAATCAACCTCTTTATCTCTAATATTACTTGAAACACTCCTAGATGATGTTTCTGTCATCATAATGATTGACCTCTCCAATATGTCTAAAGCCCAACAGCTCTATCTTGAATCCAATCTCTTTGCCAACTAATCAGCCTATGTAACCTTAAACCTACCTCCAAGATCACTCTCTCAATCTCATATTCTTGTCTTCCATCCTGGTATTCTCTGCCTCTACAATGTTTCCATCCTCCTCTGACCACTCTCTATGTCTCCCCCACTCTGCCAGTCTCCTAATGCATCTATAGCCAAACCAAAATTCAAGGCCCGGTTCATTTTCCCCTACCTTGACCAAGTCAACATCTTGTTTCAAGCTCCCTCTCTCTCCTCCGCTTGTTCACTCCTTTACTGAAGTCAGCTCTCTTCTGTCTACCCCCCTCAATAGTCATCACACTGCCTGCTCATTTACCCCTTCCCATGGTATCCAGTCAAAATATCTGAAACAAAACAGAGTGGTACATGTCAGAGTGGACAAAAACACTGGAAAACACTATGATAATTAATTAAATAAATAAAGGGCAGTCGGGTAAAGGTGTGGCAATTTAAGGGTTGGAAAACAGGGGCCTTGGGTTGGAGGACCCCCCTAAATTAAAAAATCAAACATAAATGTGTGTTTTTGGTATTCTTTCCACTATTAAATTTACCACTCTGTTGTAATTGTGGTCAGTAAGATCACATATAACACTTCCCATCGGCATCCTCAACCCTTCATCCCAACCACCATTCACCTTCTGAGGACAACAATGTGTCCCTGTTTATGCCTTTGGCTCAAAGACCAATCCTCCACTCTTCTCACTGCCTACATGGACTCTACTGGCTCTTAACACAACTCTCTATACAGGCAAATGTCCTTCTTACACTAATCTTGTCTCACATTTCTTCTCACACCCTTACAAACTATTAAGGAATCTCCAGGCCATGTTTTCCCTCCCTATGGGCCCCTCCAGTTCCTCCTCTTGCTCCAAGGATGGATTTGCCTCCTACCTCTCTGCTAAAATCACCAAAATATTGGACACCTTTTCCACTCTTCTATCTCCCCCACCTGTAAGGAAGGCATGGCATCAAACAGTAAGAAAGACACAGCTCAATGCTGTTTATTAAACTTTAATTGGGTTTGAAAAACACCTATCTAATCCTAATTCTAAAGATGGGAGCGAGCTACGACCATAAAATAATAATAACTCAGTCCCAGTTGAGTCTGTCAAAATAAAACGGCCTATACTAATAAACCTATTGCCAATCCTTACTTCTAAATACAAATAGTGTGGTTAACAATGTTATGCAAAAGAAAAGTGTTCATGAAATGATATGTCAGGATATTCAAGCCATTGGCTTCCCTTGCCCACGTTTTCAGCAGGGGATAAATCGGCATACTCCAGCTTAGCACATTCTCTGGATTCTCTAGCACGAGGATGCAGTTCTAAACCTCAACATCAGGGTCTTCTGTGCCAAAGTCTCTTTTCCATTCAAAGTCTCTTATTTCAGAGGGCCTGATGCAAGACAACAAATATTAAAGTTACTTTCTTCTTAGGATTTCACATATACAACTTCTCTGACATTTTACTGTTCACCCCTAGTCACCCTCTGCTAGGTTCAGACCAACTTTAAAACAAAACCTTCAACTTGTCTCTCTCCGCCGGACTCGGACCAAATTGATCTACTTTTCCAAACTTTCTCTACTTCATCAAAATCAAAGACTTTCGACTATGCGCAGGATTTTGCTTGACCCGTCGCAGGACCACTTTAATTCACAAATACTTGTTCTTTTCTTGATATAACCTTTTTATCACTTTCGCTTTTGCCACTTCTCAGTTAGATCTGGGGCTATGCTAATTCTGGGACTGTCGGGACTGGGGGCTAGCTAGCCTTTTTGGGTATAACCCCTGAGCTTCTATCCGTGGCTGCAACCAAAAGACCCGGGGCTATAGCCACCACAGCCCCCCCTTAGCAACGCCTCTGATGCAGACTACTGCATATCTGTTTCACCATTATTAGGAACCATCAGTGCATTACAGTGTGACATCCTTTTGGTTGGAGCATTAGACAGGGTCTGACTGCGGTATAACATTGTCTCGGGCACCAATGAAAACGTTGCCCACAGTTGCAAATGGCAATTCATTCCTTTTGAGACAGGCTGTTTGTGTAGTACCCAAGGGGGAGGTGTCTAATAAAATGTGATGCAAATTGTGCATTGTAAATAATATTAATTCAAAAACAGTGATTAAAACTACTAGCTTATCAAACTGGCCCACATGGGCCCAAGATATTGCCCACTTTGACTCAACAAACTGGCCCACACTAGCATTGTCTGTGTTATTTTTAGAAAACTTGAGACAAGTCATTGTTGGTATAAAAGGCATGGGGAAAAGACTTGCACCTGAAATGTGAAAGTAGAATAAGCAATTTAAGCTAAAACAAACATGCCCCCCCACCCCCTCCGTCCCCCTAACCATTAGCCATCACTGGAGGTTCACCTCCAGCATTTTAGCTAATTTGCATGTCCATAATTCATTGCTCATGTAGCTCTGAACTGAAGGTGAATTTCCAGTGATAGCTATTGTGTGACAAAATACTGGGGTCAGTTGCATTCATCACCTTGACCAGAAGAATGACACATGGACTAGCAGTTAACATAAGTGTGGGCGGGGCTTCATTGTGAAAGAGTGATTCCACATCTCGATTAATGAAAATATTTATGCAAGTTGGCAATCCTATCAGTTCCTTTTCAGTATGTGGTCTGGGCCGTGGCCTAATACTGTTTTCTCGGCTATCAGGATGATAAACATTGTAGATTGTTAAAAGATGGAGTTGGTCAGCAAAGATCATTCCAGGTCCATTTTCTCAATAACAAGCCAAGCATGCAAGCAGATCTGGTGTATATGTTACTGCTACATTCAAGATATCAACTGCCCAAGATAACGACTGTTAATCATATCAGCACTTAGAAACTCCTGGGTATTAAGCGCTTTATAAATAACCAATCATATAATTATAAATAACCAATCATTGCCTACAGGAAACTGTTGTCTGTGAGCCCAGTACTTAGCATTTTCCCAACCCATTTCAAGTCTCTTAAATAGCAAGTGTGAGCATACATGCAAACTCAGTTTAATTAGTTTGGCTACATTCAAGATCAAGATGACATCTACCCTATTTATGGGGAACTGCAGTCTGCCTATGAATGATATTGAAAGGTGTTCCACATAGCCTATGTGTGAAGTGACAGTACAGGTCATTATTTTTTGGTGAACTAGATGACGCTCTAGCCACCGCTGAGATGGCAGGCCTCATAATAACTTGCAACCTTGGAGGGAGCCGATATTAACTCAAACAGCCTGTCAAGTGTGTAAGAAAATGTAGATATACGAAGATTAAAGTCTCAAAGAATGTTGATGGGATATGCAATTGCAAGTGAATTCAAATGTAAGTGTATACTGATTTCAGAAAGACTAGGCCTTTATATCCAGTACCAGGCATCATGTAGTTTAGAGATTAACTCCATCCTGAATGATATGCTTGAAGCTAGGATGGAAAAATTAACATGGCAATTAATGCTGTGCTTCCTGACACATTTTATATTCTGCTGACTTAGCAAAGTATTTAAAGCGCCACAGGATACTCCTGTGTTATAAACAGAAGCAACTTCAAAGACATGATGATAAGAGCATGTGAGAATTATATAACGGGTGCACATCTGTGCTGGTTATCTCTTGAAGACTGAATGAGTGACCCTATGTCTCCAAATAGAATATCTTTGTGCTAGTTGGTTGGAGCACAATCCCCTTTAGTCATGAATCCAATGGAGTCATCACGGATTCCCCAGCGGTGATGTGGCCAGGGGACGGCAGCCACGACCTGATCCTGATCCTGGGGGTGGTTTATGAGGGAGGATCACAGGGGATGAGACTATTACTAGGGAGATGTTGTGACTTAATTGGAGAAGACATGGTATTCCCCCCTTTTCCATGAGGAAGATCCTCTAAAACCCAAGTTTGTAATGGCCTATTGGCATTCAGGTCAGGCCTCCACATTTGACCCAAACACCCACAACTCACAGAAGCACTATTTGTTTCTGAAATCCCTGAGAAAAAAAACATTTAAGAGTTAAGAGTCCAATGACATCCACGGTCTCCAACTCACATTAGCACTCAGGTACTGAGACGAGGAGGAGGATGAGGGAGTGTGTGCAAAGTGACAGGAGCTTGAAGTACAACATGCAGGCTAGTTGTTTTCCCAAACCTTCAGTGCGGGGGACATTTAAAGATGGCACCCACACTATTGGATTGAGCAGTGCAGGAGAGGATGTGGAACACCATGCTGAGGCTCCCGAACACGAGACACATGGGCAGGTGTTGTGGAATCAAGAGGACCATCATAACAGGAGGAGAGATGCAGCGTACAAGCAAGAATGGCTGTGGAGATGGCGGGAGCCATGCAGGAGCTCCTGGTTGATGGGCCGCTCGAAGACAGCATTCCCCAGTCAAGGCCGCCAAAGAAATCCGGCGTGTGAACGAAGAGGTGTCTGGAGGAATGTGGAAAGGGTGTGAAGGAATCACACCACAGAGGTGCGAGCCGAGTCAGAGACACTGGAAGAAGCCGGCGAGTGTGCCCAAAACAGCTGGGACCCCGGGACATTCCGACAAGCACGGCAGCAAGTGTTTGGGTGGTACAAAATTGCTAATGCAGAAAATGGTCCCAAATATTTGAAAACAGTCTAGGCAAAGTACAAAGGCAAACCCCAATTGCCAATATGGGGGAGAAGTTTGAGCTGAGCAAAGGTTACCATAGGCAGATATACCAAGCACCTCACGGTATATGCTATTGTAGTATAAGAAACAAACTTTGAAATGCATAATGTGTCCTGGCAGGCAAGTACACAAGGCAGCAGGAGTGGTTTAAAGATACCCGACAGGAGACAATACCAGGTTATCTGAAAGAACCATAAAAGAAGTTCTGGCAGGTGTATACAACAGGCAGCTGACATTGTATAAAGATACCTGGCAGGCAAGTATACCAGGTGATCTGCAAGGTAACAAGTAACACTACATAAAGACTGTTACAGAAGTATTGTTTAAACAAGAACGTTTGTGAATCCAGTGAAGACACAAAGGAACTGTTATCTAAAGATACATTTTTGCCATCACATTTGAGAATCCAGGGGAGAGGACCAACCTCTGGTCTGTACCTTGGAGAACATCTTCCATTGGAATCATTCTTTTTTGTATTTGTATTTGTATTTTATTTATTTGTAACGCACACCGGCCCCAAAGGCATCAAATAACCAATCTGGGCACATATCTTAGAGAGCAGAGTTACAGTTAAATACAAGAGACAGCAATAAGTGGCTCAACCAGCTTACAAACAACATGCCGGTAAAACTACAATATGACAAGATTAAGTACACAATAATAAGCTGTCAGCATGTACAGTCGGGAGACAAATGACTAGCTTGGGAACTAGGATCACGCAAGAGGGGGAGGCTAGCAAAGACAATATGAAAGCAATAAGTTAGGTACAGGAGATATATACAATGAATCATACAGCCAATTAAGGACGCTAACTCTGTTACAGAGTGCAACATGAATAACAGCGAGGCAGTGTCGGAAATGGAGTGACGAGTATCTGAAATGTTTTGTGCAGAGAGCCATCATTTGGTTTTATTCTTGAATAGTTGGAAGGAAGGCTCAGCTCTGATAACGTTGGGGAGATAGTTCTAGAGCTTTGAGGCCAGGACGGGGAAGCTCTCACCACCAGTTTTTTGTAGCTTAAATCTGGGAAGGGCCAAGCTACGGGCTTGGGCCGCTCTCATGGGGCGGGTAGAGGTGTGAGGTGTGAGATGGTTGACTAAGTAAATGGGAGCCTGGTTAGACAGGCATTTGTGAGTCAAGGCAAGATATTTCAATGAGATTATGTGCTTAATAGGAAGGCAGTGTAGATTGCTTCTGTGGTTGGAGATGTGGTGGTTTCTTGGTATGTTTAGTGCCGCTCTAATGGCATTGTTCTGGATGACTTGCAGTTTATTAAGGTTAGATTGACTGGTCCCTAAATAGAGGGTGCTGCAGTAGTCTATCTTGGACATGACAAGTGTTCTGGCCAGGGTGATGCAATTGAGAGTGGTCAGGAATGGTCCACATGCAGTAATAAGTTTGCATGTATAGGCGGATGCTGACCTAACAGCATTTTTTTTGTCTGCACAAAGATAGTGTGGAGTCAAGATAGATTCCTAAGGTTTTGGTATCCTTCAAAATGTTGATGATGTTGCCATCAATGATGAATGACTTGAAAGATTGATCAAGTTTATTAAGACGTTGATGGGAACCCAGGATGAGGAGTTCTGTCTTGTCATCGTTGAGGCAAAGTTCGTGTTGCGCCATCCATGCCTGAATGACCATGTAGACGTCGTTCAAGGATTTGGTGTCGTCTGCATAATCACTCGGAATGGGGATGAGTAACTGGGTGTCATCAGCATAATTAGTGTATGAGTCACGTAGATAGTCAAGTACATCGAATAATGGTTTAGTGAACACATTATAGAGTGTAGGTGACACACACAAGCCTTGAGGAATGCCGCAGTAAATGGGAGCAGGGCCCACAGAAGCTGACGGGGAGAAAACCTGCATGGATCTGTTGCTTAAAAAAGAACTGCTCCAGGCAGTAGCAGAGTATGAGAAATGGGCGGCAGATATGAGGTGCTGGCAAAGGATTCGGTGATTGACCAGATCAAAAGCAGCCGAAAGATCTAGTAGTATTAGTAAGGCTAGTTTCCCATTGTCTTTCAGTATCTCAATCTGTGTTTGAGGTCAATAAGGGCAGTTTCTTTCCCATGCCTGGGGCGGAAACCAGATTGTCACAGAGCAAGGAGGTTGCTAAGTAGAGGGATAACCCACGAGTCCTTAAGGTTGTCCGGGACAATACCTGTTTTGAAGGATGAGTTTATGAAAGCAGTGATGAATGGGGCTAGATCGTGAGCAGCTTCCTTAACAATAGTGGCTGGGCACGAGGCACCTTGACAGTTGGATGGTTTAATTCTGTTAATGATACATTCCACTTCAGCAATAGTGAGTGGAGAGAAGGTGAATGGTTTAATATTGGGAATGGCCTGAGGTATGGCACTCGAAGGAATGTTTTGCGGCTTGTCTGTCTGTAGGCAGTTTTGCTTGTCTTTGATTTTAGTTTGGAGGGTAGCAATTTTGTCCAAGAGTGCTTTCTGTATGTTCGCACACCATTTGCTATCTTTAGTACAATTATCAGTAGGAGTAGCAGGTGATTCAAGTTCCTTCAGAATCTTAAACAGTTATTTGGTGTTTGAATCAGCTTGCGTAATACAATTGTTAAAAGTATCTTTTTTAGCCTGGAAGATGGCTTCTTTGTAGTTGATGGAAGCTAAGATGAGACCATCCTTGTGGGCATAAGAAGGAAGGCTTTCCAGGTTTCAGTGATGCGTTTTTCTTTGCCGAGACTCTCAGCTGTGGAGTGAACCACGAGTTGAGATGAGCATGTGATTTGGATTTCCTAAGTTTAATAGGGGCGATAGAGTTTAGTGCAGTGAGCATGGCGTGGTTATATGTATCCGCTAAGATCGAAGGGTCGGACATGAATCAGAGACTTTGTTGAGGGTAGGGAGGATAAGAGGGAGTAATTTGTCTCTTGTGTCCCTTTTATTTCTGGTGGGCAGGGCGGGCATAATCGTTGGTTTAGAGCGGTGGACAGCTTCTATATTAAATGTGATAGTATGATGATCTGACCAGTCGCAAGGTAAATTGGTTTCTAACCTGATGTTACAATTGGAATCAGATAACCAATCGAGCGTTCTCCCTTTGATGTGGGTGGGCTCTTGGATATGGTGGGTAAATCCCAAATCAGTTAAAGTATTAGCAAGGACGGTCAAAGGGAGGTCATTAGGATCTTGGAAACCCAAGTTGAGGTCCCCCAGAAGGATGATTTGCAATTTAGTTTTAGATTTGCCTAATAATAGGGGTGTGATCTCATCAACAAAAGATGTAGCAGGGCCGGGCGGTCTATAGATAAGATGTTCGGTGGTCGTTTGGTTGGGAGATATTGGAAGCTTAACCGAGAGTAACTCAGCTGACTGGATCTTTAGGTTAGGCATCACTCTAAGGCCAAGAGAGTTTCTGTGGATGAAGGCAACTCCGCCCCCACTAGATTGTGCAGTGTTGCGGTCGGATCTAGTGATGGAATAGTCTGTGGGTATGGCAAGGGAGAGCAGGGGTCCAGAGGCTGCATCATAAAATCAAGGTCTTGAGTCTTGATAAGGTCAGCAATGTCCAATGCATGTGCAGAGAGGGACCTGGCGCTGGCAAGGGCACCCTGGATCTGTGTATCTTTAGGTGAGGGGGGTGATAGGAGTTTAGTCTTAGGTAGTGATGTGGGGAGTTCCAGATGGCTATGATTAGGAAATGATTATTTGTTCATGGTACAGAGATTCTGAGTATGACTGATAGCACGGGGAAATCTGGAGCCTAGTCTGTTGTTTCTAAGGTTGATTCAGTGTAGGTTTGTTTGCGAAGTGTTCCAACCATAAAGTGGTGGAGTTAAGGTAACGGTTGGTGGAAGTGTGTGTATCGTTAGGCAAAGTAACACATGTCGGGGCCCATCCCACAGTGTTATTTTGAGACTGAAATAGCTGTTGTAGTGGCTGGTTCAAGATGACACTGTTAGTTAAGTTAGTCATCATGACAGTGGGAGTGCTGGAGGAAGAGGAGCTAGGATGCTGCAGTTGGGAAGTGTGTATAAATGCCCAAGCTATGCTGGTTAGGAGTAAGAATAGCATGTTGAGGGGTAGCACTAAGTTACCCAGGCACATATTAATACATTGTTTTGGCATATTCATGTAGAGGCATCTAAAGGTCTCTAATGGCGCAGTCACGTATAGGCGACTAAAAACATTTGGGCACATTCATGTAAAAGGGAACTAAGATCACTAATGGCGCCATCATGTGCAGGAAACTAAAAACGTTTGGGCACATTCATGTAAAAGGCAACTAAGATCACTAGTAGCACAATCATGTGAAGGCAACTAAAAACAATTAGGCACATTCATTTAAAGGGCAACTAAGATCACTAATGGTGCAGTCATAGACAGGCGAATGCAATCAAATTAGAGAAGCATGTAGTAAAGTCACTAGATGTTAAAGATGTCAAGCAGGAGGAATGAAAGTATGCATAACATTTCTTAAGCAGCAAGCACAGGCAGACGCGAAAAACAGGTATGCACAATTGAGTCATAGCGAGATGCGAGGTGAACAACACGTGATAACGCTGAGGCACGGAGGAGCGTTCAGAGGTAAGTATACCAGTGCCAATTAGGCTAGGTCACTTTATTTGGTACGGACAGAACCCACAATGGTATACCCAAGTGCCTACTGTGGCCAATAGGTACTTTGTAGGCGTTAGGTATTAGGCATAGTAGAGAGACCAGTATGATAGTGTGGCCACGGCAGAGTTACAGAGAGGTTAAAGACAGCATTGTCGTGGCAAACAGGACACGTGCTGCGGTACAATGTAACAGAAGGTTTTTCATCGTGAGGTCAAGAACGTGATGTTAATATTGGTGTACACTGTCAGAGCAAAGTCAGAAGTGTCTTACCAAATGATAGGGGGGCAGTGATAGTATTGGTGAAGTGGGCCTCCTGGCAATCAGCTCTTATGGGGCCTGACAGGCACACGACACGAGTCACGCAGAGTCTGTGGCTAGGGCACCTGGCGACTCTGGACAGGCTCAGGACAGGCGCCTTATGCGAGGTACCTTAGCGATTGGTTCCGGCCTCCGCCTACCATTCAGCTGGTGGGGCGGATAAACACTGCGAGCACCAATGAATGATGATGCTGGTTGAATCACAATGGCTACTTGTTGCATGAAGCCCACAGCGCCATTTTCAAAGGGCCGGAATGCATGTAATCACTGGTGGGAGGGTAGGATAAAGTTGCAGGCGTTCACTTAGACTGATGAAGAAATGCAAGTGTCAGGGCAGGCGAGGCTTGTAATTGCGTTAGTTGCAAGATGAATGCTATCATACAGGATATAATTACCCCAATTAAGTGAACAGGCTTACCTTGATGGCGACGGCAACAGGCCTCTGTACTGCTCCAGCAGCACTGATTGCAGCTCCTGCTCTGACCCCGGAGATGCGTTCTGCTGCGCTCCAATGGGAAGGATGAGTGAATGTACTTATACTTAAAGTTTTGAACACTTTTGCCAAAATCAAATTAAAGGCATTTCCTTCCACCTTTTATTGTTTTCTTTGTATTGTGAGGGCCAGGATAGGACATTTTGGACACAAGGAAGGCTTTTCAGTTACTGACATCTTGGCACAGACAGATGCTTCGTTTTTGGTTTCTAGGTAGGAAAAATCCTCTTTAGAATAGGGTCATAGAGGCATTTTCCCAACCCATTTTTATTTAATAAATATCTTTAACCAAAAACATGACAACTGTGTCCGGCTTTCATTTCTGACCCTTAAAATAAAGACATAGTATTTTCAACTCATTATATTTAAGTCAATGAACAGTAAACCTATAAAAGTTGTTGTTAAAAACAGTTTTGGGATTGTTTGCTTATAGTGAGCTGTACATTCCTGAGATCACCTTCAAGTTCTTCTATTGAGGATTTAATGAACTAACCTCACATGAGATTTGAGTCCTGAGTCTGATTTATGTGACACAAGTCTGTTGAAACTATGTGTAACATTTGAGATGTTATGTGTCAAATTTCACATTGCACCTGGGCTTGTCAGTGGTGGGCTGGATGCATGATGATCCTGGTTTGCCATAGAATTTCTGAGCCTCATAGTCAGCAATGTGCTTCAGGGGACCCAAACCTGCCTGGTTGTGATGGAACCAGTCACAACCATTGTGCTTCTGTGTAGGGGGGGGCAGTTGTGGCCTTCGTGAGCGATTGACTGCTGTTCAGCACTCAGACCTAACACTAACACTCAGCCATTGTACAGCACGCCAATGGCTGAGTGTTAGGTCTTCAGTATGCAAAGCTGTTTCCTAAGACCTAAGGCCAGTCTGGTTGCAATAATTTGGGGCATTCAATGTTTATGGGTTGGTTTCTTTCGTACAAAGGATACATGATGTTGCAGTGATCTAATATCATAACAGCTAATCCTCAGCCACCACTGACCCAATGGTGTAAATCTACGTGCAGCACATGTTTTATTCTGCCTCTGTATTTGCTGATAATTTCTCATTAGGAAATTAATTTGAGGTATAATGATACGACTTAGTCAAGTATTTTGCTAAGATTTCTTGGAGTCTCTCAGGGGCTGTTTGGCTTTCCAGTGCCATTTCCGATTGGTTGATGGGTTCTTTTGTATGGACAGTGGTGTCCATTGGAGAATTTCCATTTTTGAACTCTTAAAGCAAGGCCTGCCATCAATCCTCCAATAGTACATTTTCTATTGCTCCTCGTCATTTCTATGTATTACTGCCATGCTCCCCTAGCCTGTAAACAGAGAATGATGTTGCTGTGGTGAATGTCATTGCAAATAGTTCTATATTTAATGATACAAGTCAGATAGCACAGCGAGTAGCTCCCTTTGACATCTGTGCAGAGCCTGCTGATGCAGGTTCGAATCCCGGCAGCGCTCAGATACCTGAGGGTTTCATAGCGCTAAATAAATGCAAAATTATTATTACACGTCTAAAATTGCGATAAAAAAGTCGTGGCAATGTGGCTGACCAGTGTGGTAACCCACAACCAATTATCATTAGGAAAGGGCCACAGAAGAATTGAGCAGTTTTGACTTGTGATGTGAATTCACAAGTGAAATTACACCGGCCCATATTAAAGAAGTGTCACTAATTCACAGGGTCTGTTCAAGGTAGTATAGTAATATATAATGGGCCCCTCTTGTCAGTTCCTACTAACAAATCTATCAGCGTCAAGGCTGCTGATTGGGTGCTGTGCAAGATCTTAAAATGTCCTTATCTGTCTCCATCAACGTGGATGTGCTTCCTCTAGTGAACCTAAACCTATTATGGAATAAGAGATTCTCTTTAGAGGATTTCTGGAGTTGAAAGTTGACATTTTAGCCACGGCGTTAGCTCAAAAAAGCAGATGTTGCATTGTTTAGTCACTTCTGATGTGTCAGAGTTAACTTGTTTTAAGTGGAAGTGATGTAATTTCGAACATCCTAAACTGCAACGCTGATAAGATACATTTTGCTATGAGCTGATTAACTCCATGTTTTCCTGAGTCCTTATCAAAAGGTTCAAGAGGAATTCAAATCTTGCATGTACCTCTGAGAGACCTTTGGACCCTCATGAATAGGGTGCTTTAAATGTGCCCTGCTTTCTTTTGCCCTTTGCCTTGGCACAGTGGGTTGTGTGGATTCCAATGGTTGGGGGAGACTATTATGTGTGATTCTAGTGGACCACTCTTGTAACCAAAGGGCCTCTCTACAGGGAAACTCTGAATGCAATGCAGTGCGGATCCCAGCAGAGTGACATTTTGCATTGAAAGAGAGAGAGGGCCACCAATGGAGACAAAAATAGTCATGTTTTCTGACTTCCTCAAAAGTGTTGCAGCACTTACACCAGATCTGGCTGAATACCTGATGAGGATTCCCGAAATATATTCTTAAACCATTCAGGGTGCAAGCCCTGGAAAATGCCCTAGGAGGTCTCAAGCTGGGGAACACCAGTGATGCATGTTTGAATGAAAACAATCCTATTATTGGCATTTGAGGTGGTACTCGGCTTCTAACATTCGTCTTTAACCCGAGGGTCTACGCACACAATTTGTGTCAGAATGGAAGCTGACCAGGGGGCAGTCCTGTAGCAAAAGAAGAACGATGGTGACTCAACCCAGATTGTGAGCACGTTCTACTGATTAACATCCAAGACTCCTTTCTGAACTGAGGGTCTGCTGTGTGTGCAAATGTGACAAATCAACATCCCAGGTACCAGTGGTTCAGGGATGAATATCGGTTTCTAAACCATCAATCAACCCCACACCTCTAGTACACCAGAAGGAATCTGAACGGATTGGAAAACATGTGATTTATCAGACCTCCTTGTCCAATTTTGGTAACGTGGACCGTACAGCAGGCTTATCTCCGCAAGGTTGTGGATCGTTGGTTAGTTGCAACACAGCAAAAGTACAATTATTACCCAATGATCAAAGGGACTTTTCAATCAAGGCTGTATGAACATGTCTGCTTTATTATTACTACAGCAGACAGTTCTAGCACACTACAATTGCAACCAACACTGTAAAGGAACACATAGGACAGACAGTTTCATGAAGGAAAGGGATGCACTCTGGATACTGACAGGAGGGTAATTGGTAAAGTAATTGCTCTTATAGTTCAAGATTATTTGGTTTCAACACCAAAGGGGCAAAGGTTTGTAACTGTCTAAAGCAGCCTTCAGAGAAGAACCAGGAGGACAGAACCACAATGTAACTGGTGCTGAAGATGTTCTTGGAGCTCGACACCGCTGAGGTTGTTTCAGGGCACTTTGCAGCCCATAAGACAGAGTTGGTGGCGGGAGAGAGTTGCGGGTACCAGGCGGCAGGCAGTTCGGAAAGCGAGGCTGGACAGATGTCTGCAGGCTGTCCGGCGTGGGGGCTCGGGGCCAAGAATCCTTATCTCTGTGCTGGTTGGCAGATCTGGAATGCTGGTCGAGGAGTCTTGGATGCCTCTGGTGACTGTGGCGTGACAACAGTCAGTGGTGCAGCTGGATGTGGCTCGAGGACTCGTCTGTCTCAAAAGTGTCCTTAAAAAGATGGATGCTGGATGATGCCTGTGTGGCACTTCTCCTAGCTTCTTTGCAGGGCTTGGACGGCCAAAGCACAGGAGGGTGTTAGCAGGCAACGGGCTTGTCCTTTGTCCAGAGGCTCTCCGGCACTTCCCACCTAGGAAGCTTGGAGTCAGAACCTAGAAGGGCATGCTGTATGCTGGCTGGGTACCGGTTCTGGAGCTGCTGGACGGGTCCTCTGAGCCCGGTATCTCTCTCTGCTACCTGTGAGATGTTTGGGGGATGGATCTTGCTTCCCGCTTGGAACTCCCGGCATTCCTACAGTGGTGGCAGATGTATTGTAGACTGTAGCTTCAACTTGGGTCCAAATTAGTCCTTCTTCTCATTCCTTGCAAAGTCTTCAGATGATCTGATCAGTGAGTGGCTCAGCCCTCTTTTAAAGCCAAACGGGGCTCAGGTATTGGTGTAGACCAGGTCAAACTTAAGTGAGCTAATCGTGCGTCCCCACTAACAATCTTCAATGATGCTTCAGGTAAGAATCAGAGCACTTGGCAACAGATAGGTGAAGGATGACAACATATACTTCTAAAGCCCATCAATTTTCCTGTCTTCTATAAATCAAAATGTCTCCCTAATTTATGGAGCCCTATGTGGCACTTGATCACAACATGGGCCTCCTTTGAAGTAGGGGGTTGCAGGCAGACTTTCATCTCCTACAATTCACATACTTCCATGCTCTGAAAGGAGGAGTGGTTCCAGACAGGACATTCACTGCCCTTTCATACCAAGGAGGGATATTAGTACCAAGTTGACACACGGCATTACAAAGAGGTGTTGGTGTCTGGTCTCCATTGTCACTTCCTGCACCCGGGCCTTCTCTGCGGCCTGCTAATTAACATTCTTCAGTATTCGCTGCCACCAGCAAGGTTTGACAATGGAGATCCAAATCCACGGTGTCTTGAAATTCTTATCAGGCTGCCCACTGCCAAAAGCTTTTGATGTACCCACAGCTGTCAGGTGTCAGCTACACATAACAGGGGAGGGAGGCGCTGGTAACCTGTGTCCTCCCAGAGCACATGATTATTTTTCTGCTGTGCGGTGAGCGTGGAATGTATGTGCGGGAATGGCTCCACATATTTTGGGAGGTTGATCTCCCATCATTCATTCTTTTAAACAAACAAAAAAAGCCCGGTCGAGGGCACTCTTCCTGTGCAGATGGTCAAGTCCCTCACAGCAAACACTACTCTTCCAGTGATCAGAAAGGGGTCCAGCGTGATGCACTCTTCCCACGACCAAGAAGAACCAGCCAGGCCACAAACTCTCCAGATCCTCTGCCTGGAGAGCCCTGGCACTGATGCCCTCACATACTCTAGCTCAGGAAAATATGGACATTTGAATACCGAGAGCAGGTACAGCCAACAGTACCCATGTCCTGATTCTGTGACAATCATCCTGAGATGGCCTGTAAAGATCATCTGTGCCCCCAAATGTGGAAGTGCCATCATCTGAGCCACAGAGTATCATCAAACACTTCAAAGACGTTAACCAGATCATATTGATACTGCAGTGACAAGGACACTTAGGGCCTGTTTCACATAAGTGTTTTATAATGTTGCATCCCATAGGAAAACACTCTGTATATCGGGCCTATCGAATGCTGATTTCTCATCAGAGAAAAGTCCCCTGGTGTTTAGTGTTCAGCTGTTTAGATTCACCTGATGAATCGGCCAAACAGATTAATTGTAGCACAGGTCACTTAATGAAAGCTTGCCAGCCTGCTGTCATTTAGCTGATAGCCTTTATCAGAACACTACAGCAGCATTCTGAAATGTCCTCAGTGGTGCTATATGCAACAGAAGAGTCTGAACCACAAGTTCAAACAAGCAACATTGGCTTGTTCACAGTATAGGCCCATCAGCTGAACTGCAGCAAAAAGGGAAAGAAAACAAAGACTAGTAGAGAATTGCAAAGCTAAAACAGAGTTATATGCGAAGAATAGGAAGAGTGAGTTGTCCATACTAGGAAGAGTGAGTTGCCCATACTTTTGTTGAATCTCATTTTACCCTATATTTATCAGAAGGCTGTTCTTATTATCCAACATGTATTGCTTACCTTCTTATATAGGCATTCATTGTCCTTATCTAAAATCTAAAAAAGCATACTATTTTTGGTAACACTGCATGACATTCATTTATTAACTCTAGAAAAGTGTTGCACACCCCCCACATTATCCCTATAAGAGTTGAGGTTGGCTTGTTAACCACAAGATCCATGCGTGAGTGAAGACTTTCATGGGCGTGTGGGGGGCACAACTTGCGTTTCTTGCAGAGGGACTTGCAGAGGGACTAGTCCCTGGAGAGACTTCTGCCAAACACAGAGAGTTGCATGTTTAGGGGTGCGGGCATGATGACGCCTGCATCTATGGAGGAGCAACATGAATGGGTTAGTGAGATTGATTGTGGCGCTGTGATCGTTGACCGAGCTGGCAGCACACAGATGCAGGTCGTACACAATGTTTGCCAGTTCCCTTTCTTTGATAGTTTAAAGGTAGAGAATGCACTGCACCTAAACGCGTGGCTGGTCTTTCTGAAGTTTAAGCTGATATACCCTCAGGCACCTCTGCAATCGTGCGCCACGTTGATGATAAGTAGAGCTTCCCTGCTCAGCTGTGTCCTGTGCACTGTATACCTGGAATTCTTGAGGTGATTTCATTGGGTCTTTGACGATTCTTTTGGGAAATCATTCCTTTTTTCCATGAGCAATTAGTCTGTTGGTACCCTCACTCCCCCCCCCCCCTCCCGCGCCCCCTCCATTGCTCTTGCAGGCTGTGTGGCGCTGCTCAGATCAGTGTGCTTTCCCTTTGCGTGTTTCTTTTCAGTGTGCAGGATGTTTGCAGACACTGCGCTTGATTCCTGTCCTCGTGTAGCTTTCAGTGGAAAGTGGGGCAGGTGTATAACGTGTTCTGCAGATTTCAGGGTGGAGGGTATGTGGGCGCGAGTAAGGGTCATGCTGAATACTAACAGGTAGTGTTTTTCCATTGAAGGTGTGTATGGACTCTGAATCCTGATGTATGGTTCATAACTTTATGGTGACGCTGTTGGCGTTCCCTTGAACAGTCGGTGGTCCCGTGGCCGTTCCAGAATTTCTTTTGAAAGTGGCTTCTCTTCTATTGTTGTGAAACTAATACATTTATTTTTCAAATAGATAACACAGAAGTTAGCCTTGCAGGGAATCTCTTTGTTGTGCTCATTCTAATTGCCTGAATGGTAACTTGATAAAAGAATATACAAATGTAAAAATAAAATCACGTTGACGGTCGAACATTGACTTGCACCGTATCCTCAGGTCTGTGTTGGCTTTTAAACTGTGATGGTCCCTTTATCTGTCCAATTTGAATGTCTTTACTGATTTGACCCCATAATGCACTGCTTGTGCTTGATATAATGGGCTCAAGCTCCAGTGTGAATGCCACTGGAGTACCACTGAATTGGGCAACGCACCTGTTATGTACAGTGCTAAGAAGGCGGTGCTAGAGGGGTCGCTCTCCTACCACTATTCTCACGCGGCACGTGAGGAAGCCCCACTAAACAAAGCCCTGTGCTCTGCCCGCTTTAGCTCCACACGCAGCAGCTTACTACCTCGGACCTCCTCCTTTGTTAATAGATTATCAAGTTAGTATTTCAAGGTCTTTAGACAATCCTGGCTTGCATTAGTGGGGGACAGCTAAGCTAGACATGTACATGTAGGGCAATGGGGGTTTTCCCATGGCGAACATGGAGTGCAGAGGCCGAGATACTGGACCTATGCGCAGGTTCCATTGAGAACTGAGTGAGTTCATCCTGTGATCCAAGGATGCCATAAATAACATCTTTAGAAGTTGTGGCACTGTTAATGGACCATGCTCTTCAGTTTATTCTGAACACTATCACATGTTGTATTTTATTGAAATGCAATAAATATGACTTTGAAAACAGGCAAAAACTGTAATAGTTATCAAATTATTATTATCATTGTTATTCTCCTTTTTCTTATTATTAATGATAGTATGTATATTATTATTATTATTATTATTATTATTATTATTATTATTATTATTTTAATAATTTTTGTTTGAATTAATAAGAAAACGTGAAAGTAGCATTTCTGGCAGTTGATCCGAAATTGGAAAAATAGGAGGTGTTTCAAATAGAGGTTAACAGGAGCAACCGTGAGTTACTCTCGGAGATAGTTACTCTTCTCTTTCCAAGAGTAAGTTAGTATTAACCCTGGTAACTTCTTTCTGAACGGTAAAGTCTCTCTCCTTGACTAAGTCAACAGGAAGTCTGGTCTACAACCAGTCATTTTTTTGTGAAACTGCCCCATTAAACATACATATTCTGCTGGTCTAAGTCCCTTTATTCCTGTTTCCTACCTGCCAGGTGCCATGGTTTGGGGAGATGTTTTATACTTTGCTACACAGTCCCTGTATTCTGTCACTTTATAAGAATAATTCAAAGAGTAGCCATCTTGTTATGGGATAACAACCACCAAATGGATATCAAGCTGTTCCTGTTTGTACTTGCTCCTGCTGAAGTGCTTCTGCACATGCATTGTCTCGCAGGTTGCCTGGGAATTTAGAGGGTCACAGATTTTGACACCACACCTGCCGCAGTTATTCAGCAGAAAACTCATGCAAGCTGCGTGTGCATTATGTACTAGCACACAGCTGTCCTCCCACAGAGAAGTGTTTGCAGGTGCACGGTGCGCGCAGACATTGCCACCTGATTCTTAGAGGCCAAACATTCTCCCGGTGCGGTCTGGGAAATTGCAGTAGGGTAAACACACTGTGACCAGTGTAACTAATTAGGATCACACTTAGCTCAAAGGCTAGACCGTCTGTTGGTCTCATGTAATCGCAGGTGATACCATCCATGTGTTTTCTCTGGTTCATTTAAGTACATTTTAATTGCCTCGGCAGTAGGAGATATGTTTAGTTCTAAGTCTACTGAGCCGGTGTGTGGTTAAACAAGAATGCCTAATACTTTTAAAGTGTTTACCATGTGCTTGCTTAATCACGGCATCGTAAGTGATTAGCAGGTGGCAAGCAGGCTGTGTTTTTAGTAGGGGGAGTGATAGGTGTGTTTATATACCAGCTCAACAACAAAGTGTGTACCCTAAGCAAGAGACCAGCTGCATAGGTTTCCCGTTGCTGCCTCTGTCAACGTCACCTTTCTTGATTATACTGCTAGAGTCGCATATCTTGAATGATCTTAGTGGGGTGGAATCAGCGGTCGAAGTGTATGAAAAGAAGTAGTGGAACTATGTTCCCTGGTGGCCAATCCTGCTCCCCACAAACCCCCGCACCACGCCCCATTGCACGCCCAATACAAACCCCCAAACAAATACGCATTCTGTTTAAGGGAACATTCAGAGCAATACACTGAAGTGCAAGTTTTAACTTCTTCCTACACTTTTATTTTGGAACGGTTTCTTTTTAAAATAAAAGTATAGGAACAGTATAACATAATTAAAAAAAAGTAGAGGAGCACCGCTCACAACCGCTCCCGCGCACTTCGACCACTGGGTGGAATGTTATGCTGTTTAGGATAAAATATCAATAAAAGCTATTGGAATCAGACACACAACATCCCCTGGTAGCGGAAACCTAAGAAGAGCCACATTATGAGTACAGTAGTACAGTAAAAACAGTGGTAGTATGCTAGCTTATCTCCGCTTTACCCCACAACATTACTTCACCACCGGACTATGGGTTTGGAGGTAAATGCATTTTGCTGGGGATATTATCTTCTCATATTTTTTTCGTATCTTGCCTTTTTGGCATTCATATCCTTCGAACCTGCCTTTGAGAGTGTAGATCATAGGCGTCTATGGAGAAAACTTAGCAAGTGGAACTGCCCCATCTTTTTGGTAGACATAATGGAAGGTCTATAGTTAGGAATCTCTATGCAAGTCTGCCTAAATCAACAGGGAGATTTAACAGCTAGGATTCCGACTGGTAGAGAATTGAAGCAGGGGTGCACTTTGTCCGCTGTGTTATTCGATCCCTAAATCTCAGATCTCCTATATAACCTGGGACCTGATCGAAGTTTCCCTCCTTGCATCAGTGGCTATCCCGTACCTAGCCTGCATTATGCGGATGATTTGTCTTATTAGACCAAGCCCCCCTAGGACTGCAAAGGCAGTTGTTAGCCTCGCAGACTTGCACTAATGAGAATTCATGAAAATCAACTGTAGTAAATCAAACATTCTAATGTTAACTTCAAAGAGGTCTAAGAGAGTGAGGCAATATAAATGGAAAATTCAGGAAGTAGATCTTCCCAAGATTGATTCCTATAGATACCTAGGATTTAACTATAACAGCAACGCCTGTGACAAAAACAATATATCAGCATTGAGATCGAGAGCTGAAGCATTGGCCCCTCAGGGGTGAGTAATTCATGGGAAGTTCAGAAGATTCCCCACCTTGCCTATAGTACAGTTCAATAAACTTAAGCTTATCTCAACCCTAAAATATGGAGGTGAACTGGCATTAAATACACCTAATAGTATATGGAATACAATAGATGCAGGCGGTCGTAAATTGTTAGCCCCTATCAACATATAGGAAAGCTATATCAGCTGATTCTGACAACCTCTTTTATATATTTAATGTGATCAAGGGTAAAACGGATGCCACAGTGTCAGGTTGGATGAAGCAGTGTCTTAAGATTGCAGAGGAAGCAGAAGTAGACAATTATCTGATGATTGAAAATCCCCAGAAAGTGTGAAAAAAAGGTTTGGGAAGCAGATTGGATAAACACACGACAAGAGTGAGGTAAATATAGTTTTACATTTTTATAAAGGTGAATGAAGGCTCGCAATCACCTTCCAAGACATCTGAATAAATTCACAAATGCTATGAGTAGACCTTTCTTTTTAAGATTTTGATGTAATCTACTACTCAAAAAGGAAGTGGTGGGAAAAAGAGCGGAATGGGAAGAAAAAGACCACAGTGGCAGATACTGTGATAACACATCGCAGTTAGAAACTTAGGTGACAAGAGAATGAATTGTTTGGGGGTCGTCTTTCAACAGCACACATATACTAACGCAGACATATGGTTACTGTTGCGAAGCAGATAATTTAAACTACAGAGGGACACGTGGAAATGAACACATCAAAAATCAAGACTAGGGGGTGGAGTAAGCATTCAATTGGCCCTCTGTGATAATTAAAAAATCATACATTTTATTCAAAAATAATACATCATAATGTACACCTTGCACTCATGTGGTGTTTGAAGACAGTCCACCTGACAAAAAACATATAACCAAATAATTCATAACGATCAAGATTAATCACAACAGTACATTACATAAAACATTACAATTTCATAATGAAATTCTCAAAAAACCTCTAAAAAATAGCACAAATGCATGGAGCATTATCATTATAGCTCAAAGTAACCCAGCACGCTTCGTTCACATATAAACATTGCCATGTATAATTGAAGGGCAATTCTTCAGTGGTTTTATTGTTCAGTAGCTCTGTCTCTACCGATCGTTCTGAATGGTGTAACTTGCTCTGTCATAGGACAGGATACTCAATTCAAATGATTGTTAATGGTAGTACAAATGAAGGTATCATTCCATCGAATCAACTTCCTACATGGGACTTCGAATGTGTCGAGAAGACAACCATAGTGTAGGTTGTAAGGACTTCATTAAAAGTCTTCATGAAGTAACTGCTGCCGAATTTCAAGTGGAGGTGTCGCAGAAAATTATAGCACAAGTCATTTGTGGATCTGTCGGCACAGCTATAGAGTCCGGGAAGTTTCTAGGCTCAATTGTATTTAAACAGAATTTCTATTAGTCCTGGTGGTCGTCTGCATGCATCAGTTACTCCACATCAATAGACAAGTAGGTCGGCTAAGTGTGCCACTCGTCTTCAATCCTTCACCTCGCATGAATGCAGTATTGGCTGTATATAATCAGGGTCACCTTTATGCAGACGTGACTTTTGAGACAACAGCACATGGTGGGGCTGGCATGCCCATCTAGTGCTTACATTGTGACGTACAAGTCCTGCTATATGTCACATTGTTACGACACACATTGAGGGCCAAGCAGTGGAGCGTGTTACAGTTGCTCTAACTTGAGAAAAAAGCAAGAGTTTCAATTCACTCCAGCTGCACTAATTATCTTAGGGATCCTGGGTGTGCTAGTTGTAGGCAGTGCCATGCGTTTAGTATTCCTATGGCTCCATTATAGTTAGCACTATTACATCATAGCTCTAATTTCTAAGCCTCAATGGGTTAGATCCACAGAGGCAAAGGAATGGCTTCCAATAGGCTTAGGTGAGAACACTCAACTCCATATAGGTGATAGGTGGAATTTTTGTCTTCTATGGCATTTTATTCAGGCAAAAACCTTTATATCCCCGGAACCTTTCTTGAGTACCTGATTTTATTTCGCGTTAGTAAGCGGTGAGAGTCAACCAGAATGAAAAACACATTCTGATTGGCTCTCGCCTGGTCATTACCCGACCAGAACTCCCTCGGCCGTGATTCCACAGCCATTGTTCCCGCCGGGTGGCATGGCAGACCCTCAGCCAATGAGGAGGCTCGAAGCGGGGCTATCCCTGCTCCGAGCCTCCACACGGCTGAGAAGCTGCCATCACCCCGAATCAGGGACTCAGGTACGTTTTTTTTTCTTTTTTCCTTTCCTCCTCCCTCCCAACCCTCCCAACCCTCCCAACCACACTTACCTTCTGATCTCTCCTTTTTCAGGAGCGAACGCACTTGGAACACTCCTGTTCCCGAAGGCTGCCATGGAAAGGGAAAACGGACTCCGTTTTCCCTTTCCATCTGGCCATTTTCTTGATAATTTATTTTGTTTTCTGTCCTGAAACACTGCAACGTTTTGGGACAGAAAAAAATGCTTTTACTACCCCGGTCCTGCGGGCCGGGGTACTAATAGCAATATGCCCCTTTCGGCTGGGGCATTACCAAGTCCGGTAATGCCCCGCCGCTCGAGGCATGCTGCTTAATTAGTTGTGCTCTTTCCAAGTGAGGAGAGTGCACGGGGAATGCTTAGGAAATCCTGCTCCCATCCCTTGAAGCCTCTTGTAGCTCAGCCAGAGTTGGAGCAGGAGCTCCGGATCGCTGCAGGAGCAGCTGATCACCATCCTCCGATGAAGCGGACCTCATCTGGAGGTTTGCTGACCCTTTCCACGCAAAACGAAACGCGTGCACCAATTTGGCTATTCTTAGCGCATTCCGCGCGGTAGCCGCCGACAATAATCCCAGCAACTGTGAGTACGCCCTACTTAGGCATCTATCTTGCACACATCCGTGCTACCCACATGCAAGCTGTTCTTTTTTCACTTCGCCATTACGACACACGAGGTGTTTCTTATTCCAAGATGGCCGCCCGTGTTGCAGGCCTGATGTGCCTGTGTTACCAACACAGCAGAGGATAGCCTCTTGCTGATTGGTTGTAGCCTCATCTACTACAGCCTATGGGAAGCCGGCAGGCGTGAGCTGGCCCTTCCTGGAAAGGCCCAGAGGGTAAGGCCAACAACTGTCCAGAGACTGTCCTGAGCTGACCAGAGCCCAGGACCATACCCCCTGCTCGTATCCTATGAGGTTGTAAGTAATCTATACTTCCCTATCTCACCCTTTCTGCACTCTCTTTACATCTCTCTGTTTAAGTAGTCCCTTGTGCACTAATTATTGTGTTGATCTTGATTGCCACCTAGTATTTTAACAGTGTTAAACCCAATGTGCCTGTGTACCGTGTTTCTCCTAAGACAATTACACACTGTGCTTGCAGCTAATCTGCTCAGTCGAGCCCACAACCCATATGCTGTTTACTTTACACACCTGAACATTGTTATATCTAACATTGCTCTAGGTTATCCTCACCTGTGCCAAATTAAAGAGACTCTGCCCTCCTATTCTATTGGTCGCTAACTATGATATGCTCCATCTAACCAACAGCCTCTCTGCGCTCAGACTCCCACATGCCTGTGCCACCATTCTATGCGGTCCACCTAGCTTTTACAGCAATTTGATGTCTGCACCTCTGTCCAACCTGTATGCCGATCCGTCTTTTTAGTTGCTGCCCATGTATGCAATCCTAATTATATCATTCTCTAATTAGGTGTGCGTTGCTAGCCACTGTGACACTTTTAAATCTAGGCATTGTGCATTTTCAGTCATTGTGACACTCTCAAATCTAGGTGCTGTGCATCCTTAGCCATTGTGACACTCTCAAATCTAGGTGCTGTGTATTTTAGCCATTGTGACACCCTCAAATCTAGGTGCTGTGTATTTTAGCCATTGTGACACTCTCAAATCTAGGTGCTGTGTATTTTAGCCATTGTTACACTCTCAAATCTAAGTGCTGTGTATTTTAGCCATTGTGACACCCTCAAATCTAGGTGCTGTGTATTTTAGCCATTGTGACACTCTCAAATCTAAGTGCTGTGTATTTTAGCCATTGTGACACTCTCAAATCTAAGTGCTGTGTATTTTAGCCATTGTGACACTCTCAAATCTAGGTGCTGTGTATTTTAGCCATTGTGACACTCTCAAATCTAGGTGCTGTGTATTTTAGCCATTGTGACACTCTCAAATCTAGGTGCTGTGTATCTTAGCCATTGTGACACTCTCAAATCTAGGTGTTGTGCATCTTAGCCATTGTGACACTTCACTTATCACAGGGAACCTCCACCCTGCATGACCACTATTCACCTAACTAAGCGTCAGCTTGGCATAATGTCTAGCCTATTTAGTATCTATTTCATCATGGCTATGGCTACACTCCTAATCACTGGCAATCAGGTCAGCCACACAGAGACCCCACCACATGAACCTGGACCCCTCTCACCTACATCAACAGACATAATCACCAACACTCATCTCTACACTGATTCAAAACACCAAGCCCTGCTAGGACGATTAGCCTACACCTCCCAGCGTAGCTCCACTCACGATAGAAACAATAAACTACGTGCTAGACTTAACAGACTTCATGAGATACCTAGACGACTCCTCCCTCCTATAAAACGTGAGATGAAGCGCCACCATGGTAAGGAAGGCAATGCTTCCACTATCACCCTAGCTTCAATGAATATTCAAACATCTGAATCCAAGACAAAATCTATTGGGAAAAGTACTCCAAATCTTATCCAATTTAAAGAGGAAACTAAGGATCACTCCTACAAAGGAGCGCTTCTTAATGTCAGGTCATTAGTTGCCCATGCCCTTGATATAGCTGATCTGATCACTGAGGAGAATCTGGACTTTATTGCTATAACTGAAACATGGCTACACAAGGCAGCAGGCCCTTCACTCATGTTAGCCATCCCTGACGGCTACACCATATGTAGACAAGACAGAGAGGGCACCCGCGGAGGCGGAATTTCCATCATTTTCAAATCAAGCCTATCGCTAAGGCTTGCCCCCACCCAAACCCTACAATCTTGCGAAGCCCTCACTGCCAAACTCCTCATAAGCAACACGCACTCCTTAACCATTCACCTAATTTACAGACCTCCAGGTCCGCTTGGGACCTTCGTAGAGGATCTGCTCAAGTTACTAACCAACAATGCCAAAACCACCTCACAACTGTTGGTACCAGGGGATTTTAACTTAGGATTTAATGACCAAGCGGACGCGCACACCTTGACTATTGCCCACGCTATTAATTCCCTAGGATTCTCCCAAAAAGTCAACAAACCCACCCATACGAAAGGCAGAATACTAGACTGGGTCGCTGACTCAAACTGCACAGCAGTTATCTCATCTATCTCGTCACTACCTTGGACTGACCACTCACTAGTGTCCTTCAACCTCCTAACCTCCTGACCAGCCCTTACAGTCGTCCCCACGGCACCTTCATGCCCAACAAGAAACAAGAAGAACATGACAATAGACAATGTCATACCCGCTATCCTTCCAACATTAAAAGCACTGCCCGACAACTTAGATCCCAGCACATTAGTTAAAATCATGACTGATACTATGGACAAAATTGCCCCACTTAAAATGCATACGAGTAAACCTAAAGCCCATTTAAATAAATGGTTTACTCCTGAACTCAAGGCCCTACGCCTCACTAAGAGAAAATGTGAATCTAACTGGAAACTACGCCCCACTGCTGAGAATAAGGCGAACCTTACATCTATCTCCCGCCAATACAAAAATGCAGTTTGCCTGACTAAGAGGAATTCATACAATGATCACATTGCTAATTCTAATTCTAGCATGAAGGAACTCTTTTCCATACTGAAGGAACTTGAATCACCCATTGCCATACCAGACACCTGTACTAAAGATCAGACCTGGTGCACAGATATCCAACGTGCTCTAACCAATAAAATAAACACCCTCCAAAATAAAATTCAACTGAAAAAAGTTTCTCTTAACCTTCCCATTCTGCCACTACTCAATGCCACTCACACTCCCCAGTCCAGCAAATTCTCCTTCACTAAAACCACTACACTAGAGATAGAGAAAATCATCCTTACCCTCAAACCTTCCAATTGCAAAGGTGACATCTGCCCAGCACAGCTAATAAAAGACTCTGCCAGAGATCTATCACCTTTTATCTCCAAACTTGTCAACTCATCCTTCTCCACAGGCATCATCTCAGCCAACTTAAAACAATCTTGGGTGCTCCCGTTGCTCAAAATGCAAACTCTAGACCCCCTTATCCCCACTAACTACCATCCAATCACTACAGTTCCATTCCTTCTGAAAATCCTGGACAAAGTGGCCTATGTACAGATTCAAAAACACCTTGAACGGCATAAGCTACTAGGATCTAGACAATCCGGCTTCCGCCCACTACATGGAACAGAAACAGCACTTATCGATTTAAAGACCTAAATAGACGAACTGAGAGATCAAGGTAAGACAGCTCTTCTCCTCTTACTAGATCTCTCAGCTGCGTTGACCTTGTAGAACACAAGGTCCTCTGCAGACACTTGGACTCTGCCGCTCACTTCTCCACCCAAGCCATCAGTTGGATAGAATCCTTTCTGAGTGAGAGAACTATGAGGGTTTTTTTCCCCATCGGCAGCCGCAGACCCTATACCCATCACATGTGGAGTCCCTCAGGGATCCTGCATTTCCCCGACTCTATACACCATTTTCACCAAACCCTTGTTCGATGATCTGGACAGTCTTGGTATCACCTACACTAACTATGCAGATGATACACAGATTCTCCTCCCTCTTTCTGGGGATCATAGTAGGTATAGGGAGTTGGTGAATAGAGTGTATCTCATCATTCAGGCATGGATGGCTACTCATGGTCTCTGCCTGAATGATGATAAGACAGAGTTGATCATTCTGGGTACACAAGCCAATATCAACAAATTGGGCCCGGACTACACAGCATTCAGCATAGATGGAAATGTTATCAAAGTCTTGAGGGAAGTAAAAACAGTCGGTTTCTTCCTTGATTCTACCTTGTCTTTCACCAAACAGGTCAATTCCCTAGCCTCCACCACTGCTTACACCTGTAAATTGATAAGAGCAGGCAAGCCCTTCCTATCCAATACTAGTTGTTTGATCTTGGCCAGAGCCCTAATACGTTCCCGACTCGACTATTGCAATGCTCTCTATAGTGGTGCCAACAAAGCCACCACCCAAAGACTCCAAACTCTACAAAACAATGCTCTTAGAGCCGCACTAGGCATAAAAAGAGGGAACATATCTCCATTATTAGGCGGCAACACAAATGGCTCTCCACTGATAACAAAATCCACCTAAAAATGATCTCCTTGACCCATACGGCTCTAAATAATGCTGCTCCTAGTTACTTGACGGACAAAATAAAAAGAAAAACATCCAGTAGACCTATGAGACTCGCCAACTCTAACTGCCTGATAGTACTCAGATTTAGACTTGCTAAAATCAGTGGTGCCAGCTTCCCTGTGAGAGCTGCCAACTTGTGGAACGCTTTGGCACCTAACCTAAGAGTAGACCAACCTTTCCCAGACTTCAGAAGGAATTTCATTAAACACATTAACGACAATAACGACTAGACACCTGCTATGAACCATTCACATGTGCAGCCCACCCAATGTACTAGATGTTCTAGGGACCCTTATGTATATAACTGTTAACTCTGTATATTGCCAATTGTACATTCTTGTAATTTTGTATCGGCTATTTGTACATTCATGTAATATTGTCATACTGTAAACTTATTCATGTAACATTGTAAGTCTTGCATATGCTTGCTGCTGCGCCCGGTAACCTGTGGGTCTGGAGCGCATTATAAATAAATAAACAAACAAACAAACAAACATTACCCTTATCTTTCTGGGATTTACTTTTTTAGAAATTAAGTCTCCTGTATTCCTGCAATGCCAGTAAAGCTCTGGTGTCCGAGTAGGTGTCTAGTTAATAAAAATGGTATTGCCTCCATATAGCAATACATGGATGGATGTGTTTATGAACTCTTATATTGCTTTGCACATCTCCTACTCACGTAACGTTCGATAAGATGTAGACATGTATGGAAAGGTGTGAAAATAGTCACTTATTCAGGGCCACCAACATGAACTGCACAGCACGGACTTGCTCTCCTGATTTCCCCCTAATAGAAGTCTACATTCTTATTTAGGGCTCCCAAGTTCCCCATGGCATGTGTGAATATGTTACTCAGTCCAGGTTTTTCATTCAATTCTGAAACATGTAGTACTTTATTTAAAATGGTAAATGCAAAACTACAAGTTCCTGAATGCATAAAATCAGGACCGGATGACTGACTCATGCTTGGCATGGGAAAACTTTGAGAGCTTATTATACCCTCCAACAGAGTGGAGAATAGCAGATGTAGTTCTGCCTACAGTGCCATTGGTAGGCTGGACCAAAAGTGCAGGCGTGGATCTGGCCAATTTACTTTATTCCAGCGGCCTAGTTAGGGTTAACGGTAATCACCCTTCTGACTCGCTCTGGCAATTTACTTGGACTTCGACCATCTACTCCAGCATCATTGATTACTTTTTTGTCTTTCATTCATCTTCTCTTGATATGTGCCTTGTGCAAAGAAATTATAGTGATCATAATTTCCTCATTGCCAGCCTCATTTTGGATTGCCCTTCTATTTGCCGCAAAGATCTGCCCAAAATTAGGGTTAGTAATCAGTCCAATCGATCATCTGGACATGTAATTGTTTAACAGTAGCTCGTACAGTTGCTCATTATTTATTTATGAATTACAATAATGAATGCCTTCTGTTTTATGATATTACTTTGCCCAAGGAAGTGCCAGAATTGGGTACCACTAAATATGAATGCTGTGCCAGGGAGATTAAAAATAGCATGAAAAGTGAATCAGAAGGGTAGTCAGTACTATTAAAGTATCGAGCATGGTTGAAAAGGCATAGTTATTCACTTGATTGTAGGAACTGGTGGAGATTGGTATATAGTGTGCAATTCAATGACTCCAAAACATTTTGGAAGATTTTTAACTATACTAAAGATGACAGTAGTGTTTTCTGTGGAGCTTCGGAGAGCGACTGGGTTATGCACATTGAGGCTAGCTTTGGAGATGACTCTTAGTCTGCCAGACCTCATACTTTGTCCATTCAGGAGTTTTGGGTATATTCTGCAGACCAAGCTGACATTGTGGAAAATCATTGGTACAATTAACACTTCCAGGGCACTCGGATAGGATGGTTTGTGTAATCAGTTAATTAAGGCTAATGCATCGATCTGGAAGAGTGCATTGAACTGGGCTTTCCGGTGGATTTCTGCTACACAAAGATTGCCTTCCACTTGTAAAGAAAGTATTATTGTTCTGGTGTTTAAGAAAGGGTGTCATTGGGATCCGCACATCTACAGAGAGCTTGCTATGCTTGATGTCCCGGCAAACATTATTGCCAGGTTAATTTTGGCTGAACTTAATAGTTCGATTGAGGGAAAAAAAACATTGTTCCCCTAAATCAGACAGGATTTAGAAAGGGAGCTAATACCACTTTTAATGGGCTTGCTCTTATCACCATTATTCAGCAGGCCTGACTGAGTCGCAAACAGACTATCTTCATGGCTTTTATCGATTTCAGCACTGCTTTTGATTTGGTGAATAGGCAATGGCTGTGGAATAAGATGATCAACTTGGTCATCACAAGGGGCTTATTGTGTATCATTACTGCCCTTCACTCTGGTACTAAAGTTAGGGTCTGTATGAATCCACAAGGGGTGAGGGCTAGGTGGGTTGAGACACACTAAGGCTTTAAACAGGGTTCTATTCTTACCTCAATCCCGTTTAATCTTTTTCTCACAGACCAGGGCAAATAAATTGAAAACTCGATCTGGGGTCTGCAGGCGTTGCATATGCTCAGCTTGAATCGCTAAAGATCAATTCTGCTAAATTTAAAATGATGGTATTTTGTCTCAAAGTTCGGAACCTGAAGAAATGTTTTGGGTGGAATTGGTTGCTTAACCAGGGTTGTATTCAGGTGGTTTACTCCTATAAATACTTGGGGATCACTCTGGATTATAAACTTGATGTCAGTCTTCACTTGGAACAGATACATCTTAAAGACTCATTTGATATGGATTCTATTAAATCGTTCTCCTATCAGTGTGACGGTTGTTCTCTTGGCGTGATCACTAGATTATATTTTAGCAAGATCCTCCTGTAATATTATATGGGGTCAAAACTGAGCCTTCACAAAGATTTCCATTCTTGTCAAATTGGAGGGATGTATTCTCAGGAGATTATTACACTTGGTTTATAATACTCACATTGCTTGACATGAAGAACATCAGTGTCAAGATTTATTTGCCAATGCTTACTCAGGGACTATACAGGGGTATCTTTGGGATACCTTGTTATAACGAGAAATACACATGAAATCAAATGTTATTCACAAACATCAGGACATTTCTGAGCTATGGCTTGCTCGAGTTCCTGGGGATGTGTTAAGGTTGCCATATTCTGATTATCGTTAGGTGGTATGTGAACTTTTGTTTAAATATTGTAGGGAACAAACTTTAGTCGATTTGTCTATTACATCTGCTGCCAAAACGTATGTTGCATATTATTTGGGGCGATATGCTGTTAACAGATATATACATAATTACCTTGATAACCATTTGATTTGGAATTACTGGAGCCCCCCTTGGCATTTCTAGACGGGAGAGATATTGTGTAGGTTACACAGTGATAATAGCATTGAAACCGTGAAGCATCTTTTGCAGGGTGATCTCTATTTAGTGAATCTGAGAAATGACTGTTTAGCTGCATTGGGATACTGTATGGATTCCGATATTAACTTCTTGTGGGTTTCTTGTTTGAATGGAGATGATGCATGTATTATTTGTGATGACATTTGGGAAATTGTTTTCTAATATTTTAATGGATCTTTCTTAACATGTTAAATCTTGTATTGTTAGGTTTTCACTGCTCACAATGTATTTGTGATTTTAGAGATCACTTGATGTATTTTTGTGAAAGTGTATCTTTACTTAATTATGTGTGATAATACTTTTATGATCCAATTGTACTCATATGTTGATATTTTTCTGTGATTATTTTGTATTAAAAGTTGCATTATTGTAAGTACATAATACTAATAATACAATTGAAAACAAGAATAGCAGATGTAGAGCATAAAAGAGAAAGAGAGAGTGTTAGAGAGAGAGTGTAGATGAGAGCGTGTGAAAGACATAGAGAAGGAATGGGAAAGGACAGTAATTGAGAGAGAGAAAGAGAGAGAGAGAGATAGAGAGAGAGAGAGAGAGAGAGAGAGATACAGGGGAAGGAGTGAGGGAGAACAAGTGACAGAGCTGAAGAGAGTAGAGCGAGAGAATGAAAAGGATAGACTGATGCAGAATTAAAAAGGCACAAAGTCATATGATGGTGTATTAGAGCCCCATAAGTAGTAGACTGAGAGAGAGATGTGAGTGTGAGACATAAAGAAAGATATGGGCAGGAAACAGGAATTAAAAGGCGAGAGAGAGAGAGAGAGAGAGAGAGAGAGAGGGAGAGTGTGAGAGAGAGGGGGTATCAAGAGAGTGAAGAGGAGGAAGAAAGAGAGAGAAGAGAAAGAGGATGAAGTGAGAGAGAGAGCACAAGAGAGAGATCATGGGAGAGAGAGAACACGAGAAAGAGAGCAAGACACGACAAATAATATATCTGTACAGATAATTTGCAGCCGGGGAAGGGAAAAAAGTTAATCAGGTGGCTGGAACAGCGGCCGAGAATACCCAATCACTGCCCGCTGTCTCCGCCACCCGAGACCCTTCCCCAGCTAGAGCCTTTTCCCCTTTTTACTCATTGTGGGGATACAACAGGGAGACTCCCTGTTGCCTCCCACCCTCTCCACTTACCTGTGGGACCGAAGCATTGCGCTCAGGTCCCAGAGTTCCTCCTGTCTAGCCGCCGCCATCGACTTGGCGGCCATCTTATTTTTCTTCTCTTTTTTTCCATTTTACATCAGGAGATCTGCTGCGCTAGCAATGCAGATCTTCCGATGAAAAATTGAGAAAGCCATTCGTACCAGGATGAACCACGGATTGGGGATGGCGTTCATGCCCTGCCAGTCAGACGGGCATGGTCTTTAATGGCCCACAGCCCGAGCTGAGGTCCTCACTTCGCTCGGGCCTGCCTTAGCTTGGGTTGGTGGGCCATTGAAGTCAATGTCTGCCCTCCTCGCAAGGCATGACAGCCATACTATGCCCCAGGAGCCAAGAGAGGAAAAACATGTGCATTCTTCTTTGACTTTTAAAACTATTTTGGTTCGTAAGGCCACATAAGACCGCTCTTAAAACATTTTCAAACGTAGTCTAGGTAGGAAAATGCACCTTGTGATTAGGAGTATATTTTGCCAAACAAAATGTGGTGTAAAAATAAACAACATAACAACAGACCCCCTAAAAAAGCTGGGATCAAGGCAATAATCTTCCCATAGTCCAAATGCTGTTCAGCTTCTCTAAGAATGATCTGACAAGCAAATAGACAATAAATTGCACCCGGACTAACAGTAGAAGACGTCAAGATCAGCTGCGTTCTGTATGCTGATGACCTAGCTCTTTCGTCACTGACAGAACAAGGTCTACAGTAAAGCCATGCCATACTTGAAAATGACTATGAATGATGGTGTCTGAACATAAATAAAGCCCAGATCAAAGTCATGCCCAAAAGAAGATATCACCATTCTTTTTCAATCACAGAACAACTCTGCTTTCTAGAATTATTGGTCCTTGATCAAAACATAATGAGGTGCTCTGCATTATTGTGTTTGTATTAGCTCGGCCCAATGGCTCAGTCTAAAGCGCCTGTCTCAATGATGAACCTCTGGGTTGGATATTGTGTTGTCATAGGATGGGTCTTTGGTGAACATTACGTGGAGTTTGTTCAAGGCAGAGTTTGCATCTGGGAACACCTAAATCTTACTTAATTTTGCAATTGTCAGCGTGAAGTTGGAATAACCCAGTGTAAATATTTGGTCGAAATTCTCCATACCAAGAAATCAGTGTATTTGTTTCACATTTCAAAGAATTGGCTAGTTTATCAATGGTATCACTTTTTGGGGTTCATGGTAATGCCCTTTGATTTCAGAATGGTTCTTCTTGGTCAAATTGGCACTCGTCAAGCTTTATTAATTCATTATCATGTTGGGGTGCCGGAGCACTTTCTGTAAATCGTGGATGTGTTGATTGGTATTTTTACAGTAGATCAGGATGTCATCCAGATACACAATTTCGAAATTCTGTAAAATATTAACAATGATCTTACCCATAAAATGCTGGAAAAATGCAAGAGCATTGACCAGTCCAGAGGCCATCACCCTATGTACGAAATGCTGGAAAGGAGTCCTAAATTTGGTCTTCCACTCATCTCCTGACCTCATTTGTAGAAGGTTGTAGGATACAAGTAGCTTCAATTTGGTAAATATGGAAGCCCCACAATTGGTCTACAGTAGGTCAGAAATCAGAGGTAAGCATATCCGTCCTTTATAGTGCCTTGGTTGACACTTCTAATATCCAAGCATGGTTTGTTCAATTGCCTCTTTCTTGGGTACATAAAATGAGAGGCCTCACCCAGAGACATAGATCAGCGATGACCCATTTTTTAAATTGGTGTCAAGATCCTTCAGAGCTATCCTTTTGGACTCTGTTAAGACAAACATTCTCCCAAATGGAACCTCTTTTCCAGGCACTAATCAATGGCACATTCTTCATCTCTATGGGGTGGAGGTTTTGGTTCTCATTGTTCTGGAATATTTCTTAATACTCATGGTATTTTGTGCTAATCAGTTCCAGAATAGTAATAGACTTGGAAGCAGTGGTCGAAGTGTACGAAAAGAAGTAGTGGAACTATGTTCCTCCTGGCGTGTCCCTGCACCCCACAAAACCAATCACCATACCCCATCCCACGCACCATACAAACCCCCAAACAAATGTGCCTTCTCTTAAAGGGAACGTTCAGTGCAGTGCACTGAAGTACAAGTTTCAACTTCTTCTTACAGTTTTAATTTAACACAAAACCATTCCGGAATGTTTTCTTTTAAAATAAAAGTATAGGAATTGTCAAACTTAATTTAAAAAGTAGAGGAGCACCGCTCCCAACCACTCCTGCCCACTTCGACCACTGCTTGGAAGGTAATAGTACAGTGTCTAGCATATGTTTCCCCTTAGGGTTTAAGTGTTCAATATAATAATATTTTTTTCTGAGATTTAATGTCGGAAGACACATGCAGCTCCTGTGATAATCTTGCAGAATTCCCGTTGGAACACGGCTTTTATCATCACAACTAACAAAAACTCTGCTAAACAAGTCTCAACATGAAAGTAATATTGGGGAGAATTAATGTTGCAATTCAACACAAATACAGAACAATATAACAAATTACCTGAGATTGCTGGAAAGCCATCCAAAGTTCAAGATGGTCCTTCCCTTGTGGAACGCATTCAGTCCTGACTAAGGTTGGCTAAGGCTTTCCAAAACTGCAATAAAAAGGACTTCTGTCTTCTGCCATCCACATCCACAATGCTTGCCCAAGTTTCAAGGCTGTTGCTAAGTCTGTAAAAGATCTGGGGCTATGATAATGTCGAGACTGTCAGGATTCAGGGCTAGCTAGCCTTTTGGTTGTAGCCCTTGAGCTTCTATTTGTGGCTACGACCAAAGGATCCAGGGCAATAGCCCCTCCAGCCCCTCCCGAGCATCGCCTCTGCCCAGTTTCCATTATTTTGTGGGAAAAGTGGCATTCCCAAACCTAAACCCTGTTCATCTGTGAAATATTGAAATATATGTGTAGGTGCCTGAAGTAGTACATGGATATTTTGGGCTTCGCGTTTGTGATGTTGGAAAGCTCAGCCCATTTTATCACAACAAAAGGCAGCAGTAAAATCTTAGGAAAATGTTGCCAATGGAGCTGCATCAGCATAACATTTTTGCATCCCTGATTCTAATCCTTATCGAGGATATATAAGTAATTATTTGAATATGCTGATTCAGGCTTGGATCGACTTTTGGTGCTAGTTGAGAGAGGGGGATATCGCAAGGGGGGAGGAATAAAGATTGTGAAGTGAACAAAAGAGTAGTCAGAAGGGGAGGGTCATTTGTGGGAGCAGAGGAGACCAGGGTGGAATATAGGACTTTGAGATCGAGAGAGGGGCCTGGGGTGTGGGTTGGAAGGTTAGGTAGATTGACTTGTAAGTTGTTAGAGAGAGTGGAGTCATGTTGGAGCTGTTGGGCCTTAGACATATTGGAGAGGTAACAGTCCCGCATTATGATGGCAATGACATCAGCTGGGGTTGTTTTTTGAAAGAAGTGAAGATCTGAGAAGAAGAAGAGAAGAGTTGAGGGTGTCTGGTGGGTGGTAGATGAGGAATTTATCAGGGATGATGGGTGAGAGTGAGGAGTTGGACCACAATGAGGCCAAAGGGGGAGGAAGTAAAATGAGAGCTGGCTAAGGGTGTCAAAGGTGTGTCCAGGCTGATGGCGAAACTAAACTGAGATCAACACCATGAGGTAAGGAAATGAGAGAGAGAGGTTAAGGCAGTGTAGCAGTGTCATCAGGGCGAATACATAGATGTTGTGATAATGGGAATTAAAATAATTAGAGAGAGAACTTGGGCATTCTAAAGGCCCTATGTGAGTACAGTAGGGGGCAGTGGCTGGTGTGGATGGAGAGAGGCAGATAGTGTAGATGGGGTTAGATTGTGTGGCATGAAGGAGATAGGAGCTGCTGGAGTTAGGTTTGGGAACACATTGAATGATGGTATAGTAGACAGGAGGTGGGGATTCCTACGTGACCAAAAATGAAAACACAACACATTAAATATACAGAGTCCTAGGTGATCCAAAATTCAATTTAAAAAAGCACAGGGTCCAAGATGACCAAACCCTGCATGTTAAATACACAGGGTCCTAAGCAACCACAAATGCCATGTAAATAATGCAGGGCAGTAGGAAGTCAAAAATGCAATTTAAAAGATGCAGGTGATATATGCATTTGTAGCAGTTTGACTCACATGGGAGTTCTGCATGGATGTGAATGGCAATAAAATACAAATGAACGAAATAAAGTGGGGCATAAACTAGGGATACAATCAAATTGTGATGCAAGCTAGGAGCACGATTAAAGTGGGGCGAAGAGATGTGATGAGTGATGCATAGAATTAAAATGGGATAAAATGTTGGAGCTAAATTAATGTATTTCTTTTTTGTTATTTTGACATTTGTACAGTGCACAAAACCCAGGGGCAAATAGGCGCTTTCATGTGGGAGCACAGACTGGTAGTATGATTAAAGTGGTGAATAAGACTAGCATGGAGGACCACGAATAATGGAGAGTAATTAATTAAATTCATTTGAAAGTTGTATGCTAGAGAGCGGGGCACCTAGGGATGATCCCAGGGGAGCTGGGATGTTGTAATCTTTTGCTACAGTAGGTTATTTCCAGTATGTTTTCTAACAGTTATTAGTATAGCAGGTGAATCCTAATATTCCTCTTTTCCCAATATAATTGGTGAAACAATCTAACCTTTGACGTTCTGTTCATTGGCAGCCGTTTTGCTCTAAATTACAAAGTGATACAAAGTAATTGTTTAGCAGAAGCAGAGAGTGAAGTAATGAGGAAGGTGCAAATCACATTAGAAAAACATAACACACAAAACCCTTTGTTTAATGTAGATTAAATCAAAGGTGGTGCCCCAACGGGCTCAGCCTCATCATGAGGTGGATATTGTAAGACATAACATTGGGGCCATTTATTAAGCAGGTAAAACAGCAAGGTAAAGGGGGATTTTTTTATTGTTTTATCTTTATTAAGCATTTAGTTTATTTCAAACTTTTGCTACTCAATTACAATCCTTAAAATAAATCACAATCTTACAGCATTTCACATCACATAAAAGAAACAAAAAAAGGAAAACCATAAAAGTCATAAAGTGGCAGAGGTTCTTTTTGGGGTTCCATCTCTCTGAATTTCATAAAAATCAGCTCAGGAAACTTTACCACGCTCTGTGTAAGACCCACATTGCCCCCCTATAGAGCACCTCCCATCATTCTTCCGCATCAGACCCAAAACCTTTACTCATAATTTCATACAATAAGACTGTTCTATGTATTCTCAATTCTGGGGAGAAAAGCATCAGGTGATTTAGAGTTTCTGATTGGACTTTACACGGATAGCCAGCAGGTATCGTCCTCTAGTGGCCTACCATATCTGCGCAGTGTGACTTTAGTATGAAGTACATTCAATCGGAATCTAAGTAATAGATCCCTATATTTTGCGTTCTGGGAACTTTTTCAGGTATTGGAGGGTTTTGTTAAGTGACCCAACAAGCGACTTTGACAGCGAATTAATCTTTGAGTTAGACCTTTTGGTTTTGGTTTCACTCCAGTCGGCAGCCCATAAAGCCTTTTTTACCAGCAACAGGTTCCTGCACAGGATGTCAACTGACAAGCTGAAGTTAGACATTTTGTGTATCGATCACGCCACAGGTTCAACGGCCAATCAGACATCGCCACATTTTTCATCATTATTATCTGGAATTGGAGTGGGCAATTAGATTTTTGCCAAAAATCATAATTGATTTCGAGACTACCCTTACGCGTAGAGAGAGAAGGCCTAGTTTGTATCTAATAACTACCATTGGAATTGCATTTGGGAGTCGTAAAATCACCTTCCAGAAACGACTCTCTAATCTCTCCTGAGCTTCCCACAGCAAACCAAGACATGCATCTGCGGCATATGTGAGTGTTGGTATGACTTTCTGGTTATAGAACTGTATGATTGGGAGGAGAAATAACTTTCCGTACTACCTCCAAATCACAATTCAGTACGCAGTCAGTTGTTTCACTTTGGTTTTTAGGCATTTCATCCACGACATCTCATAGGCACAAGCACTAATCATTGCCCCTAGATATTTTATAGAGATGACGGGTCGTATTCGGTGTCCACCCAGGGACCAATTGGGTGCTTTCTTTTTCCGTCCCCTCAAACTTTCCAACAAGATTATTTCTGTCTTCACAATGTTAATCGCTAAACCATTCAGGTCTACATACTTCTGCAGCGTGTCAAGCTTCCTCTGCAGGCCAATAGGGGTTCTGTCCTCTAGGACTAAGTCATCGACATACAGAAGCCATCCTGCAGATGTTCCATTTATCCTACGTAGGCATGACCTTTGGGGGGTCTACGACCTCTTTCATATCCGTAATAAAAATGTTGTATAGAATGGTGCCAAGGGGCAACCCTGCTTCAGGCCCCTGTAAGTCATAATCCTCCCTGTCAGATCGCCCGCCGATCAAGTCTGACCTGCAGGGCAGACCCGGTATACAGGTCTTTCATAGCTGCCTCGAAATCTCCAGGGCAACCCATGGCAGTCATTTTGGCCCATTGTAACTCCTCACTAATGCTATCGAAGGCACACTCAATGTTCATACAAGCCACATAGATTCTGCGTTCCCCCTTGATCATATTCGTCTTTAGTAGGCTAATCAGGAGCAAGTTTAAACTACAGCCAACTCCGCTGACAAAGCCAGTTTGCCTGGGGTAGAAGGACCCTGTCTCATTCATTCACTCTTTCTGTGTATCAGCAAGATACCTGGAAAGATCTTTCCCAGGACATCTAAAAGGGTGATAGGATGGTAATATTTTGGAGCTACTCTATCACACTTCTTAAAGATGGGGTCCACGACTGCCCATTTCCGTGTGGCAGGAACTCTACCACACCGGATCTACCAGTCTTGTGTCTCGGTAGGATTTCTCAGGGGTAAAGTGCTCACATTGGAAGCAAGACGAAATGGAGCAACACAGGTTCGAACCCCGGGTCCGCGCTAAGAAACCACTCAGTATTAAGCACGTTATAAATAACCTATCATATCATATCATTAGAAGTGAACAATGCAGAAGTCAGCCCAGGATCCCGGGCCGCTTTTAACAACAGCATTTGTCATCCCGTCAAGCCCTGGTGCACCTGAATTACTGGCTTTCATTATTATATGCAAGTTATCCTCCCTGTCAAAGTGGATTGACCATTGTTTATACTGGTTGAGAGTAGACTCTTCTCTCATTTGGTCTTTCTGAGCAAATAGATTTTGGAAGTGCTCGACCCAGCAATTCTCAGATACTGGGTTTAGTTGGAGCTGGCCACTATCAGATTCCCTGCAGACCAATAATTGCCACAGATTTCTAGAATTCTTCAAATCCATGGCCTGTAGCATAAATTCTGGTTCATTCTGGAAAAGGGTTACTTTATGGGATATTATAATGTTCCGATACATTTGTTTGATTCATTTCATTGCTAATCTTCTGATGACAAGAGGAGGGCCCCGAAAGTCCTACGGTCACTACACAAGAAGCATTTCTGTGTTGTGTGGGTTATATTGACCCACTCAGCTGTGCTATGCTACATCACTTTGCTGCATCTTTGCAAGAAACAGCAAAATGGCTGTGCGCGCCAAGGTCTCTAAACTGTGTCTTTGTAACAACCAGAAAATGGCTGCACCACCTTGCCACACACACATTTCAGGTGGGGTGGAACAGAGTACTCACTGCAGGAATGTGCAAGTGTGCTTTGCAAAATTTAACATGAAGGTAAGTGAAAGAGGCAGCATCATTGTGCTGAAAACCCAAGATGCTTCAGAAAAATGACACTTTCCCAACCTTAAAAGTGCTGCTTGGTGCTAAATTCGTCAATTTCTCATGAACCACAGTGATTAAAAAGGCTCTGCAATGCCCAGGATCATTCATTGTGTCTTAGAGGAACCGGGCCTCATTTGAATGACAGCTCCCTACAAATGTATCCTTGAAAAATCAACCAGGGGCTTTGTTTTCATTTTACACAGGAAACATGTCAATTTTCTTTGCAACAGTATCAAGAATCAGCTGCCAGTGAAATACTCTAAATAGATGCCAGTTAACTGTATCCATGCTACAAAACAAATCCAGCACTGAAGACAAGAATGATAGCTGCAGAAATCGTATATTTGCTGGAGATGAAAATCGAATTTAATGAAATAGTAAAATGTGCTTTTTCCTGACTGAAGGGGGAAAATCGCCTATTTCAAAGTACATTATTGTGTAAAGGCTTGATTACTTAGAAATGTAAAAAGGAATTGTTGCTGGTAGAAATACACCTATAAAATGTTTTAATTCCACAGGTTTAAAGTTAAGATTTAAAAGGAGAAAATCAAAGCTAAAACCCAGGATGAGTTGGCAAACTATATATAAAAAAAACTTGCTCTGCCAGTTGCTATCCCCGAGAAAGGGTGACACCTCATAACCTTCTAGAACAGGAAAGGCTAATTGCTACCTTGGGGGCTTTGAATACCCAGGACAAAGGGACTTCTCAAGTCGTCATCAGACATTCGTCTTTGCTCCAGGCTGAGACAATAGCAGGCTAAGACTCTCATCTGTCAAGTGTAAGGGGCTATAAAGTTTAATCAAAAGAGAAGCCCCTCATCCTGCTTCGAAGGAATTGCCATTTGAAGTTGAGGAAAAGAAAAAAAAACAATTAAGTGACTATAGACTTCCTGTTGGTTTTAAAAAGCCTATTTTGCAACTGAACTTTAAAGACATTTAATTTTGCAGAAAGAATGAGGAAAAATATGAAAAGTTTGTAGTTTTAAATCTAATTTTATGCTCTTTCTTTTGGAAACGTGGTAGAACTCATTACTGCATAAGGAACAGAAGTTGTAAAGAATGACAGATTGTGGGGAAAGTATTAATATTGCGCACATAACATTTTGTACACATATGCCAGGGGAAAAGGGACATCTGTGTACAAAAGTAGGGAATTTTAGGCCAAATTTGTCATGGGTAAAATTGCCAAAATGTAGCAGAAAGGCAAAACCAGGTCCTACAGACTTGGGGTTTGGATTGAAGTATGACCCACAAAATATGCAATCAGTGTATCTAATTTTCTCAGAGGTTATAACTGTATAAATATGTATTTGTGGAAAAGTTAGATTTTGGTTCCAGTGGCATGGGGAGGTTTCTAGTCATTGTAAAAATCATCCCATAAACATGAAATCCTTTTCTGTGATCCAATCAGCGAAGAGCAAGCCAGAAACTATACTCTTGCCCTATCCTAGCATCATGGGTGTGGGTAGGAAGCCTGCCCCTGCCATATACTTTAGTGATGTCATTTGGCATAATACATAAGGGAACCTGACAGCACACAGACACCCTGATTCCTGACTTTCTTCCGGATTTCCTGTGTGCCGTCCTGTTCCTGATTTCTTCATCCTACTTGATCCTGATTCCAGATTTCATTGCAAAGCCAGGGCCTGTGCATTGCTGAACCCCTTTTCAGCTAGGCCCCAAATTCTAAAAGTCCCAAAAACCCAAGGGAAGCATCCTGATCCAACCTGGCTTGCTACTGCTAGATGCATGCCTGCAAACTCGCCATCCCACTGTTCTCCAGTCTCCAGTAACCAGAAAGGCCTGCCCAATGCAGTCCGGTGACCAGAATGGTCTAGATGATCCTGTTCCACCAGATATGCCCAGCCATCTTTGGTTAGGCCCAATCCGTGTGATGACCAGAACCCTTGATGGTCCAAAATCCTAAATTAAAGTGTACTGTAACTATTAATAGGAATCATAGAAAACCATAGCTTACCTTGCCTTGCCTTGTCCTATCCCAATCTCTCAACCATCCTATCCTTTCCTTAATCACTTCCAACATTGTTAGAATCCTTATTGCAATATTGTCTTGATGTATTTTGCTAAGCACAATTTCTTTAGTCATTTTTATCTTGTGTAAATCCTAAATTATCAATACTCTTTTGAGTGGTTGGTCTGGTTCCACCAGATTGGGTGCTGGGTATCTGGGGTTGAAGTCATAAATCGACTCCAGAGCTTACTGTGTCACTCTTTCGTATTCTAGCCTAGAGTAAAACTATAGTAAATATTTTCTTCTCCAAACTGGGTTTCTTTTCTGTTTTTACTACCTGATATTTTTGAAAAACGCCTCTCATTCAACCCTGCATATCTTACTCAGTTTAATAGCACTCCAAACCAGTGTATTTCACCCGTTTTTCTAAAAAACCATTTGGTTAATTTTAGGCTGGAATCCACAATTTTGCAAAGTTTTACATGTGTGATTTTTATTCTAAATTATTTTCAACCTTCCATTTAGATTCAAAGCGTTTACTTTTGCTCAAATTATAGCTCATGATTGTTAGTATCTTGCCAATGTTGCTCCCATAGAAATTTGTAATGATTTAAGGATTTTTACACACATTCATTGTTTTACCCAGCCATTTCTGAAATGCCATTTGAAAGTGTAAGATTTCAAATCCGTTTTTCTCTCTTGTTTGGGGAGGGAAGGTTAGATTTGAATTCTATTTTCTATTCCTTATTCCTGATTACCTGCTGCTTCCTTATATCTATTTAGAATTGTTTATTTGTGGGTTGAGGAATATTGCAGGGAGAAATCTTAACTTCAGGGCGATCTTTCCAAACAAGCCAAAGGTGTTCTTTTCTCTGGTGTTTTATATTTTGTGTTACTAAAGAGTGAATTTAAGTGCATTACCTACCTTACTATCTGTTATTGTCACCACATTGGTGATTGCTGCTCCCTATTAAAAAGTATATGTTTGATTTGAATTTTAAATAAATAGATACATATTACCTTTACCAACCATCCTGATTCCCGGTCCATTGTGACCAGGGGTATTTGAAAAGGGGTGTGATATGAGTGGTGCATCACTCAAAATATTGAACCTATAAATATATAATAAAATAAGCATTTTGGTTGTGCGCTGCATACTAGGCTGAGGCCAGGGTACATCGCCTGATTGGGATACTTAACTGTTGTGACTATTTTTTCAAAAGAATGTTTCGATTTAAAACATGGTTTGCTCCCCCTTCTTTGTTTCTCCCCAGAAATAGCCAGCACGGGCTCGTATTCGACCCCCTACATCCATACGTTGCCATGCTATCCGGTTTATGGTCAATTGTGGAACTCAGGCCCGGTTAATACACAACCTGTTTCTTCCAGGTCAAACTTGTGATTCCAGATGTCAATTTTTTCCATTCCTTTGTGGCTCATTCTAGAGCAGGAAAGCATCACTGGGTCCTGGTGACTATGTTCGGATGGATGTACTACCAGTTATATCACCCATGACAATTATTGCTAGAGACAAAAAAGTAATCCTGGTTTGCACTCGCTACCTCTGAGTGCCATGTCGTTGCCCCTTTCAAATCTCCTTTAACTTGGCCATTTACCATGTGTGGGTCCCTCACCGCCATTTCTTCCAGCCACTCCCAGAATCTATCTCTTTTATTCTTTGAGACCACCCTGACCTTGCCTTCCCACCTTGTACCCAGGTACATACAATCAACATTTATGTCACCAAAGATCATTAACCAAGGCTCAACCATTTGTGTATACATCAAGTCTATCCATGACATCGCACATTCTACAAAAGTACTGGAATCCTTAGAGTTTGGGTTCCAGTAGAGGTTAATAAGGACCAAGCACTCCTGCCTATTGGCAGGATAGTCCATTAATTGTATTATTTGAATCTGGATGTTGGGGTTTGGATGAACAACTCGAATTACCGTTTCAATGGAGATATTCCTTATCAGTGTAAACAGACTGGAGCTGGGCCTTCCAAATTTCCCTTTGGTTGCTTTGTTAAGGTAAGCAGTGAAACCGTCCAGCATTGGAGTTTCTCTGAACCACGATTACTTAGGCATATGATGTGCAAATTAACCAGTGTTGCGTCAATGCACGGGTGGTAGAATCCTTTGGTGTTCCAGGAAACGATGTCCAACCGCACAGATCCTATCCAGCCCTAACTATAATCTGTAGAGCCCAGTTCTAGAGCTTTAGGCAACCAGTCTCAAGACTGCTCTTTATCGATCTTGAGATTCTGAGATTCAGCTCTCAACACCCGGCCTTCGGTTTCCATCTCTTTAGTTATTCCTCTTATGGTGATCTTTAATGAGTCAGGGCCGCATAGAACCACTGGCTTTTCCATCAGGTGTTCAATTTGTCGATCAGCCCATAGTTGACTTTTGTTGTTACAGTCTTTACTGGAGCCACCAGCTCTCCCCTTTCAACTATGGGTTTATAAAAGAGGTCCTTTCTCCTTGGCTAGTTTCAATGGAGTATTGCAATCTTTTAAATCAAAACCCAAAGCCTGCAGCTTGTCATTCGCATTTGTCAACAGGGCAGTCAGAGAGGCAGAGGCCATATGAAAGGAACACTTGATAATTTTTGTTCTCGTTTGGGAAATCGACAATCCTGATGTCTTTGGAATCGATCACTCACAATCGCAGGACATGATGAAATAAACACATTATGTTTGAGCAGTCTAGAATTAGACCATCGTCCACCCCCAGTACCAGGTCCCGGATTACCATGCAACTACCATAGGCCAAATCCTGTCTCTTGTCCATTCGAAACCTGAGGGTTGTATTGCGATTTAGGGTCATAGGTCAGTTCATCATTTTCGTGCTCTCTGGTAGCTTCACAGGTATGTCTGATGTTTCCTGTCTGCTTAATCATTCTGTCCAACAATAGAGTCAGTTTCTCTATGTTCCCTGACTTACCAACCGCTGTAGCCCATTTATCCACCAATGTCAAATATTGTGAATTAGGATGAGTCACATTCTTGGGCTGAAAGACCTACACTTCTTCCACACATCCCCACAGAGATGGATTGGGTTTTATAGGGGATTCTTCCAGGGAGTCCTCAGATGGGTAATCTTTGAATGTTGACATCTACAACAATGGGTCTTCAAGGTTTTCCAAGTGGATTATCCCATCCTATAATGGCAGAACCATAGCAGACTTCTTACAAACTTTCAAAGGGCTTTCCTTGTTTCAGTCTGTTCCACAGCGTTCCATTGATAGTAAGGGTTTTGCTAGTTCCACAGCTACGGTTTTCAGGTTTCTTATAAAGCTCTCTGTGCCACAACCATTTGATGTTTTAGTTAGTGGTATATTTTTTGATTTCTTCAATTGCTCTGAGTTTTTAGCTTTTGGTAAATCTTTACACTACATTTGAGCCTCCCGATTAAAGATTGGGAAAGCATCCACACTTGTTGCAGTTCTCGAGGCTTTCTCCTCTATCATGACTGTCGTCGTTGGGTCAAAGCTACAAACAGCTCGGACCTGAAGAACTCCTGAGTATCCAGAGATAGGAGCCTGACTCAGGGTCACAAAAGGTTCTGAGTGACAAGCGAGCTCCCAAAAGGAAGGGACCTGTGTTCTATCTTCATTCTCTCGAGTGGGGGAGGACTGAGCACTGTCCACAAATACAGCCTGGGTGGAAGTGGTTTCAGGCTGTGGTTTTCTCAAAGCCGGTTCCACAAGCAATAGTGGGTCATCAAGTTTTATATCCCTGATGTTATCTTGTTGCTTCAAATGTGTAATGGTATCCTGGATTCCCCAAGGAAAGCATGTTTGTCTTCCTTCGCTTCTTGTATTGTCCATAACAGTTTTTATGATAACCCCCTCTGTTTCTTTTTCTTTTGCTCTTTTATCTCTGGAGGCCTCAATGAACGATTCAATGAAGACTAGCTTAGAGTGCATTAGTGTAAGCAGCGTTGCTTGGTCTTTAAAGCTGTCATCTAGATTTGCATACAGTTTTAGAAAAGGCGAGTGTAATGGAGACCATTGAGGAGATGGTTGCCTGAAGTTGGGCTATCTGGGCACCCAGATACCCATCCTTTGGGGCGGCTTCCATAGTATCTCGCACGCATGGACTTGGTCTTGGCGCACATGTTTCTCTCATCTCTTAGTGTGATTTCAAGTTCCAAGTTGCATCCTGGTGAGAATCTTAACTTGAGTTTTCACTGGAGCTTGGTGAATAACGCTGTTTTCCCCTGGAGCACAACCCTCGAGAGTCCGTTGAAGGGGCAATACCAGATAGCGTTAGGGAGAGAGTTGGAGAAGCCTGAGGGGCATCTGGAAGTTGAGCAGATCTAAACTTCTTAGAGGGAAGGGTCAGACCTGAATATGAATCCCTTCCGATTTCGGAAATCAAGCACTTTTCACCCCGGGAACTTGCATTCACACTTAGTTATATCGTCAGACTTGCAATGTCCTTGGTTAATATGGCCGCTCATGTGGGGTTCTCTCATGGGGTGGGCCTCTCCATACACATGTCAATCTGTGGACAATTAGAGGGGAGTGTTTTTGATTCCACGGATTCCACGTCAAATATGAGGTACAGTTGGAGCATCACAATTTTCTTGGCTAAGGCTCCATTCTCCTAAAGGTACCCTACCAATTGTTACCCCCACCTGGGAGGGCTGACTCGCAGTTTCTTTTGTTTGAGTAGATAGATCTTGGGGGCCAGCCTAGGAGGCAAAACAAAGGAATCAGAGTTTTCCAAAAATCGCCATCTGATGGGTCATGCCACACTTCTTCCCGGGTTAGGGCAACTGTACAACAAGTATTGCTCTCAACAATAGGGGCTTTGCAGTCAATAGCAGCTGATAAAGGTTGTGTGTCCACCCTTTGTTTGAAGTGCCATTTCAATTTGGCTTAGTCCGATAATTATTTACTTTTTTGTTTTTACAGGTGAGACTCCCCCTTTTTACTTGGGGGGTCCGTAATTGAAACGGTGCTTGGAGCAACCACCTTAAGGTTCACCCCTGAGTTAAAGGGCGCCACTGGGTTCTCACGGTTTGATGATGCCATTAAACAATCGGAAGCCCCATCCGCACACTCCTGCCCCCTACTTGTCACCCACTGCCCCTACCCTCAGCCTTCGAACCTCCATTGTCTACACACCCAGAAATAGTTCTCATCAACTGGGCGTTGGCAAGTAGGGGTGGTGAGGACTTTGAGCGATCTGCAGGAAAGGTGTCAGCAGAGGGAGCAGAGGTTAGTGGGGACAAGGGTGAATCGAGGGGAACGGAGGGCAACCCCAGTCTGGTTCCAAGGACTGGGGCTATGGATGTAATGCTCCGGATTATGCCAACAGTTCCAGGGTTCACTGAAGTCGATGGATCCTTGTGTTTGCATAGTTCACACAGTTCGCGTGGACCACCCCATTACCTGTGGTCTGCAGCATCCCTGCCTGGCTGCGCGTTCGTTGAAGTCCTCCGACCCCCGGCGCTGACTCCATTAACTCATCAAACACTCTGCCAACACTCTGCGATGCTCCAGTTTGTTTTTTTGTGTAGTCAAAGGAAATGCACTTTCCAGGCACCACCGTAGTGGTATTAACTGGCCATTGGTGGTAGTAGGTGCAAAATGGTGTGAGTACCTGGTCATCGTATAGCAGTGTCTGACAAATCCCTAATATTTATTCACAGTCCAAAACTGTTGGGTTTTCCAATGATTGTTTTTAACAGGACTTCAATAAAAGATATGCATGCATGTGCTAATAAATTGAGTGGCTGGAGGCAGACCTGGTTAAGATATGTGTATTGCAGTACTGGGTTTATAGTCCCAATTAAGTCATTAACTCTCAGAAGACTGCTTTGAAATAAACACTGGCAGGCACATCAAGCACATAGGTTGATGGTAAGGCTTGAGTAAAGGGAGCTCAAAGAGTTCCAATGAGGATGTGTTTTGGGCAGAGAGGGGCAGGAACTGTGTGGGAATGACCATAGGGATTAGCATGGCCATGGGAATTCATTGGCTGGGGGGAACCAAACAACACCTACAAGCATGGGGAACCAAACAACACCTACAAGCATTGTGTCTCTCCTTATATGCCATTCCCCCTAGCTGTACCCTAATGCAATCGTTTTTGCTTATAGGTGGCACTAATGCACCACCAAAAAGGCCAAACTACAAATGCTTGTCACAGTCAGAAATGACCTTGTAATGCGTTGCTCAACACCTGCGTCCATTCCAAACAGACACAGGGCAAATGTGTTTCATTTCTGCATCCTGTTAATTAATTTGTGCATTGGAATGACCAGAGAAGCTGCCTTTACCCCCTCAACCCCCGATTTGTGCAATTGGGCCTATGATATGCACACTCCAAGGCCCTTTGATAATAGAGGGCATATTACGCTGGTGCACATTACGAGGATTTGCTAGTGCAGCACAGATAACAGTGATATGTACAGAAAAGGGAAGAGCTTAGAAAGCCTGCCAAACATGACACTACAACCCTGAAACAAGCAAAGACATTCCAATAGGGGCAGGTATGTACAGTGAAACGGTATCTGTGTCTATGCACATAGACCCACGTAGGCAGATGTAGAGGAGAACACCGGCCTGGGGGTTGCAAGAGGGGTGAATGAATGTGATAGCTGATGGATGAATTATATCAAGGGAGTTTGTGGGAGTGAAATATGATAGTGCTAAAGGGATGAATTAAAGTCATTGAAGATACATGAAAAAATAATAAAGCTTAAGGGTCTGTGAGAATAGAGGGTCGGGTAGATATGCATGCACATGAATAAGCATGGATTGAGGAAAAGATGGATGGATGTCTGAATACATGACTAAGGATGGATGGATGGGTGTGATGATGGATGGATGTCAAGAAAACTAGCAACACCTCACTAAATGTTAATTATACCTATATGCAAGCCAAAACTATTGGCTCTGTCAATTATTATATAAATCAAGTGGCCGAAGCTACTCTTGGTTAAGGCATTTTTATTACAACAAAATTCCATATAATAATCCAATTAAGCAATTAACTCTCAGCAAACTAATAGAAATAACAGTGGCAGGTCAGGGTTTATTGTTACTACTTGATAGAGCCAGCTCAAATAAATCCTAGGAGGATGTGGTTTGTGCGGGTAGGGGTAGGTAGTGGGTGGGATGGCCATGGCGATTAGCATGCCCATGGGAAGTCAAAGAATGGGTAAATAACCAAACAACACCCACAACTGTGTATTGCCTCTCATGTGACCTCTCCCTCCTAGCTGTAATCCAATGCAATAGTATTGGTTTAAGTACCACCTAATAGCTAAAATAATAAGATATTATCCAATTTGCATGCAAGGTTTATAGTCAGCAGCTAGAACCGTTCCAACATGTACACCCATCATTTTACTCAAGGAGGAGAAGGCGTTATCACTTATCAGGCAGGAAAGAAACGTTGTCACTGCAGCAGGAAACTACGGAAAGGCACGCATTTGCATGTCTACACGTCAGGGAGGGTGTCAGGGCCTTTCAATCTTTTCAGTTGAAATGGACACCAAGCCTCAGGTGACCCCGGCCAGGCCTCCCATATTGACAGCCTTACTACACAGCATCATATTTCTTTTGTGAATGCTATTAAGTTTGCACTTTTGTGCGTGCTCGGTGCAAGCTGCCTTTGCTGGTGCCCAGCAGCGCTGTTACACCCTTGTTTCCTTTTATGTTGGTTTCGTCAGAGCTCCCCACTGGCTGCTAGACCCGCGATGATTTGATGCCAATAACATAATAGTTCCAATGCTTTTCATGATTTATTTCAGTGTGCAGCAAGTAGATCTTACCAGTGTCCCTGAAAACATAACATTTATTTAACAATCACAATTTGCAACACATTTGACCAACCCCCCTTAGACCCTGCACTCATGGGCTAATCAAACAGTCTGTCACAAAATGGATGAATCACCATTTTGACTGTTGGCTACTCTTTCATTAGTGCCAGAGACAATTGTATGCCCCAATCCCTCGTCGTGACTCTCGCGACACAAGCGCCCCTAATAATTGCAAGCCGTTGTGCAAGGGCTTATCATTCACAGAACATTAACTGATGAGGAAATGCCTGGGGCAAACACCCGGAAATGTGCCCCCCCCCCCAGAAGATCGATGAAAGCCTGGTGCATCGCTCTTGGAGGTATGTTGTCCGTTCATAGCTCACACAGACACTAGGCAGCATGTCTCCTAACCCAATTAACTATCCAACCAACAGAGACAGAGTCACTGAAAAGGGGACCCGGTATATGTAAGGGTTACATATAGCTGGTAAGGACTGCTGCACCCACATTGTCAGGTGTAGTTTGAGTCCTGAGGCTCGTTTGCTTCTCTCTTGCACGTTCCATTTTTTTATCTGACAATATAAATCTCCACGTCTGCTGCAGGCATTTTTGACTTCTGTCCAAATTACGACCAAAACAGATGTTTGGGACAAAAAGTCTTTCAAAACACAAAGAGAGGATTGCCACCCAGGAAGTGTACCTGCTGTTGGCGACAGAGCAAACATGGAGAGTGTGGTTGGTTACAGCAGGAGTTAAACTTGTCATTATTATACCTGTGACTTGTGTGATTGGATATATGTTTTGGATTACGAATTGCTCTGTGTGGATTAATATGTGTAGTGTCATGATGCCATCAACGAGGTTAATTTAAAGATTCGAACATGTTACACTAGCATAGTTGTCAAATTCAGGGTTTAAGGTCTCAATATTAATTATAATATCCAATATTGCTACATAACCTCATTTTCGGATAGAACTATCAGAGCATATTTAGACCACCAAATATTCTCTATGCCTTTCAGCGGATGGTGTTGGACGAAAATTCTTTTGCTTGGTCTAATGGTGCATGTATCATTTGTACATGTGTGCGCCAAATGTAATTTAAATACCTAAATAATGCGTGCAGAAGCTGTGCAACCCCCGTGATGTTATGTAAATAAAGATTGGAATGGTTAGAAAAGGTAACAGCATGCAAACAAATGCTTCCTGCAAGTGCGAATTGAAGGAGCATTTGCTGTCAGCGCTGGTGTCTTCCTCGCTGGTGTGCCCCTCTCCCTGCCTGTGGCAGTGCAGGGGGGCTTCTTACACCGCCTGGCGCTCTGCTTCAGCTGCTGACAGGAACCTGCAGCTGGGTGTAGGCACTCACGCAACTCCCCTCAGAGACCTGCAGGTTGATTTCAAGGATCCCCTAATTAAACAATAGACATTTCTAAAGCAGCAATTTTACCTTACGCCAATGCCCATAGAGCCCTGATGGACTGCAAACCAGGAGGTGAAAAAAGAGGCGTCCTTGGTGAAAAAACCAAATGCTCTAGAGCCAATCGCATCATAGTGACATCACTTTAACATACTGCCAACCAATCAGGTACTGCTAAATTTCAACACACTAGACCAACACCCACAAATAAGTACATGGGAGTTTTTAGAGCCATTTTTGCAACAAAAAAAATGTATTTATACCAGTACAAAGTTTATTTTGTGTCTAAGTTAAAATCTCTAGTGCATATTTGTTTAAAGCGTCAAACAAGTTAAACGCCTTTTTAATGACCTTAACACATGGCAGCTAACATTTTTGAAGTAAAAACGCCTGACATATTCAGCACGCAATACAAATTAAGGCGCAGAGTGCAAAAAGGGGTGTGGTTTTGGGTGAAATGGGTGGGAATGGGAGGAAAATCATATAAATAGAGATGGGATTTAAACGGATGGGACACATAGCCAAACGATACAAATCCAACCTCATATGTCTTCTGCAATGAAAAGCATTACGGAGCCTCATTCAAAACCCCTATTTGAAGCTCTTTTGTTAATGCTCTTATTTTAATGACAATAGTTTTGACTTAAAGGTAGCGCTTTCAGCCCCACCTAATAGCCAAAACTAAAAAGAGCAAGGGAAGGAAGCTAAGATCAAGAGCCCTGGAGTTATTGAAGCTGGAAAGGTTGTGAATGCTACCCTACTCAGTGTGGATGTTATATATGCCCTCATTGGATCACTCAATGGAGCCGTGTTTTGTAGGCATAAAAAGAAGCCTGAACTCCTCCTTAGGGGACAATGTATTCCATGTCATCACATTGCCCATGTGCATATCGGCTGCGCTATTAAATACCTGTATTGCGCAACAGTCCAATATTCACCCCTGCATTCGTGAAAACTACAGGGGGTCTGTTTCTAGTTGTCACCAAAGTTAAACTTCATTTTTCCAAGCAAAAAATTCCCATATTAGGAACAATCTCATCATCTCCCTTTGGACAACACCATCAGCCTATCTTCACACATCCCAGGGTATAGGCACTACAGGGGGTTGATATCCCCTATTGTTTTGCACATTACTGTGTGTGTCTGTCAGATGGGACTAAACCCATTATTCTTAAAGCACCCCTCCATGATGCTGTTAATCCTATGTCATAATCTCCTGCTCACCAAAGCATTCCATTCCACTGAAACATTTAAACCCTGTTGCACTGTAACAAGGGTATACATCCATTGTTCTTCAATGCGATGAAGTAGTGTTCCCATGTCCCCCGCTCTGGTGTTGGGTAGGATCATTTATAGTACAAACTATCTCATAACTGTATCTTTATGATTATATTGTACAAAATGGTCCACCAGCAATTTGTCAGATTATCTGTTGCGTATACAGGACCTGTGTCCTGATATACGCTGTCGCGCTTCTCTGGTTGTCTTACCTACATACATGAGGTTACATGGGTATCTTATGATATAGATGACATTCTTAGTTACACAGTGTGATGCTTAAGTTTGCAAATATTGGTCCCATAGATGAATTCCTGTCTGGTTTCAGTCAGTGGACAAGCCACACAATTCCCACACTTGTGTTGTCCGGTGACTGGGGGTAGCCCCCATTGGTTCTCTGACTTCTCTTAAATGCTGACATTGGTTTCTTGGCAAGGGACCCCGGTTGCTTCACTAGGTTCCAATTGTTGTTCATTATTGTCTTGATATCACAACAAATCGGGTTGAATGTTGTGACACATACCCAACCTCTCAATCTGTGTTTTCTCACGTGTGGTCAAACATATCTCTCTTTTGGTTTTGAGAGCTCTTTTCAGCTGGTCTTTCACTCGTTTCTTGGGCTATCACATAGTCTCCCCTTAAGTTGCTCAGCATGTTTTATGAACTCATCCTTTTCTGTGCAATTACATCGGATGCATAAGAATTGCCCATAGGGTAAATTCGGACGCCTCTGAAAATGTAATAATGAGTTTTTCTCAGTTGGTTTCTTATAAAGGGTGGTCATCAATCTGTTCTCTGATCTGCTAATCAGCAGGTCAAAAATACCTCACTCACTGTTGGCTACATTACATTACATTGTGAAATTAATGTTAGTGTCACATGTATTGAGCTATTCGTGAAACATAGTAAATTATGCTTTTGTTCCTCTACATATGAGGAACACATCTATATATCTCTGCCATACAAGAAGATGTTTGCGTAGTACCAGGTGATGTTCCAGGGCATTATTAGTCCCAAAAGAGGTACTTGTCTTCGTAATCCTCCATATACAAATTGGCAACATCTGGGGTAAATGTAGCCCCCATGCTGACTCCCTTCTCCTGTTTGCATAGTTGATTTTTAAATAGAAAGATGTTTTCTGTCATTGCAAGGCGGATACATTCCAGACAGGAAATGATGATACTTTATATCAAACCTTAGGAACCTGGAGTTCCCTGGTCAAATTGGGGCATGGAGGTAGCCATCCATTAAGTGCAATAATGCCAGCCCATTTCTAGCTCTTGTTACAGAGATAATTCTCTGCAGAGGCTCCATCATGAACCTCTTGTTCTGTATGTAAAGGTTTGCCCTCTTGAGTTTCAGAATCATCCAACAACATTCAATTGGTTTGGAAATTAAAAATACTGTAGAATACCATCCTTATCCATGCTGTGCTGGTAGTACTGTGGCAGTTGCTCCTTTACCTTGCAAGTGTCAAATTTGCCTTTGGAGAGCTGTCCTGTTGTCTCTCCCCAGCTCTTGGTGAGGATGTTTTAAGGTCTTTCCTCAAGTTTTATGTAATACATCCATCTGATGGAGTCCAGCACTCATGCATGCATGATAGATTAGGGCCATGGATCGAAGATGTCTGGAGTCTCCCGTACCCCCACACCACCTGAATGTCTGACAGTGCCCTGACCCGGTCCAGTGCATGGCGTTTTGGTAAGTGACCTGGATCTGACTGCAGGAATACACATTTTATGATGTCCCTTGAAGCTGTGTCTACCCCTTTTATCTTCATAATAAGGACAGTTTGTAGGCTGAAAGTCTCTGGGTTGGTGGAAGTGGATCGACAGAAATGCTTCTGAAATTGCAGTGTACACACAGTAAAGTGTTATTATTAAACTAAATAAAGTTTGTGACCAATACCTCCAATGTTCATTAACCAAGAAAAATGGAAGATTGTGGTAGCCTCCTCTTCATTTACCCCCTAAACAAGTTGCTTCATGGGTCGCTATCCTAACTAACCACTCATAGAGATGTGGGGTTCCATGTAATAATGTCCCTGCAAAAATGACCCCAGACTAAAAAAGTGCCGTTTTTAAAGAGACATTATTACACCCCCGCAACCCCTGTTTTTTTCTTTTTAAATGGGAGCAGACGACATCCCAGCAACCCATCCCGATACATAATGTCAACATATATAATATCGCCAATGGCTTTTCCCAGCGACATTATGTATGGCAAAATTATGTATAGGGACATTATTACCTGATGCCAGTTGTGAGAGGTCACATCAGCCAGACCTGCCACTTCCTATCAATTTCTCCAAAGCCCTTCACTGGCATCTGACTTACACTGCACCTACCCACCAGCCTCTCTGAGGCATTCCCTGACATGCTGCAACCCAGCCCTATCATACACCTAAAAGCCCCACTCCTGCATGCTTCCCAAGGGCCTGTGAGTGCCCTACTCCATGTCAGACACTGCTTCAAATCAAGTGTAGGGAAAGACAATCTTGATACAGTATTTGACCCAAACTTGCCATGCCATATGCCAAAAGTGAAAGGCCTAACATATGACTGATGTGCCCCTCTCCCCATTAGCCTTCATGAGGCACATGCCTGATATCTGCATGACTGTGTAACAATAGATCTTGCAAAGGAACCTGTGACAAATTGACTTCTGCCATGCAGGAGTACAAGGATGAGTAGAGGCTAAAACGTCCACTCAGACCTCGCACTTATACCAACCAAGAGCCAAGACAATCATAAAGGTAAAACAGGGACAGTCAAGAGATATACATCCTCTGCCTTGTGTGGTTATGTGGCCCGAGGGAAGGCTATAGGTGTGAAAGTGCTTCATTAGCAACACAAAAAGCGAAGTATAACAGTCCAAAATAAAGGAATCTCTAATCAAGGTTCTATATGTTCACTTTAATTAAACACACAATGTACCATAATAACTAACTAAAAAATCAATACACCAGATGCAGCACTCTGGGTAATGAATCAAGGGTGAAAGGCAAGCAAAAGCAACAATCTTCTTGAAAAATGACATGTACTTGTGAACAAAAACTTTTCAGAGTGACCTACCCAGTCTTTAGGACCCACAAATGGGCCAATGAGGTAGTTAGCAATCAACAGTACCTTCTTTGTAGTTCCAGAGCCAGACTTCTTGGTGCCGGGTTGAGGGTTCAGCAGTCGTGATGGCTCAGCAGGAAGCTGGCATTGAGTAGAGGTTGAATGGAAGGTTGCTGCTGACTCAAATCATCTACTCGCACTGTGTTAATCAGGTGGTTCTCAGGTTCAATTGGTGATTGCTGAGCTGGTACAAGCTGGTAAAAGGCTGCTCAGGTGAGTAGATGTTACGCATGGACTCAAAGGTTGCAGTTCAGGGAACACCAAGGTTGGGTCAATCGATAGGGGCAGCAATGAAGAATCTGGTGTTTCGAATGGCAGCTCGAGCAAGGCAGAAGTATTTTGTGGTTTGAGTCGAGGCAATTATATGCTTTTGCTTGCCCAGTGCGGTGTGAAAAGAATCAAACAGCGGACAGCGGTTCAGAGAACGATAGACACCAAACACAGCACTGAAGTGTCCTGCTAGATTGCTCGGCTTCAAGCACACTTGAGTCACAGGTCGGAGTAGTTCATTGCTGAAAACAGGGGCCTTGGCTGTTCTGGCTTTCATCTGCAGTGAGTCCAACTCCAGGATCTCAAGGGCCAATGTCAGTCCTTCTCTCAGGCTCCCAAACACGGGGGAGGATGGCACACACCTTCAGGGAACCTGCAACACTTTGAGTTCCCAGACTTATGGACCAGTAACAGAGTTCACCCCCAATGGTCTGTGGGGCTGGAGATGGTCAGAGAACAGAGCCTCTGCCTTGGAACACCTGCCTCTATTTCAATACTGGAGGACTTAAGAGAAGCAGAGAGAATCAGCATGGTAGAACCCTCCCAAAACTGTACAGATTCCTCTCTGGCTATCCTAGATCAGCCCTCTCCCCCTTGTCAATAGGAACAAAGTGCTTAGGAAATGCAACACCCTGGTGTGAGGCCTAGCTTTCTTTGAATGTGTGTGCCTCTTGGTTTCTGTTACTGGGCTAGCACCCTGTTCAGTGGCTCTCGCAGGGAGAACTGCTTTACCTACACTTACAAAGGACCAAAAGAGGCACCCCAGCAGGCAATCGTCCTGCCAGTAGCGCATCCAGCCTTTTGGGGGAATTCACATAAACCCTCCACAACTGAACTGGGCCCGCAGCGCTGACACGTGTGCAGTATCAATTTGATGTGGCTGCGATGACTCGGAGCGAACCTGTCCACCATGACCTAACTTAGGTATGGCCTATATTTACAGTTGTACGTGCCACCAGGACGACATCTTCAGAGTTATACATTTCTTTGAACAGGGGTGCAGATTTTAAATGCAGCCGCTCTGGTGCAGGGACTTGGGTGTCACAGCAACTATCAAAAAGGCACCTGTGACCTCTGAAACTGCTTTGTGCCACTGGTAGAGCAGGTGCTGCGGATCAGGATACTGATGCAGCGTGGCACAAGTACACACGAGGCTTGTGATAATGAAGCTAATGAAAAGGGTAACTGATTAGCAGAGATGAAATTCCCTGCATTATTGTATTACTTAAAATATCAAATAAGCCAATGCTTTCACACCCTTGTCAGATGGCAATTCATCACAGTACCAGCCTGGCACATAGCAGCCCTCAACAGGATGCACCTTCATTGACTGACACTATCCTGTCCCTTCATGCTTCCCTGAAAGTAGTCCAACAGTATTAGTTCAGTGTCCCATTCAAACCTTAAAGAATGCCACGTGTGGGACATTTAACATCTGAGATGCTTGTCTCTCACCTAGGTACACTGGCACACTGGATGCGTTGACATGTTTTACAAACGCTTCACTCATTCTCTGCCTGGGAAAGTATTCACAAGAGCTTACAGATAAAGAAATGTGTGTATCTAATTAAGGTATCAACTTGTTTTCTTTCCTATCTATGCCTTTTTGTGTAGCTTCATTGCTGATATTATTAGTAGTTGCTTGTTGAAAAGTAGATGCAAATGGACATTTTCAGGAAAAAAGCTTATGGTGTACCCAAATTTGCTGAGTCACTATTGATTTGTGAAACCGGGCTAGTGGTGAACTTTGCACCGATGTAATGTTTGTTTTTTTTTTTTAGATTTAAGGCATCTCTCTCGTTTATTTCCAGCAAGTTTTTCAGCCTTGTTCAGAGTGTAGTGCAGTTTGCCTACTTACACATATATTTTGATTCCTGACTTCTCATCATGGTAGTACAAATTCAAGGGATATTTCTGGCAAGGAAAAAGCTTTGCAAAACCGTATTTTTGTCAAACTTTTGTCTTAGAAACTTTAATTTCTGCAAGCATGCCCTGTTCTTGAATTTGCTAATGACATGAAGTTCCACATCAATGTCGGCGTTACCATTATTTTCAATGGTAAATACATTGAATGAATACAAACATTAATTGAATTCGAATCTTTTTTGCACTAGGACAATGTTTGCCCTCGTGCTGATTGCACTGGTGAACATTTTCTGTATACCACCCTTAATTTGACACCAAGTTGCACGGGCATTACAAGTGCTTAATTGGCAACAATAATATCGAAGGAAAGAATGAAAAAAATCACCCTGTGATAAATTGCGCCCCCACCCTCCTGCTGAGAACCATGAGCAAAAATCCAACCCTAAGGGCCTGATTCACAGAGTGTTTTCCTATGAGATTGTGCCATTATAAAATGCTTCTGTGAATCAGTATCAACTGCAGCAGCAAATCAGTGCTCTTTCAACGTCTCCTGCATCTAAACGTGTGCATTGAAATCAATGGAAAACGTTCAGCTCAGGATTACCAAAGCAATTCAAAGCCCCAACTGATTTTCCCACTGTGAAGACAGCATACAAAGGGATGGCTATCGCACTGAAAGACGGCCATTTGCGTGCCCCCGGATATCTCGATCTGCTGCCTTTTCATGAAGCAACTGGTCCAATGAAGTGATCAGATATGTACGAGGAGTAGGTCACGTTCGCCCTCTGTTGGGCCCGCGGATTACAAATCAAACTAACATTATTGTACTGCTTTGTTGCATGGCCTGCCGGTTGAAGAAGCTCTGGGAATTAATTGTCTACTTAGCCAGGCCGAATTCCAAAGGAGAAAATCGACGCTGCAGATGACATGTAAACAACAGTCCTGGTCCCCTGCCACTTTAAGGGGCACACTTAGGCAATTCATGTGTATAAAGTAAAAAAGCCTGACAATTGCTTAAGGGAAAGGAAATGTTCAGGCTGTGATTATGGCACTTGTTTTGTGTAAAATAGAGAACATAAACCATACTTATTAACTATAATGCAATGCGAGTGGTCTTCTATAGCGCCCTTCTACCACTATTGGTGCCCCTTAAAATGATGCAGAAAATATTGCATTGCATAGTGTGCCAAAGATTAAAAGCCATACCGTCCCTAAATTAATTGCATTGCTAAGGTGCACCAAAACGTATTCAAGTGGATTTAACAGTTTAGAATCACCCAATGCAGGAGTTTTTTTCGAAATGTGTAATATGCGGAGTTTGATATTATGAGACATTTTACTGTATTTGCGAAATTCTGTTACCAGTAAGACCTAAATACATATTTCATATTGCAATGTTTTGATACATATCCCAAGATGGACATTTTAGAAGTGCCCTATTGGTTTTTGGATCTAGGCCTTCTTCTGGGTTTGTTGACAGACCAAAAGGCAGTGGAGAAATCCGAAAGTAAAGGTTAAACTCGGTTTTATTGTGTTTACAGGATTTTAAGGGTAAACCCGGAAGTGCTTACTTAACATCAAGTGAAAGTGCTTGGATTAGTCGTCAGGCTGAGATTTTAAAGCCTCTATAATCCTCAAGCACTCCAGGGGTGAAAGGTCTCGCCTTCACACCAGGTTGTGCAAAGAATGGAGTCCGCAGAAGCTTGTTTCTCCGCGGACTTCTTAAGCCACCGAGGAAATGAGCAGTGCTCATTTTACTGGGTAAACGCTCGCCAAAACCAAGGAAACAGTGAAGTGCGGTGAACAGGGAGTAATTAAAAGCGGTTTATTTCTGAGGCATTTTACGACGCAGAAGATATTTTCAGATGGCTGAACGCAAACGGCACGGACCCATGTTCTGAAAAGTGAAGCGGAACCATTTCCTCAAATGAAATAGATTCCCTCTCGCCCGTTGTTAAATAAACCCGCAGAACCATTTACTGCTGGAGCACACACTTAAACCCGAGCGTGATACACTGACTCATTTTCCTCGTTGTTTATTAATAGTGGTGCGTAAAATGCCCCGAAGATTTAAGAACACGTCCTAAAGATTACTCTTGGTTTACGCCACTTGCGCTGGGAGAGTAATTAAAATTAAATGCAGGTCAGCCAGTGCCACCAGATGAATTTCTGTTATGAAAGTAGGCAACACTTACATATCACAACACCGCGGGTCCGGCTCTTTGTATAGGTGGTAGCCACATGCAATCAACGTTTAAAAAAAATGTTTTTAACTGAGACACGTCCAGTCTTCCTAGACCCAATTTCCTCGAAGGACGATAGGAATTTCTTTTGCAAATGCCACATAATGTAAAATGTTACATACAATCGGTACAGTTCAGCGTGCTGGGTTCAGCCACTATCAGCATGTCCTTATGGGCAGCTGAGGAGTGTTACAAGCCCCCATAGGAAAGCGTGCATAGCATTGAGTGCATTTTGATGGTATGCCAGCAAAAAAGCTAACACTCCCAACGTGTTCAAGACTTGTATACCGAGCCCTCCATTGTGAAATTACTTTTGGGAAATAGGACGATTCATATTAGCTGCAACTCGATCCCATAAAGGAGGGCGTGCATTTATCTTATGCGATTGCAGAGTTCTGTGTAAACTGATGGAGCCCAGCTGCAGTTGGCGCCAGAAACTGATTTGCCCGCCTAAGGTGTTTATGACGCGTACAGTTGCTAATAGACTATGCAGTTCATTTTTTACGGATTCAGTGGTTTAAGCATAATGTTCGGTTCCTCTGAAATATGACTTTTTGCAAGGAAGGAATCGTGTCAAGCCACTTCGAATGAAATATGAAAAGTACTAGGATGCGCTGCTTTTCCGCCTATCGTAGAATCTTGCACCGGCAATACGTTATTATTCAGAACATCCTCGCACGTTCATATTTCACGAAAGCAGCTTCTCTCTGGAGCTCACCAGTGTTGGATTATAATTTTGAAAAGGAAAGCAATGCTGCATGTTCTTTCCCATTGCCATTTATCAGGGCTTTCGCATAAAGAGTGTATGTATGTGGCTGCATTGCTCAGCTTAGTTGCCGAGGCATGCTTTCTTCTCCTCCTGTGTGCCCTGTGTAATAGTGAAAAAGTGAAAAGTTGTGTCAGTCAGCAGTGACAGAATAAGCTCTGGTGGCAAGAAGGGCAGAGGAATCCCCAAAAAGTGGGGTTTGGAGGTCAGGGCTGGCCTTAGCAGCCTTAGCGCCCTGGGCATCAAAGCAAAAATGTGGCGTTCCCCACTCCCCTCCCCACAAGTGCGCTCCTGATCATGCGGTGGGGGGGTGCCACATTTTTCAATAAGTGCTGATCAGCTCCCTATTGTTATTAAATACGCTCTGCTATCGATAGGGGAGCACACTTAATTTTAATAGGGTGCCTGCCATGCCTTCTCCCACCACTCCAGCATGAGGGAGACCTAAGGCCGGCTCGGGTGGGGGTCTGTTCAGTATACATTGATTCTATGTCAGTGGTGGCTGGTGATGTGTTTTTCATAGGAGGTGCTTTAATCATTCCCCCTAATTAGAACATGCAACCAAATGTTAGTTGTGAGACTGAGTAACCATATGAAGGTTGAGGGGGGTTACTCGGAGAAAGTGTTTTATTATAGTGGGTAGAAATCATGCATTTTACAGCACACCTTTTGACGTAAGAAGCTATAGAATTTGCAATTGGTGCTGTGAGGTAGCACATACACATATAGTAGATCAATATCAGGTCACCAACAGTACACAAGAGCACTGTACACAAGTTTCATTATGACTGTGTATAAAATATATGCCAGCATTGCCACAGTAAAACAACATTTTCACTATGGTACCTACAATATATGCCATCACTTTTCGCTGCCACCGTTAAGCAAATGTTCCCGATGCCTCAGTCGCAAACTATGCCAGCATGCCCCTTTAAAACACTTGCCTGTGCTGTATGTGCTCAAATGTATGCCAGCATGACATTTTGAAGCACGTTCCTAGTACCATTTTTTCTCTCCACCACATTCAAACCCACACATTCATCCCCCCACGCAAACATGCCCCAACACACATACCTATACTCACTGCCAGAATCACCAACTCACATAATGCACACAATCATTCAAACTGTCTTTCACACAAACACGTTTCTCTTTGTGTGTGGAAACTTACTTTTTGTACAGTGTGAAGCCAGTGCCCTCCCTCTCTCCAGTTGGACCTCTCTCGCAGGCTCCTGGCTATGTTGGACAGTGGCAGAGTTTGCATAATGTAGGGCCTCGGCCAGGGAGGTGAGCTTAAATAGGTCTAATCACGGCAGGCTGCAAGTAAGGCAGGTATATCACGTGCCTTACTCCCTCACACTTGCTTTGTCTACAGGTGCCACACATCTGGTGGAGGACATATCAAAACATGGATACCAGCTCTGGCTCTCACCTCCAACTTCAGACAACCCGTACAGCCTATTGCTTGCAGGGCGGCCGCCTACCATTTACTCATAAAACACACACATTCCCCATGATTGCACTTTTATCAAACATTAAACTTTCTCATTAAAGACAGCACCCTCAAAAGAGAAGGTTCTTGCCGGTATGTACACTTGTTCCCACCCAATCCGAAACTTTAGTTAGACGCAACCCTCACCCTGTATGAATAAATAAAACGGACCCCAATCAACATAAATCTATATCAGCATAGTAAGACATTATTTTATCCATCATGAAAAATACATCATGCATTCTGTTATAAGGAGTTCGTTTCGAAAAAAGCTTGCTGTGTATAGAGCCATGACAAACATATTGATAACAATCATACAATGTTACATATAGCAGGTACATAACATGCATAGTGTTCCAGTGTAGGGAAATGCTGGCAGGTCCCTATATATATATATATATATATATATATATATATATATATATATATATATATATATATATATATATATATATATATATATATGAATATATATATATATATATATATATATATATATATATATACAATGAAAAAGAAGGGTTTTTATAAGTGTACAAGGTGCAATATTTGTAAATATGCAACAAACTGTGAAGCATTTACACATCCGGTGACAGGCCTAAAAATCTGGATTCCACAATGGATCACATGTGAATCTGATCATGTGGTGTATGCCCTTACCTGTCCCTGCCAGAAATGGTACATTGGCAGCACAAAGTGTAAATTGAAAATCCGTATCCTACAACACGTGCGTGCAATCCTTCACAATGATGCTAATTACCCCATGGCAAAACATTTTTCGGACTGTCATCAAAGTAAAATTGAGAATTTTAGTTTCTTTGGACTACACAAAATAGAAATGGGCCCGAGGGGAGGAAACAAGGAGAAATTGTTAAGTCAAAAAGAAACACACTGTATCATGGACTTTGAAAGCAAACAACCCGATGGACATAATATCAATGAAGAGTTGTATACTTTTTTGGGGTGCTAAACTAACTCCCATGCTGCCCTGTCAAGACACATGTACGAATAATGTAGAAGGTAAACACGCGTATAGATATCAGAGTCCGTTAACTGATCCTAAAGAGGAATCTCTCCATATTACCCTGCTAGTATCCCAGCACCCGTGTCTAATGGGTGCGAAGTAATGAGATGTGTTGAAGGTGAATCGTAATACTACCAACATTAACAATATTTTTACAATCAAGGTTTTATTAATAAGGTTTTAATGTTTTAAATTTCCTAATATCTTTTAGGTGATTGTTTCTGTTTTACACTTATGTCTAAGACACATTTTGAATGAATAGAGGAATTGAAGAGGTGAAATAGGTGTTACAAAAAAAGCACTGCAAACCCCATGGAAACTAATTTGGTGAATATGATGACCATAACTAGTCTAAATGCGAGTACAACAATTGAATCATTAGGGCATTCAAAGAATGGTAGGGCATAATGAGTAACCAGGATTTGCATTATGCACATCATTGGTATCGAAATAATGATGAATTGGTACAAAGTTGGGACTGTGGAATAATAGCACCATGCACGTAGAGCACAGTGCACTTTATAGATGAAACAGCCGAAACTATTGACGATGTGTTCATCTATGCTGTTCATTTATGCTGTTTTGCACTATGCACTTTATGTTATACAAGGGTTGCCAAGTATGTACGAGGCAACCTTGATATACTCAGGAATGGGAGTGAATCAAAGAGTTAAAGAGAAGCTAGATGGACTGTATGGTCAAATCTTCGTGGCACTTTGCACTTTATCGCTTTAAGAATATGTTGCTAATGCACTAAGCACTTTATCTTGAGAAGAACATGCTGCTATTGCACGTAGCACTTTATTTTTAAAAAAAAGATCTCCCACATATATGGTGGTATGTTTCGTATAACATGAAATATATAAAATGCTCTAAGGGCACTTGCTCTGCAATCATCCCCCAAACATACACACGTAATATGCCATACTATCTATGAATGGAAATAGAAAAATAATGTCTATATTATTTATGTACTGGAATGTGGCATGTTATGTGGAACTATACCATAATTGAAAACATATTGCTGTGCACACATCAGAACGAAACTCGCAGTCAGATAAATGCTGTTGGTCATTTAAACAAAATACTAGTTCAATATGGCCGACATGTAACTCGGGGGCTGCTGTATCCTAGGAAAACCAGTCCTTTGAGTGTGTCTGCACCTAATCCTCTTGGGCTGTCTCTTTTTCATGTCTTTTAAAATGGTTGTTTGACAATGAGGCAAATCGTTGTGAACAAGCGGCGAGTTGGCCGCGGAACGCGTGAACGTCTCAGCAAACTGATTGTTGCACTTGGGAGGACCCGTGTATTTTGGTCATTTTTGATTTTAAAAGGATTTCCCTGTTTTGTACTACACGATTTTCCCTGTAAGAAAAATAAAGGAAGGTTATTTTGGCTAACAAGGTGTGGATCCGGCAGTATATATTTTTTCCAATTGGGACTGATTGGCCTGAAAACTACTATGGAGAGTGCAGCTGGAATCTTCTGCATGAGAATGGCAGTATTTTGAACATATATATATATATATATATTACATGGACGCGGTAGCGTCCATGTAGTTATGGTTAAATTGGTGTTTCCATAGGAAGAGCATTTTTTGGGTGGCTTATAACTTCGCTCCCTCTGGACGAATCCTCACCAAACATTGCAAAAAAAGTATATGGCCCACTCTGATTTTTTTTGCAAGGTTTGGTGAGGATTCGTCCAGGGAGAGAAAAGTTATAGGGGGGGTCCCAAAACTTGTGTTTTTTCCTATAGACATAACAAGATAAAACTTTGCGCATGGCCACAGGCCAAACCGCTGGACGGATTTACACCAAATTTGCAGCAGGAGTGGGGGCTTGGTTCCGAAAGCGTGCTTTTGCAAATTTGGTGTAAATCCGTCCAGTAGTTTTTTATAAAATGACCAAAACGTAAGGCAAAAAAATTAGTGATATGTGTTCGCTTCGCGGACGGACTTCCCTGTTCGCTCCGCGGACAGCACCCCAATTGGCCCATGGCCTTGCGTCATGTCCGCAGACATGCGACGTGTTCGCTGATTGGATGGCGAGGGGCGTGGAGCGCGTCAGATTTTCTGTGGCACCCGCCATCTTGTATTCGCCGTCGACCGCGTACAGCGCAGTGAAACGTGGATAAAAAATTGTATTTAGTGCCGTGTGTTGGTGTGTAAGAGTGTTTGGGGAGGGTGGGGGAGTATGAGATAGGTTAAATGTTTTGTTTTTTATGTGCTAGACGTTTTTGTTGCGTTCAATTTGTCCGCGGAGAACACGGCTGTTCTGACATTTTGTAAATAAACTAAATGGTGGGGTGTTTAGAGGACGGAGTATGTGTCATTTTTGTTCGCAAGGAAGGTAAAAATGAGCTATGAACACTCGCGGTGTACTTAATTGTTTGTAAATACACAAACTGGGGGTGTCCTCAGGACGCTGTCCGTATTGTAATCTGTCTTGTTGAATGTGTTCTAAGAACACTCGCGGTGTCCCGAAATGGTTGCAATTACACAAAATGGGGGTGTTCTGAGAACGTTGTTTGTATTGTTCATTGTCAGGGTGAAAGTGTTTTAAGACCACTCCTTTTGTCCGCTAATAGTACAATTTCCTATGGGCGTCAACCGACTTTTTGTCCATTAAAGAAACGATAAATCCGGCTGGTGTGCACCGACATTATGTGATAATCCTATGACTGGCGCTATTGACCTGGCTGACTTGCTTTTGCGACACTAAATCATATCTCCCGCCCCTAAGCCTGATATTATCAAAGCATTCATATTCCCCGCCTCTCTCCGTGACGTTACAGGGTGCGTCATCAAACGCGCCCAGTCCTCTGCAGTCCTAAGTGACTTTACACAGAACCCGGAAGACAACACATATGTCAGAACACAGCGCGCCACAATTCGGAATATGAAACAGTGATTTAAAAGCAAACAGCAAGATTGTAAATTTTGTAAAGTAGATTTATTTGACATCAAATGTTTAGAGAATATTCAGCAATTTGCATTTGTCTTTGTTGTCGATCCGCAAAAGTTCATGTTGGGGCACGCGATGTTCCTTTGCGGTACAGAGGGTGTTAGATCAGCTTACAACTCAGTGCGCCACAATTCGGAATATGAAACTGTGGTTTAAAAGTAAACAGCAGGATTGTACATTTGGTAAAGTACATTTATTTCACATGAAATGTTTAGTGAATATTCAGCGATTTGCTATTGTCTCTGCTGTCGATCAGCAAAAGTTTATTTTGAGCCACGCGTTGTTCCTTTGCGGTAGATAGGCTGTTGGTTTATGATAAAAGCAGTAAATGGTCACTCTGATAATCGGAAGGTTGCTCCAACAACGAGCCATTAGACCACCCTATTGGTTGGTATGTTGTTTGTAGCCGCTAGTTCTGCGTAAGGGCATATTGGTCCTTGGCGATTGTCCCATAAAATGGTGAGGGTCATGAAGTTACATATTTGGACCTGCACCTGGCAGTTGAAGACCCCATCCGCTGGAGTCTGTAAATCGTGACATAGGCAAAATGTGGACACATACCTGTTTTAAAAAACATAAATTAGTCTCACCAGCCGATCTTCATTAAAAATCATCATTTTATTTATTAGGGCGTGAAACTATTTGCTATCGAAGATAGTGCAACGGAGTATGTTAATAATAAAATAATAATATTTTCCCATTCATATAGCGCTAAGAACCTTGAGGTATCTAAGCGGTGCTTATTATTAACCACGGTGTGTGGTGCTCATTTATCGACCACGGAAGGATGAAAGGCTGAGTTTGGCCTTGCCGGGATTCGAACTTGCGTTAGCAAGCTGTGCATGGATGTCAAAGCGAGCGTTGTACTCGCTGTGCCACTTGACAGGCTACAGTGAAGTGGCACAGCGAGTAGAGCGCTTGACCGCCTATAGACCGGTTAAATTATTTCTATTAACCCACCCTGTGTCGTCTGCCTTTTTCAGAGCCCTCTAAACGACAGGGGATCAATTCGGCGGTGATAGTGCGCGGTAGAAAACATTATGCCACTTTCAACGAACAAGTTCAACTTGAGCGATCTTTAATGCTACGCTATTGTAATTATATTTGGTATAAAATAATCTAAAGGGTTACTTGCTGCACAATTGCAATTTCCATTGTCTACGAGTAGTGCAGTCCCAAAATACGACTCTGCGTGTGCGAACGATCTTTTGCATAGTCATATAATATATAAAAGTGGTTTCGTTTCAGAAATTTCATCTTTATCTTCTCTTACGTTTTAGCAACACTCCTTCAAGAGAAGTCTTTCATCACAATCTCTGTCTGTCAAGGTCAAAACACAATACAACCTTATAGTCCACTTTGTGAGCCTCTCCAGGGCCCGAGAAAAAAATGGAAGCAGCTGACCTTCACTGTGAACGAGCATAAATTCTTACTTTGCAACATTCTGTGTAAAGCCATCTGTGAGAAGTTGGTTTTTGCACACCATGTTTGTATATTGTTTGCGTGATATTAAAAAAAGTTTGTTTAAGGGACGTTATGGTTCTAAGTACAGCCGAAAGACCCCTGAAAATCGCAAGTTATGGTAAGCTATGAAAAATAACTCGCGCCACCACCGTCCACTGCTAAGTCTAACACCCAGGACATCAAAGATGACATCGCAAATGTCATTGATGAAATCACTGATGACATCACAGGTGTATGTACTTTTCATGGAATTTGTGTACTAGGGATTTTTATTATAATGTTGTGAAAAAAGTGTCAAGGACTTTGCAATAAATATCATACCGTTATTAGTGCTTTGAACGATGCATTGATATAAATAGCATTGTATTATGGGATTCTATCTAGTATACTGAGCTACTAATGGAGAAACATAGCATTGTGTGCAGAGTACAAGATGAAAGTATAATATTTGTATTGTTAATATGTTGAATAATTAAATGATAATTGTCCTGAAATGTTCGAAAATTCACAAAATGGGGGTGTTCTGAGGACGTTATTCGTATTGTGTGATTGCTTAGCTGTATGCAATGAGGGAATGGCACAGAGAGTAAAGTGGACGCCGTCCGCGGACACCGCGGCTGTTCGTGGACAGGGCGTGCTACATCCGGGTTTTTCCAGGAAATCCAACATGGAAAGAAGACTGTACGGATCAGCCAATCAGATGTTGAGGTTGTGGATTTGTGTTGAAAGAGACTGTGTGTGGTGAAGATGGCAGAAATAGAGAAAGTCAGGGTGTTGGTGCTTGGAGATATGTTTGTGTATGGTTTACAACAGTACGCTCAATGCAGGCATGTTGCAAAGAACTTTGATGTGAAAGGGGTGGAGGTGGTGTGGAGCACTGTGCCTGATTGCAATATACAGGGAATTGTACAAGTTTGTGAGGATATGGCCATGATGCACAGTCCGCATGTGGTAGTTTTGCACTATGGTGCTTTCCATTTGGGCAACGTCAGTGCCCCTACTTTGTTGGCTGATTTGGAACACTTGGTTCAAGCCGTAATGAAGATCCTTCCAAATGCGAAAGTAATTTTTTCTGGATTACTACCTGGGGCAATATGGGACAATAGTTCAGTTTTTTGTCCTCAGCAAAACATTGCTAGGTGTGTCATCAACCGAGGCATGTGTGCCTTCATGCTTAGAGCTGGTATGTTCTTCTGTAATAATGAGAATATTGATGCCAGTAATGCTGTTAATTTTAAAGAAGATGGCATTTCTTTATCTTTTACGGGAAATGCCTTTCTATTTTGGAATGTAAGGGTTGCCTTGGAGAAGGTTATGTGAAGATTTTAGGAGTAAAGTAAGAAAAAAAACAAGAAAAAAAATACAAAATAACAGGTGTCTGTCAAGCATCTGTAAAAAAAAAAAACAGCTCTTTTCAGAGCCAACTTCAAAGGGGAAATGGGGCACACTATTTAAATTTACATTCACCACGCTCAGATTTTCGATATGTCCGCGGACATGGCGGTAGTCCGCGGACATGAAAATCACTACGAGGGGCTTAGTATGTTCTATGTTACATGTATATGAAGTCAGGGATATTATGGTTAAGTTGTGCTACTGAAAACCTATGAAATTCAGTGAAAAAACTTTGTTAAAGGGACGTTATGGTTAAGTTGCGCTACCAAAAACCTATGAAATTCAGTAAAAAAACTTTGTTAAAGGGACGTTATGGTTAAGTTGCGCTACTAAAAACCTATGAAATTCAGTGAAAAAACTTTGTTAAAGGGACGTTATGGTTCAAAGTAAAACCGAAAAACCCCTGAAATTCGGCAGTTATGGTAACATAAGCAACCATAACTCACGCCACCGTGCACTGCTAACACTAACACCCAGGACATCAATGATGACATCACAAATGTCATTGATGACATCACTGATGACATCACATGGCTGGCTCTCCCTTTTTATCCTTTACTGACATATCGAAGCCACATAGTTTTCTTCATTAACAGTCAGGAAGTAAAAATTTAAAAGGTACTATATTTGTACACTTAGGGTCAAGTCACATCATATGAAACATATACATAGCGGAAGACACAGGCTTGAAAGAGAGCAATCCTTTCTGTGCATGAAGATAACCATTAGGGTTATCAGCACTTTCTCATACTTTTATTTTTATTACTCTACCTTCCCTGTATATGCTCATATTTGTATACATTATACTCACTCTCCTTTCCTTTGGGTGCAGTCACATCATGTGATACACATACATATGGTAAGTAGCAGCTTTGAAACAGAGCAATAGTTTCTCTGCATAAAGACAATCAGTTAGGTTATGAACTCTTTCTGCTACTACTTCTGCTTTTTTGTTTACTTCACTGTCCCTGTATATACTCATATTTGTATGTGTTGTTGTCTCTTTGTGTTTTGTCTGTAATAATTATGTATTAAGTGGGTTTTATTATCTACTTATTACATGTTTCACAGTACCCAAACTCTAATAAGAAAGCAGTTATCATTGCAGTATTCAACATGGCAAGATTATGAATATGGCACCTTCATCATGTATGCTGCACACACTGCCTTTGTTTCTGCATGAGTAGCTTAGTATACTGGATAGAACTTCATAATAGAATGCTATTTATATCAATGCATTGCTTAATGCACTAATTAGCTCATGATATTTATCCCAATGATCCTTGACAGTTTTTGGTCAGCATTATAAGAATTCATTGTACAGAGTTTTTATGAAAAGTAAATGCACATGTGATGTCATCAGTGATGTCATCAATGACATTTGTGATGTCATCTTTGATGTCCTGGGTGTTAGTGTTAGCAGTGCACGGTGGCGCAAGTTATGGTCGCTTATGTTACCATAACTGCCGAATTTCAGGGGTTTTTCGGTTTTACTTTGAACCATAACGTCCCTTTAACAAAGTTTTTTCACTGAATTTCATAGGTTTTTAGTAGCGCAACTTAACCATAACGTCCCTTTAACAAAGTTTTTTTACTGAATTTGATAGGTTTTTAGTAGCGCAACTTAACCATAACGTCCCTTTAACAAAGTTTTTTCACTGAATATATATATATATATATATATATATATATATATATATATATATATATATATATATATATATTTTGTAAGTACACAGTTAAACCATTGACTAATACAAGTGCTCAGACATAAAATACAGAGTCCTATAGGTTAAAATACATACAATAACAATACTCCATTAAAACATAAATGAATATTTGTCTATGTTAAAATTCACATGTGTACACTTCTCTATGGAATCTTTTTCATTACATGGTTTACACACCTACAGGTGCAATGAGAATGACCCAAATACTTTTACTAGGTGACATACACAGACACCAGTGCGAGTTGAATGGAGACTCACTAGTGTGAGGGAAATGGCCAACTAGATGTCTTAGTGGCACCTAGACGTCTCTAATTAAACACCAACGGAGCTGGCACAGAGTCTTGTGGATATGTTGGAGGAAGCGGATCGTGTGGCGCTTTCCTCGTTTGCCTGACCTCAATTCCTGCAGAAGGAGTCTATTGTTTAGCTTTAACAGAGGAGGCAGAGCTAATTGGCCAAAAACCCAGTCTCACTACAGAGCGGCGCGGAGTCAGCGCAGAGTCTTGTGGAGTCTTTGGGAAGCTCTGCGAGGCTCAGAAGGGAAAGAACATCGAGATCATCGGGAACTATTGCCTCCCTGGCTGAGGCATCACTTGTTCACGAGGACACGTACATGGAGCAACAATAACAAGTAGGGAACGCAGGCTCATACGAGCTGTGTTATTTTTTTCTTTGTTTTCCTCCATTCCTTTGTATTGGCATTGCTTGTCACTAAAGTTTTAAGGCTGGCCTTCAGACTGCACATATGTAATACCGCAACCCTCGACAATCGGGGTTAGAGCAACTAGTCCTAATTCTAATCTAGTACGCCTGTGCAACTTCTGTTACTATCACTTTAAGGGCAAGAACCTCGTTGGTGGAGTACGCTCATTAAAGTACCTGAGAATAAAGAATACGTCAAGCTCCTCAATTTAACATCTGATAATGCCGGCCAGATATAACGTACAGAGTGGTCTATTAACTTATGATCTAAAGGCCCCAGAATGGGAGGGCTCGTATTTAAACAAATTCCAACTCCCTGAAGGCAGGCCGGGCATGCAAATTGTGGGATGTTTTCACCCACGCATCCAAGCCCTACAACACTGCTGGCAGCAGAAACATTAGAGTGGCCACTGGAAAGCATGCTGCTCGGCAGAAATCACCAGAAAAAGCACAGTGAAAACCTGACAGATTGTCATGCATGCTGGACGCTACGCTCGTAGAACAGCTAGACCGTTCTACTCCAAATGGAGGCTATTCGATACGTTACCGGGAAAACGACGTTTACACTTTTCACGTCGCTAACTTCACGTGACTTTTGCTTCGTCACGTGAACTACGGTATCACGTATTTAAGCAGCGTAGAAACTTCACTCGCTGCTTCTGATCGTCTCTATTGGCGTCGTGTAGCTGAACCTCTGATCTACATCCTGGTATATTCCTACAGCTACTTTTGGGCCTTCGATAGCGTGTGTTCCGCCACACGCTGATTCCTGGAGCTATCCCTTCGCGTGATAATCCACACGCGCTCTTTGTCTTCATACGCGGCTGGCCAAGGCTGCGTGAATCCTGCCCGCGTGTAAAATCCACACGCGCTCTTTGTCTTCATACGCGGCTGGCCAAGGCTGTGTGAATCCTGCCCGCGTGTAAAATCCACACGCGCTCTTCGTCTTCAAGTGCGGCCGGCCCAGGCTGCGTGAATCCTGCCCGCGTGTAAAATCCACACGCGCTCTTTGTCTTCATACGCGGCTGGCCAAGGCTGCGTAAATCCTGCCCGCGTGTAACATCCACACGCGCTCTTCGTCTTCAAGTGCGGCCGGCCCAGGCTGCGTGAATCCTGCCCGCGTGTAAAGTCCACACGCGCTCTTTGTCTTCATACGCGGCTGGCCAAGGCTGCGTAAATCCTGCCCGCGTGTAACATCCACACGCGCTCTTCGTCTTCAAGTGCGGCCGGCCCAGGCTGCGTGAATCCTGCCCGCGTGTAAAATCCACACGCGCTCTTCGTCTTCAAGTGCGGCTGGCCAAGGCTGCGCGAACCCTGCCCGCGTGTAAATTCACACGCGCACGTTGTCTTCACACGCGGCTGGCCCAGGCTGCGCGATTCCTGCCCGCGTGTAAATCCACACGCTCACGTTGTCTTCAAACGCTATTTTCTTCTAACTCCTGCATCTGTGGAATTAACAGAAGGATTGATCCCTAAGTGGGAAGGAAGCCTTTCAAGGATTATTGGAAGTGACTTTGAACTGAACTTTGGACGCTATCCTGTGGTGAATTCAACCCGTATCTAGCGTGAGCCTCGTTCCGTCCGGGATAAGTCTCCCTTACTAATTTTCCCTTCCCTGTCGTTTTGTTCTTCATTTCAAATCCATCAAGAGACTTCTGGATTATTCTACCCAGAGATACAGGTCAGTGTGATCATTCCTGTCATTATCTAACTCATCATACTCAGGTTGGAGCAGTTATTCATGATACTTTAATTTGTCCTAGGCTGGATTACTATACCTTACCCACGCCCTTTCCAGTGATCCATCGCTCTGCCTGTTTTATCAGCCAGAGGGTTGTATCATTTGGAAGGTCTTTGTTGACTTCACGACTATCAAGTCGGGTGAACAGGGATCCGGAAGACCCTACCTCCTGTATCCTTTTGAATATTGTATCCTTTTCGGTTGATACTTTGGTGCATTCTGACAGAATCAGAAGCCATGGAGGGTACGGATCCTTTAACTGTTTTGACACAGTTGATCCACGATTTGAGAAACGAAATGGTTACTGCACAGGACATGTTACGGCACCGTATGGACGTTATGCAAGACGCCCTACATGGTAGTCCTCAGGGAACACAAGCGCCGATGGCTACCGCATCCGGATCTGGGACTACGGCACCCCCACAGGAGACTATTAACGTGGTTATGCCCACTCAGTTTCCCTTGGCCCCTCCAGAAAGGTTCACGGGTGATCCCAAAACCTACAGAACCTTTGTAAACCAGTGCCGACTCCATTTCCTTTGCCGTCCTACATCTTTTCCTGACCTAACCACAAAAGCAGCCTTCGTGCTTTCCCATTTAGGGGGCACGGCTGCTGCTTGGGCTAACCCTTTGTTGGAAACTAATAGCCCTTTGTTGTACGATTGTGACGATCTCTTGACTGCTATGAGTAAAGTCTTTGACATGCGTTAATCTACTCAAGCCACAGATTTAGAGTTGCTTAACCTACAACAAGGCAGCCAACCCCTTATGTCTTACGTCGCCCGGTTCAATCAACTGACGGCGGAAACCCAATGGCCTGACAGCAAGAAAACGGCTGTTTTTTACAAGGGTCTTTCTGAAGAACTGAAAGACGCCTTATCTACTGTTCCTGTGGTTCCTACGGGTTTCCCAGAGCTGCTCGATTTGGTTCTACAAATCGACGCCCGAAGGAATGCTCGAAAGGGAGAGAAAAAGCCCTTCATGCCAGTCTCGGGGCGGTCAGAGACACCAGCAGTCATCTCTAACGACCCTGAACCCATGCAAATAGGCGCCGTGAGAGGCCGATTGTCCAATACAGAACGGGAGAACCGAAGAAAAAACCACTTATGTATGTATTGTGGTTCTTCCGAGCATTTATTGGCAACATGTCCTAAAAAACCCGTCAAGCGTGCGGGAAACGCCAAAACTCGACATTAGCAGGAGTCCCTATGTCGAGTGTTTCATCGGACTCCAGTACCATTCCTAAACATGCACCTGTAATAGTTCAGGTGACGTTACATTGTGATGAGCGAGAAGTGGTTTCCAAGGCCATGGTTGATTCTGGAGCCACCAGCAATTATATAGACATCACCTATGCCAAGAACCGTTCCTTACCCCTAGTAAACAAAAAAAAACCTGAAACGGTGAATACCGTGGACGGATCTGTGTTAACTTCTGGTATGGTAACCCAGGAGACGGTACCTGTTCGGATGACGTTATCAAATAACCATTCAGAAGAAATCGTCTTCGATGTTATTGCTGCTCCGCAGTACGAGATCATACTTGGTCTTGCATGGTTAACCCTTCACAATCCTACTGTTGACTGGGTTTCGGGATCGCTCCAATATCCTTCGACTCATTGCAACGAACATTGCTTTACCAGTCAGGAGGTGTCAAATAAACAACACATATTGGCCTCTGTGGTGGAGGATTCTGCTATCAGCGTTGTACATCAATGCGACAATATCATACCATGCGAATACGCTGATTATGCTGATGTCTTTGATAAAGGCCAGGCAGAACAATTACCTCCTCATCGACAGTACGACTGTCCTATCGAACTGATTCCGGGTGCCAAAATTCCTACAGGCCGTGTTTATTCTTTAACACCTAAAGAAGATGTCGTGTTAAAGGAATACATTGACAAGGCGCTAGCCACGGGCTTTATACGACCCTCGCAATCTCCTGCTGCATCTCCTCTATTCTTTGTTCCTAAGAAAGAGGGAGACCTCAGACCCTGCATTGATTACAGGGCACTTAATGATATCACCATCAAAAACCAATACCCCTTACCGCTAATAAACGTGCTGTTGGATCAGTTAGGCACTTCCAGTTACTTCACCAAACTGGACTTGCGAGGTGCATACAATTTGGTTCGCATTCGTGAAGGCGACGAATGGAAGACCGCTTTTAAGACACGGTATGGTCTTTACGAATATTTGGTGATGCCTTTTGGTCTGTGCAATGCTCCCGCCACATTTCAATTCTTCATGAATGATATATTCAGAGACATCATGGACCGATTTGTGGTTGTCTATCTGGACGACATTTTGATTTACTCCTCATCTCTATCGGAACACGTCAGACATGTTTCTACAGTCCTACAAAGACTTAGGGAGAACCACCTTTATGTGAAAGCCGAAAAATGTGTCTTTCATTCGCAGGAAGTGGAGTTCCTTGGTTACGACATTACCAATCTAGGTGCTCGAATGAGTCGTTCCAAGGTAAAGGCAGTCTTGAATTGGCCAATTCCACATAACGTCAAGTCGCTACAGTCTTTCTTGGGCTTTGCGAATTTCTATCGCAGATTCATCCATTCCTTTTCCAAAACAGTAGCTCCTTTGACGGCTTTAACTAGTTCCAAAGTACCTTTCTGTTGGAACCAACATGCCCAAGCAGCATTCGAAAAACTGAAGGAAGCATTTACCACTGCACCCGTGCTTCAACATCCGGATCCTGATCGCCAGTTTGTCGTTGAAGCGGATGCATCCAGTGTCGCTATTGGCGCAGTGCTCTCACAAGTCTGCACAGAAACCAAGGAGGAACACCCAGTGGCTTTCTTCTCTCGTAAACTCACCTCATATGAACGGAACTACACCGTTACTGAGCGGGAACTACTGGCTATCAAAGATGCCTTCCGAGAATGGCGTCATCATCTTCTTGGGGCCAAACAACAGGTGTTGGTGTACTCTGACCATAGAAATCTCCAAGCATTCAAATCCATGAAATGCCTTACGGCCCGTCAGGCCAGATGGCATGTCTTTTTTGCCCAATACGATTTCCAGGTCACCTATCGTCCTGCCCGAGAACATGTTAAGTCGGACGCTTTGTCCCGTATGAGTAAAGAGGCGCAGGAAGAAAAACAAGTACAGATCCAGCTGTTGGCAGATCATGTGATTTGTGGTTGTTCGGTTCAACCATCCTTAAAAACCGAAATACAAGAGTGGGTAAAAAATAATCCACAAGTAGTCCAGGATATGAATCTAGACGTGCATAACGGTTTACCATTCACACAGGGGGTGCTTTATCTATCAACTCCTTCAATGCGGGATAAAGCCCTCAAATGGAATCATGATTCCTTGATTGCAGCCCATCCTGGACAGAAGAAAACACTGGACCTGCTCAAAAGGTGGTGCTGGTGGCCATCCATGGCAAAAGACGTTATAAACTACGTATCTTCTTGTTCCGTATGTATCCAATGTAAAAATACTCCTGGTAAACCAGTGGGCTTACTCCAATCCCTGCCTGTCCCTACCAAACCATGGGACATGATATCTATGGACTTTGTGGTGGAACTCCCCCCAAATCAAGGATACGATACCCTATGGGTCGTAGTGGATTATTTCACTAAATTGGCCCTATTTATTCCTTGTATTGGTTTACCAACTGCTACTGTTCTGGCTGATCTATTCATCCAACATATATTCCGTTTCTTTGGTCTACCATCAGTAATCATTACTGACAGGGGCTCGCAGTTTGCGTCACGCTTTTGGAGAGCCTTAACATCTGCATTACTAATTGATGATAGAATGTCCAGCGCTTATCATCCTCAAACCGACGGACAGACTGAAAGGGTCAATTGTACTATGGAACAATATCTGCGGTGTCTGTGTTTGCAATACCAATCGGATTGGCTCACGGTACTGCCGGCGGCTGAATTCGCCTATAACAACTCTTATCATAGTGCCATAGGCACTTCACCGTTCTATGCTCTCTATGGACAACACCCCCGATCAATACCTCTAGATTCCGGTCTATCCCTGGACACGCCTGCCGCAGGCCGTACGCTTCGTGATCTGAAGAGATTACAAAGAAAGGTGAAGCAGCAATTGGAGCAGGCCAAACGACGTGACAAGTTCTATGCCGACGCTCATAGGGTGTCCGCACCTGTCTATAAGGCTGGGATGAAAGTCTGGCTATCCACTAAGAACTTAAGAATTCCGGGCAAAAAGAAATTGTTGCCTAGATTCATCGGTCCGTATGTTGTGCTCCATGTTCTTAATCCTGCTGCTGTACGTCTGGCTTTGCCACAACGATGGCGGGTGCATCCTGTATTCCACGTCTCGCTCATCAAGCCTTTCTCTGACACTACTAGACTGCCGGTACGGCCTGTTGCTATTTCTGTGCGGGGGTCTGATGAATACGAGGTACAAGACATACTGGATATGTAACTCCGTTCTGGTAGACCATATTATCTGGTGGACTGGAAGGGCTATGGACCCGAAGATAGGTCCTGGGAACCTCTTTCCAACATTCATGCTCCTGCTTTATTGAAGCGCTTCCACACAAGAAGGGGAGAGGTTGTCCCTTTGGGGGATGGCACTGTCATGCATGCTGGACGCTACGCTCGTAGAACAGCTAGACCGTTCTACTCCAAATGGAGGCTATTCGATACGTTACCGGGAAAACGACGTTTACACTTTTCACGTCGCTAACTTCACGTGACTTTTGCTTCGTCACGTGAACTACGGTATCACGTATTTAAGCAGCGTAGAAACTTCACTCGCTGCTTCTGATCGTCTCTATTGGCGTCGTGTAGCTGAACCTCTGATCTACATCCTGGTATATTCCTACAGCTACTTTTGGGCCTTCGATAGCGTGTGTTCCGCCACACGCTGATTCCTGGAGCTATCCCTTCGCGTGATAATCCACACACGCTCTTTGTCTTCATACGCGGCTGGCCAAGGCTGCGTGAATCCTGCCCGCGTGTAAAATCCACACGCGCTCTTTGTCTTCATACGCGGCTGGCCAAGGCTGTGTGAATCCTGCCCGCGTGTAAAATCCACACGCGCTCTTCGTCTTCAAGTGCGGCCGGCCCAGGCTGCGTGAATCCTGCCCGCGTGTAAAATCCACACGCGCTCTTTGTCTTCATACGCGGCTGGCCAAGGCTGCGTAAATCCTGCCCGCGTGTAACATCCACACGCGCTCTTCGTCTTCAAGTGCGGCCGGCCCAGGCTGCGTGAATCCTGCCCGCGTGTAAAGTCCACACGCGCTCTTTGTCTTCATACGCGGCTGGCCAAGGCTGCGTAAATCCTGCCCGCGTGTAACATCCACACGCGCTCTTCGTCTTCAAGTGCGGCCGGCCCAGGCTGCGTGAATCCTGCCCGCGTGTAAAATCCACACGCGCTCTTCGTCTTCAAGTGCGGCTGGCCAAGGCTGCGCGAACCCTGCCCGCGTGTAAATTCACACGCGCACGTTGTCTTCACACGCGGCTGGCCCAGGCTGCGCGATTCCTGCCCGCGTGTAAATCCACACGCTCACGTTGTCTTCAAACGCTATTTTCTTCTAACTCCTGCATCTGTGGAATTAACAGAAGGATTGATCCCTAAGTGGGAAGGAAGCCTTTCAAGGATTATTGGAAGTGACTTTGAACTGAACTTTGGACGCTATCCTGTGGTGAATTCAACCCGTATCTAGCGTGAGCCTCGTTCCGTCCGGGATAAGTCTCCCTTACTAATTTTCCCTTCCCTGTCGTTTTGTTCTTCATTTCAAATCCATCAAGAGACTTCTGGATTATTCTACCCAGAGATACAGGTCAGTGTGATCATTCCTGTCATTATCTAACTCATCATACTCAGGTTGGAGCAGTTATTCATGATACTTTAATTTGTCCTAGGCTGGATTACTATACCTTACCCACGCCCTTTCCAGTGATCCATCGCTCTGCCTGTTTTATCAGCCAGAGGGTTGTATCATTTGGAAGGTCTTTGTTGACTTCACGACTATCAAGTCGGGTGAACAGGGATCCGGAAGACCCTACCTCCTGTATCCTTTTGAATATTGTATCCTTTTCGGTTGATACTTTGGTGCATTCTGACACAGATAGGCCACCATCCACTTTTGCCTCTGTCAGTGTTAATACAGGAGACCATTACCAGACCCCATCTTTTGGCTGCACATAGAGCAAAATCAGTGCAAAGGAATATAGAGCTGTTCAAAATCCATTTTATTTGGTGTCAAAAATTGCTAAAACCATGGCTCACAAAACCACCAAAAGGATACAACTTCTTGTTGGGTGTTCTACATTACTCTACTGCAAGAATCCACATCAGTACAACGTCAGCAAGAATCATATGTTATTAGGACAAAATCCCATGTCCTAATGTTAAAGACATTTGATTTAAAGACAACTGTCAAAAATGGGTGCAGTACCGGTGCTCGCCACTGACATGTGCTGGCGATTTCTAAATCCTGACAGGAGAGCTGTCTTGCAGAAGCTAAATATGCCAAAGCAGAGAAGTCTATCAAAATGCCACATAGAGTGCCACACATTGATTTAATGTGGGAAAAGACTTGATTAAAGATATGTTGCTTATTTTCAGTTTATAATGTTATATTTTTTTCACAAGGAACTAAGTTGCAATTGATTAGAAGGCAGTCTGATTTAATTAAAAGTTCAAGAGGCCTTCTGTCCCTGGGAAGCCTTCACACCTGGTCTTACCACCATCAGCACAGGATATTGCATTGACATGTAAATCAGGAGAGGAGGAGATTTTCTCTGCAGCCTGGAGGAAGGAACAATGGGGGCTTTGGGATGAATAGAATATGCTGATTTGAGGTGTAACTGTCAACACTGCTCTGGGAGAAGCAAGATATGTGACCATCTGACTCACCAAGCTTCTACGGGCGGACCAGACTGGGTTGTGGATTTAATATTGCACCAAATATATGTTTAAGGAAAATGCTTCTAAAATATTGTATCAAGCTGACAGAAACGTACAACTTTGGGATTCTTAATATGACAAATGCCCTCACAGTTTGAGACTAAGCTGAAATCCGTACGATGTTATGAGACCAAACCCCGGGATTTATTAATATTGTAGACACTGTGTTTATACTAGAAAATTGAAAACTTACAGTGATATGCTCAGAGATGGTGTGTACCTCCTTATAAGATTTGGTGCGAAACCCACTAAAATCACGAATAAGTTGTCATTTCTGAACCCAAGCTCTTAGAAAGATCAGGGTTGAACAGAGACCTGTCTTAATTAATCTGTGATGTGTACATGTATTCTCAACAACTTGTGTATCTGGGGAGCATGTTTGGTTATGAAAAATTAAATTGATTTCTCAGTAAAAGCAGAGGGGAGGGATTTCAGCTTCAGCCATAAACATGACGCCTGATGACTCATTCTGACTCACTAATCCTTTCTCCAGTCAGGTCCCTGGGAATCCTCTAACCTAACAAATCCTTAGTGGGTTGGGCATAGACAGTCAGCCTTCACACCCCCTTTTGAAAACACATAAAAAGAACCACTGAGACCCAGATAGGGACACTCATTTTTCCACTACTCACCGATTCCTGTGCAGCACTCTGCCCGACCAGATCCAGACAATATCCAGACAGAGATTCCAGACTCCAGATAGATCCAGAGACCAGACTCTAGAACCAAGCTCTAGAACCTTGGAGAAGCAGAGGCCTAATCCCAAAAGCTGAATTCTCTTCAGCAGGCCTCAAAATCTTTTGCAACCTGATTCTCAACAGCCGGGACATGCTGTTTGCTTCCGGCTAGAACCCTGTGCCAGAACCAGATCCAGACCCAGAGAGAGAGTGCTGTATCCAGACCCGCCAGACCCAGGCCAGAGGCCGTGCAGTGCTGAACGCAGAACCTAGAGGGCCTGAGACCTGTCCGGTGGTGAGAGTGCAGTCCAAACCTGACCAGATCTGTGACGAGGTCCATTCCATTCTAAAACTAGGAGTGAGTATCTAGCCTAGAACTGTGCATAGTCATCTCTTAAAAGTCAGCTTATCCCGTCCAAATCAACCTGTCCAGAACTGCATTTAGAATTTTGTGTCCATTCTGTGATTTCAAATCTGTAAAAGCGTCATCTGTCATTCTGAAGTTCTGACTTCATTTCTGAAAATCTACCTTTACAAAAACGTCCGTATCTTTTGAACCGCACGTCCTAGAAGCGAAATGTAACTGTCATTTTAAAGCTAAGAACCCAACTCCTTATTTTTGTCCGTAATTGCGATTTACGCACGTGGAAAAAGTGCCGCGAATTGCAATTTAACTCCATCTCATTTTCTGTCAAAATAGCTGGCTCTTGCTTTCCACTCCTGAAATTCGTTTTCAATCTGATAATCATTCATGAATCATTGCTAGTGTTGACCTGAACTAATCCAAAGTAGCTATCACTTATCCTGAATATCTTTTAGTGAATTAAAATCATTTTTAGCATATTTTCACTTCATTGCAATCACATTTAAAAGGATTTTGCCTGCTTTAAAATCATCCCTGTTTTCTCTATGTTTGCTGGGGGAACTGGAATTGAACTGTATAGTGATTGTATTCTTGAAACCTGTGTGCTCTCAATTCCATCTCTTTATATTGCATAGTGGGGGGGAGTGAGTAATCACAGGGGAAAAAGTGACCATATTATCTTGTGATTGAAACCATATCAAGTTTATTTCTGTGCTGCATTCTTTCATATCTTGCATTTCCTTTAAACCATACAAAGTATTCTCTGCTTCCTTATCCTTTCTATACCAACTCCTCATTGATTACAGAGAGTGTGCTATTGTAATATTACCCATTGTTGACCACTATTATATTCATAAGTGTGCTATCAGATATTATTTTGTTCATAAAAGTGTGATATAGATATATTGTTTAATTTTTCCAATAAACCTTTTAATTTGCAAAACAAACCTACTTCTTGGCTCAGAGAGGTCAGGGGGATTCAAAGAGAGGGGCTTTATATAAGGGTTCATCATCCAGATTCAAAGAATTTGACATAAAAACGTATTAATAAGGGCTTCCATTGGGCATCCCAAACTAGGCATTGACATAGTTGGATTGCTGGATTGGAGTCACTTACAGAGTGGGGGCTGGTAGCCGGGACTTCTGGATTAGATCTACCACTTGTGCAGCTTAATACAGTGTGCTAACTGATAGGATACATAAATCCTGTTGGATCACCACGCTGTGTTATGCTGCAAAAGCACCCCTCAAAAGGGAACACTCTAGGAAACGGTCTGTTTTGCAAAATAAAATAAAATTCTGTAAATCAGGAAGGAAATCAATTTCCAGAATGACGACACTGGTAGACAGCAAGATAGCGAGAGAGCACCTCTTACATAAGCTATTTGTGAGAGGTGAGTGGACTCAGCAGGACCAGAATATGTGGTTGCAGGCAATCACACAACAGGTCACTGCAACTGGGTTAGATATCTGGAGAGATCAGGGCCCCTTACACGTGGCCCTGAGTGAACTATACATGGCCCCTAAGGCCAAAGATGAGCACAACAAGATTGTCAGGATAGCGGCATATTTATATTTATATATGGGAGCCATACAGGACAAATGTGCTGAAGGACAAGATCTGGCAAGTAGGCAGCTGATGGCATTAGAGAAGGCCCAATCTGAACTGGACTCTTCTGAGCAGAGGCTGCACTGGAGCCAGGAGTCAGAAAATGATAGTAGACAGTATATCATTAAAATAAAAGAGGACATGGGTATCCTACAACAGGAAAGAGCAGACTAGGATACCAGAATTCTGGCCTTGCAGAAGGAGCATCAAGAAGGTTTGGACTCCCTACTGCAGAGCCAGAAAAAGCTGGAGCAACAGATAGATTTCAACAGGGCATGCACAGAGCAGGTAGCCACCCTGCAAATCCAACTAGACAGAGCGAAAGAGGAAAGCAATACATTGATTTTGAAATACCTGGATACCCAGGCAGAGTTTGATGAGGAGCGCCAGAGAGCTGGTGCCTTTCAAAGGCAGAGGGACGACCTGGCGGCACAGAAGCAGGCCCTTACTCAGGAAAGGGATACCTTAGGCCTGGAAGTCTGCCACTTAAAAAAGAAAATGGAAGAAAATCACCTGGCCCTCCAGGGACTGGGTGACCTCCAAAAAGAGCATCAAAACTTGTTAGAGCACACCAGGAGGGTGGAAGATGCTCTGGCAAGAAAGGAGCAGGCCGGTAGGGATGGGACTCAGGAGGTAACCCCCCTGCAGCAAAGACTGACCCAGTACTCCAAGACTAACCTGGAAGCGCAGAGAGAGAATGAAGCTCTCTGCCAGCACAATGATAAGCTCCAGCAACAGGTAGCCATGCAGGAGAGACTGATAGAGTCTAGTAAGACCTTGATTGAGGAACTGAAAGCACAGGCTCTGGCAGGGCATCATGGAGCAGGGCCTGATAGAGATGAGGTTCGCTGGGAAAGGGAAACACCTGAGCATAACCTCAGGAGCCCTAGTACCAGAGGCCTCCAGCTCTCCCAGTCCCTGGACTCTGCCACCCCCAGGTCCCCTGGTGCACATGAGCCCAGGGCCACGGGGATGGCAGATTGCTATCCAGTCAGAAGTATAGGGCTCATAGGCCAGTACCCCCCAGGAATGGATGGGCGGGCATCCGGGTATGGGCACCCAAGTACAGTGCAATTTAGTGGAGAACCCCGGGAGAGTAGGCCCTCTAAGGGCATTCTGAAAACCTCTGCCCAGTTAGGTCAGTGGGGGGTACCCATCAAATCCGGGCAGCAAGGAGGAATCTGAAGACTCCCCTGAGCATCACAGGGCACAGGAGACCAGGTCCCCACATTCTGCCAGCCATTCCCAGGCTCGCAGAATCTGGGAAAATCTGGAAGAGCAGACGGGCACCTCTGGGAGCAGTGCCTCTGAGTCAGAGGATGAATGGACCAGGGTTACCCGAACCAAGAAGGCCAATAAGGCAAAAAGGCCTTGCTTAAGGTACCCCTTAAAACAGATCAAAGCAATAAGGAGCGTCATCACTCCTTACCATAAGAACTCCAAGTATTCTGTTTGGGAACACATGGAGCTCTTTGAGCAAATGATGGAGACTTTCCATTTGAAAGACAGCAGTAGCTGCATTCAGTACGTAAAATTGACATTCTCCCCAGAATACTCCAGTTTCTTTGCGGGGCTGGAAGACCAAAACCATTCAAGATGGTCCACATATAGGGTGGCCATCTTGAAACACTTTTCTGTTCACCGAAATCCCCAAGAGGCTCACAAGGCAGCCTACAATTTGCAATGTGGGGAGGATCCGGCCCCACAAGAATTTGTGCAGGTGCTGAATCATGCCTTTGCGCAGACTACCAAAAGGGTGTGCACTGATAGCAAAGAATTTGTTAACACATTTTTCCATGCCTTACCCAAATATATCATGACCCAGCTAGTGAGAGATTTTCATGCGAAAAGGTCACTAGACTGGGTCATTGAACAGTCCACCCAAATCTATGAAGTGCAGAAGCCCATAGAAAATAAAAGTAATGCTCAGAAAAACCCCAAACCGACTAGCACCCCTGCTGCTGCTAAGGTGGCAGAGGTAAAGGTTGCCCCCATTTTGGATTTGGAGATGGGGGGCCTAAAAACTTGCCTGCACAGAATAATTCCAAGCCCAGAAGGCCCTCGGGTCAGTCACAGACAGGGAGCCAAGGAGGTAGTCCCACAAATGGGTTCCCTCACTCCCCTGACCATGTAAATCCCCGCTACAAGTAAAACCGAACCATCCTACCATCCTGGGTTATGTGTGGACTCCTCCAGCCCAAGGGGGGGGGATCCAGCCAAGCACCTAACCCAGGGAACTTCCCTCCTAACTTTCCCAGGAGGGCAGAAATTCACCAAACCCTGGGCAGAACATTTTCCCTAGGTATCGACCCAATTTCCACCCCAAAATCATCCATCCTTCTTTCCCCACTTCCCTGAGCCCAGACCACTTAATCTGGGAGAGGGGAGGCCAATGTTGGAGGGGTACCCAAATCTTCCCAAACCGGGGTACTACCAGAGAAGGGATAGCTACCGCTCCCGGGATCAGCCAGGGGAGAAAACAGAACCCCGTATCAGCCTGAGCGGGTTTCACAGTTAGAGCGCCAGGTCCAAAAAATGGCACAGAGCTGGGTCGCGTGCTGGGGGCTGTTGGGTATTTTGTATAGATCTGGGGCCTAGCGGTATTTTCTTACCGCCAAAATGAAAATAATTCAGTAATAATCACTCTTTGCATTCAGATTAGATTTGGTATATAGTACTATAGTATACATACATTATTTCAGCACACTGATACATTTAATGGTATACATTATGTTGGTATGCGTTATTGGTGGCATTTATGGGTGAGCATAAATCCTTTGTTTTATATATGTGACCACAATATCCAGAACCCCTTATTTTTGTTTAGTTTGTTCGTGTGATCACTAGAGAGACCTCAGGCTTGCATTTCAGAAACACCACATTTCCAATTGGAGTGCCACCATGGGCTGTTCTCACTGACTTATCTACGACAGCAAGCTATATGTGGTATTTATCACCAACTTATTTACGTTTGGTGAGCTATGTCCAGGGCCTCTCTTTCTGCCGACTCATAGACCTTCGGCAGCAGGCTATTTCATTTTGTTATTATTATGTTCCATTCAGAAAACACACACACTCATACACTGATTGGATTCATGCGCACAGCTACCGCCATGTCTTATCTTTTAGCAACTTTTAAAAATGACAATTGCACTGTGCAAAGAGCTTCCCATATTACCAGTGTTATAATGATAGATGCACAAAGGACAAGATAAAAATGAAACACACTTCCCGTCTGCTTTCAGATAATTTTTTTTGTATTATAAAACTTGCATTTCAACACGAGGTTACTCTTTTTTTACAGAAATAAATGGAAAACACACAGTAACAGCATTATATGTAACAAATGAAAAGAGAGTGGTGAGGAACAAGAATTCAATTTGCAACATTAAACATGTGGTTAAAACACAGGAATCTCCTCTCCTACTCTGACTGAATATTTTCGCACACATACATGCAGCCCCCACACTTCAGCGAGATAATTACCAGGCTTGTTCAGCATGTAACTTCTTTGGTTGGTCGCCTTCTGGAGGGGTTCACCCAGCAAGGACAAGCATTTGCTGTCGCTCAGACTGGGACTTGTTGACTGGAAATCCCAGCCTCTGTAGCAGTATTGAATCTGCTTTAGGAATCAGGCATCCCCAGCTATCAACCCAGTCCTTCTCCGAGCTGTGTCAAGGTGTCGTCTGCCCAGCTTCTTCCCCGAGATTATACAGGAAAACTCTGGTTACCTCCTACCAAAGGATCCTAACCAATAAAATTCTATCATGTCCTATCCTCCCTCTGCACACAATAGAAATCTTTTACAGTAAGCAACTGTAACAAAACGGATTTCCTGCTATTCGAATCCTTGCTTCCTGCAAATACTGTGGACAAAGCAGCACAGAAAAAAAAATCTGGATTCGCTTTTAAAATGACTTTCAGAGTCTGCCTCATTTTGCAGTGGAGAACACATTATTTTATTAATGAGTTAGCATGTTAGTTTTTTGTTAATGAGGTTAGTTCATTAATCCTCAAATGTGTCTCCTGCAACAGAGGAATTTCAGGTAAAAAAAATAGGCTTTTAACTGTTAAAAAAAAATTATTTGCATTTTATATGTAGAAATCGTCTTTGACTGCATAGCCTGTTTTCATTTACATGTCCATAGGTTGCACTGGCAACACATGCCTCGCTGTACCAGCTTATATCAATGCACCAAACCCATGCAGTGGCGCTACACTTCAAAAAACATGCTATACATTGATCCTGTGCAGTGGTGCTGTGCTCTGTGCTCCCAAAACACGCTAAACAATCCTACATATACCCTCCTTTTTTTTTAGAACTTGGCTACGATCCAAGCCAATTTTAAAATAACAACCTGCTTCTTTTCTTCTTTTCAAAATGTATGTATATTGGGATATCTTTCTCTTCCTGACATAGCTACTAAAATTAGCAACATTTTCATTTTTACTCATAGTACAATCAACCATCCACCCATCATTAGCACCAGGACAGCCAAACCCACTATAGAGCGTTCTCCCCAGGTTCCCCAATTAAATCTTTCCACTTCTATTATATCCAGGTTACTAACTGTAATATTGTTTTTTTTAAAATTCATTCTCATTACATGTTTTTCTTTGTGATTCAATAAAAACTCCACATCCGGATCTATTGGAAATGTGTCCCTTTGAAAAAAATCGATATTTTCTACTTGGCTTTCCCAAATATCGTTTGTTACATGATTGACACAATTGTATCCTTCGGAACCTGCAGGTAAAAAACATTATATTTCACCTGTTTAACCACATATGTTCCATGATTCAAATGTACTATTGTCATGTTCTTTAAATAGGTACTGACTAACCATTTACCTCTGACCATCTTAGCCTGTGCCAATTCTTCACTCCCCATATTGCTAATGATCACTTCACATCCTTCTGATAAACTTGGGTTAGATCTCAAACCACAAATAGCGTCTGTGGCATCAGGAACAAACGGTTTACCCAGGCACATATAGTTTTGTTCTTTAAATTTGACACATGTTTCCAAGTTTGGTATCAAGTAAACTTCAGGTTCCCACGATTGAAATGCCACTACTTCTGGAGTCTTAATCTTAATAAATTTGTCCTCTTGACAAAATCCCACATTGTGTCCCCGCTTGGTCTGATAAATAAGTTCAGGAGCCACATATGGGATGCATAGTAAAAACCCCATCTCCAACCTCTCCAAGTCCACATATAATGGCATTGCATTACCCATTTCAAATGCAATATTTACTTGTATCACATCAATCTCCCTCCTGGTCAACCTTTCTATCATTTGATGAATAATATCCTGTGAAACAAAATACAATGGTACACGTCCTTGAATCAATTGTGAAATTGCCGCCTGAACTTCTCTCATATAATTTGTCAATAGTCTATCCACAGGACTCATTATATTCAAAATCTCACTGAGTGTTTTGTCATGCTTAATAATTAACTTAGTTGCTCATTGCATCACATCCGCTTGTTCATTCAATATGATCGCAGTTTCATTTATGAACCTTACTTGTTCATCCAATCCCCCTCTGATTCCATCTAATGTTTTTTGTATTATTTCTAGGTCAACACTCAGTTGTTGTGCTTTAGTGCTTAGTGTCCCTACTGAAATGGCATTGGCTGTTGATATCGTGGTACCTATTATGGCTCCAATTATAGACATTACCAATGAGATTGCCAGCATCACGGCTCCTCTCTTTCCTCTCCTCTTCTTAATGTCTGCTGGATTCACACATGTTTTCTCCAATTACATCAATATATCTCTTATTGACTGCTTAGAGTCCTCTTTTCTTATTTCCAGCCACTCTTTAGTCTGTTCAATCTTAATTCCGGTACTGCTCAAATGTTTTTCAATCAAAATCTCAGGATTCAATGGTATGTAGATATTTTGGAAAATCATCCTTCTATCACTCATGATGAATCCTGGTGCCTCTTCTACTGCGATACCAGATGCCGGTCCAGGTTCAATGACAACCTGTGCTTCTGAATTTTTTAAGATCCCTCCGAATATCCTCATCATTAACCATATTGTTGGTGTCATCTTCAATGCTGATCGCTTTGCAGCCTTGGTCTTCGTCCCCCTTTGGGGCTTTTCCGGAATCCGTCCATGTGGGCTCCAGGACTCCATCGTCTCCCGTGACCTCCGGTACAAATATGTTAATATTCTAAATCAAATAGAAAAGAAACAGATTAAGTATATAGCACAATACCGACTTCACCCTTTTGCCAAAAATAAAACATGCTTTGTAAAATATTTTGCCCTTTTTCTCTCGCCTTCTGAAATTAAGCACAGGTTATAGAGAACAAGCATACATAAAACAACATTCAATATTTAATGCATTTTCATTCTGCACACCGACCATGAGCTTCCATTATTTTTCTTATTTATTTACTTTTTATATTATCTATATTTTATATATATTTACATATATTACAGTGTTTATGTACCATTTCAACCATCTTTTTTTTTAACTTCTCTGTCACTGCCTCCTGACTAGACATATTCACTCCACCTTTTTATGTTCAAGGGACTTTATCTGTTTCTACATGCTCAAACTGCCTGATCTCGTGTCTGGGATGGCATGGCTTAATCTGATTTACGTGCACAAATTGCTCTATTATTGTTTCCCCTTCAGTCTTTAAAATTGTATAAACTACAGGAGAAACCTTATCTATAATTCGAAATGGCCCCTGCCAGGCTGCTAGAAATTTAGAATTTTTCTGTTTACTTTTTCCAAAATGAAACTTATACACCTGATCCCCTACACTGTATTCTCTCAGTGATGTTCTTTTATCGTAGTATGACTTTGCACTGTCAGCAGCTCTTTCTAGATTTCTCTGCACAAAAGCAAATGCATGTTGCAAATGCTTCCTCAATTCATAAATTTACTCATGAACTGTGGATGCACTCACAAGTGTCTGCTCATGTGTTCTGTATAGTAGGTGTTGTGGTAACACCATTTTCCTACCTGTTAACACCTCATGTGGACTAATACCTGTTGCTTTGGCAGGAGTTGATCTGATTGCCATCAAAACCAACGGTAAACGTAAATCCCAGCTGGAACCTGCTTCTGCCACAAATTTCTTTAATATATCCACAACAGACCTATTGCTCCGTTCAACTCCACCTGAAGAGGCTGCCCGATATGCGATATGTAGTTTCCTTTTCACACCCAGTATTTGCCATACCTTACTCATTAGAGTACTTGTGAAATGACTTCCTCTGTCTGACTCAATTCTTTGTGGCAACCCAAACCTTGAGAACACATGGTTCACCAGCAATGTGGCTGCTGTTTGCGCACTACAATCTGGTGCAGGAATACATTCAATCCACTTCGACATCAAACATATCACACTTAAAATGTAACGGTTTCCTCTGCTCGACCTTTTTAAAGGGCCTACATAGTCTATTTGCAAATCTGACCATGGAAGAGTTAGGCCTCTTTTCATCAATGGGGCTCTATGCATTGGTGAAGCAGGTTTAAATTGGGCGCATACTAGACATCCTCTAGTATATAATTACACATCTTGGGACATATGTGGCCAATAAGCATACTCTTTTAGTATTTCCAATGTTTTTTTTTAACCTCTGTGGCCTGCAGTTATTGCATCATGTGCATGTTGTAGCATTAGCCCTCTGAATGAAAGGGGTACCACCCACTGTATTTGTCCTGTTATGGACTCTCTAATCATGAGTCCATCCTGAAGTCTAACTCGTTTTTTATTCTTTAATAGCACCCTCAACTCTTCTTTTCCCATACAATCATTTTCTGTTAAAGGGTTTTGTTCAGGATCTATCAAATGGTTATAATAGATTCCCAAAATTCGATTATTCTTTTGTGCCTCAATCAAATCTTGGTCTGGCATATCATGACGCCACTGTACCACTGGTTGATCTACCTCCTTTGGTGCTTTAGAACGTGTTACTGCATCAATTAGTATTTCACCCAGTAAATCATCTATAGGTAGCAATTCTCCCATCACAGCCCCAATTTTAGCCAGGTGGTCTGCCTTATCATTTCCCTCCTTATCCTCTCCGGGTGTTTTTAAATGCCCACAAATTTTTCTCCAGTATATTGTCAAATCATTTTCTGACACCAATTTGTCTATGGCTTGTATAATTTTTCCATGTTTAAGTGGCTTTTTGTTGTATGTAACCATGCCTCTTGCTTTCCAGCCAGGTAAATACTCCACAAAGCTATTTCCTGCATAGTCAGAATCAGTCACCAGGACAATTTCACTGAATTTATTATCAACTGCAGTAGCAATTGCTTTATAAATGGCCGCCAATTCCGCCACCTGACTGCTTCTAGCTCCAATCCTCATCCCTACACTGGGGACGCCTTCACATTTCAACCAGACATTCCCTATTCCTGTCACTAATTGTTTATTACTGCCATTTTCAATGTGACAAGCACAACCATCCACATATACAGTTGGCAGATCCTTGCATGTTTTTTCATCAAAAGCTTTGTGTGGTGATTGTTCAAATTCCTGCAAACTAGGTTCCATTTCCATTTCGTTTGATACTTGTTCAGCTGCACAGTCATGTAAGTCAGCTAACCCTTGAGCAATTGGGCTCTTTTTATTTTGTCCATATCTCACTTCTACAGGAAAACCTTGTAATGCCAGCGTCCATGAAGTGATTCTGGACTGCGCTAGATTACCTGACCTAATTCTTTTACTCTCTAAAAACTGCAAAGGTTGATGATTTGTTTCAATAATCACCTTTTCTCCCTGAACAATAGGGCGGAAATGTTGTAGCGCCCACACAGTGGTTAATAGGGCCTTTTCACATTCATTGAATTTCATTTCAACTTGGGAAAATGCTTTACTTGCATATGCAATGGTTTTGTGATTCACATCATGTTTTTGTGATAACACTGCTGACATACAATGTTCAGAGAACCCTATTTCTATAACGAAATCCCTACCCTTTATGGGATATGCTAAACATGGTGCCTTTACAAGACATTCCTTCAATTTAGCTACTGCCTCAGACTGCTCTTTTTCCCATATCCAGGGTGTATTCAGTTTAAGCAGTTTAGTCAATGGTTGAGTGATTTCAGCATAATTTTCAATGAACTTTCTGTATTAGCCTGTCATCCCTAATACACTTTTTACACCTTTCACATTTTTAGAGTCCTTTAGTTTTTGTATGGCCTCTATTTTCTTCTTTTGTGGATTTAGCCCATGTTCAGTTACTTCATGGCCTAGAAAGTTCACTTTTTTCTTGCACCATTGTGCTTTTTGTAAAGACACTTTGGCGCCTGCTCTCTGCAATTGGCCAAGCACATGTCTTATTTCATCAAAATGGCTTTTCAGGCTTCCATTTTTTATCAGGACATCATCCACATAAACTATGGTTCCTCTTTCCGCTGCATCTGGCATGGCCTTTCTCAAAAATATGCCAAATTCACTCCCACTATTGATGTACCCGAACGGAGCTCTAAGCCAGGCGTATTGAGTCCTGTCAAATGTAAAGGAAAATAAATTCTGTATCTCCTCTGCCAATTGCACGCACCAATATCCAGAGGTGAGATCTAATGTGGTAAACACTTTTGAACCATGTACCTGAGCTAGGCCCTGATCAATGAATGGCAGTGGCCATCTGGATACTGGCACTCTTTTATTTAACTCCCTCAAGTCTGCACATAGCCGCCATTGACCATTTGGCTTTAACACACCTAAAATAGGTGTATTGGATGTGCTATGAATGGGCCTGATGATTCCCCGAGCTTCCAAATTCTTTATAATCTCTGCTAATGAGTCTAAACATGCCAGCGGTAGTCTATACTGGCGTACAAATACTGGACTTCTGCTACACCCTTCTGGAAGTGTGGCCACATGTAAATCAGTTAAACCGCAATCATAAGCATCTTTTGCAAATACATCTTTAAATTCCATAAATATCTTTCTCAGTTCGTTCCTATCCTCATCGTTGTCACACGCATCTGCTAAGGAGATCTGCTCTTCTACCATTTTGGAAAATTCTGGAAAATCTTCTGGTAAGGGAATCTCGGCGCTTTCCTCTAACTGTGTGGCTGTGTCTTTTTGTAAAGCTGCCACATTTAAATATTTTGGCATATCAGCTTCCACTTCAATGGGCTGATTTTCTGTTTTATTTTCATTTAAATTAAATGTTATGCAATCCTCTTGATGGCAGCAAACTGTCTCATTTGAATCATAAGGATACACAGAATGAATTTTAAATATTCCTTTGGGCTGAGAGTCCAGGTGTTCTGGCAACTCACCCTTGGCATCTACATACTTTTCAGGGATATTTCCAATCACAATGTTATTTAAATCTGCCGTATAATGTGATTTTTGTATGGCCATTCCTAATGGGGAGTTTTCCTCTAAATGAATATCCTGACAACCTTTATTATTTACCATAATTTTTACAGATCCTTCACCAATATCTACCAATGGTATGTATTTATAATCCAGGCCTTGCTGTTTTATGGATTCATTCAGGCATACAAATGCATCAGAGTCTTTCATCTGCTGTCCATTTTTGCATTTCAGTGTTATTGCAAACTGTTTTGTAAATGCAGGAATAATAGTATCTTTCCTCATTTGTAATTCCATTGCATAAGGAACCAGTTGTGCACAATGATAAGCCCTTCTTTTGTCTTCAAATTCAGGTGCCGGCCCACCTAGGCGTGACCATATTTTTTGATTAAGGAAATCTAACACCATACACATTCTGTGCATGATGTCATTGCCCATGTAAAAGTCATTTTGTGCTCCCACTATCCATACATTATGGTAAATTGTTTTCTGCCCAATGCTAATTTTAAGCATGCATCTGCCTGCAGTTCGGTTTTCAAAGTCTGGACTGTCCAACCCAGAAACATATTGGTTTGTAATCCTAAATTTCGTGATCTCTTCCCTCTCCATTATCTTTTGCAACAATTTCTCATTAATGAAGCTCCTCTCCTGTTCAAGCGCTAAAGTGGCTTTTATTGTTTTAAGACAGTCATTTATACCAACATGAACCCATGGTTGCTCATCTTCCATGTGTATTTCAGAAAGAGTGGTAATGTGTTTTTCTGAATCTGTTTTAGGAGCAATGTTCTGTTTGATTGTTTTCTCTTTTAAATAAAAACGTAATGTGTGCTCATCTATGGCAGTCTGCCAATTTTTTCCTTGGGTCCAAGTATATTTGCACAGGTAGTTTTTAATTGTCGCTCTGCATTTTGTCTTGACACATTAATATAACCGTGACACTAGGAATGCAACTATTCTGGAGATATACCTCCACAGCATCATTTGTTTTGGCAACGGTGTGACATTCATTTATGTTGCTGTTTTGTGATTTTAGTTTCTTAGGTCTCAATGGTTTTTTGGTTAAGGACCACAGCACTCCATTCACCCCATCTATGAGAGGAGACAATCTTTTCAGGCAATCTGTCCCCATCAGAAATGGAATTTCACAAATAGCTGTAATCAATACCTGTTGTTTCATTCTGTACTTTCCTATTTTTATGTCAACCTCAGTTACACCTATGATGGGCACCTCCTCCCCATTAAAGTTATGCACTGGACCTTGATTTTCCTTCACTGTGATCTGATTCTGTGGGGGTCTCCCTTCATTGATACTCTTTACCAGTTCCTTGGACATAATTGTGGCCTGTGCTCCAGTGTCAATCATAGCAAATGTTTGGCATTTTTCTTCTACAGTGATGGGTGAATATTATCTGTCCTCAACTTCCTCTAATACACATAAGAAGTGTGAATTCTTACTGATTTCAGGGCTCACCTTTCTCAGGCCTTTTTCACTTTTGGCTAAGCACATTGGTAAATGGAAAGACATTTTTCCTTCCTTTTTACCCATTTCTGCGCGAGAGACTTTATTCATTTCTCCATGTTCAGAGGTTTTTTGGAGTGTGGCCACTGTTCGCCCACCCATCTGGGTATCATCAGGGACCACATTACAACCTTCCAACTGAACATGTGTAACAACATTATTTAATAATTTGTCATTGTTTAATTCTGTGCATTTGTGATAATTTAGTGTTTTACCAACCCTTTCAGCTTCTTCAAAAATATGTGGCTCAAAGAATTCTTCAGGTGATTGATTTGTACCCTCCTTTTGAGTATTTCCTTTTTCTGTCTGTGTTTGTTCACCATTTTGACTGTCCAGGGAAGGAGCTATAGCATCCCCACTTACTCCCTGTTCACTGGTATTCCCCATGCATGAGTCATTTTTCTTAAATCTGTCTCTTTGTTCTCTTGGAGTTTCAGGTTTTCTTATTTCATTTGTACAAATCTCCAATGTTTGATTTAGCTCTAGGTTAAACCGTACCTCTCTTTTAGAATTATTTGCACTTTCTATTACATGTTCATTCATTGGTGCTTTCCCTTTTACATCATTAGGCATCTCAGAGTCATTATGCAAAATTACATTAGGGCAATCTGTCTTTTCCGCGCTGTAGGTATCATGAGTCACTTTTCAGAAGAAGCCCCCTGGTCATTGCTATGGCCATCGGCCCCCTCTTTGGATGGTTGTTTTTGCGCTGTATAGAGCTTCCCTATTTGCTCAGCTAACATTTTCACTTGGGCCTCGAGGCACTGGAACCTTTCCATCTCTCTAGAATCCTCTTTCTGTGGCCTAGGTCGATATTGGTGGTTTTCCCCCTGATTGGATCTATTCTGATACCTCTCAGGTGAGTGATTTCTATTGGGATGGTTCCTGAACTCTTGATTCATTTGTGGAGGGGAGCGGGGTGCACCCATCCTTTGGTTGTAGTCCCCTGGTGGGGAATCATTGTACTGATGTGGAGTATAATTCATGTTCTGTCTCATGTCCTGTCTCTCATGTTGTGGATACTGACCCCTATGTTGATTCCCATTATCAGCAAATCGATCCACATATCGGGGTCTATCCTGACTACCATATATCATGGTGTTGGGATCAAATCTGCTCTGTGTCCCCAATGTCTGGTAGGGACCATCATTTCTTTGATTTTGATTTTGTCTTTGGTTATTATTTATAGCTGACATATCAGGCCGATATCCTGCCCGGGGTCTATCCCCTAAATACCTAGGGCTGATGTAGCTCTCCCTATTAGTAGGATCATGTGATTGGAACATTGGTGCAGAGTGTGATGACCTTTGTTGATTAACCCTTTGTTCAGGTGCCAAATTATTTTTGCCTGGACTTTGAGCAGACTCAAAGGACATTTTGGCTGACCTGATTTCCATCACTGTGGCTGAGGATTCTTTAGATTTAGGTCTAATATCTTTCATTTTATCACTTTCTCTACCCTGACAATAGAGTACCTCATATAGTTTTGTGCTTTGATGTACAATCCATTCAAGGGACTTGTCACGGTCAAATTCACGGACCAATTGTGATATGATGTCTTTCTGTAGCCCATAGAAGTAGGCAGTTTTAAACTCATTGGAATTGGGGTCAAAAGATACATCAAAGCGAGAAAATGCCCTTTTTAAGTCCTGTAAAAATTGGCGAGGGGATGTGTTAGGCCCAGCAGTGATTGTGTAAGTGACTTTCTTTGCCTCCTGCAATGACTGAAAAGGAGAAAAACAACACCTAATTTCTTTTTCAAACTCCACCCATGTCATATTCTGCTGTTCATTTAATCCCCTTATGATGCTGGCCGTCGCGGCATCTAAAGTTAAATGAAAATATTGTCTGTACTGTTCCTTAGGTATCTGGAGTGCTTTAAAAATGTCATGAACCGCTTCTAAGTGATCCCCAATGCAGCATTCCCCTCCTTTTTTAAATGGTTTGATCAGGGCTTTAATGGATTTCATTATCTTTATGGGGCTACTTGTTGCAATACATGGAATTGCACCACTTTGTGATTCAATCCTGGTTTCAGGTATATGGGATTGGTGGCTGCCCGCAATGGGAGCATCAAATCCCCCAAGGGTGCTGCAACCAAGTTCAGTCACCGCCCAGTCACTGGAGCACTAGCTCTTTGGGCAGAACTAGAATTCACCTCCACTCCATGTGGACCTGTGAATGCACATTTGTTGTTCTAAGTCTTTGCACTTTTTAAGGAGCCTGCGTGCTTCATTTTGCAGATAGTTGTTTTCATCACTCATTTTATTTATTACTTCCTGCATGTCGCACATTTGCATTTGGCATTCATTGAATTCTTTGTTTCTCTTGTCTTTTTCGTGAATCATTTTAACCATTTCTTGCTCTGCACCTTGGAGATCACTTTCTTTTTCAAAATGTTCTTTATGTAAAATCTGTATTTCTGAAACAATCTCATCTTTATCCTGTCTAATGTGGTCCACTAAGGCTTTTAAGTGTACCAATTCTTGCTCACTGTCCTCAAATTGTTTCTTGCTTTTGGACAACTGAGCATCAAAATCCCTGCATTTTAATTGCATGTCTTTTTGGCATAAATCCAATTCTGCTCTAAACATCTCCTCTTTTTTGCTTGCCCCATCTAAATCAGTCTTTAACCTGTTAATTAGCTGGTTATCATTTTCTTGCATTCGCAGCGACCTATTCAAAATAAACCAGATCTTGGCGCATAGCCGTATTAAACAGTCTTTCACTGCAGTTTTATCGGCTGCATTCAATAACCTTGTAAGGCAGACCTGAATTATGCTGCCTTCTGCAAAAATATTGTCTAGTTTTTCTTTCTGCACCTCACCCTGAATGCGGTCATGCCATTCTAAGGTACTGTTCGATGACCATGTCCCATGTACGAACAACTTTGCCTCTAAATATTGCACTAGGTCTGAGAATGTGGTTTCCCTTTGTGACATTCTGAAATTTGTTTTTAGTAACACACTGTTATTATAAAATGGGTTCCCTTAATGTACAGATGGCAGTGTGAGACACACTTGCCACGCCTAGTAGGTGCTCTGTGATCACTTTCCCGGCCTGCAACGCACCATAATTATGTTGGGTATTTTGTATAGATCTGGGGCCTAGCAGTATTTTCTTATCGCCAAAATGAAAATAATTCAGTAATAATCACTCTTTGCATTCAGATTAGATTTGGTATATAGAACTATAGTATACATACATTATTTTAGCACACTGATACATTTAGTGGTATACATTATGTTGGTATGCGTTATTGGTGGTATTTATGGGTGAGCATAAATCCTTTGTTTTATATATGCGCCCACAATATCCAGAACCCCTTATTATTGTTTAGTTTGTTCGTGTGATCACTAGAGAGACCTCAGGCTTGCATTTCAGAAACACCACATTTCGAATTGGAGTGACACCATGGGCTGTTCTCACTGACTTATCTATGACAGCAAGCTATATGTGTTATTTATCACCAACTTATTTACGTTTGGGGAGCTATGTCCAGGGCCTCTCTTTCTGCCGACTCATAGACCTTCGGCAGCAGGCTATTTCATTTTGTTATTGTTATTTTCCATTCAGAAAACACAAACACTCATACACTGAATGGATTAATGCACACAGCTACCGCCATGTCTTATCTTTTAGCAACTTTTAAAAATGACAATTGCACTGTGCAAAAAGCTTCCCATATTACCAGTGTTATAATGATAGATGCACAAAGGACAAGATAAAAATGAAACACACTTCCAGCCTGCTTTCAGGTAATTTTTTTTGTATTATAAAACTTGCATTTCAACACGAGCTTACTCTTTTTATACAGAAATGAATGGAAAACTCACAGTAACAGCATTATATGTAACAAAATGAAAAGAGAGTGGCGAGGAACAAGAATTCAATTTGCAACATTAAACATGTGGTTAAAACACAGGAATCTCCTCTCCTACTCTGACTGAATATTTTCGCACACATACACACAGCCCCCACACTTCAGCGAGATAATTACCAGGCTTGTTCAGCATGTAACTTCTTTGGCTGGTCGCCTTCTGGAGGGGTTCACCCAGCAAGGACAAGCATTTGCTGTCACTCAAACTGGGACTTGTTGACTGGAAATCCCAGCCTCTGTAGCAGTATTGAATCTGCTTTAGGAATCAGGCATCCCAAGCTATCAACCCAGTCCTTCTCCGAGCTGTGTCAAGATGTTGTCTGCCTAGCTTCTTCCCCGAGATTATACAGGAAAACTCTGGTTACCTCCTACCAAAGGATCCTAACCAATAATATTTTATCATGTCCTATCCTACCTCTGCACACAATAGAAATCTTTTACAGTAAGCAACTGTAACAAAACTGATTTCCTGCTATTCGAATCCTTGCATTATGCTAATACTGTGGACAAAGCAGCACAGAAAAAAAAATCTGGATTCACGTTTAAAATTACTTTCAGAGTCTGCCTCATTTTGCAGTGGAGAACACATTATTTTATTAATGAGTTAGCATGTTAGTTTTTTGTTAATGAGGTTAGTTCATTAATCCTCAAATGTGTCTCCTGCAACAGAGGAATTTCAGGTAAAAAAAATATGCTTTTAACTGTTAAAAAAAAAATATTTGCATTTTATATGTAGAAATCGTTTTTGACTGCATAGCCTGTTTTCATTTACATGTCCATAGGTTGCACTGGCAACACATGCCTTGCTGTACCACCTTATATCAATGCACCAAACCCATGCAGTGGCGCTGCACTTCAAAAAACATGCTATACATTGATCCTGTGCAGTGGTGCTGTGCTCTGTGCTCCCAAAACACGCTAAACAATCCTACAGGGCTCAGCGAACCCTCAGATGGGCATGCCGGCACAGAATGCCCCAAACTCTGGACCTGGTGCTCAAGAACAATGACGGGGGCATCACCCTGATAACCCACCAGTTCCCAGGGAGGAGGCACAATGGGAAGGGGGGTGTAAAGCCTCGGAGGAAGCTTCCTTCCCACTTGTGAACAGCCCCTGGAAACCCAGGAACCGGAAACAAAATCTCCTACCCCTGAAAGTCTGCCACCCAAGGAGCAGAGAGGAGGTAGGAGAAACAAAGGACCCAAACAGACCCACTTTGAGGAGGAGGTAACGATCTTCCAATTTGAGGGGGAGGGATCCTCAGAGGATCCTGGGAAAAGGATCTTCTACTTCAGAGATGGGGGAACTCCTCCCAAAGAAAAATGGGTCCCAAGGGATTCACATCCAGACTGGGTAGATGTGGGGACTGAGCTAGTGCCGCCCATCATCTAATCCCAGAACCAACAGCCCAGAACTGGAACAGGAGAACTCAAAACTTCTCCTATCTCCAGTTGCCAATTTTCTCTTTCCTTGTCCAAAACCAGAAAATTGGCCCACCAGTTGTCCTAAAATGTGCATTATCTGTGCCCCTTTGAGGAGAAGGAGGGAAGATAATATGCCCCGGTACAAGTACAGGGGCAGGGTACAATTTTGGCACTGGTGGACACTGGATCCCAAGCTACCCTTCTGTCCAGAAAGGCCTTTGATGAACTAAATTCAGGAAGGGGGGAGAATTGCCAAATTCCTCTCACCCCTCTTCCTGGACAACTTCAGAACTTTGACGGGAAGGAAATTCCCATCGAGGGGACTGCAGATTTGGACATTAAAATTGGGCGACACAAGGTGAAACACCCGGTCATAGTAGTGAATACAGAGGGCACCCCTTGTTTACTTGGGAATGACCTCCTGAGAAGGTTGTCACCCCTAATAGATTGCGTAAACAAGGTCCTCTGGACCCAGACTAGCCGACCAATAAAATTAAAACAGAGTGTCAACCATGTTAGTTTAAACAGCACATGCCACATGGTTGAACAAAAATCTGACCAAGTAGAATTTCACTTCCAGAACAACCAAATTCCAGACATGACAGTAATAGCAGTAGGACAACAGACTGGTGATGGGGGGGTCCTCTCCATTTCTGAAAATCAACCTTCCTTCCAGTTTAAGGTGGTATTGCATTCTTTACCAGTCCACAATCAGACATTCCCACTCCTATAGTCCAGAGAGATGTGAAATAAGCTCAGAGCCTGGCTGATGTTCAGCAAATTGGAGAGCAGTTGTTCATCCCTGTTCAGTTAAATGAAGGGAAGGACTCTGTTCTCACCCGAGTGTGTGTGAACAACGGTAAGAGCTTCATCAGCGGAGCCATGTTCCGCCAACTCCCAAAAGATCCAGCCATTCCCACATTCAAACTGATAGACAAATGGGAAATGGACCGGGAAGCATCCAATTCCAAACATCTCCTGCCAAGCAGGTGTATGCTCAAAATCTCCATTGGCAACAAGAGCATAGTCCATCATTGTTGGGTGGTGTGAGACGTCACTGTCGCCTTTTACTTAGGCAGTGACATTCTAAATCGCTTTGCCATTAGTTTGGATCTAATAAACTTCAAAGCTTGGTCCCGATTAGCGGATAATCCCATGGGCTTTGATGATCCAGAAAAAGAATTTAGGTCAGCTCAATTGCTACCTTATGCAGTTGATATTCAGGTTAAAGAGGAAGTCACCATCCCAGAAAGGACCCGACAATTCTCCCTGGAAGTGAAAGTTAAAAGAGGACAAAAATTGAAAAACCCTGATGCTTATATTTATCTAAATGCTTTCCTCCAACAGCAAGGGTTAGGGGTAAACCCAACACCATTAGTCAACATAGAACATGACACCATTCCAATAGAGGTGGATAACAGCGACTTAAAGAGTATTACTCTAGCCACAGGCACCATTATTGGAATGGCGGTTGATGACCCACATTTTTCCATTGATCTAGCAAATGAACTGTTAGGACCAATCCCCAAGGACTGTTTTGACAGTGACAGTGATGACAATACAACACCAGACAGGATCTTTACCCGGCATGGGGGGAACTTCCTGGTGTACACTTTCTGCCCTTATGGTAAGGAAGATGTGACTTGTGACTTCAGAAGGGATGAGGTGATTTTCCAGGTCCATGAGGGCTGCCTTTCCCACATGAAGCCACCAGTCCAAATCAGCACTCTGACCAGGGACTTCTCCACCCAGCTGAAGGAGGCCGCTGAGATAGCGAAACCAGAAGTCTTTCCAGGCTTCAGGCAGATCGTTGAAGAGAGAGTCAACCTAGCAGATGCCTGTGTGACTCTGGAGCAGAAGCAAAAGTTGAAACAAGTTTTCTTGGATTTTCAAGATCTCTTTGCGGTGGACTCATATGACTGTTTTCGCACCAACATCCACACAACAACACTTCCCACGGACCCTCTGCATGACTCCAGTGTTTGTGAAGCAATATCGCTTGCCTCTCACAGCAATGGAGTCCCTTACTGAAATAATTAAGAACCTTGAGTCCCGGGGGATAATCCGTCCAGTCCACAGGACCTTCAATAATCTGGTGCTGGGAATATTGAAGCCAAACGGCCAGTGGAGACTCTGAGCTGACCTTAGGGAACTCAACAAACTGGTCCATACTTCCCGATGGCCTCTTCCCTACATTGACCAAGGATGGCCCAGATCCAGGGGTCACAGGTATTGACTGCAATAGACCTGACCAATGGATACTGGACTGTGCCTGTCAGTAGGGAGGACCAATACAAACTGGTTTTTACCTTTGGGGGCCAGCAGTACACATGGACCTGGACTCCCTTCGGATACCTCAACTCCGGCAATTAATTCAACATTTTCCTACACAAGGCCATGCCCGACCTGGGTGCAAGGGGTAACCTGGCTTATGTAGATGATGTCCTCATCAAAAGTTCATCTGTGGAGGAACACATAGCGGAGATCCGTTATGTTCTGACACAGTTGAGGGCCGCCGGAGCAAAACGTTCCTTTCAGAAAGTACAGTGGTGTAGAACCTGTGTTAATTTCTTGTGGCATGAGATTACTCCTCACGGTCTCTGTCCCCATGAAAAGAAAGTGGAAGCACTTCAGAAACTGAAGGACCCCACAACTCTGCGGGAACTAAGGAGCCTCCTTGGACTGACTAATAAAAGCAGAAAGTTCATTGAGGGCTACGCAGAGATCACTAGACCCCTGATTCATCTTTTGAAGGGAGGGTCAAGTGGGAATGGGGTCCAGAACAAGCCGAGGCAGTAAGACAACTCAAAAGAAGCCTCTCACAAGCACCCTGCCAAGCTTACCCTGTCAGAAACAAGGAGTTTTTCTTGGAGACAGGGTTCTCTAATACATGCTTGACTGCAGTATTATATCAAAAGCATGACAAGGTCAATAAAGTAATCTCCTATGCGAGTAAAACTTTATCCTATGTGGAGGAAAAATTCAATGATTGTGAGAAGGCACTCCTGGCAACACTGTGGGCATTGAAGAATTACCGCCCGTTTATCCAGGGGGAACACATCATAGTGGAGACTCCACACCAGCCTCTGCAACATCTCCAAAGTGACAGAATCCGGGCCGGAAATGTGAATCATTCCCGAATTACTTCCTGGATTCTGTCAATGCAAGGCTTTCCTGTGGAGGTCAGATATGGCCAAAACAAGAAGAGTCCCCTCGCGCAAGGTCTGGCTGAATTGCATGATTGTGCCAGAGAAAACTGTCTCAAGGACGAAAGTCTAAAAATCAAGGACAATATGGAGACATACCTCAATTCCCCCCACAAAGTCTTTGAAGAGGACAAGTGTGAGGGAATGCCTACTGTTTATGTGGATGGATGCTCTTACCATGTTGACAACAACGGGGAAAAAGAACTTGTAGCCGGCGTAGGGAATGCATGGGTGAATGAGTCCCCAGAACCCTCCACTTGGTACAAGATTGGTCCCCGAAGTAGTCAAGTGGCAGAGTTGATGGCGGTGCATCAAGCCATCCTCACTGCTGTCCAACATCAACACCACAAACGGGTCATAATCACAGATTTGGATTATGTATGGAACGGGTTCATGGAGCACCTGGTTAATTGGAAAACCAGATGCAGGCTATGTGCTAATAACAAACCCTTTAAACATGGGACGTTGATCCAAAATATTGATGATCTGGTCACCTCGAATGGGATAACCATATACTGGAAAAAGATCAAGGGTCATTCCAAAGTAGAGGGACCAGACAAAACTGGAAATGACTTAGCTGATCAGTTGGCCAAAACCAGGGCCATCCAAGGGGATCTAATAGAGATTGAGTCCCTGTTGGTGGAAATCCAGGTCACTGCTATCACTAGGTCCCAGACAAATGCTCATAATGATCTTTCAACTGCACAATGGAGTAAGGAGAAGACAGATGCTGATTTGATTACGGCTCAGAAGGGGGATACAATAATTGGTAAGTTTTACCAACACATTGAGGACCCTGAGAACTTTCCCCTGACGGATACCGATTACATTGGGAAAGAGGACCTCAGAGTGTTGATGAAATGTCCAAAAATGTTCCGAATCCAAGACGGTTTGTTGGTAAGGAAATCCCAAGCTGGTCATGATCAGTGGGTGGTTCCTACCTCATTCCGAAGCCTGATGTTAAGTCACGCCCATGATGCGGCCACAGACGGTCTAAGGGGTTTCATACAACACTTGAAATCTTAAGAGAGGTTGCATAATGGCCCCACATGGGGCAGGACCTCGACCAATACTTGAAGGGGTGTCTTGTGTGTGCACAATTTCAGCCAACATCCCTCACACACCGTGAGCCTCTCCAAAAGAGGGGGATGACACTGCCATGGTCAGATTTACAAGTCGACTTTATAGGGCCAGTGATTCGCTCCTCTAAGGGGAACGAGTACATGTTGACGGTGACATGCCTGTTTACTAAATGGCTGGAATGTCTCCCGGCCCCAAACTGCAAGGCAGAAACAGCATCTGCCCTGATGATCAATCACATCTTTTCACGTTTTGGACTACCCCAAAGGATTGAGTCAGACAGAGGTAGCCATTTCACCAGCGAAGTAATGACAAAGATGTGGGAGATACTGGGGGTTAAAAGGAAGCTACAAATTGCTTACCGGCCAGCCTCTTCTGGTGCAGTAGAACGTTACAACAAAACCATTGTGAGCATCTTAAAAAAGTTTGTGGCAGATTCTGGGCCAAGTTGGGATATTCGCTTACCTCTTGTCCTAATGGCCATCAGAGCTACCCCTTCATCTGCAACAAAAATGTCACCGTTTGAGCTGATGACTGGACGCAGGATGGTGCTTCCCCACCATCTGCTCTACAGGACCCAAGAGCAGACATTGACCAATGCCTCCACAACTCATGAGAATGTTGAAAATTTAAGAAAACACCTTCAACATGCTTTTGCCTATGCTCAGCGAAATTTAGAAAGATCAGCCAATAGCATGAAGACCCACCATGACTTGAAGACCACCAGAAAGGAATACAATGTAGGGGACCGGGTTTATCTGTACAATTTCCAAAGGAACCAGGCCAAACAGTGGAAGTTTCTGCCTACCTGGAAGGGACCTTTTGAAATTGTAGACAAGATCTCACCAGTCGCCTACAAGATCTGCATCCTCAAAGGCAGTTTGGCGGAGGGGGGGAGACAGGTGGGTCCACATTAATCAGCTAAAGTATTGCCATACCAGGCACACTCTGCAGCAACTGGAGCAGTCCTCTGGAACCCCAGAGGGGGTCCCTCCAGATTAATACATATCCAACCCTAAAATATTCCACATATAGGCTATAAAATATCATAATAAGAATGCAAATGTCTCCTGATTTATAAAATGTATATGCCCACCCCACTACTTTATTAGTGGTGGGGAAATGTCTACGAATATGTTTCTGCCGCTTTGCTTTGTCATCCTAGGAGAGATAAACCATGGAGACTGACCAAGGAGGACGACCCGGGGACGGGAGCAAAAGATCCGAGGGGCCCGGGGTATCGCCCAATACTCCAATCCGGACTGGCGAGGAGAACCGATCGATCCACCCCTGATGGAGGAAAAGATGTTGAACTTTGCCATCTGCAAAATCAGAAGAAGATGAGGCTAACATTCCAGTCTTGCGAGTTCCATTGATGGAAAATCAAGGCCATCGCAAGAGGGGGGGATGTTTTCACCCACACATCCAAGCCCTACAACATCGCTGGCAGCAGAAACATTAGAGTGGCCACTGGAAAGCATGCTGCTCGCCAGAAATTACCAGAAAAAGCGCAGTGAAAACCTGACAGATAGCCCACCATCCACTTTTGCCTCTGTCAGTGTTAATACAGGAGACCATTACCAGACCCCATCCTTTGGCTGCACACAGAGCAAAATCAGTGGAAAGGAATATAGAGCTGTTCAAAATCCATTTTATTTGGTGTCAAAAATTGCTAAAATCATGGCTCACAAAACCACCAAAAGGATACAACTTCTTGTTGGGTGTTCTACATTACTCTACTGCAAGAATCCACATCAGTACAATGTCAGCAAGAATCATATGTTATTAGGACAAAATCCCATGTTAAAAACATTTGATTTAAAGACAGCTGTCAAAAATGGGTGCAGTACCGGTGCTCGCCACTGACAGGTGCTGGTGATTTCTAAATCCTGACAGGAGAGCTGTCTTGCAGAAGCTAAGTATGCCAAAGCAGAGAAGTCTATTAAAATGCCACATAGAGTGCCACACATTGATTTAATGTAGAAAAAGACTTGATTAAAGATATGTTGCTTATTTTCAGTTTGTAATGTTATATTTTTTCACAAGGAACTAAGTTGCAATTGATCAGAAGGCAGTCAGATTTAATTATAAGATCAAGAGGACTTCTGTCCCTGGGAAGCCTTCACACCTGGTCTAACCACCAACAGCACATTTATATCAATGCATTGCTTACTGCACTAATTAGCTCATGATATTTATCCCAATGATCCTTGACAGTTTTTGGTCAGCATTATAAGAATTCATTGTACAGAGTTTTTATGAAAAGTAAATGCACATGTGATGTCATCAGTGATGTCATCAATGACATTTGTGATGTCATCTTTGATGTCCTGGGTGTTAGTGTTAGCAGTGCACGGGGGCGCAAGTTATGGTCGCTTATGTTACCATAACTGCCGAATTTCAGGGGGTTTTTGGTTTTACTTTGAACCATAACGTCCCTTTAACAAAGTTTTTTCACTGAATTTCATAGGTTTTTAGTAGCGCAACTTAACCATAACGTCCCTTTAACAAAGTTTTTTTACTGAATTTGATAGGTTTTTAGTAGCGCAACTTAACCATAACGTCCCTTTAACAAAGTTTTTTCACTGAATATATATATATATATATATATATATATATATTGTAAGTACACAGTTAAACCATTGACTAATACAAGTGCTCAGACATAAAATACAGAGTCCTATAGGTTAAAATACATACAATAACAATACTCCATTAAAACATAAATGAATATTTGTCTATGTTAAAATTCACATGTGTACACTTCTCTATGGAATCTTTTTCATTACATGGTTTACACACCTACAGGTGCAATGAGAATGACCCAAATACTTTTACTAGGTGACATACACAGACACCAGTGCGAGTTGAATGGAGACTCACTAGTGTGAGGGAAATGGCCAACTAGATGTCTTAGTGGCACCTAGACGTCTCTAATTAAACACCAACGGAGCTGGCACAGAGTCTTGTGGATATGTTGGAGGAAGCGGATCGTGTGGCGCTTTCCTCGTTTGCCTGACCTCAATTCCTGCAGAAGGAGTCTATTGTTTAGCTTTAACAGAGGAGGCAGAGCTAATTGGCCAAAAATCCAGTCTCACTACAGAGCGGCGCGGAGTCAGCGCAGAGTCTTGTGGAGTCTTTGGGAAGCTCTGCGAGGCTCAGAAGGGAAAGAACATTGAGAACATCGGGAACTATTGCCTCCCTGGCTGAGGCATCACTTGTTCACGAGGACACGTACATGGAGCAACAATAACAAGTAGGGAACGTAGGCTCATACGAGCTGTGTTATTTTTTTCTTTGTTTTCCTCCATTCCTTTGTATTGGCATTGCTTGTCACTAAAGTTTTAAGGCTGGCCTTCAGACTGCACATATGTAATACCGCAACCCTCGACAATCGGGGTTAGAGCAACTAGTCCTAATTCTAATCTAGTACGCCTGTGCAACTTCTGTTACTATCACTTTAAGGGCAAGAACCTCATTGGTGGAGTACGCTCATTAAAGTACCTGAGAATAAAGAATACGTCAAGCTCCTCAACTTAACAGCTGATAATGCCGGCCAGATATAACGTACAGAGTGGTCTATTAACTTATGATCTAAAGGCCCCAGAATGGGAGGGCTCGTATTTAAACAAATTCCAACTCCCTGAAGGCAGGCCGGGCATGCAAATTGTGGGATGTTTTCACCCACGCATCCAAGCCCTACAACACTGCTGGCAGCAGAAACATTAGAGTGGCCACTGGAAAGCATGCTGCTCGGCAGAAATCACCAGAAAAAGCACAGTGAAAACCTGACAGATAGGCCACCATCCACTTTTGCCTCTGTCAGTGTTAATACAGGAGACCATTACCAGACCCCATCTTTTGGCTGCACATGGAGCAAAATCAGTGCAAAGGAATATAGAGCTGTTCAAAATCCATTTTATTTGGTGTCAAAAATTGCTAAAACCATGGCTCACAAAACCACCAAAAGGATACAACTTCTTGTTGGGTGTTCTACATTACTCTACTGCAAGAATCCACATTAGTACAACGTCAGCAAGAATCATATGTTATTAGGACAAAATCCCATGTCCTAATGTTAAAGGCATTTGATTTAAAGACAACTGTCAAAAATGGGTGCAGTACCGGTGCTCGCCACTGACATGTGCTGGCGATTTCTAAATCCTGACAGGAGAGCTGTCTTGCAGAAGCTAAATATGCCAAAGCAGAGAAGTCTATCAAAATGCCACATAGAGTGCCACACATTGATTTAATGTGGGAAAAGACTTGATTAAAGATATGTTGCTTATTTTCAGTTTATAATGTTATATTTTTTTCACAAGGAACTAAGTTGCAATTGATTAGAAGGCAGTCTGATTTAATTAAAAGTTCAAGAGGCCTTCTGTCCCTGGGAAGCCTTCACACCTGGTCTTACCACCATCAGCACAGGATATTGCATTGACATGTAAATCAGGAGAGGAGGAGATTTCCTCTGCAGCCCGGAAGAAGGAACAATGGGGGCTTTGGGATGAATAGAGTATGCTGATTTGAGATGTAACTGTCAACACTGCTCTGGGAGAAGCAAGGCATGAAACCATCTGACTCACCAGCTTCTAGGGGCGGACAAGACTGGGTTGTGGATTTAATATTGCACCAAATGTATGTTTAAGGAAAATGCTTCTAAAATATTGTATCAAGCTGACAGAAATGTCCAACTTTGGGATTCTTAATATGACAAATGCCCTCACAGTTTGAGACTAAGCTGAAATACGTACGATGTTCTGAGACCAAACCCCGGGATTTATTAATAATGTAGACATTGTGTTTATACTAGAAAATTCAAAACTTACAGTGATATGCTCATAGAGGGTGTGTACCTCCGTGTAAGATTTGGTGCAAAAGCAATATTGCGAAACCCACTAAAATCGCGAATAAGTTGTCATTTCTGAACCCAAGCTCTTAGAAAGATCCGGGTTGAACAGAAACCTGTCTTAATTAATCTGTGATGTGTACATGTATTCTCAAAAACTTGTGTATCTGGGGAGCATGTTTGGTTATGAAAAATTGATTTCTAAGTAAAAGCAGAGGGGAGGAATTTCAGCTTCAGCCATAAACATGACACCTGATGACTCATTCTGACACACTAATCCTTTCTCCAGTCAGGTCACAGGGAATCCTCTAACCTAAATCCTTAGTGGGTTGGGCATAGAAAGTCAGCCTCCACACCCTCTTTTGAAAACACATAAAAAGAACCACTGAGACCCAAATAGGGACACTCATTTTTCCACTACTCACTGATTCCTGCGCAGCACTCTGCCCGACCAGATCCAGACAATATCCAGACAGAGATTCCAGACTCCAGATAGATCTAGAGACCAGACTCTAGAACCAAGCTCTAGAACCTTGGAGAAGCAGAGGCCTAATCCCAAAAGCTGAATTCTCTTCAGCAGGCCTCAACATCTTTTGCAACCTGATTCTCAACAGCCGTACCGTGCTGTTTGCTTCTGGCTAGAACCCTGTGGCAGAACTAGATCTAGACACAGAGAGAGCAGTGCTGTATCCAGACCCACCAGACCCAAACCAGAGACCGTGTAGTGCTGAACGCAGAACCTAGAGGGCCTGAGACCTGTCCGGTGGCGAGAGTGCAGTCCAAACCTGACCAGATCTGTGACGAGGTCCATTCCATTCTAAGATTAGGAGTGAGTATCTAGCCTAGAACTGTGCATAGGCATCTCTTAGTCTAAAGTAAGCTTATCCCGTCCAAATCAACCTGTCCAGAACTACATTTAGAATTTTGTGTCCATCCTATGATTTCAAATCTGTAAAAGCGTCATCTGTCATTCTGAAGTCTTGACTTCATTTCTGAAAATCTACCTTCACAAAAACTTATCCTGAATATCCTTTAGTGAATTAAAATCATTTTTAGCATATTTTCACTTCAGTGCAATCACATTTAAAAGCATTTTGCCTGCTTTAAAATCATCCCTGTTTTCTCTAAGCTTGCTGGGGGAACTGGAATTGAACTGTATAGTGATTGTATTCTTTAAACCTTTGTGCTCTCAATTTCATCTCTTCATATTGCATAGTGGGGGGAGTGAGTAATCACAGGGGAAAAACTGACCATATTATCTTGTGATTGAAACCATATCAAGTTTAGTTCTGTGCTGCATTCTTTCATATCTTGCATTTCCTTGAAACCATACAAAGTATTCTCTGCTACCTTATCCTTTCTATACCAACTCCTCATTGATTAAAGAGAGTGTGCTATTGTAATATTACCCATTGTTGGCCGCTATTATATTCATAAGTGTGCTATCAGATATTATTTTGTTCATAAAAGTGTGATATAGATATATTGTTTAATTTTTCCAATAAACCTTTTAATTTGCAAAACAAACCTACTTCTTGGCTCAGTGAGGTCAGGGGGATTCAAAGAGAGGGGCGTTATATAAGGGTTATCATCCAGATTCAAAGAATTTGACATAAAAACATATTAATAAGGGCTTCCATTGAGAATCCCAGACTAAGCATTGACTTAGTTGGATTGCTGGATTGGAGTCACTTACAAAATGCAGTAAAATATTCTGACTGGGCAGGAAGTGCTCTGCTGTGCTCAAGTCCACAACATGGCTAATACCCAAAGGCCATGGGGGACGTGGCCAACAGGATAATAACATTGGATTCCACCTTAAAGTGTGTTAAGGATTTTACTCTCACAGCAACAAATATTAAAGAAAAAATAAACCAATGCTTCTGCAGGCAGAGACACAGGAGTATGGGCGATTTATAAATGGGCCCATTGGAGCAATCGTACCATTGGATAAAACATCAGGTGGGGATCAAAATAACGGGCTCCACAAAACCAGGTCTTGACTTTACACAGGAACTTAACCTTTTCCCTATTCCATTGCATAGTCAAGCAAATCCACTGCTCATATTAAACCCAAATGAAGATTCTTGGCGGGGGTCAAACATGCCAATTCACAGGGCAAACAATGGTATGTACCACACCACGCAACACAGTCTGAATCAGGAGTTGAGTCCAAATGAAACCACCCTAGCAGCCCTGAATTATGTCAACTCATTGGTTAAGGTTTATGAAATGATGAAAGGTGAGGTGCAAACCCATTCAGGAATATTATTGGAGATGTCTAAAGAAATTGAGCAATGTGATTTCTCACTGGTGGGCTTAAGAAATGCCATTAACACAACGATTCTGATTAATATCTCTATCAGAAGGGATCAACAAACAAAATATTGAAATACTTGGAATCAAGGAATTCCTCAGAGATCTGAGTCTGGGTGAAAAAGAAACACAATCTCTGATAATTGATCTCATACGATCAAATGAGAGGAGACAGGCTCAGGTGTTGAAAGGTATAACACCAACGGAAGAAGACAAATCCATCCCCATTTTTGATGACACTCCACTCTCAGAGTCGGTGTTGGAGGAATTATTCCGCTTGGTGCATGTAGTGGAAGCTGATCCCTGTGAGAAAATTACCCCCATAGAGGATGATACTCCGTCCGAAGAACAGGAGGAAAGCGAGGGGGAAGCGTCTTGGAAAGAAAGCTCTCAGCAAACCTATCAGGGGAGAGGAAGGGCCAAAAGAAAGAAACAAAAGAAGGCCTCCTCAGCAGCCCCGTCTCTGGTGGCATCGTGGGAGAAGAAGCCAAAAAACATGAAGGCGAAACATTTGAAGAACTCAGGTTTAAATAGTTTCATCAATGGACTAGGCGCTGTCCCCAAGAAACCACAAAAAGATGGGTCGAACCTGTCCAAGTGGCCTCAAAGTGGACCAAAGGAGTGCCCCATTAAAGCAACAAAACAAAAAAGAGACAAAAGCAACCAATTGAACTCCCAGTGCCTGCTGATATAAAAATGGAAACGGCTACCATAGGTATACAGACAGATGATACCCAAGGGATCAAGTCGGGAGTCCCTATCACTGGCCCACCACAGTCGGTGAAGATGGTTGACCGTTTGCTAAAACAAGTAGTCAATGCCAACAAAGAAATCAATAAAAAGGGAGACTGGTAAAATTGGCACCAATTTTCCTGCCAAGATCAAATAAGTCAACAAAGCCCAAATTACAGCCTGGCGAAAGTTTGAGAGTGGCCCGATCTTTCTAATGGGGAACAAGAAGGAGAAGGTCCCAGCTCTGGTGTCTACGAGTATAGAACATTCATCTATTACGTCCCAGATACCGCAACTAGAGCTAGACAAAGTGGAGAAAGCCATTTCAGCACTGAACTATCAAAGACATCAGAGGGGGACATAATGGCAACTAAAGAAATAAAAAGTCATCGACCAGATGATACCTGCCCGAGAGACAAGGTCTCTGGTGTTTGCCAGGATGAACTGGCACCTTTTTCAGTACCGACACTTTGGTTATCGTGTCCAAAACAGAAACCCAATACCACATTTTTGAACAGAGGTGCTATCGTGTCTATATTTTTAAAGATACTGGATTTGTACCTCTTTTCTACAAAAGACATTGAATATGTACAGTTTCCTGATCCTCAAATAGACCATATGGCAAAAGTTCGGTTCACCTCAAAAGTCGGGGCTAAAGCTGTTGTAACAGCAACAAGTCTCCTCCAGCAACAAGGCTTAGATATCTATGAATCCCTGCCACCCTTAGAGGAGCAGGGTGGCATGGACAGCATAGTAGAAGGGGGTGGGCCCAATGAGAAGTCTTATCAAATTAAGAGAACAGCAATTAAAGGCCAGGTTGAGCAAGCTCAATCACAGAAAGTAGTGTGGTCGATGCTTCCTGAAATCATAACACAGATATTTCATAAACTAGGGGTGGGCCAAGACTCTCTTTAGTTAGGGAAAATTGAGGTTTGTGATTTGGAACACACAGGGCTCCAGTTCGTTTAAAAATCCAATAACAAGAAAAGAAGTTTTTGGCAACAATGACCTGGTTTTCTTTCATGAAACCTGGTTAGTTAATTCCCTTCAACTAGTGGGGTTTCATATTATAATCCAGCGAGCAACCACTATAGGGAGGGGAAGACCCAAAAGAGGTCTGCCAGTAGCGTGTAAGACCTCATTAATCAAGGAGGCGGTTATTAACCCCACTCAGCAAGAGGGATTTAAGCAGTAACCCTCGCTATATCTTTAGAGGAGGGTCTAAAGAAATGAATTGCCATAAACCTATACTGGAATCCCGCTTGTGTAAAACTCTCCGACTTCCTGTAGTCTTTGGCCAATCTCCTGACTCAGGTAAAATTGATCCATCCTGGGTCCCCTGTCTTAATTGCCTGTGACTTGAACTCACAATGTTTCCACAACCATACAGGAGGAATACTATCCAAAAACAACCTGTATCTGCTAATGGAAGAAGGTGGTTGTCCTTCCTTTTGGAATGGGATATGAGGATCACGAATGGTTCCATAGACAGGTATGTTCCCCCGGCAATATCATGGAACCGTGGGAAAATAATATCTATTTTAGACTACATATTTCAATCACCTTGGTTGTTTGAGAAGTGTACACATTTCACGGAAAGGGACGGTGGAATGAGTGACCATAAGCGCCTTGAAGTGTCCTTTTCCTGGAACTTTATGATAAAAACAGAGTTCTGGTCACAGCCAGTAATGGTTAACAATCAAACATATCGATTGGTTAAACATAAGAGTGATGGAGTCCACCTCAATGATGCCCTTAAATTGGTTTGTAGAGACATGCAGGCTGATGAATTTAAGCACAAATGTAGTCCCCATGGCTTACACGATTTTTTGTGGGCCGTTGAATGTCCTCAGTGTATGTCCACATGCAGAATTCCTTCACATACCCATACCTTTGATGAGATCACTTGGCTCAAAAATCGTGAAATGCGTAACATGATAAACTTTATGAAGAAGAAAATCCAAGAAAAGGATGAACTATCTGAAAGGATAAAGATCATTAAAAAATAACTATAAGGAGGAGGCCACCAGGGGGCGCATAGGTAATGGCTGCCTAAGCGCCGTGCTCCCGCCGAGGCTGGGCCATTCAAGGGGATTGAGCCCCCCGGACCTCCCAGGTGGATTCACTCGGCTGATTCGGGCCGGTGACCCCCCCGTGATGCCCCTGCCCGAAAGAGTGGAGCTCGAGGCCCTCGAATAGCCAGAGAACGGGCCGTCGACTCCCAGGAAGGAGGAGCGAAGTCTGCCGGTGAAGCCGGCCCCCATCAGGCCGCAGCGCCCGGGAAGGAGGTGCGGCCCGTCGAGGCGAAAGGGTCTGCCGGCGAGTCCGGCCCCCAACAGGCCTCGGCGCCCAGGAGGAAGAAGCGGCCTGCCGAAGCGAGGAAGCCTGCCGGCTAGTCTGGTCCCCAGCAGGCCTTGGTGCCCGGGAAGGAGAAGCGGGCCGCAGAAGCGAGGCAGCTGGCCGGTGAGCCCGGCCCCCAACACCCATCTGGACCCCGCCCTGAGGGGTGAGCACACGATCCCGGAACATTAGCCCACGACATAGGACTTGGGCTTTCACCGCCCCCTCCTCTCCCGCAGGGTTGGAGTATTCCACCGGCGGGGTGGGCCCAGTAGGAGGAGAAGACAAGCAGCCCCGGTCCTGGCATCCGGGGCTTGGAAGCCGCGGCATCGGGCCCGGACGCCCCCCAGAGCCAGTCACAGTGAGGGGAAGGCGCGCCTGGAGGCAGCGGCCCCCGCGGTTCACCATGCCGTGCCCGCCGCCCCCCCGCAACTGCGGCCCCCCCACTGCAACGGGACCACCCCAAGCAACATAGGCCCATGGAGGCCCCCCACAGTGCTCCAGAGCCCGAAGCATATCAGCCGTTGAGGCAGGAACGCGCCTCCCCCTCCCTCGAGGGGTCTTGAGATCCCTGCAGCCTGCATCTGCACTGAGGCCCAGCAAAGGGACAGCATTCACCCACACCAGACTCAAACAGGTGGTGGCCCCTGGGTCTATCCCCAGGGCGTGTGCCTGCCTGCCATCTCCTTGGAGGAGAAAAGAGCCATCAGACGGAGGCTGGAGAATGGCGCCAGAGGTCCCCCCGCCCCGCAAGATTACACCAAGATCGAGGAGAGTACCAGGTGTGAGGCCCCCATCCAGTGGTGGTGGGGCGTGTGCCCGCCTGGAAGCTGCCCCCCCCCAGAGGGGTGACTAAATCACCACAGGCCCCCCCGAGATATCTCAATCCGGCCACTACATGGAGGGGCCTCGGGGAGACCCCCCAAAGCTCCCGGTCAGCGGCGGACCCCGCAGTGGGCACAGCAGTAGACTGCATGAACTGGCTAGAGACTCTGCAGGCATTCCGCTACAAGGAGACAGAGAGTACTAACAGCGGCCCCACTGGCACTGGTGTCATGGCTCACCCGGAGGCCTCGACGCAGTCTACGACAGCGATGGAAAGGGGCTTTGCCTCTATCCTAGAGGAAATTAGGAAAATGCAGTCAGACATCGCTCAGAAGTTCAAAAAGATGGACCAAAGGGTGGCCAAGGATGAGGACATGCTTCTACAAGTGGAAAACAACCAATCGACATCAGCAGCCCAGGAGGTCCAAATAGACATGAGGCTGATGGCCTTGGAAAAGAGGGATGAGGAAAGAACCAGGCAGATGGATGACTATGAAAACAGGGAAAGGAGGAATAACCTCAGATTTTTCGGGGTACCTGAAATGGAGGGAGAAACAGAGAGAGACTTAACCCGAGTGGTGAGAAACATCATTACCCCCTTGTTTGCAGAGATGACCACAGAACTTACGTTCGACTTGGTGCACAGGGCAGGAGGCAGGGCGGGGAACCCCTGGTCAGTCCTTGCCCGGTTCCACTACTACACGGAAAAGACTAAGGTCCTGGAGGAAGCAAGGAAGGCGGGGGTGATCACCTACAACAACGCCCAGATCACCATTTTCCAAGACCTCTCCGCCTACACCTTGGGCAAGCGCAGAATGTGCCACCCCCTAACGCAGCTACTCAAGGAGAAGGGGGTATGCTACAGGTGGGAGTACCCTTTCTCCCTGGCCTTTGAATACATGGGCCAACGGACAATGCTGGTCACTGAAGAGGACATAAGGGGAGCCATCCAGGATTATGTGGCGGAACTTACCCCCTGGAGGGGCCCAGTCGGCCCAGAGGCGATAGGAAGGAGAGGCCCAGGCCAGTCGGGTGCCAGGAGAAGGAAAACCAGTTTGCGGAAATATTAAAAATTGAACACTCCGCCACCCGCATTGGAAGGAGAGCACATTGACTCAGAGGGCTGACGGCGGGGGAGTCCCGACCAGCAGCGGGGCAGGAATGGAAGTTCGTGAGGTTTCAACGAAGGCAGAGTCCCTCTGAACAGCAAGTGTAATGGGGGCAACCGATGGGACGAAGCAGGGGGGGAAAGGGGGTGCTCAAGGAGACGAGCATTGTACTATGTGCCTGGCCGAAGGGGGCATGCTGGTGGTCCGGCGAAATGCCAGCAATGGCGGAACTAACTGGCTGGACGCTGGGAAGGGGGGTCATCACGAGGGGGTTGGGGTTGTTCTTTTAGGGAGTGGGGTTGGGGGCAGTTGAGGGCCAGTTCTAGGGCCCCTCGGGAGGGAGGAAGGGGGAATCAAAGAAATCAAGATGCGAGACAAAGGGAGCAAAAAAGGAGCTACGATGCGATGAGGTTGAGCAAGTGGAAGAGACACCTAGACTATGGCTGATAGTCTGCCGGCCCTGGGGGTGGGCACCCTGAATGTGCACGGTCTGAACACCCCCTCCAAGAGATCTCTAGTTTGCAGAGAATTCAGAAGGACCTGCTTTTCTTGCAAGAGACACACTGGGCACGGGGGAAGAAACCCAAAATGAGGGGGGGGGGGGAATTGGGGAGATGCTCTGTGCATCACACAGGCCTAAGAAAAGGGGAGTGGCCATCTTACTAGCGAGGGACGTAGGCTTCGAGAAGGAGGCCACACTGAAGGACCCCGAGGGCAGCTATTTACTGGTAAAGGGTTCTCTACAGGGCTCCCCCCTAACTCTCGCGGTAGTGTACGGCCCGAACGAGGGTCAAGCTCAGTTCTGGGAAGAAGTAAGGGACAGGCTTAAACTTTTCATGCAAGGCACGGTGGTGGTGGGGGGAGACTTCAACATGGTTCTGGATCCGTCCTCAGATAGAAAGCGTGTTGGTCCTCCAAACATTAGGCCCGCAGATGAAACCATGGCGCGTAACTTCCAGAGGGTTAACTCTGAGCTGGGCCTGGTGGACACACTCCCGACCCCTAGGACGGATGTCCCCTCATTTCCATATTATTCTGCCATACACACCTCATACTCTAGAATTGAATATGTCCTGGTGGACGAGACCCTCCGCCCATACATCTCTGGCCACAGGGTTGACCCGGTCCCCTGGTCAGATCATGACATGGTCTGTGTCACTATAGCAGAGGGTTGGTGCAAGGACCGCAGAGGATGCTGGAAATGCAATGATGCTGTACTAAAAGATGAGGTCATTGCTCAAGAAGTGCTAAATGCCATAACAGAGTTCTTTGAGCTGAATGATAATGGGGAGGTTGGCACACGCACCTTGTGCGACGCCTTCAAGGCAACCCTGCAAGGAGTTCTAATTAAAATAGGAGCCCAGAAAGAAGGGAGAGGGAGGCCCGGGAGAAGACCCTGAGAGAAAAAATAGCCCGACTCTAGCCGGTTGGCCCTCCGGATCAGCCTCTTGAGCATGACCGGGTGGCCGCTCTGGAGAACTACAGGCTCCAACTGAAGGACCTCCTTCTACACAAAAAAGAGAGAAGCTTTCAGATGGTCAAGCAAAAATATTATGACAAAGGGGACAAGGCATACAGGATCTTAGCCTGGAAGCTGAGGGAGGTCCAACGAAGTAGAATGGTGAAGGCGGTGAGGAACGCTCAGGGGTCATTGGGTTACGATGCTCCCCACATAGGAGAGGCCTTCCACCAATACTATGAAAAATTGTACACGTCAGAATATGACACGGGCGATGCTCAGATAGAGGACTTCCTGGGCTCCGTCCAAGTCCCGGCCTTAACAAGAGAGATGTCGGAGGGGTTGGAAGGCCCGGTCACTGAGGAGATAGATAAGGTAATTAGCGAGATGAAGGTGGGAACCTCCCCGGGGGAGGATGGTTTCACAGTGTATTTCTACAAAAGGTTCCGCTCCGCCCTAGCCCTGCACCTGGCGAGGGTTTTCAATTCTGTACTGGAGGGGGGCATTCTCCCCGAATCCATGATGGGAGCCATAATAGCAGTGCTGCCCAAGGAGGTTAAAGACCCCGCAGAGTGCTCCTCCTACCGCCCAATATCACTGTTAAACACGGACGTGAAGATCTTGCCCAAGGTGGTGGGGAAGCTGATGGAGGGGATAATGCCAAAACTGGTCCATGGGGATCAGGTGGGTTTCATAAGAGGAAGGCAGGGGTCGGACAACATCCGCAAAATGATAGACCTGTTTCATTACGCCCAAGAATCTGAGCTGGACGCATGTGTCCTCTCCCTAGACTCAGAGAAAGCCTTCGATAGGGTAGAATGGAGATATATGGAACTCCTCCTCCAAAGAATGGGCTTTGGGTCTCATATCAGGAGCTGGGTATCCGCACTCTCTAGAGCCCCCACAGCAAGGGTCCAAGTGAATGGGAGGTTGTCTGAGTCCTTCCCTCTCTCGCGAGGGACAAGGCAGGGCTGCCCACTCTCCCCTTTGATATACGTACTCACGATAGAACCACTAGCCATAGCGATCAGAGCACACCCCGGCATCAGAGGGATTAGTAGAGGTGAGGTAGAATTCAAGCTATCCCTGTTTGCAGACAACATCTTAGCTTATAGGGTGGATTCTGCCTCCTCGCTCCCCCTCTTCTTGTCCTTGGTGGCTACGTTTGGGCGCTTCTCAGGGCTGAAAATTAACACAACAAAATCAGTTCTGCTCCCAATGAAAGTACACGACCCTGAGTTAGACCCTCTGGATAGGTTTAAAGGGATTGCAGTGGGGAAGGTCTCGATACGATACCTGGGCGTCCTGCTTACCAGGGACCTGTCTAAACTCGCTAACACCAATTATGACCCCATAATGGCAGGGATCACATAGGACCTGAGGAGATGGGGAAAGATGATCCTGTCTTGGTATCGCCGGATGACAGCGGTTATGATGAATGTCCTGCCAAGGCTTCTGTACCTATTCACTGCGCTCCCCACCAACGTCCCAGAGCAGACCTTTAGGGATTTGCAGAACGCAGTTCAAGAATTCTTACGACAAGGGAAAACCCAGAGGTCTGGGAGGGCGATCCTGACTCTGCCAAGGGAGGAGGGAGGGTTTTGGCTACCGGACTTTCTTCTTTACTTCTGCGCTGCACAGCTGAGAGTCCTCCTAGAACATATGAAAGAAGGGATGGGGACGTACTGGTCATACTTGGAGGACATGGACACCCACCCCCTGAAGGTTCGGGACCTCCTGTGGGCTCCGCGCAAGTCTATCCCGGGAAAGCTGAAAACCCATCTGACCCTGGGAGTTCTTTGGGATATTTGGAAAGAAGGCCCACAGACTGCTTATCTCACTTCATGGCCGTCCCCGATGTCCTCTCTCTGGGGCCTTCCGCTCAATCTGGGTAATAGGGGGTTCCAGAGCTCCCAGCCCTGGTCTGACATGGGAATGGAATGGGCGGGGCAGATGTTCAGAGAGGGAGAGTTTCTAGCATACGAGGATATGAGGGATGGACTCCGACAAGGGTCTCTTACCATCTTCAAATACCACTGCCTCAAGGGCATACTTTGTGACCAATCATGGGGTCATAACCTGGACACGGCGACCATGAGAAAGGGCGCTGTATCAAGTATGTACAAAATTTTGAACTCCATCAACCTCCCTGGGAGGAGGAGTTTCCGTTCATTCTGGAATGACCTGGCAGGGAGGTTATCTCAGAGGATGCTTGGTCAAGGATTTTTTAGAATTGTCTTCCATGTGAACTTATTTACCTCAGACATGGAACATAACTTCAAGATTTTGCAGGGGTGGCACAGGGATCCAGTGAAACTGTCAAAAATGTTCTCAGGTGTGTCACTGAGATGTCCGAGGGGATGTGGCCAGGTGGGCACCAGGAAACACATGTGGTGGCATTGCCCTAAAGTCCAAGACTTCTCGGGGAGGGTGCGGGACTGGATTGCAGAAGTATCAGATGAACCTCTCCCTCTAGACCCTCTGACGATGCTGCTGGGCCTCCCCCCGGAGGATATGGAAATATATAGATACCCAAGTATGACGGAAACACTGTTGAGGGCAGGAAGGGTGGCCCTGGCACAGAAGTGGAACAGCCCCGAGACCCCCTCCAAGGATGACTGGTTGAAAAAGGTAAAGAACATGTTCCTGATGGACAAACTCACTGCAATGGTGAACAATGATTTGGGTTCATTCCTAGCAAACTGGTATGGAGTACAGCAGACCTGGGGATGGGATGTCCACTAACACCAGGAGGATGCCCTCGACCGGGGGTGGGGGGGATCGGAGATGTGCTGTAAACAAACCGAGTGCTCACGGCCCGGGGGACGGCGACTTTAATTCAGCCGGCAAAAATGGTCACCAACCGCATCATCTCCTAAGTACAGGATACGAAGAGAACTTTTAACGTCTCCCAATATCGAAGTTTTTGTTTGAATGTGGGGATTGGGGGGAGGGTCAGAGTTGGGGAGTGGGAACGGGGGGGTCAGGGGTTGAACGGGCCAGTCAATTGCACACATGGTAATTCTGTATTTCCCGGTTTGTCACAATAAGAAAACGCTAATAAAACCAAAGTTTTAAAAAAAAGAAATAACTATAAGAGTTGGTCCAAACAGCGCCAAATGGCCCAGCTGCAGAAAGACAGAGAATTGATGCTCAGAGCCTTATGTGATAATACATCTCGCAGCTTCTGGGCAATTATTAATACAGTAAATAACAATCAAACAACCAATCAATCAAATATTATGTCCGAAACTGACTGACTATACAATATCTCAAGTTCAAGGGGGATTCAGCATTTAAGATCACAGATGTACCCTGGTCTCTGGAGTTCTCAGAAGATGATGTCTCTGAGTTGATGAATAAGTCCTCATCCTCCAGAGCAGTGGGTCCCAATGGATTAACCTACCAAGTCTTTAAAGGTTATCTAAAAATGTGGGCACAAATATTGACCGAATTCTTTCGGGAAATAGTGGAAAAAGGATTGCAAGAATCCAGTAAATTATCAACCAATTATGTTGCTGGATGTGGAGAGTAAGCTATTCGCCAGCCTTCTGTTTGGAGAATTAGAAAAATGGGCTAAACATCATAACATTCTGTCCAAGCAACAGACAGGCTTCCGTAGGGGTGACTCTACATCACTCAGCTGTATAATTTTGGCCTCCGTTTCTGAGAAAAATGGAAATAAGAAAGTCCCAAGGCTCTATGGTGCCTTTATCGACCTGTCTAGCGCTTTTGACCTGGTCCATAGAGATCGCCTATGGTCAAAGTTAGATAGTTGGGGAGCTCCGAAATCGCTCATGCACATGCTGGTAGCTCTCCACGAAGGAAATACGGTCAGAATAAGACTGAACACCGAAGGCCAACTTTTGGAACATGTTAAAGAAGGAAGGGTAGTCCAACAGGGCTGTATTGTTGCCTCTTTCCTATTAAAGTCTTATTTGGCTGACTTTGGAAGGGAAATAGATCCCGCGGCACTAGCAAGTCCAAAAATTTGACATAATTCTATAAAATGGCTAATGTATGCCCATGATATTTTCCTTTTGGATAATACAGTAGTGGGTCTCCAAAGGTTGTTGAATTCTCTGGACATATTTATGAAGAGGAATGCCTTGTCCATCAACCCAGAGAAATCAAAAGTGATAATTTTCAAGGAAAAGGGGAATCACGGTCACAAGTTTACCTGGTCAGTCGGAGGACATACAATTCCAGTAGTCGAGGAAATTGTCAATTTGGGTTATACTCTACCTGCATTTCCGAGACTAGGGCAAACTTTATTAGATCTTACATCTAAAGCATCTCAGCTAACATCTCAGATGCAGAAGATCTTCTGTCAATACTGCAAATTCTCCTTAGTGCCAGCGATAAGGTTCTACATGTCCAAAATTGTATCCGTAGATATGTAAGGGTTAGAAGCGAAACCCCTGGCATGGGACCCGAACTGGCAGAAACTTGAGGGCAATATTTGGAAGAAAGTTTTGGGCCTGCCCAATAGTGTACCAACTGCAAGTCTGAGATATGAGTTAGGTCTTAGATCCCTCAAATCGCAGGCAGACTGGAGGCTTCTTTCCCTTTACAGACTGATAATAGACCTTCAAGCTAATACACTTTACAAGGATCTCTTGATACATCTGAAATCTGACCGGTCAATGGTTTTAAGGGGTTTAGAGACTTTGGCATTAAAAGTCCTCGCTAATTGCAATAGTGATGTAGATACATTAATTTCCAATCCTATGAAGACAAAGAAGGTTCTGTTAACCATGGACTAGATTAATACAATAAACCAAATGCAGGGTTCGACCGTAGTGACTTCCTTTTCCCCATGTGATAAGAAGTGGGGCTCTCTCCTGAAATATTTGCTAAAGTTCCCATATGATAAAATGGGGATTAACTTTTTGAGAGTTAGACTCAATAGTGTTCAGACCGGAACGGTTCTGTTACGTTGGGGGCATTAGGAAAAAGAAAAAATTGTGTGTCCCGGATCTGAGGATCCCAAAAGACAGACCATGGAACACTTGTTGAGAGCTTGTCAGGGGACGTGCAAGGTCAGACAGAAAAATCTTGACCATTTTGTTGACTCAGTTGATCGTCTATTTTCAGTAATGTTCTGGGAAAGGCTGATTGCAGGTCACGAAACATAGCTGGCAACAAACGTGTATCGTGTCTTGCAGCTGGCAGGTTTTATTTCCCCAGAGTTCTGCTGAGAAACATGTGCAGTCCTGTGAGCTAGTTTGTACAGACACTGTTTTGGATTTTTTAAAAATGTTTTTAATGTTCAATCTCCTCCGTTTTCCTTTTTCATTTATTCTTCTGTGATTTTCTTCTATACTTTCTTTCTTTGGGAAATTATCAATTGAAATGGGTTTTAATGATTTGGAAATAATAATTAAATGTGTATGTAGTTATTTATTTTGTATTTGTGAAAAGTACCTACTTCGCCGCGAGACCCACTGCTAATCCTGCTCACTCAAATGGATTGTAGATTTATACTTTCAGCACCCAATTCAACCAAGCTTTGGTGGTTCGCCCGCCCCTTGATCACGCGGCCTTGGTACCTCCTCCATATAATGAGCACTCCCGCGCACAGCGCTTGCGCACTCGTGCAAGTACCGTCTAAGTACCCGCTTCGCCGTGAGACCTGCTGCTGATCCTGCTCCCTCAAGTAGATTGTGGATTTATACTTTCAGCACCCAATTCAACACCAAGCTTTGTTGGTTGGCCCGCCTCTTGTTCAGGTGGCCTTGGTACCGCCTCCGTATAAAAAGCAAGCCCGCGCACAGCGCTTGTGCACTCGTGCAAGTACCGTCTAAGTACCCGCTTCACCGTGAGACCCGCTGCTGATCATGCTCCCTCAAGTGGATTGTGGATTTATACTTTCAGCACTCAATTCAACTAAGGTGACTCTTGTCAATGCGACGTGCTGACCTGTGTTCAAAGTGACTAATTGACTAACTGCTGCACCTTTGTAACGTAGCAAACCTTGCTGACTGTTTGTCATTACATTTCAGCTTTGTTGGTTGGCCCGCCCCTTTTCACACGGCCTTGGTACCTCCTCCATATAACCAGCACGCCCGTGCACAGTACGTGCGCACTCGTGCAAGTACTGTCTAAGTACCTGCTTCACCGCTTAGCCACGAAGCAGCGAGGCTGCGGCCAGCGGCTGTGCATTCTTTTCTGTTGATCAAGTATTGTATCACGTCAGTGGTTCATTGTTTTTGTGGGTAAGCACACATTCACACATACATTGTGGATATGGCATATGCTATGTACTCGTTGAAAACTGAGATGCCTGATCACCCGTTCAATAGGTTGGCAGCAGTCTCTAATGTTACGCCTGTTGTAGCTTCACAAATGTTCCACACCGCTTTGACGATTACTCCTGTATGTGCCCCAAACACAGCCAAAACAACATGTGTCCCTAGAAACTCGTCTTCATTTCATTTTAAAGTGGCCCACCAGCCACTTTTACCACCTTCTTCAGCCTTACCATCAAACACTCTCTTGATCCTGCGCATGCCTACAGTAAATAGCTTATGCATGCTGCCAGTGGCCCCCTGTGATCGGGTCAACTCTCAACCACATTCTGACAACACGATTTTGGATTCTGTCAAGGGAAGTGCCCCGGTGACTGCCTCGGTTTTTCCATTATCTCCAATTACATTTCCAACTCTCAGCCATGACTCGTCTGGCATTTCCATATACGCAAGCCAGTGAGAATCGCCAATTTCAATAGTAGATGAGGAGGGCTCACGGGGCTCTCAGGTTGTGATGCTAAATTCAACTATGGTGCAGGCTCAATCTTTAGTAGACTTTTTTATCCACCCAACTCCAAGACCACCCAGATCGCCTCCTAGTGAGGCTACCCCACATCAATTGGCCATAACCTGCCTTAATTGCGATTAACACCACAATTATGAGCCTTTTGAAGCTGTATGAAACTCTGGATGCAAAATTGACCAGCCAATCAAACCAATTTGATGATTTAGTTAAATAGCTAAATGTCAATCACTTGACCTTTATGGCCAACATGATGCATGCACCTTCAATGTTCAAAGAACCAGTAGATGATTCTAGTTGCCCTGAAGAATGTATTGATCAAGAGCTGTTACCCAGCTCAGGGGCGCGTTTGGGTCCTGTAATTGATGCCACTTGTCATTTACCAGATATTGCCGGCATAATTCGCCCTATTGAACACAATCTTGACTTAAAAGAGCCACCCACGGTGGACCAGTCATGGACTTCATCTGTTTCTCCAACTTCATGTCCAGCAGCTTCCAATTTAGCAGAGGTGTGTCCATCATAAAATCGGAATTGAAGCGTGGCTTGGAGCTCTAAACTCCCATTGAAAGGGCCGCAGATGTTTCTAAAAATAATCTAAAAACATGGCTGCGACTAAACCTTTAAAAAGCACTTTGAATGCCTTTTTTCAAGCATTGGATAATTCATCCAAACTCTCAAACAACAAGACTGTTCCTAACTCACCCCCACAGTCACACCCCCTTCCGAATGTGTCTAATGCTACCAAAAATCACGATCATGATATTTCTGTTTCCAACCCACCACACATGGACAAGCACCCTATTTTTTATTCTCCACTTAATAATGTCATCCATTCCATTCACGAGTTAACTTGGTCAAGAAAGTAGTTACTTTTTGCATACCCGAGCAAGTACCAGCCATGACAGGTAGTGACCAAAATCAGAATTCGATTACAGTTCTAAAACACATGGTCAATGCATATTTGGTGGAACGGCTGTCTAAATCAAACATACAGCAGTCTGGCGAACAAACGCCAAGCACAGGGCCCACATGCCAATGCCAAAACCTAGGTAGCAGTGCTTGGCCTGATCAGGAAACATTTGCACCGTCACACCAAGCTCACAGTGTAAGGATGAGCTCAGAGCATCATCATCCCGAGGGACTAGCAAATAAATCCTCATTTCACAATCCCTCAAGATATGCACATTCCTTGGATTCACTGTGCTACACTCTCATTATGAAGTGTAGAGAAGGCAATTTTCCAACTTGCAACCTAAATAGGTGCAGTGTTTTGAACATTTTCAGTGACGTTGTGGAACTTGAGGATGTGGCTACTACTGACATTGATCAAATTGAGTTCATTTCTGACTCTATGCGTTCAGTGATCAGAGTATTCGCAATGGGATTTCTAATAGCCCAAGACCCAGATAGCATAGCAGCTAGGCCACAGTGTGTAAATCCAAAGCCCAACATTTATCTAGGCTCACAGGCCACATTTGATCGATCGACACCGGCCCTTTGCCACTCGCATAATTAACCATCAATTCAGGAGGTGTCATCAGTTTTGAAAAGTGCAAGCTGGAATACCCGAGGCCATTCGCATCTGCAATCCTCCATCAAAAATGTACCTTGTATTTACCATATCATTGCATTGCAAGAGGCGTGGCTGTCCTCTTCTCCTGTATGGGACAGTTATGACTCTATTTTGCTTCCAGCGATTCTTGCCAAGGGCAGACCTTCGTCTGGACTATTAGTTGCTGTCGATACGTCTTTAGGCTTTATGATTTCATCTTGGCCCTGCAAGAGTGCCTACATTCAGCTTGTTAAGATAGCATGCCAAAATCAGTCAATAGCCTTAGTGAATCTGTATCGCAATCCAGCAGCAATGGTTGATGAAGCCTTTTATGCTGGCTTAACCAGAATTCTTGACAAGATATACATGTGCGCACTCATTACCCATGCTATCATCATGGGTGATTTAAATCTTGATTGCTGGCATAAGAAACGAGCAACCAAAGAGGTGTCTACATGGACCTCATTTATGAAAGTTTGTAACTTCCACATGGTTAATGGGGCAGTTCTATGCGACCTTCCACCTCAATATACCTGGCAGAGGGGCAAGAGTATGAACATTATTGACTATATTTATGTGGAGGCAAGATTGTTACAGTGAATTCAAAAACTGGTCATTTGTGGTGACATTGACCACAGTGACCACAGACATCTATCATTAGACTTCCTATGGTATTCCCCTAAGCCAAGGTCCCAGGTCTTTACCCAGGAGTTGGTCATTAATGCCTTGAGAACTAGGCTACGGTGGAACCCAAGCAAACTTGCTGCATTTCAAACAGCAATTGAGCTGCTTACCTCAGCCCATCTTCCAGTGCAATATTCTGATTTATTAAAGCCATTCACTAACGCCTTTACCATTCCTTACAAAAACGGCAACCGACATACAGGCCGATTCATGGAATTAATGTGCGCTGAAAATTCCGGTGCAGAGGTGCCAAAACGTGCGAATCGCAGTGCAAGTGCGAAAATCGCAGGGAAACCAGCGCACATCGATTCACGGACGTCTGTGCGCGAGATAAATATTGGATGTGTGCTGAAAAAGTGCGCGGCGCACGCCGGCGCACAGGTCATCCAACGTCGTTCGCCACGGCCACAGCGAAATCGCACATAGCGCGGCGCACATAACAAAAGTAGGCGGAAAACGGGGCGTAACAATCGGAATGGGGAACAACACGTGAAAATATGGGCGTCACGGGGGAAGTACAGGAGGCAAGGGCGCGGAACGCCCACACGCTCGCCTACAACTCGTATTCATGGAATCGAATAGGGCAAACCAGCGCATGGTCAAAGACGCGCACAGGGCCAAACAAGTCCGCCACAAGAAAGCAGGCGGTAGCGTCCCTGCGCCTGAAATAAATGTGCACCAAAATGTGAGCTAACAAAAAGCACCTATATACAGCTATGATGAATGATCTATACTGTGGCCCTCTAGGACAAATGAGGTGCAAATCGGTACCGACAAACACGGACACCCGCTGTGTGAAAAATAGCATGTGCGTGTATTTCGGGGTGCGCGGGAAGTTCCACACGCGATTGGCCTGGGTACGTGTATTTCGGTGTGCGTGGGAAGTTCCACACGCGATTGTCCTTGGTACATGTATTTCGGTGTGCGCATGAAGTTCCACACGCGATTTCAGCAGGGTACGTGTACTCCGGGTGCGCAGGAAATTCCACACGCGAATCCAGCAGCCTACGTGTATTTCGGGGGTGCCGGGGAGTACTACACGTGAATTGGCCATGTGGGTCCTCCCAGGTGTTCCCTCTACACCCTCCACGGCCCCTGCAGGCGGCCCACACCACAGGGGACTACCCTGCACCCCTGCACATGTCCCGCAGGCAGCCCATCCACCATGGCCATACCCCCCAGCCAACCCACATGTCACCTTGCACTACTGCCCACCAACCCATGTCTCCCAGCACCCTCACCCCCCAGCATCCAGGGGCACCATCCACCAGGCCCCCACTCATGTCTCCCACCCCCCAGCCCCCAGCAGTCAGGGGCACCCTCCACCAGGCCCCCACTCATGTCCAACTCATGTCCCCCTGCACCCCCACCCCCCAGCACTGTGGGGCACCCTCCACCATGCCCCCATTCATGTCTCCCAGCACCCCCACCCCCCAGCATCCAGGGGCACCCTCCACCAGGCCCCCAAACATATCTCCCAGCACCCCCACCCCCCAGCATCCAGGGGCACCCTCCACCAGGCCCCCACTCATGTCTCCCTGCACCCCCACCCCCAGCATCCAGGGGCACCCTCCACCAGGCCCCCACTCATGTCCAACTCATGTCCCCCTGCACCCCCACCTCCAGCACTGTGGGCCCCCCTCCACCAGGCCCCCACTCATGTCTCCCTGTACCCCCACCCCCCAGCATCCAGGGGAACCCTCCACCAGGCCCCCACTCATGTCTCCCAGCACCCCCACCCCCCAGCATCCAGGGGCACCCTCCACCAGGGCCCACTCATATCCAACTCATGTCTCCCTGCACCCCCACCCCCCCGCACTGTGGGGCACCCTCCACCAGGCCCCCACTCATGTCTCCCTGCACCCCCACCCACCAGCATCCAGGGGCACCCTCCACCAGGCCCCCATTCATGTCTCCCAACCCCCCACCCCCCAGCAGTTAGGGGCACCCTCCACCAGGCCCCCACTCATGTCTCCCTGCACCCCCACCCCCCAGCATCCAGGGGCACCCTCCACCAGGCCCCCACTCATGTCTCCCAGCACCCCCACCCCCAGCAGTTAGGGGCACCCTCCACCAGGACCCCACTCATGTCTTCCACCCCCCCACCCCCCAGCAGTCAGGGGCACCCTCCACCAGGCCCCCACTCATGTCTCCCAGCACCCCCACCCCCCAGCAGTCAGGGGCACCCTCCACCAGGCCCCCACTCATGTCTCCCACCCCCACCACCCCCCAGCAGTCAGGGGCACCCTCCACCAGGCCCTCACTCATGTCTCCCTGCACCCCCATCCCCCAGCATCCACGGGCACCCTCCACCAGGCCCCCACTCATGTCCAACTCATGCTCCTTGCACCCCCACCCCCCAGCACTCTGGGGCACCCTCCACCAGGCCCCCCCACTCCCCAGCAGTCAGGGGCACCCTCCACCAGGCCCCCACTCATGTCCAACTCATGTCCCCCTGCACCCCCACCCCCCAGCACTGTAGTGCACCCTCCACCAGTCCCCCACTCTTGTCTAAGCAGCAGTCAGGGGCACCCTCCACCAGGTAACCACTCATGTCTCCCTGCACCCCCACCCCCCAGCATCCAGGGGCACCCTCCACCAGGCCCCCACTCATGTCTCCCTGCACCCCCACCCCCCAGCAGTCAGGGGCACCCTCCACCAGGCCCCCACTCATGTCTCCCACCCCCCCACCGCCCAGCAGTCAGGGGCACCCTCCACCAGGCCCCCACTCATGTCTCCCACCCCCCCACCCCCCAGCAGTCAGGGGCACCCTCCACCAGGCCCCCACTCATGTCTCCCACCCCTCCACCCCCCAGCAGTCAGGGGCACCCTCCACCAGGCCCCCACTCATGTCCCCCTGCACCCCCACCCCCCAGCACTGTGGGGCACCCTCCACCAGGCCCCCACTCATGTCCAACTCATGTCAACCTGCACCCCCACCCCCCAGCACTGTGGGGCACCCTCCACCAGGCCCCCACTCATGTCTCCCTGCACCCCCACCCCCCAGCATCCAGGGGCACCCTCCACCAGGCCCCCACTCATGTCTCCCAGCACCCCCACCCCCCAGCAGTCAGGGGCACCCTCCACCAGGCCCCCACTCATGTCTCCCTGCACCCCCACCCCCCAGCATCCAGGGGCACCCTCCACCAGGCCCCCACTCAGGTCTCCCTGCACCCCCACCCCCCAGCATCCAGGGGCACCCTCCACCAGGCCCCCACTCATGTCTCCCTGCACCCCCACCCCCAGCAGTGCGATTGGCCTGGGTACGTGTATTTCAGGGGTGCGCGGGTAGTCTTACACGCAATTTCATCAGGTTACGTGTATTACGGGTCCACGTGAACTTCCACACGCGATATCAGCAGGGTACGTGTATTACGAGTCCGCGTGAACTATCCACGCGATATCAGCAGGGTTGTGTATTACGGGTCCGCGTGAACTTCCACACGCGTTATCAGCAGGGTACGTGTATTACGGGGTTCGCGTGAACTTCCACATGCGACTGGGCCTGGGAGAGTGGGGTACATGTATTCCTGGGGTGGGCGGGAATATTTACACGCGACTGGGCCTGGGAGAGCGTGTTACGTGTATTCCTGGGGTGGGCGGGAAGATTTACACGGTCGCCTACAATGCGCCAAACAAAAAGGTCCAATCCGGAAACACGTACGCCAGCATGAAGCAGGCGCATGTCCCGCGCAGCATAAAAGTGTGCGCAAACAACAAAACAAGCTCAGACGCCAGGATGAATATACCGTTCCTAGCAGCAGTGGCCGTGGGATTCCGCAGGAGGAGGAGGAGGATAGTCAGGGCCAGAATCTTTACACCCAGAACCAGCCTTTTTGGTATGCCTGATGACCAGGTGTATGGGAGGTACAGGTTTCCACCTCACATAATACTCGACCTGGTCAGTGAGTGGGAGGATGACCTCACATTACCCACCCTGTGCTCCCAAGCACTCAGCCCCCTGGAGAAGGTCCTCAATGTACTGCACTTCTTGGCTACCGGATCATTTCAGCGGACAAGTGCCATAGTGGGGGGGTGTCACAGGCCACGCAGTCACGGTGCCTACACCAGGTGTTGGCCATCATCACTGCACGCCCATCAGTCCGCAGGCACATATACCTGCCCAGAACACCTGCAGAAAGACAGGCTGTCAGCCAGGATTTCTACAGGGTGGCACAATTCCCCAAAGTGCTAGGTGCCATTGATTGCACCCATGTGGTTCTACTTCCCCCCAGGGCATCTGAGCACATCTATAGAAACCGCAAGCACTGGCATTCCATCAACGTCCAGGTAGTATGTGATGCCAAAGGAATCATCACCTCAGAATATGCCAACTATCCAGGGTCCACCCACGACAGCTTCATTTACAGGATGTCAACCCTAAACTGGGACATGGAAGCTGGGCGGCATGGCGATGCATGGCTGCTTGGTGAGTATATATGCCACAGCACACGCATGCATGACAGATACAGAGTAATGTCACTACCCCACTAATGATCCCCATCACCACCTCCCCAGGGGACAGTGCCTACCCTCTGAGCACCCACATGATGACGCCAATTCGGAACCCCATCACGCCTCCCGAGGTAAGATACAACACAGCCCATATTGCAACCCGGGGCATAGTGGAGCACACATTCAGAGTGCTCAAGTCACGCTTTCGCTCCCGTGACCGTTCTGGCGGGCAGCTGTTATACACTCCCCCAGTAGTGTGCAGGATCTTAGTGGCAGCATGTGTCCTGCACAATGTTGCAACACGCCGGGGCCTGGCTGTGGACATGGTGGTGCCCCCACATCCCCAACCACATGCACGCCCGCTGCGCATGGGAGGGGAAAGGGCACGGGGTGAGGCTGCCCGTACGCAGCTGGTGGCTAACTACTTCACATAGAAATCACACCCCTGTGGAGTGCACACAGCCCTGGCACATACCATCTGACAATCAATGATGACTCAATCTGACAATTCTGATGAATTAAGGGACAGTCAACTGTCAGAACCATAGCAGCCTGAGATTGTTTACCTGGAAGTGTCACAATGTGTGCATCCCTACCTACACAAACACCACCAATGCAGTGTCATCAAAAGACACACTTCTATGCAGCAAAAATGAATACCCACTTGCAAAATACAACATGGGAACAGTGCCATGTCACCCAACCCCGCCCCGGCACCGCCACACAACACACCATGGCATGTCATGCTATGTGAGAGCAAACAAATTAATCCCCACAACATGACACAATTGTCACAAAGTACAGTGTCCCTAATGGAAACTGGCCACACATGAAATGCTCACAGTAATGCAGGACCAACAACACACATTACCAAATATTTACCAATAATACTATTCACCTACACAACCTCCAACCTACCATAAACATGACAGTACGGATTTAAAAAATTGGTAGTCTCACTACCTGATAATACCAGCACTTCGACCACTTCCAACTGTACAGTGTTAGCGCCACGCAAAAGTGTAGGTGCATTGCTTACAACATGGACTCCATTTCCAAAGTAGACCGCCTTGTGAAGACATGAGGAATGGACCTGCACATTTGGAGGATGTGATGGATGCAGAGGCACATATCAATACACCATGCAGTGTACAATACAACAACAATATGCACTAGGAATGTATACACAGTATTGACTACAGACTGCCCACACATCAAATGGGAGTCCAACGTCACTGTGTAAGTCAATGTCACTTGGGCACACCCTTTGCAAGCCCATGGAAACGGGAAGCAGGAGGGGTGTGTGTCACACAAACCCAAGCATCTAACCCAAATTCAGGACAAGCCTGCATGTGCCCAGCCACAATACAGCGTATGCCCACGGGAGCCACACAAGGCAACACACTGTAAAAAAATCAAAAATCAAAAATCAAAAATCAAAAATCAAAAATCAAAAATCAAAAATCAAAAATCAAAAATGGCCATGTATGGACCAGGGGTTGTGGGGGAGGCCATCCAGGAGGTCCGAAGACAGGGTGCACGCCAAAACCCACCTGTGTGGATTTTGCGAAAAAAAAACACCTCCATGGGCTCATGGCCTGCACGGCTACCCTATTGTGAGAGAATCGCTGCTGTCGCTCTCCTCACCCTCTGCAGCTGCATCAGGAGGTGGTAGCACTATGGGAGGCAGCCCACGCAAAGCGCTAGTCTGGTCCTCCATGGCAGCAAGCATGCGGGTGTGGAAGGTCTGGTTCTTGAGGATAATCGTGCGGAGGTCCCCATGCAACAACTCACGGGATGCCCAGACCTCCTCCCTGGTTGCATGCATCTCAGCTGAGAGCGTACGTGTTAGCCGCTCCAGCTGCTGTTCTGTCCTCATGTCAGTTGAAGCCTCAAGATCAACAAGAGTCACCCTGAGCTGACAGAGTTCCACGCTCAGGGCTTCCCTGTGGCCCTGGGACTCAATAGAAATGGCTTCCCGCAGAGTCTCCAGTGCTGCCCGTCTATCCCTGTTGGACGCCAACATGTCCTCCCTGTGTGACTGGCAAATGGAGTCTGTTGCCTGCTGTAGTTGTTCCATCAGCCTTTCTTGGGGGACAATGGAAGTGGCCACCCTATCCATGGCCTGAGCCATCATCTCAGATGATGCTGCCTGTTGGTTTGCCATACCGTATATGGATTGCTCCCATGCGGTATTGCCAGGTGGCGTACGGCCACCACATCGATGGGCACCACACCTGTCTGGGGCAAGGCGAACTGCGCCTTGCTGTGCCGGCACTGCCTGAGGCTGCAGGACTGCATTCCCCCTCTGATCTGCTGGCCCAGGAACAGGATCAGATGTTGCGGAGTGTGACCCTGCATCCGTAACCAGCAAAAGCAGACCTACCAACACTGACATCCCCATTGAGGGTTCTACCCCTGGTGCAGGTGGGTTGGACAATACAGAATCCCTCCCAGAAACACTTACCTGCGATCGCACATAGGTCTCATCATCCGAATCGACACCTGAATAGAGCTCGGGGGAGGTGCACCCAGAGACACCCCTTGAGATAATGGTCTGCAGCAAGTGTGGGTTCTCACCCACTACCACACCACGTCCCTCACTGGTGCCCGGTCGGGCCTGAGACCCCTCCTGGGTCTGCACCATCTCCACAACCCAAGTGCGTCATCCCCTGCAAAGACATGAAAGAAAAGAAATGGGAACAGGCATTAGCACCATGGCACACAATTAGGGCTGAGAAGCAACCAAACCAGTACTTCATTGACACATGTCCCACATGACTATAACCCTCCCATGCATGCACCGTCACTGCGTATGAAGGGGAGGCAAATCGCACAAATTGATGATACCAAGATTAAAGACCAACACATTTGCTGCATGCTGGCTAGCAGTGCCATCACACATTGGCCTGTGATTGGCATGTCCAATACACATACGTGACACATGCCATCACACAGATGGCATGTACCATAGCCATGTCACACATGTGACAATAGGACTAAGAAATGCCTAGTGAAAGTGGTGGAATGCAAACAATCAGCCTGAATGAACACAGAATAATACGCAACAATGTTGTGGCAAGATGACACTTCAAGGGCAACTGGCGTGAGGTTGGGCTAAATGTCTACTGTTGCCAGAAGGGATACTGCAATACCCAAATCCTGATGCACAGAATGTATTGGATGAAGCACATGGGTGACCCAAACCACTCAGGCACACACACCCTCACCTGGCACTCAATCAGAAGCCCTCACACACACACCATGCACATGGATGACACACACATGCATGTGCACTCACCGGACAATGCCTCATAATCTGGCAGGTCTCCCACGCCTTGGATCTGTCCCTCCGTGACGTAGGTCCCAGCAACATACTCATGTGGAGTGAGTTCAATGTCCTCTGCTGGAGACCCACCTCCAGTCACTAGAGTAGCGGCATGACTTGAGGCCAGCTTTTTCTTTGCCCTGCGCTTCAGGTCATTCCAGCGCTTGTAGCAATCATTAGCTGTGCGCCTCATGAATCCAAGGGCAGTTATGATGTCCGCGATGGTCTGCCAGTGTGCTAGACGTTGTGCAGGTGTGGTCTTGCATCCTGCAGTAATCACCATTTCGCTGTCATGTGCGGACACATACTCCACAAGTGCATCAAGTTCGGCCTGATTGAAGCTGGGCTTCCTTGGTGGGCCGGACTGTGTAGCCGTGTCTGGGGCATCAGCCTGTACTGGACGAGCACTCTTCCTCTTCCGCTTGGAAGGTGGTGGGTATCTTGAGTGTCCTACGCTGCTCTGGACACTATGGGCAGGAGCCCCGCTGGACTGTGGACTAGGAGTGTGGGAATGAACACTCACCTTGGGACTTGGTGCAGGCATTAGCTGAAGTGTGATGTAGTCAGGGGGAACGTCAGCAGGATGGACTGGGACCGACACTGTCCTGGCTGGCAGACTCAGAGCTGGGGTGGATGGAGCCGCAGCTGCCCCTGCAGCCTCCCCACCCTGCCTACTCGGGGCAGCAGATGACATAGCTGCCCCTGATCCACGTGGCCTGGTGACACCAACGTGCACCGCCACACGTGGCCTAGACCTGCTGACCTGGAAGTCAGCCATGGAGTCACCCTGTGCCAGGTCTGGTGCCACAATGGGCTGGTCCAACAAGGGCTGAGCAGGGATGGTGTCAGCCACGTTACCCTCAACCGGGGGGGGGCATGGGTGTCCCTGACTGGTCACCCACACACGGGAGGCTAGGGGCACCCTGCAAGTCCCGGCCACGTCCCCTACCGTATCCACCACGGCCACCTCTTGAGGCTCGGCCACCTTTGCCACCCTTACCGCATGCTCGCCTCCCAACCATGGCACTGATGTTGTTGTGCGTATGGGAGTTGCAGTAAACTATTGTCCTGGGCAATTGGGGGTCAAAGGGGTAGGGTACTAGATGGAATTCGTACCCTAGTGCTCTAGCAAGGCTGTATGTGACCCCTGGGGGAAGATGACGGGTCACGCAACGCACAGGCACCCCAAAAAAGGGAGATAATGTGCACGCAACCCCTCCTAGCCCACGTGCGTGGAAAAATAAACCTGCACTACGCTGTGGCACCCAGAAACACAAAAATGAACGTATGCGTGTCACACGCAGCCTAGAATGACCTCTGAAGGGGTATGCGACACACGGGGCAAGCACAGATGTTAAATACGTGCGCGACTCACCGTCTGCCAGGAACAAAAGCGTGAAAAATATGCACGTGTGCGCGTTGGCAACACCCCCGCCAAAAGAAGAATTGTACGCTGTCTGAGGAGACAGGACAACAGTAGAAGGGAACGCTGTTTGAGGAAACAGGCCCAGGAAAAAGAGGAAAAGAGAAAAAGCTGTCAGAGGTAATAGGGAGTACGAACTTGAAACGCCGTGAAGTAAATCACATGTGAACTGACAGGAAGTACAGATTGCACCCCCTCGCTCCCCATGAAAAGCACGTACAAGGAAATGGCGTTCTACACCTACCTTTTATACACACGTCACAGACGTGCATACGTGATGAGGCCATTTCCACCAATTACACGCTTTGACACTCAGACGTGTATCTTTTTTTTTACACGCGCCATTCTCTACGGCCATGCGCATGATGTAATAGCTGGGCATGGGGGCCTTTGGCCCAATGAAATCGCGTATGCATGCAGACGCGCTTACGCGCTAAGGGCCTTTCCTCGAATTACACGCAGACGTGCAGGATTTTCACATGCCAAATCACTCCGTATCAAGCTGGCCACGCGTAAGCACACGGAAGACCACGCTCCTGCCCAGAAAGCCGATTTACTGCCCCCCAGAGCCCGAGCACGCTCCCACCTGCCATCTGCTGCTGCCTGACTGCCTGCTGCCCACGTGCCCTGCCATTTGCTGCCTGCACATCAGCCAGGGGTGCTGTTGCTGTGACCACCCGTGCTGGAACCGAAGACTCCCGACTGGGATTCCATTGCTCCACAGCCCAGCCCCATGACCCAGTTCTACGCTGTCTGAGGAGACAGGACAACAGAAGAAGTGAACGCTGTTTGAGGAAACAGGCCCAGGAAAAAGACAAAAAGAGAAAAAGCTGTCAGAGGTAACAGGGAGTATGAACTTGGAACGCCGTGAAGTAAATCGAGTGTGAACCGACAAGAAGTACAGATTTCACCCACTCGCTCTCCACGAAAAGCACGTACAAGGAAATGGCGTTCTACACGTACCTTTTAAACATGCACACACGTCCAGCGTCACTTCCGCGTGTACGCGCTAAGGCGCTATCCTCCAATTACACGAGCTGACACTCTGACGTGCAGTCATTGGACGTGTAAAATGCACCCGTGTACAGGGAAACGTCCGCGCACGCACTTCACAGACGCGCATACGCGCTGAGGCCCTTTCCACCAATTACACGCTATGACACTCTGACGTGCTTATTTTTTCTACGCGCCATGGAAAACGCACGTGCGCGTAACCTCATAGACGCGTCTACATGCTGGGGGCCTTTGGGCAAATGAATTCGCGTACGTGTGCTGACGCACTTACGTGCTAAGGCCCTTTCCTCGAATTACACGCAGACGTGCTGGATTTTCACGTGCCAAATCACTCCCTATCAAGCTGGCCACGCGTAAGCACACGGAAGACCACGCTCCTGCCCAGAAGGCCGAATTACTGCCCCCAGACCCTGAGCACGCTCCCACCTGCAATCTGCTGCTGCCTGATTGCCTACTGCCCACGTGCCCTGCCATTTGCTGCCTGCACATCAGCCAGGGGTGCTGTTGCTGTGACCACCCCTGCTGGAACCGAAGACTCCCGACTGGGATTCCATCGCTCCACAGACCAGCCCCAGGACCCAGTTGCCCACCCACTCCTGCCTCTGGGGTTGTCATGTCGGGCACTGCAACATCTGGCACCACTGGCAACCCCCGGCCAGAGAGGCAGAGGGGCACCAGCTTCACTGCCACCGAAGTTGGTGTCCTGGTGGAGCAAGTCCTGGGGCAGTATGATGCCCTCTTCGGAAGTTTGCGCGCTGACAAGGAAGGACGGACTCGGATCTGGACGGACATCGTGACTGCCAACAAAGCGGAAGGGGTGGCAGTCCGACTATTCCATCATGTCAAGAAGCGTTGGGAGGACTTCAGGTCCAGGATCCTCAACAAGGCCCGGCGCCTCTTGAAGGCAGCGGATGCTAAGGGGCGCCAGGGCCACTTGTCGGAAGATCAGATGAGGGTCCTGGAACGCATATCCCCAGCGCTCCACGTCCAGGTCCTTGAGAGGCAGACCCGTCTGGAGTCGAGCGGTAAGTGGCCAGGCATTGCTGTGTGAGACAGGGCATGTTGCAGTGTGCTGGTTGTCTGATACTTGCCTGTATGTGTGACATAGGCCATGTACGTGTGTGTGTGTGCAGGGACATCATGGTCATGCATGTGAGACCAGTAATGTGTGAAGCACACGGTTGGTGTATGTGTTTAAATGCAACATGGGGAGCCCTATGCGGAATGGATACATGAGAGCATGCCAGTCTCTGTTCCTGGACATGGGTGGGGGTGAGGGATGGGTGCTGATGCCATGTACATGTATGGTGTCCATGTCTGTGTGTCTGACCTGCGTGTCTGTGACTTGTGAATGCCATGGATGCATGACACATGTCTGTGACAATGTTCAGAATCACTGATGCAGCCTAGTTATCCTTGCATCCACTGTGTCTGGGGTGTACGAGTCCAGATGGATGAAAGTACGGTGAAGTGTGTGCATGTGATAGGCATGACTCATGATGTATGTGAGTTCAAAAACAACATTGTATGTTTCAAGAGTCCCTTGGAAATGTTTGCTAATGTCCATAGCATGCGCCATGCGTGTTACTGCATGTGTTTTGCCTGCACTGACCCATGTGTTGTAGAGGGACATGTTGGAAGTGATCTTTGACAGTGCCACTCATCTGCTATTGCTTCTTGTCTAGGGGACCATTGTACAATACCCTGATGCTTGTGTTCTATGTCTCCCTCTACACAGCGCAAAGTGAAGAAGAGGGCGGAGACGGCGCTGTGGAGCAAAGCGGTGGGGATGCCCCCATGGCTGTAGCGGAAGGGGTGGGTGAGCCCCCACAGGGGCTTGCAATGGTGGAAGACGGGGTGGAGCCATCCAGGTTGGTGGTTTCCACAGAGGAGGAGGAGGCCGCTACTGAGCCGCACATGGGGCCTGGTGGGGGCATCCCTGCTGGTGCAAGTGGTGCAGTCCAGGGGCAGGAGCAGGAGGCAGCACAGGTCGCTGTGGAGGTGCCTGTGCATGTCACTGTCCCTGACACTGTGACTGCACCACCATGCACCAGCAGGGATGCCCCATCCCAGGCCCGTCTGCAGGTAGGGGGGATGTCCATGTCATCTGACTCCCCTCCACCTGCGGATGAGGGGACCCCTGGCTGTATGGAGAAGGTCCTGATTGGTGTCGCGTTGCACATGGGTGTCATTCGTGATGAGGTGCGTGCTTTCCAGGGGGAGCATGCACGTCATCACGAAGAGCACCGTGCCATCGTGGCCCAGTTGGGAGCGGCCATGGTCGGGGGTTTCGTACATGTGTCGGGCACTCTGGCGACCCTCTCCTCCTCTGTGGAGGCTATGCGCCAGTCGTTCTCCATGCTGTCTTCCGGCCCAGATGCCACCAGGGCCCCCTGTGGACCTGCCCCGACCAACGCAGCCAACTCGGTTGGGATCCCATCCCTGCCACAGTCGGGAGTCGGAGGTCCAGCAGGGGTGGACACACCAGCAACTGGACCCCAGCCGATGGAGGATGTGACGGCATCATCGGGCAGGGCACGTGCACAAAGGCGTCGGTGGATTCCATCAGCCTGGATGCCGTCGTGCTGGCACAGGCAGTTGCGTCGGAGGCAGCGGCAGGCTCGACGTGGGAGGCATCATGGCTCGGGGCCATCAACATCAGGGGGGCAGGCATCGGCCGGAGGGCAGGAGAACCCTGGAATGGGAGTGTCTTCCGTGTGGGAGCGGTTGGGCCAGCAGATAGGTGCGGAGCGGCAGCGGGCAGAGGAGGAACGGCTCACAATGGACAGGGCGGAGAACTCCATGCAGAGGGCGCTGAGGCGGGCTGAGTGCCTCAACGGTATTCGCAGGGAGTTGGAGCTGGACACTCCATTATCCCTGCGAGACGTCGGGGCCAGGGAACATGCCCGCCTCCAAGCCATTGAACAGGAGTTCGATGATGCCCTGGCCCATGACAACAACCAGTGAGCCGTCGGACTAGCCTGCTGCCCTTGTAAATAGTTATGTAGTTAGTGTTAGGTTTCCTTTGCTTTTTTATTTTTTTGGACCTTTTGGACAATGGACCACATTTTTGTATATAGTTTTTTTATTAGGTAGTATTATTAGATAGGTTTAATTTCTTCCGTTGGGATCATGGACCCTGGATTGTTTATCTGTATATAGTTGACTGTTGGATTTTATTTTTTTATTTGGAATTTACCCATGGAGCAATGGTTTTTCGGTTTGGATTTTCCATTGGATTTACTTTTTTGAACTGTGACTTTGGACACCTTTCCTTTGGATTATGATTTGTGGTTTTACATTATTTTACGGACATGCTGCTTTTGGTTTTTAATTCCCATTGTCGTTTGTTTATTTTTTATTCCATTTATGTTGCTTTTAATACATTTTCTTCATCAAACTTCAATGTGTAGTATCATCTCATTGGTTTCATGCATATCATGATATGGGTTTTGACATTCACTGACACCCATTGTGTGTATGTGAGGGACATGTGTTCATTTACATACTTGCCATTGGGGTTGTATCATGTAATTGCCATTTCTAAGTGGGTGGATGCAATACTTGGGTGGGTGTTTGGCATGTGGAGGCTGCCCATAAGGGCCAGGTATCTAGATTGTGATGACGTGTTGGCTGGGGGACATGAGACGGGGCCTGCTGGCAGGTGCCCCGTAATGCTGGGGGGTGGGAATGCAGGGGGACATGAGTGGGACATGACTAGGGGCCTGCTGGCAGGTGCCCAGCAATGCTGGGGGTGGGGGTGCAGGGGAACATGGGTGGGACATGAGTGGGGGCCTGCTGGCAGGTGCCCCGCAATGCTGGGGGGAGGGGGTGCAGGGGGACATGAGTGGGACATGAGTGGGGGCCGGCTGGCAGGTGCCCCACAGTGCTGGGGGGTGGGGGTGCAGGAGGACATGAGTTGGACATGTGTGGGGGCCTGGTGGAGGGTGCCCTGCACTGCTGGGGGGTGGGTGTGCTGGGAGACATGTGTGGGGGCCTGGTGGAGGGTGCACTGCACTGCTGGGGGGTGGGGGTGCTGGGAGACATGTGTGGAGGCCTGGTGGAGGGTGCCCTGCACTGCTGGGGGGTGGGGGTGCTGGGAGACATGTGTGGGGGCCTGGTGGAGAGTGCCCCTGGATGCTGGGGGGTGGGGGTGCTGGGAGACATGTGTGGGGGCCTGGTGGAGGGTGCCCTGCACTGCTGGGGGGTGGGGGTGCTGGGAGACATGTGTGGGGGCCTGGTGGAGGGTGCCCCTGACTGCTGGGGGGTAGGGGTGCAGGGGGACATGAGTTGGACATGAGTGGGGGCCTGGTGGAGGGTGCCCCTGGATGCTGGGGGGTGGGGGTGCTGGGAGACATGAGTGGGGGCCTGATGGAGGGTGCCCTGAACTGCTGGGGGGTGGGGGTGCAGGGAGACATGTGTGGGGGCCTGGTGGAGGGTGCCCCTGACTGTTGGGGGGTGGGGGTGTTAGGAGACATGAGTGGGGGCCTGCAAGCAGGTGCCCCAGACTGCTGGGGGGTGGGGGTGCAGGGGGACATGAGTTGGACATGAGTGGGGGCCTGGTGAAGGGTGCCCCTGGATGCTGGGGGGTGGGGGTGCTGGGAGACATGAGTGGGGGCCTGTTGGAGGGTGCCCCTGACTGCTGGGGGTGGGGGTGCAGGGGCACATGAGTTGGACATGTGTGGGGGCCTGGTGGAGGGTGCCCTGCACTGCTGGGGGGTGGGGGTGCTGGGAGACATGTGTGGGGGCCTGGTGGAGTGTGCCCCTGGATGCTGGGGGGTGGGGGTGCAGGGGGACATGAGTTGGACATGAGACGGGGCCTGGTGGAGGGTGCCCCTGGATGCTAGGGGGTGGGGGTGCTGGGAGACATGAGTGGGGGCCTGGTGGAGGGTGCCCCTGACTGCTGGGGTGTGGCGGTGCAGGGGGACGTGAGTTGGACATGAGTGGGGGCCTGGTGGAGGGTGCCCCTGGATGCTGGGGGGTGGGGGTTCAGGGGGACATTAGTGGGGGCCTGCTGGCAGGTGCCCTGCACTGCTGGGGGTAGGGGTGCTGTGAGACATGAGTGGGGGCCTGGTGGAGGGTGCCCCACAGTGCTGGGGGGTGGGGGTGCTAGGAGACATGAGTGGGGGCCTGGTGGAGGCTGCCCCACAGTGCTGGGGGGTGGGGGTGCTGGGAGACATGAGTGGGGGCCTGGTGGACGGTGCCCCTGGATGCTGGGGGGTGGTGGTGGTGCAGGGGGACATGAGTGGGGGCCTGCTGGCAGGTACCCCACAGTGCTGGGGGTTGGGGGTGCTAGGAGACATGCATTGTTGATCAGTAGAGCAAGGTGACATGTGGCTTGGCTGGGGGGCATGCCCATGGTGGATGGGCTGCCTGCGGGACATGAGCAGGGGTGCAGGGTAGTCCCCTGTGGTGTGGGCTGCCTGCAGGGGCCGTGGAGGGTGTAGAATGTGCTGGGAGACATGAGTGGGGGCCTGGTGGAGGGTGCCCCTGACTGCTTGAGTGTGGGGGTGCAGGGGGACATGAGTTGGACATGAGTGGGGGCCTGGTGGAGGGTGCCCCTGGATGCTGGGGGGTGGGGGTGCTGGGAGACATGTGTGGGGGCCTGGTGGAGGGTGCCCTGCACTGCTGGGGGGTGGGGGTGCTGGGAGACATGTGTGGGGGCCTGGTGGAGTGTGCCCCTGGATGCTGGGGGTTGGGGGTGCTGGGAGACATGTGTGGGGGCATGGTGGAGGGTGCCCTGCACTGCTAGGGGGTGGGGGTGCTGGGAGACATGAGTGGGGGCCTGGTGGAGGGTGCCCTGCACTGCTCGGGGGTGGGGGCGCAGGGGGACATGAGTTGGACATGAGTGGGAGCCTGGTGGAGGGTGCCCCTGGATGCTGGGGGGTGGGGGTGCTGGGAGACATGAGTGGGGGCCTGGTGGAGGGTGCCCTGCACTGCTGGGGGGTGGGGGTGCAGGGAGACATGTGTGGGGGCCTGGTGGAGGGTGCCCCTGACTGCTGGGGGGTGGGGGTGCTGGGAGACATGAGTGGGGGCCTGCTGGCAGGTGCTCCAGACTGCTGGGGGGTGGGGGTGCAGGGGGACATGAGTTGGACATGAGTGGGGGCCTGGTGAAGGGTGCTCCTGGATGCTGGGGGGTGGGGGTGCTGGGAGACATGAGTGGGGGCCTGGTGGAGGGTGCCCCTGACTGCTGGGGGGTAGGGGTGCAGGGGCACATGAGTTGGACATGAGTGGGGGCCTGGTGGAGGGTGCCCCTGGATGCTGGGGGTTGGGGGTGCTGGGAGACATGTGTGGGGGCCTGGTGGAGGGTGCCTCTGACTGCTGGGGGGTGGGGGTGCAGGGGGACATGAGTTGGACATGAGACGGGGCCTGGTGGAGGGTGCCCCTGGATGCTAGGGGGTGGGGGTGCTGGGAGACATGAGTGGGGGCCTGGTGGAGGGTGCCCCTGACTGCTGGGGTGTGGCGGTGCAGGGGGACATTATTGGGGGCCTGCTGGCAGGTGCCCTGCAATGCTGGGGGGTGGGGGTGCTGGGAGACATGAGTGGGGGCCTGGTGGAGGGTGCCCCTGGATGCTCGGGGGTGGGGGTTCAGGGGGACATTATTGGGGGCCTGCTGGCAGGTGCCCTGCAATGCTGGGGGGTGGGGGTGCTGGGAGACATGAGTGGGGGCCTGGTGGAGGGTGCCCCACAGTGCTGGGGGGTGGGGGTGCTGGGAGACATGAGTGGGGGCCTGGTGGAGGCTGCCCCACAGTGCTGGGGGTGGGGGTGCTGGGAGACATGAGTGGGGGCCTGGTGGAGGGTGCCCCTGGATGCTGGGGGGTGGTGGTGGTGCAGGGGGACATGAGTGGGGGCCTGCTGGCAGGTGCCCCACAGTGCTGGGGGGTGGGGGTGCTAGGAGACATGCATTGTTGATCAGTAGAGCAAGGTGACATGTGGCTTGGCTGGGGGGCATGCCCATGGTGGATGGGCTGCCTGCGGGACATGAGCAGGGGTGCAGGGTAGTCCCCTGTGGTGTGGGCTGCTTGCAGGGGCCGTGGAGGGTGTAGAGGGTGCTGGGAGACATGAGTGGGGGCCTGGTGGAGGGTGCCCCTGACTGCTGGAGTGTGGGGGTGCAGGGGGACATGAGTTGGACATGAGTGTGTGCCTGGTGGAGGGTGCCCCTGGATGCTGGGGTGTGGGGGTGCTGGGAGACATGTGTGGGGGCCTGGTGGAGGGTGCCCTGCACTGCTGGGGGGTTGGGGTGCTGGGAGACATGTGTGGGGGCCTGGTGGAGTGTGCCCCTGGATGCTGGGGGTTGGGGGTGCTGGGAGACATGTGTGGGGGCATGGTGGAGGGTGCCCTGCACTGCTGGGGGGTGGGGGTGCTGGGAGACATGAGTGGGGGCCTGGTGGAGGGTGCCCCTGACTGCTGGGGGGTGGGGGTGCAGGGGCACATGAGTTGGACATGAGTGGGGGCCTGGTGGAGGGTGCCCCTGGATGCTGGGGGTTGGGGGTGCTGGGAGACATGTGTGGGGGCCTGGTGGAGGGTGCCCCTGACTGCTGGGGGGTGGGGGTGCAGGGGGACATGAGTTGGACATGAGACGGGCCTGGTGGAGGGTGCCCCTGGATGCTAGGGGGTGGGGGTGCTGGGAGACATGAGTGGGGGCCTGGTGGAGGGTGCCCCTGACTGCTGGGGTGTGGCGGTGCAGGGGGACATGAGTTGGACATGAGTGGGGGCCTGGTGGAGGGTGCCCCTGGATGCTGGGGGGTGGGGGTTCAGGGGGACATTAGTGGGGGCCTGCTGGCAGGTGCCCTGCACTGCTGGGGTGTGGGGGTGCTGGGAGACATGAGTGGGGGCCTGGTGGAGGGTGCCCCACAGTGCTGGGGGGTGGGGGTGCTGGGAGACATGAGTGGGGGCCTGGTGGAGGCTGCCCCACAGTGCTGGGGGGTGGGGGTGCTGGGAGACATGAGTGGGGGCCTGGTGGAGGGTGCCCCTGGATGCTGGGGGGTGGTGGTGGTGCAGGGGGACATGAGTGGGGGCCTGCTGGCAGGTGCCCCACAGTGCTGGGGGGTGGGGGTGCTAGGAGACATGCATTGTTGATCAGTAGAGCAAGGTGACATGTGGCTTGGCTGGGGGGCATGCCCATGGTGGATGGGCTGCCTGCGGGACATGAGCAGGGGTGCAGGGTAGTCCCCTGTGGTGTGGGCTGCCTGCAGGGGCCGTGGAGGGTGTAGAGGGAACACCTGGGAGGACCCACACAGCCAATTCACGTGTAGTACTCCCCGCACACCCCTGAAATACACGTACCCTGCTGAATTTGCGTGTGAGACTTTCCGCGCACCCCTGGAACACACGTACCTAGGACAATCGCGTGTGGAATTTCCCGCGCACCCCTGAAATACACGTACCCTGCTGAATTCGCGTGTGAAACTTCCCGCGCACCCCTGGAACACACGTACCCAGGACAATCGTGTGTGGAACTTCCCACGCACCCCTGAAATACACGTACCCGGCTGAATTCGCGTGTGAAACTTCCCGCGCACCCCTGGAATACACATACCCAGGACAATCCCGTGTGGAACTTCCCGCGCACCCCTGAAATACACGTACCCTGCTGTATTCGCGTGTTAAACTTCCTGCGCACCCCTGAAATACACGTGCCCTGATGGAATCGCGTGTGAAACTTCACGCGCACCCCTGAAATACACGTACCCAGGAACAATCGCGTGTGAAACTTCCCGCGAACCCCTGAAATACACGTTCCCCGCTTGGCGTTTGCTGTTTGGCAGCCCTTTGAACTGGTCCAGGGCTAGCGCAGACATTTGTGATGAATTGGGGATTTTGATGGCTTTTCCTTGCGCGTGGGCGTTCTTGGGGGCGTAACTGGCGCTGCTGCAGGGTCGCTGCGCCACTCTGCGCCACGGCTGATTTTGGAGGCTAAAATCCATGAATACGCTGTGCAATGAAATGGATTTTATCGCACGCGGTGGCGCAGTGTATCGCACGGGGACACTGTGCGCCAGCCGCGTGCGCTACTTTTGTGCAAAATTCTATGAATTACCCTGATAACCACACTTTTGATCCTGAACTCGGTACCAAACGCGCCGAATAAAGGCAAATAAAAAAAAGCCTTCTACAATCCAATTCGAATTGTGTTGGCAAGACATTAACACTGGTAAATGTTGAAATAAAAATTGGCTCAGGAGCAGAAAATCCTTCATGTTTCAAAAAGACAGTGAAGTCATGGCCGGCACCATGTAAAACAAAAACTCGGCAGGTGTGATGCTGGAAATGCATTGGAGGGACGGGGCCTCCCTGTCCTTGTCCTGTAGTCCTTTTTCATTTGTGTTCTGTATTGTTTTCTGCTCAGGAGTACATATAGGACTCCTGGCAGTGCAGCTCTTCCTGTTTTTGGTTTGATGTGCAGACCCATGGGATACCCTTATGGCACCCATGGGTGGGGGTGCAACCCTGTGCCCCTAGTGTATGCTTTTTGGGGCACTTGTGTGTGGCCCAGAGAGCAGGGTATGGGCTGGTGGCAGCTCCATGCTGAACTTGACAGGTGCTCTGAGTAATCTCCATTTTGGTATATCCAGGCCCTGCTATTGCAATCAGTTGATTGCTGATAGGAAACAAGATGGCTCCTGTGGCTTCTTGCTTTCTATTGCCTGTTACCTTGTTTTCCCAAAGTCCTGGGAAGTCCCGACTCTGTCCCTTCCCCCTGACTGGCTGTTAGGTGGAAGTTCCATATATGGTGTTGTTGTGAAGTCCAGGCCAGACTGGCTGGAGCCTTCCCATTGACTGTATGTTGTGGCTACACCCTGTGGGTGGGACCTGGGTGAATGGAGGGTGTGACCAATATGCACTTCTTGTTGTGGATGTCTTGTTTCTGGTGTATGGCACAATGACTGAGACAGCCCTGACTGAAACTGGTATGAATGCAGTGTGTAGTGTTAATGGCTGGGTACTTGTCCCAATACACATTCCTTGTTGTGAGTGTCTGAGAGGGAGGAGTATGGCCTGAATGCACTGTATGCCTGATTGGTTGACTGACTGCATGAATGCCCTTCTATATGATTGGCTGCTGAGTGTGACCCAGCAGTGTGGATGAGAGACATAATAGTATATCTGGGAACCTCTCACCACTGGAAATTGTTCAGAAGCTGAGTTGACACTTGAAGAGTAACTGGAACTGCTTATCCTTGACACCCAGCTGGAAGAAGAAGAACTGCTGCTGCATTTGTTTCGACCCGATCCAAAAGCTGTGAAGTTCATCAAGGACTGATCCGATTGAGGACCTGGTTAGGCGCCCTCTTCCCATGCTCCGAGGGACCATCAAGCACTGCCAACCTTCGCCGAAGCTCCCTGGAAGTCAGACCCTCGAAAGGCTGCCGACCGGAGACGGGGACTGCCGAGGAGAACGAAATAAAGCACCCGGACCTCAATGCCATTAAAGTCCATTGCCGTCGACCAGGGTTCGGAGTATCGCCATAACAGCTGGAGGCCAGTCGAAGCTGGGTTGCCAGGAAGAGGGTACCGCTTGACGCTGTGCTGCCGACGACCAGAGCCGCACGCTGCTTTGCCTAAGACTTTTGATTCATTTACGTGCTCGTCCGCACCGCCACCCGCCTTATCCCGCCGGAGAAGGCCAGGCCGTCGATGCACCGAGGAGCATCCACCGGTGGGTTTCCCGCCACCCGAAGACCACAAGGACTTCGACGACTTGATGCCCTTGTCGGGCCACTGTTCTTCAGAAACTCTTTGCGGTCACAAACTATCAAACACTGAGGTGCCCCACATACCTTATCCTCGCAGGATGTCGCCGTGGTCTCGGCACCATCGAAATTTTCATTGACGCCGTTGACACCATGTTCACCTTCTTCGATGCGTCTTGACGATCTGTGGATCCTGATTTAAAGGGAGTCACTCAAGAAGGATCCATCGACACCTCATCGAAGAACTCTGCTAACCTTATAGAAGGAAATAAGATTTATAGAACAATATATGGACTGGGCTTGTGATATATCTTTAATTTACAGGTTGACCAGGTGGAGGGATCTCCACACAGAATTGTGCCTAATTGGTAGGGGTCAATATTCTGCCCATTGTTCTAACCAACTGCTTTCCTCTTATATTTTTTGTTGGTTACTTTTATTCCTTGATCTGTGTGACATTTGACCAGAGTATAGTTGATGCACTTTAATGAGATCTGATAATAATTGTGGTACCACTTTAGAAATGTATGTATATTTGCCATTGTGGATTTTCTGAGCACAAAGTGAGTTATGTGATAGTGTACATAACCTTGAATATTAATTATATAAAGACTGTGTTTTAACTAATACAGTGTGTGGACAATCCTTTGTGGGGGCTTGGGGACTACACTGTACTTAAGAACCAGCCTGCATCACCTCCTGAGAAGCTAGGCCTTGATTGCTTGACTAGCGCAACCCTATAGAGAATCTTGGCTGGGGTCCTCTGTGCCCCTCCTCTGCCATATAGAGAGCAGGAGTACAGACTCCCCCCTCCAGTCTTTACACTGGTGGCAGCGGTGGGATGCTTATGGTTTTAGGAATCAGTGTATAACCGTGCCACTTACAAAATATCTGCACTTTGTTAAATTGAGGTTTATTTGTGTGTAAGATAACTGCATTAAAAGCAATGGAGTCTATTGCAAATGGTAAATTGACTAGGATGAGCTTAGAGGCTTTCCAGAGTGCTTGTGAAGCCAGGGAGTTAGACTTTGTGGATAAGTGTAGGGCTGAGCTGATAGCTGCCCTGGTGGACTAGCAGACTGATGGTGAAACTCTTGAAGGGGGGGGGGGTGCAACCAATGAGGACTCTGCACCCTGGAGTTTTTGCTGAATCTGATTCTGGGAATGCCACCATTCCTGCTGCCTCTGTTCCAAACCACAGCACTGCTCTTCAGGGGGAAGCCCTGAAGATTGAACTTTTAAAATTGGAGCTACAACGGGAACAGTTAGCCTTTCAATACAAAAAGTTGGCAACAGAAGCTGAGTTGAAGAAAGAGGAGTTGGCACAGCAAGTGCTACTCAAAGATAGGGACACAGCACCAAACAGCTAGAGAAAGCTAGAGTGGAGACTTCAGCTAAAGCAGTTGAGGGTGGCAGGTCTGCAGCCACCAAGTTTATGAAAGATTTGGTTGGTGTGTTTGTGGAGGGTTCTGATATCCTCCAGTGGATTGAAGCATTTGAGATGGCTTGTGCAATTCATGATGTTGATAAGTGATATTGGGCTAAGTGTTTGTTAAGCAGAGTGCCTCAGACTGGATATGACTGTATTCTGAAACTGAGTGTGGAAGAAAGGGGTCAGTATGAGTGCAGAAAGTCTGCTTTGATTGCCAAGTTTGGCAAGACACCTATCCAATACCTTAAAAGGTTCAGGGATTTTAAGAAACGAGAGAATGTGTCTTGGGTTGACTGGGTGAGTGCTGCACACATGAACATGATGGGGTGGATTGATGGTTACAAAGTGAAAACGTTTGTTGAATTGTCCCACCTTTTATTTTTTGAGCATTTTTCGGAAGCCTGTTCATCAGAGCTGCGTCAGTATGTTGCTGACCAGAACATTTTGGATCCCTTTAAGCTGGCTAGGTTGGCTGACAAGTGGGTCTCCCACCGGGTGTCCCCTAAAGACTCCAACGGGAAGGACAAGGACAAAGAAAAGGGGACCTCTCAGAAAGCTGAGGAGTCCCAGAAGCAATCACAGTCAAGTAAACCAAAACCTTCCTCTCCTAAAACCTAAACATCTAGTGGGGATAAGTCATCTGTGGGTGGGAATAAGAGTAGTGGTCTACCTGCTGCAAAGCAGGCTCTCAGTGGTTCTAGTACCGTACCCCGCATTCCTGGCACTTGTTGGGACTGTGGGACTCTGAATCACAAGAGGAGTGACCCCAAGTGTAAAGATAAGGCACTTGGAGTCCAGGCTGTCAGCCTGACCTACCCTTACCCCATGTCTGAGGTGGAGGCCACTGTCCTCCCCTCCTCTACAGGGATCACATTTGGTGGTCCTGTAGAGATTTCCTTAGTGTCCCTTGGGGCCTGGGACCAGTACACAGAAGTACTGGCGACTATCCCACAGAACAACCGTAGGTTTTTGAGAAGTGTCCTCTTGAATGGCCAGCCTTCTACTGGTTTGAGAGACACTGGGGTAAGCATGACAGTGGTGGACAGGACCCTTCTCAAGCCAGAGGACTATGTAGGTACTCCTCTGAGAACCACCAGGTTAGCTGGTGGGCCTCCCAAATTATCACCTGCAGCCTTAGTCACACTCATGATTGGAGACAAGACAGCAAAGCCTCCTGTCCTGTTTCAGGACAATGTCCCTGCTAACATTCTGTTAGGTAATGATCTAGTGGAGTTGGGGTTGATCACGGATGGTCTCCCCCTGACTGCTGCTGCAGTCACTAGGTCACAGGTGACACAGGGTCTGGCTGTGAGTCAGGTGCCCGAGCCAAAGGCGAGGCCTAAGGCAAGAAGATGGAAGACCAAGGAGGCCACCTCTGTGAAGGGAGCTCCTTCTCTTCCTGCTGTTCCTGCAGCACCCATTGGGATCCATGCTCCAGACGGGCTGGGTCCAGTGGAAAACCCAAACTCAACTCCTGAGGGAGAAGAGACAGAAGACTCTCCTGTGGGAGAGGCTTTCAACCCAGAGGACCACCTGATCTTCAATGCCTGCTGGCTGAAGGGGGACCCTCCCGGGTGGACTTCTGTAAGGGACAACGAGAGTGCCACTCTCTCGAGGGTCTGAGGAAATAGGCCCAGTCTCAGGCACAAGGAGAAGTGCCAAGGACATTCCGGATCTATTGGGAGGGTGAGCTCCTTGTTAGTGAGCCCACTAAGCCTGAACCTGGTGCCCTCAAGAGGTTGATGGTACCCCAGGTTTACAGGCCCTTCCTGCTGCAGTTGGCGCATGAGGTGCCCTTAGCTGGTCACCTTGGTACCAAGAACACTAAGCAGAGTCTCTCTGACCATTTTTACTGGCCCCGGATGGGATTGGAAGTGGAGTCCCACTGCAGGACCTGCCCAACTTGTCAGTTGTCTGGCAAGACTGGAGGCAGTGTCATTGCCCCACTGCAGCCATTGCCAGTGTTTGGCACACCGTTTGAGAGGGTGGGCATCGACATTGTCGGTCCCCTTGACCCTCCCACTTCAGGTGCACATCGGATCATCCTGGTATTGGTTGATCATACCACCAGGTACCCTGAGGCTATACCCCTTCGGATTGTTACTGCCAAGGTGGTTGCCAGGGATCTCCTGAGCATTTTCACCCATGTTGGATTCCCTAAGGAGGTTGTCTCTGACAGAGGATCCAACTTCATGTCTAGTTACATGAAAACCATGTGGAAAGAGTGCGGGGTAACTTACAAGTTATCCACCTCTTACCATCCCCAGACCAATGGTCTGGTTGAGAGATTTAATAAAACTCTCATGGGCATGCTAGGTGCTTTGGAAGAGCCCCTAAGGAGGAAATGGGATCTCCTCCTGCAATGCCTGATGTTTGCTTACAGAGAGGTACCTCAAGAGGGTGTTGGTTTCAACCCCTTTGAGTTATTCTTTGGACATCCCGTGAGGGAGCCCCTTGCCTTGATCAGAGAAGGTTTTGAGGCCACCCCTCCAGGTCCCGCCAAGCAAGTGGGGGACTATGTGTTAGGCCTCAGACGGAAGATGACACAGATGATGGGTCAGGCAACAGTGAATCTCAAGGCCAGCCAGGAACTGAATAAGTACTGGCATGTCCTTAAAGCCTCGCAAGTAGATTGGACTCCGGGACAGGAAATCCTTGTGATGGAGCCTACCAAGCCTAGAGCTTTGGCAGACAAGTGGACTGGACCCTTCAGGATCATCTCCAAGATGGGTGAAGTCAATTATCTGGTTGACATGGGAGCCCCCGGGTAGCCCCTCAGGTATTCCATGTTAACAGCCTCAAGCCTTTCCACAGGAGAGCAGAAGTCTCATGTCTCTTGCTAGCTTCAGAGCAAGAAGAGGATGAGAGTGAGCCCCTTCCTCATTTGCTGCATAGCAACCCTCAGGATGGCTCCGTGGAGGGAGTACATCTCTCTCCCGATCTAACGACAGAGCAGCAGAGGGCCTGCAGGGCTTTGCTCCGGCAGTCAGCCTCTCTGTTTTCACTGACTCAGGCCTTACACCCTGGTGTAGGCACGAAATTGATACTGGTGACAGTCTGCCTGTCAAAAGCAGGTGCTACCATATGTCAGATACAGTTAAGAACCACATCAAGGCTGAGGTCGCCAAGATGTTGGATCTGGGTGTTATTGAACCCTCAACCTGTCCCTGGTCCAGTCCAGTGGTCCTTGTCCCCAAGGCAAGTTCCCAGACAGGTACCAAGGATTGGAGGTTCAATGCTATCACCAAAACTGATGCGCACCCATTGCCCCGGGCTGATGAGCTTGTGGACACCATAGATGCTGCCAAATTTGTGAGCACCTTTGACCTTACCTCAGGCTATTGGCAAATATCTCTGATGGACCATATCAAGGAAAAGACGACATTCTCAACACCTGAGGGACTCTACCAGTTTAGGGTCATGCTTTTTGGGTTGAAGAATTCCCCTGCCACCTTCCAGAGATTGGTTAATCATTCGCTCAGTGGGCTGAAGCCTTTTGTGGGGCTTACTTAGATGACATTGCCGTCTACAGTTCCACCTGGGAAGAGCATTTGACACATCTGAATAAGGTGTTGCAGGCCTTGAAAAGAGCTAACCTCACTATCAAGGCACCAAGTGCCAGATAGCTCAGGGTAAAGTCACATATCTTGATCATGAGGTAGGAGGGGGTCAAATCCAACCTCTCCCAGTAAAGTACAGGATGTACATGACTGGGAGACTCCCACTACTCAAACCCAGATGAGAGCCTGTTTGGGTCTCACTGGGTATTATCGCAATTTTATGGCAGACTATGGAACCATAGCTGCACCCCTGACAGCACTGACTTAACCGAGGAAGATTAATTGGACTGAAGACTGTAAGAGGGCCTTTAATGGCTTGAAAGAAAGTCTGTGTAGGACACCCGTGTTGTGTGCACCTGATTACAGCAATCCATTTATCATTCAAACGGACGCCTGCGACACCGGAATTGGAGCTGTCTTGTCCCAGTTAGATGACAAAGGAAGAGAACATTCGATCATATTCATAAGTAGACCACTTAAGGGTAGAGAATTTAGGTGGGCTACGTTTGAAAAGGAATGTTTTAGTATAGTTTGGAGCCTTAGGCGTTTTAGACCCTACCTTACCGGGTCTACCTTCAAGGACCAAACAGATTATAAGCCCCTGAAGTGGCTTATGCAGATGAAGGGTGAGAACCCGAAACTGCTCAGGTGGTCCAATAGCCTGCAAGGGCAATACTTCACCATAGAGCATAGACCAGGGAAGAGTCACGATAATGCAGATGGCCTTTCCAGAAGGTATGTTAATCATCTGGATGAGGTTGTCTATCTTGTGGGAGATTAGGCACCCTAACCTCAGTCTGGGAGGGTGACTGCAATGCTGGAAATGCATTGGAGGGACATGGCCTCTCTGTCCTTGTCCTGTAGTCCTTTTTCATTTGTGTTCTGTATTGTCTTCTGCCCAGGAGGCCATATGGGACTCCTGGCAGTGCAGCTCTTCCTGTTTTTGGTTTGGTGTACAGACCAATGGGATACCTTTATGGCACCCATGGGTGGGGGTGCAACCCTATGCCCCTAGTGTATGTTTTTGGGCACCTGTGTATGTCCAACAGAGCAGGGTATGGGCTGGTGGCAGCTCCATGCTGAATTTGACAGGTGCTCTGAGTATCCTCCATTTTGGGATATCCAGGCCTTGCCATTGTAATCAGTTGATTCCTGATAGGAAACAAGATGGCCCCTGTGGCCTCTTGCTTTCTATTGCCTGTTACCTTATTTTCAAAAAGTCCTGCGAAGCCCTGACTCTGTTCCTCCCCCCTGACTGGCTGTTGGGTGGAAGGTCTATATACGGTGTTGTTGTGAAGTCCAGGCCAGACTGGCTGGAGCCTTCCCAGTGACTGTATGTTGTGGGTACACTCTGTGGGTGGACCTGGGTGAATGGAGTGTGTGACCAATATGCACTTCTTGTTGTGGATGTCTGGTTTCTGGTGTATGACACAATGACTGAGACAGCCCTGCCTGAAACTGGTATGAATGCAGTGTGTAGTGTTGAATGACTGGATACTTGTCCCAATACACATTCCTTGTTGTGAGTGTCTGAGAGGGAGGAGTATGGCCTGAATGCACTGTATGCCTGATTGGCTGACTGACTGCATGAATGCCCTTCTGTATGATTGGCTGCTGAGTGTGACCCAGCAGTGTGGATGAGAGACAGAATAGTAAATCTGGGGACCTCTCACCACTGGAAATTGTTCACAAGCTGAGTTGACACTTGAAGAGTAACTGGAACTGCTTATCCTTGATGCCCAGCTGGAAGAAGAAGAACTGCTACTGCATTTGTTTTGACCCAATCTGAAGGCTGTCGAGTTCATCAAGGACTGATCTGAGAGAGGACCTGGTTAGGCGCCCTCGTCCCGTGCTCCGAGGGAGCATCGAGCACCGCTAACCTTCGCTGAAGCTCCCTGAAAGTCAGACCCTCGAAAGGCTGCCGACCGGAGACGGCGACTGCCGAGGAGAACGAAGTAAAGCACCCGGACATCAACGCTGTCGAAGTCCATTGCCATCGACCAGGGTTCGGAGTATCGCCGTAACCGCTGGAAGCCCGTCGAAGCCGGGTTGCCCAGAGGAGGGGACTGCTTGACTCTGTGCCGCCAGAGAAGGCCAGGCCGTCGACGTGCAGAGGAGCATCCGCCGGTGGGTTTCCTGCCACCCTAAAACCACAAAGACTTTGATGACTCGATGCCCTTGTCGGGCCACAGTTCTTCAGAAACTCTTTGCGGTCCTGAACTATCAAACACTGAGGTGCCCCGCACACCTCATCCTCGCAGGACGTCGCCGACGAGCACGACCTGGATCGACGCCGTGGTCTCGGCACCATGGAACTTTTCATCAACGCCGCTGACGCCAAGTTTACCTTTTCAAACAGCCTCTTGACGATCCGTAGCTCCTGCTTTAAAGGGAGTCACTAAAGAAGGATCCATCGACGCCTCATCGAAGAACTCTGCTCTACCAGGTACATTAGGGGGGTAGAAACCGTATAGATGGAAATAAGACTTATAGAACAATATATGGACTGGGCTTGTGATATATCTTTAATTTACAGGTTGCCCAGGTGGGGGGATCTCCACACAGAATTGTGCCTAGTTTGTAGGGGTCAATATTCTGCCCATTGTTCTAACCAACTGCTTTCCTCCTATATCTATTGTTGGTTACTTTTATTCCTTTATCTGTGTGACATTTGACCAGAGTATAGTTGATGCACTTTAATCAGATCTGATAATAATTGTGGTACCACTTTATAACTGTATATATATTTTCCATTGTGGATTTTCTGAGCACAAAGTGGGTTATTGTGATAGTGTACATAACCTTGAATATTAATTATTTAAAGACTGTGTTTTAACTAATACAGTGTGTGGACATTCCTTTGTGGGGGCTTGGGGACAACACTGTACTTAAGAACCAGCCTGCATCACCTCCTGAGAAGCTAGGCCTTAATTGCTCGACCAGTGCTACCCTATAGTGAATATTGGCTGGGGTCCTCTGTGCCTCTCCTCTGCATATAGAGAGCAGACAACCCCCTACAGTCTTTACAGCAGGCAGGTGGCAATTATTAAAAAATCACACCTGTAACACGCAAGCAGATGCACAGATTAATGGCGTTCAAGAACAGCAATGGGTTAAATTTTACTCTGATCTGTACGCTGATGAGCGATACACCAAGATGCCACATGTCCAACACTCAGTGATGTCTTGGTGCATTGACTTCTCGCCCGAAATCATCCAAGATTTGATAATGAAGGCCAGCTCATCCAGGGCCGCTGGGCCAGATGCTTTAAACAATACAATGTTTAAACTAAATCTAGTTGAATGGGCTCTGATTCTCGACAAAATATTTCGAGAAGTTCTAACCTCACGAATGGTGCCTCTATCATGGAACACTTCCGTAATCATTCCAATTTTCAAAAAGGGGGATCGTAGACTCCCCCTTAATTATCAGCCAATCGCATTACTAGATGCGCCAGGGAAAATCTTCACAAAACTTATTTTGAGAGATTTCAATGTGTGGATTCTGAAATATCATCTATGAGATCCCCATCAGACAGGTATTGTTGCTGGCATGGGCACTAACATCAATCTGCTCTGTCTGAATGCCATCAAATGCCAATGCCAGATGACAAAACAAGCAGTCTTTTTGAATTCGTAAATCTCTACGCAGCGTTTGATCCAATCTCCCGTGTCATTCTGTTGTCAAAGCTGTACAGAGATCAATGTCCTTCGACATTGTACGATGTCATGCAAGCATTGCATACTGACACCTCTATCCGAATTAGATTGACCTTGGACAGATTATTATCGAGTGTCATTCACACAGCCCGAGGCCTAAAGCAAGGATGTCTATTGGCATCAGCAATATTTAATTATTTCATCCATGCTGTCAGGCATGTTTTCAAGAAGGTGATCTCAGATTTGCCTAAACTTAATGACCAGCCGATAAAAACATTAATGCATACAGACGATCTATTCCTTATTGCGAAAACACAGGTGGGCCTACAAAATCTTCTCTCAGCCTTCCACGTCTACATACAACTAAATGAACTCAGAATAAACACAACAAAAACCCAGATCGTGATTTACTCTCCAAAAAGATCAGGGCATTCATCCTTTGCTTGGACCATTAATGAGATCACTTTGACCGTAGTCCCACAATATGTCTATCTTGGCATGTCTTTTGAACGCAAAAGGAATGCTATGACCCAGATCGAGCGAGTAGAAGCGAAACTAGCCAGAGTTATTTTTTAGGCAAAAATCATCATTTACAAATACGGCAAATTTTCAATCAAACCAGCATGTTACTTTTGTAACATGAAAACAGTGCCATGCCTTTTGCATGGGCTTGAAACCCTATCAATTAACACAAGTTTTCAATTTGACAAATGGGAGGCCAAATATTGGAAGCAAATATTATATCTTATGAGATATGAGGTGGGGCTGGTTTCCCTCCAGCCACTCCATCACTGGCGCTCATGTTCATTGTTCAGAAAGTGCCTTATGTCTACAGACCAAACTGTCATCTTAAAAACGTTGTATTCTCTGTTAAACATGCCTTTGTAACTCGTTGGTTAAACAAAGTCTATCAAATTCTGGCTGACGCAAATGTGTCGATTGATGGGTTACTTACTAATCCTGATGAAAGCTAAAACCAAGATCTATGAGGTGGACTGGATCAAGACAGAGAATTATGCCTACAATATCGAGATGGTGACTTTTGTAGATTTTCTCATAAAAAAGTATGCACTCTTTCTCCATATTTGGTGAGAACACTGTGGGGTGTTTTGACCCACTTTTGCACTGCTATTCTGCATCACTCTGTTATGATGGTTCCAGAAACAGCAAAATGGCCGTAAAACCCTTGTGCGCGCCAAAACCCCTGAAAATCGCGCCTTTCAACACATAAAAAGATGGCTGCCAATATTCCACGCATGTTGTCAGTGGTGGAACAGAGCTCTCACAACTGGAATCTGTCACTGGGCTCCACAACAATTGAAAGTGGAGTGCAGTAGGAAAAAGCAGTGCTTTACTAAAGAAACTCCAAATATTGCTTTAAATCACTTTTCCTTGTTTCTGAAACTTCAGAATGCTGGTACAGAACATTTTCAAATATTCAAAATTCTTGCTGGGTGCTACAGTTCACTTAGATTAAGAAACCATTGTGAACTTAGAAGGTCCTGAAAGGCTGCAATCATAAAGAGATTTCCACAGCAAAATTGGCATGTCTGTGGATCTGTCAAAAATCTCTGTGCAGCAGAGGGCTGCTGTTATGACAGCTGTCAGGGGCCTGCCTGATTAAACGTTAATATGTATAAACTGAAAATCAAATGTTTGCAATCTAAGAGGCCTGTTACTGATAGTAACCCATATTGTAATTGTTTTGATCCCATGGTTTAAAATCTTGAATGAGAATTATAGCTGTCATTTGATACAACAAGTTTGTTTGGTGCTAAGGAAAAGGCAACAGAAGTTAACAATTAAATGAAACCTGGCTGAAGCTGCAAAACTGGAATAGCAGGTTTTTCTCACAGAAGGAAGGTCTCTCCCCCCCAGCAGGAAATCACAGAGAAGTGTTAATTACAGGGTAGGAAAGAACCTGTTCTACAGAGGCAAAAGGAACAATGACAAGCTGCAGCTCAGGAAATTCAAAGTGAGAAGATCTACAAGGAACAAACATGGGGATGGCTTCTGGGCTTCCAGGGAGAGACCAAGGGGTGGAGCCAAATGACCATTTGTTGCTTAAGAAGGACAAAGAACATATTTTAAAAAGACTGATAACTTTCTATTTAAAATTGTGAAAAATATAAAAATAACAGAGTTCTTAAGTTAATTTCCAGCTGCACGGGTGAAGAGGCGCCAGAACTGGGTGACATGTTCTGGACAGCAATGGCAAGAAATGTGATTTTACGCAAAATGTATTTCTGTTAGAAATGTGAAACTTTATACACTTATTCCCATGTTAAACACACACACTTGTAGAAAATTGCTGAAAAATTGGACATTGTGTTCATAATGAAAGGGGAAACATTCTGTGAAAAGTGGAGACAAGATCCCACAGCTATGGGTTTCGAGAAATAGCTGCTATGTAAAATATGCTATCTGTATATGTGATTTTTATATCATATACAGAAGATTTAGAGGTTGCACATGTGGAAATATATAATTTGCCAAAAGTAGATTTTGTGTTCCCGGGGCTAGAGGTGGATTCTCAGCCGCATAAAATCACACCATAAAGATGACACTCTTTTTCTCTCCTCCTATCAAGGCAGAGAGTACACTCTGACCCAATCACCTTTTAAAGGGGCAAGCTTAGGCTAAACCGGCCCACACCCCCCCTTTATGATGTCATTTCATAGCATAAATAGAGACAGCTCACCACTCAGAAGGACAGACAAATTCACTCACTATCCTGATGCTGGTGGAGCACCCTGCTGCTGAACTCTACATCTTCCTCACTCCAGACTTCAGAAGTTGACAAAGAAAAAAGACCCACTGCATAGCTGAACCATTCTCAGCTAGGCCTCAAATTCCAGAACAGAACCCCACAAGCCTAAGGGGAAGCATCATAATACAGCCAGGCTGTGCTGTTACTGCTTGCTTGCTGAAAATAAATATCCTCAGAACCAAGAAGGGCAGATCCGATCCAGTCCTGTGCCGTGTTGTGACCAGAGCACTTTGCTGACACTGTCCAGTCCTGTGCCGTGCTGTGACCAGAGCGCCTTTCAGATCCTGCCCAGTCCGATGTGCCCAGCCGTCTTTCCTAAACCAGATCCACTCCCCTGACCAGAATTGACGGTCCCATTTAAAAACCTATCCAGTGAGTATAAATAGGAAGAATTGTGTCACTAGCATATGTACTTTGCATAGTATTATCCCTATCTTAGACCCATCCTATCTGGCATTTAGAACCTGTAGTGTTAGGAGAATCTTTGCCTTGTCTGAAATCTCTCTCCGACCCATCCTATCTTCCCTCCAGAACTAGTATTGTTAAAACTATCTCTGCACTGATCCTTTTCTCATCTGAAGAAGGCGAGTTTCCTTAGCAGGCAGTCACCCTGGTCAAGTGACTGTGTTCCTGTGTGGTATTCGTTTTGTTCATTGTCATCCTATAGTGCAAGCAACCCATTTGTCATTTTTGAAAGCGCTCCCGTTTTCCTTCCTTGCGCCTATCTCGAAAAAAACGACCTCTACTAAAACGTTTGTAACTCCCTCAGTTTTTGTGCTAGAAACAAAATTTCAACTTCTGCTTGTAGCTAACATCCATATCTATCTATCGCACCTAATCAATGCGATTCTCCCATTATCGCGAATATCGCGCAGTGAAAAGTTTGCAGCATATTTTCGTTTTGGGAAATTTCTGCACGTATAAAACAGCTTTAAATTGCTTCCGACATGAATTTTAAGTTTTCAAATGTTTTCTTGGGATTAAATCATTGCTTGTGTTTGTGTGCAACTATCCAAAGCAGCTCCCTTAAAAATGTATAGCAATTTCAGCAATTTTGTCCATATTTGATGTTTTTGCCTAGTTCATTCCAAAGATAACTGTAAAAGCCATTCTGACAGCTTGACAGTCAATTCCGTTTTCTCTTGTGTTTGAAAAGGGGAAAGTGGGATTGATATTCTGTTGAATTCTGCCATTCCTGAAAACATGTTCTCTCCTCCCATCTCTTTACATTACCTATTGGGGGTTGAGGGGTGTGCAGGGGGAACCTATAACCACAGTGCTATCTGATCTGAACCAACACAAAAATATTATTTTCTGTGCTGAATTGTTTTGCTCTCCACTTACTCCTCGTGTATATATATTCAATGTTGCATCACCCCATTGGTGATTGTTGTGTACCTATTGAAACCTATTGTGATTCAATTTTAAATACATAAATAAATATTTACCTTTGCAAACCAGCCTGATTCCTGGTTCAGTGTGACCGGGTGGGTTGCAGGAGAAGGTTCGTGATATGAGTGGTATATCGTTCAGAATAAATAACTTTTAGACAAAAATAAATAAGGATTTCAGTTGTGCACTACATGCTAGGTGTTGACTTGGGTGTGTACCGGATTGAAATCCCTTAGAACACCTTCGGTGAAATATCACACTGGGATATTGTGCGTATGCTTCAATCTGTGGCTCACAAAGGATGGTCAGGTCAAATGAAAGTTGCTCCTGTCCCATGACAACTATTGTCGATTTTGCTTGGAATGCGAGACACAGGAAACTTTGTCGCATTTGATAACAGAATGTGTACCCTTGAGAAGTCTTAGACACATTTTGCTCGCCACTGCAAATATTTGGGAGGGTTGGAACCAGTTCAATGTTGACCTTTGATTCTTTCTTCTTCACATATGTCGATCCAAATTGCTACTATTAATTTTTTGACAAATTTGAACTTAGAAGTTTTAATGAATTGATTGAAAGTTTGCTATTACTATGAGATGTTTAATCATATGTTCACATGGATGGTTTATTTATGGATCTTACAGCAAATGGCTGATGTATATAAAATATGATCAAATTGTTTTAATTTGTTATATTTGCAATATTTTATGTATACATTTTGAAAGGTTGATTTATTTCAGCTAATTAAAATTAAAAAGAAAAGAAAAAAACGAATTTCGTTGTATCACAATAAATAAAAATCAAAAATGTAAAAAAAAAAATTAAACATCAATTGGCTACTGCCAGTTACTAGACAGGTGAGACTGTTGTCTCATTCTGTAGGTGTGCTTGTTTTGATCATGTATTCTTCATCATGGCCTAAATGAATTGTCACTGGACCATATGTTGATTGTAGATTGCTCGAAAATAATGTCAACTCAATAATAGAGCGAGTCTGTTTGCTTCACTGAAACAAACGTAATACCAAAAAAAGCAAACTGAGAACCACACTTCCAAATAAACTTCAGTCTTAACCCAGGTGCCTAACGTAAATTGACAGCACTTGACACACCCCATGTGCACAAAAACCAAAACAACAAGGATAGTGTACAGACACCAAATGTCCAACTAAGATTACCTAGCCGATACTCCACTGAAGTGGCAGATCAAGTCACATACCCCTATTCAAACAGATTGCTGCAAAAAATACAAGTAATCATACATGTGTGACATTGCTAGTCATGTACACCATGCCAGATGAGCTCTGGATAATAGAAAATATCACCTACATGTAGTCCATCGATAGAATCAGCCCTCATTGTTATTTACATTGCTGCCATACACTGCCATGCAGTCAAATTAGTACTCAGAGTGTTTAGGAGACCCCTAGTCGAAAATAGAATACGCATAGTACTATAAAATCCTTAATAGCGTCTACTGAGAATACAAGATTAAAGGGCAAGACTAAAGGGCATAAAATTAAGGCAGGGGGTGTTGCCAATTCAAAACTGAAGGCTAGCTGAAGCCAAAGGGGTTGAAGGGGAGACCAAATTGGGAAGTCAAAGGGCTTCAGAAGGGGTTTCCACACCCTTTGTAATCCCTGAATCACGTTCTGATTCTCAATTCAGGAACAAATGAAATGTGACATGTGATTCATATAGACTGAATGCCTTCACCATTGGGCACCTCTGATGGTTTGGTGGGCACCTTTAAATGTTAAATGAACATTATGCAATATGGCATACAACAACCAGTCCAAAGACAAGAGCCAGATGACTGGACTATGACCAGTATCTTCAAGCCCAGTCCTCAAGAGGCACTTACACCCCATTCTTTTAGGCTATCCATAAAAAACATGCCTATACAGTGAACCTAAATGAGCGGTATGAACCCATGATATGAATTGTGCTATCTAGGTCCATACTTGAAAACATCTGTAGTAAGGCAATCCAACATCTGTGTCTCAAACATCCTATAATCAATCGTAGTTGTGGGTTGGTCTGAGGCACTCCTCACACGACCAGGGTTAATTAAAATAGATCTGAACCAAAAACCTTCTTATTGTTGTTAACTACTGTCACATAGCGTGCAGGCGATGAAGGCTCCCACTGCCTTCTAAATAGGAAATTAAATTATTGGCCAACACACAAATTCGCTCCAGTCAACTGTCGGTTTATTACAACGTAAATAATGTCTGTAAGGCGACACGTGTTTTGGCCTTGGGTCTTCTTCAAAGCCAGACAGATACCAATTAATTATTGATAGGTATTTTCTTAACCATTCAAGCAAACTGGAGTTACTGGGTACAATCCCTTTACCGATTCACTGGAGGTCCGTCCCCCACGTATCTGTGTATGTCATATGCAGATACGTGGGGGCACAGAACTCTGATGAATCGGTACAGGGATTATACCCAGTAACTCGAGTTTGCATGAATGGTTAAGAAAATACCTATCACTAATTAATTGATATCTGTCTGGCTTTGAAGAAGAGAAGACAACAGCAGGAGTCCACACTCTTGTGGGACTCTCCCATCCCCTGCACACCCAATAATGTGTTGTGATTACAACCAAAATAACAATTAATAATGTATTCAATTTGAATTAACAATTTTCATTAAAAGTTTTAACGTATATAAAAACATGTAATCAAATAAAAAAGTGGTTATACAAAACATCTTAGAAATTATTCATATTGCAATTTTCTGAATTGTAACCAATATTGAGTTTGGAACACAAATTAATATATCCAATTTATCAAAGAAATTTAAATTTCAATTCTTTAACATTAGTAGACAATTTCTACTTCAAGGATTTCTATCAATTTCCGTAGGTATCTACTTTCATATGGAACTATTCAAAAAGATGGAAAATGCAATCCTTGAGTACTTCCTCTATGCGTTTTGGGGTCCGTGCCCCCCTTCTTCAGGAGTTGTCTACTCAATTTCCTGATATCTACAGTGCATAATCAATAATTCATACCTTAGTAACACTTCAAATAAACAAATCTTCCAACATTCTGTCAGTGATTTTGTACTCTATGATCACCTGCATGTGTCTCATCCACATGTCAACTCCGCTGTTTCTAATCTTCTTGTATCTGTCTCCAAAGGAGATAGTTGATTCTCCCTAAAAAGATCCAAAAAGATCCAAATAGATGTTAGACTATCTCTAACCTATAACTGGGGTAATGAACATTACCCCCTCAATTCATGTCTTAGTTCTGCAATAAGATTTACATGTGGCGAGTGCATTCGATTACCTGTGTAAACTTCTCAAGGGATTATTCACATCTCAATTCAGCAGAATCATAAATTCCACCAACTCCCTAAAGTATCTTCCACACTTTCCAAGGGAAACCTCCCTAATGGGCCAGCGCCTATTGACATAAGTATGCCTTCATGAGCCAGTAATGCCAATTGGTATATTCTTGTGTGTAATGGTTAATAGCACTAGCAAAAATTAGGTTGTTACCCTTGTTTGGTATCGGTAGTAAGTATCCAGGCTGAAGAGTTTTTCTATGGTGCTTTAGGTGGGTTCCTCCTTAAGTTCTAAAAGCCTGTTGATATGGCAAAAAAGGGGATTTCATCAAAATATGAAAATATGCCTTATCTTGTAACCATGTCTCTCTACATACAGATCTGCAAATCTTACATAATCTGTGAGATGGGCTATTTGATAATTATTCTTAAATGTATCCACCCAGATAACGGGGGTGATCAGTAATCCTACTCCCCCCAGTATTTCCATTGAACGCTAGTCCCCATAGTTTTAGCTGTAAGGTATATAGTGGCCGAATGTAACAGTAACATTTATCAGTATTAGTATGCGATTTTCACCTAAGATCTAGAGAAATTCATCCTACCATTACATTAAACTCTAGACCCCCTGGTTTTGGCTGTAAAATATAATAGTGGCCAATGTCATCATGGTGACAATTATCCGAATTAGTGTGAGATTTCGTCTAAACTCTAGCGAAATGTGTCATGCCATTCCATGTTTTACCTGTTAGAGCTTAGTGCACAACGAAATTCGTTGTTCTAATCTGCATCTTCGCGGGACCAACAAAATGGCCGCTATTTGTTTATCGGCGTGGTCACTCAGATGCATGATGATGTACTTTTGTAGTTTTAAACTCGGCTAGCGTTTATCATAAAATGCGGTCATGCTAATAATCCTTAATCATCCCGATGATGTTATCATGGATTTTAGGTGTACATATATATTCTGTATTGTAAATAGTGAATGTTCACAACATTAAGGGGCATATTAAAAAGTTCTAATACGCTTGACTACTATATATTGTAACAAAGTAAATTGGTTAAGATAGTGATCAGGAACAATGCCAACAAAGATTATAAATGATATGCTTATCCATACAGTGTCAGATATGTGTTACCTGACAATATGTTCCAAGACATCTGTGAATAGGAGATCCTAATGCGATCATAGATGACTGATACGGTTTAGTAATGTAGGAGATTTTCTCAGACTCAACGTGTTGTTGCTTAGTGTGTCTATGGTAGGGCAGCTCCTACTTAAGTTTCATGTTGTCCTTTCACCTTGTGTTAATTCTATTCCATGCTAGTGGACTGATTAGTGGAAAAAGATTGTTCCAAGACACCCATAGTGATGACAAGGCACCAATCACACTCACAATCATGCATTTACCATTTATTTTAGTGAATATTCATCAGATTCCAACTACAAAATTGTTCAAGACAATTCACTACACAAAAATACCCCCAGATTGTACTCCGCATTCATCCCATTAGATTCTAGGCTGTTCAATTTATCCACCCAAAAGATCTCCCTTTGATCCATACGTCTAGCACGATTTCCTCCCCTTTGGGATTTTTTGACCACTTCTAAGATTATTATTTTAAATTGGGCCACATTGTGCGTGTGTTCAGCAAAGTGGCAAGCTGCAGGCGACCTAACATTGGTGGTTCTAATGCTACTTTTATGTTAATTCCAGAAATCCTACACTTTCCTGCTTGTTTAACCTATGTAAAAGATCCCGCAGGGACGACTCAATCCATAAATGACTGATTTAGAATCACATGTAGCGTAATCATTCAGTTTGATCTTATTTCCATTGTTCGGGTGTCTCACGTATCCCCCTTTCATAATGTTGTTGCACTTGCAACAATTCAAACAGGGAAACATGCCTGTTTTTCTTTTACTGAGTGTAAGTTGTTTGCCTCTCGGGGGACTTTCTGCTTTCACCGGTAGTCTTTAAAATTCCGTCCTCTCTTATAGGCATATCATTTACTATAAAGTGTGCTCTGCTCTAAAATAGGACTTTGGCTTTGAAGAAGGCCCAAAGCCGAAACCTGTGTTGCCTTACAGACGTTATCTACGTTGCAATAGAACGACAGTTGACTGGGGCAATTTGTGTGTTGGCCAATAATCTCATATCCTATAATCAATATCAGCTACTGGTGCAATGCACTTTCTCTGGATCAACCATCATTGAACTTTGCCTGCCACCACAGACCTATTTTATCTGTCAGCACTTATTCTAAACACATTATTCATTGGAATATTAATCAGCATTTAGTTGATTTAAATGTGGAAAATGGATTGTGGCTACCTCACCAGATGTCCCTTTCCCTTTGAGCTTCATACCTATTTGTTTGCCTTTTTGAATTGTATTTTATTTGGTTTCACTGGGGGGGGGGGTAAACCTTGGCTCCATGTTTTAAAATATATATCTTGTTCTCCATTTGCCCAGCACGATCCCAAACTGCTGCTGTGGCATGCATTTGCTTCAGTATCCAACCCCACTAGATTTCAGGGTCTCCATGTACTGTTTGCCATGGCTGCTCTGTCATCCCTGGATAATCTCTTTCCCCACTCCTAGCACAGCTCGTACATCCACCTTGAACAATGCTAGCAGGACATCCAGATTGTGGCTGCCATGTTGACAGCAGCATTAGAAGAGGCTTTGGCTACAAGGGCAGTGACTGCTCCCCTTGAACCGGCTCTCCTATCACTCAATGTGCTGTCAAGTGCACTCCAATGTAACTCCCAAGTTGCGATGGTGGCTGTGTTGAGTAATGCAGTGGCAAAAAGATGGCAGATGTTTCACCCTGGCAAAGATTAGTGTGGTGAATTTGCTGGACACTCATGAATGAATGCTAACCAATATCACAGAAGTATGCTATGATCTCTTCACTATCATATTTCAAAGACTATCATCATCAAGACATTATAAAGCACTCTGATATCCCAATGGTGATGGCATTAAATATGACATTAGTTGTGGAAAAAGATTAAGAGGCTGTATCTCCTACATGGTTATTCACTGTTATGGTCTGCCAAACCAACTCAGTCTGATTTGTTGGTATATTGCTCCAGTTGACTCATTATTGTGAACATGTGAGTTTGTTGCAATTATTTTCGATTATAAGCCTTGGAAGACAATCCAAAAGAATGTTGTACTATTGGATTATAAACATTTAAATGAAATAATAGCTCCAGAACGCGTGCAACATGTTCGGAATGGAGATTCACCAAAGAGAACATTGAATCAATCTAAAATTGTAAAACCTTAAAAGCAAACCTGTTAAATTGTTAATAATTGGAAGCGTGAGATCATGACCATAATTCTGTAAATTGAGTTCCCTGTGGTCAAATGTAGAGAAAATCAATAACTTCCAAGTTTGGGTGGGCAAAACTATAGTTTGTTCATTCAGGTTAATAGCAACTCGGATTTAAAAGCCAAAATGCAAGCCAGAAAGCAGAGAGCATTGTTTTTCGAGCAGATTTGTTTAATTGTGTTGTACAGTTACGGAGGATTAAGTTCCAAGGGTTCCATGTCATCCCATCCCCCGTTTTGTTTCGCAGCATTTTTTGCAGCCGATTTCTTGCTGCAAAACCGAATCGAATTTCGTTTATTTTTTTGTTGGGGGGGTGGGGGGGGTTACCCCCAGCAACCCAGCTTCTCACCTATTTGGAATCTAGTCCCCTCACCCCCTACACGTTATATATCCCTTTACCCACTCCGCCATATATTTCAATGGGTTTTTGGGGTAAAAAAAATGGGCAGCAAAAAATTCAGCGAAAAAAAAACCCGATGATGAATAGATTCCGTACGTTCCAAGCCTCCAGAGGATAATAAAAAGTATTACGCCTGTCTCAAAAGTTCTTATGCTCCTGGGCATTTTTTTTTTTTTTAAGGCAGATAGGGCACAGCACAGGAGTTACTGTTGCACATCCCTTTTCCGCTCCACCTCCAAGAAGCACGTCATTTTACACCAGCATGGTATTCTCTTACATGCGTAACATCAATAGATTCTGGTGGAATCTGCTGGCTTTTTACACCAGCGAAAAGCAGGCAGATTGTATAGGTTCTCATTGTCAATGCTGTCTGTCCTGCCTAAATGTCAGGCAGCATTTACTCAATTTGCACCTCAAAATGCATAAATGAGGGCTTAAAGGCAATTGCACCTTTTTACCTACGTATGGCACTTTGTAATGGAGGCCTGTTTTAATCTACTCCAATTGCTCCTTTGAAGATTTATGTCAATATTAATTATCTTGTTCAGTCTCTATGTCCCTCGCTATCTTTCTCGCCAACTTTCTCCTTCTATCCCTCTCTTACTCTATCTAGAAATCCACTGCTCTTTGAACCTAGCTTTACAGTACATGAATAGCCTGAACAGGTTAGTGAGAAAGATGCACTGCTATCTGTTGATTTCACTCAAACAACATGCCTGTTTTTAATTGAATTATGTGTTTAGTTCACGTTGCCAAGTAGAATTTGCTGAAGAGAAGAGCTATGTTCTACAGCGGAATGGATATGAGAAAAAGAAGAATCGGATATTGTACATTTGGATATTCTGGTATCTAAATGGCAAATCACCTGAAAGAGCCATATAGGACGCATAGTATATTTTGAATACTGGCAATCACCTCACCTATTTCTACAGCTACCACTGTATTCCTGTACACGTATGTTTCTTGTTAGTCATGCAATATGTTTGGGATAGTTGCACTTAAAGGAAATCCTACTGCAAAAGAAATCGAAGCTTTCCCTACCACACCCTTTATAGCAAGAATCATAACTCATCGTAGACAGGTTTATTTGAAGGGGTTGTGATGAAGGTGTGCAGTGATTAACTGGGAATTAAATCCCAATAATTATTTCAGTGCACAACTTACTAAAGCCCTTTGGGCTAAGGCTAGGGTGGTGTAATTATTGCACTATGGTAACTCCATCCTTACCAGCTGAATCTTGATTTGGAAACTTTGAAACAAATTAGATATTTCATAACCCACATGTGTTGCTCATGATGGCACACTGTTTCAACCATGTTAATAGGGTAACCACACTATTAATGGAAGTGCTATGACAATACCGACATCAATGTTCTTTTTTTTCCTCCTCAGATTATGTTTGCTCTGCCACAACAGAAAGATGGATGCAGCAAGAATCCCACAGTCCTGCTGAATTGCACCTTCCTGAAGCCCTGATCTTAACAAACATCAATATTCTATCTTTTCGTTTTCATATTTTACATTGCCATGCGATATTGTACAGTGCCACAAGTAAAGGAAATAAAATAAAGAGATAGATGTGTTCTACAGGATAAGAGAATGGAAGTGATTTCTGACTCCAAGGTAACTACATCTGATGGAATATGACGTTCATTTGATCAGGTTGCAGTATTGTTTGATACATATTAGGCAATGTATAATATTGCATTATAACAGTAGAGCAATCCAGACTGTTTCTTTAGCTAACTTATTATATATATTGTCCTATAGTTCCAGTGAGTCCGACTCCCATAGGAAACCCTTAACATTTTATTGTTAATAACTTTTGATTCGAGTAACGGATTTGACCGAAATTCCAGAAATGATTAGGGACTCGCGGACCCCGCTCCCAGACTGCAAATGTTTTGTAAAGATACGTTAGAAAATAAGAAAGTTATTAAGAAGACAAAAAAAATGTTCTCCAAAGTTTCGGCCTTCTTCCCATTCATTTTCACATAGACAAACAATGTACATTTTTCCCAAAGCACACAGCCCAACCTGCTGGACGGATTTGGACCAGGTCTCAAAAAACCTGGGCACAAAGCGTTTAAAAGAGGCCTTTTTGTGGTTTGTGGTTATTCTGTGCATTAGTTATTTAAATATTTGACAGAAAAGGGTGTGCTCCCTTCTCAAAAATAGATAGCTATATCTTGGGAGTTTTCCCCAAACCAGGGGTTTTTAGAAATGAAACGACTGCCATCTTGTATTTCTCTCGATGCGAGAGACAACTGAGGATATAGCCGAGGATAATGGGAAATTAAAAGTAATTAAAAAGCTATTTGCAGGTTAAAATGTTTGCAATTATTGCAAATGACTTTAGTCTAGAGGAGGGCAGGTTGCTGGAGGACACAAACATGAGATTTGGGAGTTATCGGCAGTCCAGGGACTGAGTTTACAAAACAAAGGTCTATGTAGCCGCAGCTATAGCCTCGAATAGCGGACATCTCAAAACAAACTGTGTCACAGAATTAGCGTGTGTTGTGGGGGAAACAGAGATGGCAGCAGAGGTAAGGAGGCCATCTGGGGGTTGGGGTGAGCTAGCACAGATGAGGGGGGCACTTGGTGAGGGGCAGGAAATAATTTTATTTTTCTGTCATTTTTTTTATAATCGCGGCTATATTTGAGGCTATACAGGGCAACAGATAGCCATGGGTATGAGTAGTTATGTGCCTGCGGCTATAGATTTCGGCGTGTTTGTGTTTTATTTCTTTTTAAAAGTAATTTTTATAGGTATAGTGCCATCAGGGGTGAAAAACCACTGAGCAAAGGCCATGGTCAGTGTCACAGTAGTGTTTGGCGAGTTTTATCTATTTTGGCTGTGTGTGTTCAGACTTTCTTACATTTTAGACTGTGAAGAAAAAAAGAAGAACATTGTTTAAAAAAATCAATACAAAAAGGAGCCACCCTACTCTACTTTTAGATACCCCATCCACTGTATTTTAGCCTGTTTATTCTCACCCATGCTATTATATCTTATGTTATTGAACCCATTAAATGTATACCTACCTAGATTACTGTTATATATACTCTGCTGTCTTTTTCATCATCATTTACCTTATATAACTCCATGAGCAATCATTGACTGTATTGATCTTTAAACTTCTATTGTATTACTGATGTCTCTTTCATCATTCATATTCCGTACTCAGGTCTTTAAAAAAAAAAGTTATTGCTGCGGCTATACAGAAAGGGGAGCGATTGGTATTGAGGATCACGCCTATCAACAGCAACAACAGGAGTGTTTACCAGCGGCCACCCAACATCCTCTCGATGTGCTGCACTCTTAACTATGGGTACACATGGCATGCTGTGCAGCCATGGGTATATGCCGGCAAAAGGAACGTTGTGTGTTTGTTGACATGTAGTAGCCACGGCTACTAGCCAGACATTATTTTATTGGCTGTTCTTGTAAACTCGGCTATGTTTATAGACGGGCCTATTGAACCATACATTGTCTGTGCAATAATCATATTGATATATGAATGATGCAGCAAATAATTTAATTTCTGTTTGTAATTGTGCTAAGGTGTTCTCTTGTTTCATTTGAAGTTTTGAAGGCTGGCTTAGTTTAATTCTGAGCTTTCGAAAAAATGTGTATGCATAGCCGTGGCTACAAGTTAAGATTTATAGCCGCTTCGAATAGCCATGGCTACGAGAGATGCTGGGCATGTATAAAATAGATTTCTGTGAGTTTGATTGTTTGTTATTGTTATTGATTTGTTAAATGTGAAAATGTGTCACCCATGTTAGTAGTTTTATTTAACCACCTTAAGTGCCATGGGTATTTCCCCCAGTGCCAAAGCCTTTTTGGTGATTTTGGTATGTGGCCATTCAATGCCTTGTAACTTTTATGTTACATGAGATATCTCAGCCAAATGTGGCCTCTTTTCTTCCCACATATAGGCGGTCATAACGCTAGGTCATTCCTAGGTTGCTGTAGGGGGGTGAGAGAAAATAACCAAAAAGGGCGAAAATGTTGTGTTTTTTCAAAAAATGTGAATAAAATGATGTACAAAGAAACCTGTGGTTTTTTCCTTGTAAGAGCTAGGAACACATGGTTTGCTGTGCTGAATGCCCCACTTTCCTGGCTTTCAAGAACAGGTTGTGTGGAAATGAAAAAAAAATATATTTTGATGTGGTTATCAACCGTTTTGTGAGAGGTAGGCGATTTTGGGCAATTTTGCCAATTGGACATGCATGGACGGAATGGAAGGAAAGGGTAGGAAAGCCGAATTGGAGGACAGAAAGGCATACATTTCTGAAAAGTAGACAAAATTCCAAGTTTAGGAAGGGGTGATTTGCGCTTCTTTGAATTTTGAGAAAAGCAATGCTCCACTACATTCCCCTGACTCTTGCAGTTAGGAAAGCACACATTTTTTGTAGTATTTCAAAAAACAAGCATTACCACAAGCCAAACACTATGTACACAGGAGTTTTATGCTTACGGCCTGAACAGACGTACTTAGCATGTGTAAATCAGGAAAACCAATGTGGTGAGGAACGGCAAGCATGCACTTTTAGAAATAGCACAGGCAGAATTTTTCAAGGGTAGGTGACTTGTGCAGGTTACAAAAGTGAATGGTGCCTAAAGCAGTGACTAAATGTAGGGCACATTTGGGAAATGAAAGGGTTGTGTGACAAAGGGCACCAGCAAATGGGTCAAAGCATTATTAAAACCGCACAAACACAACAAATGTTATACCGTCCACATCCCCACATGTGTCCTGATGAAAACGGTACCTCACATGTGTGGGTGCACCTACCTGGGCGCCAAGGGGAAAGCCGAACACACCCCTAACCCCAAGTCTTTTCCGACATCTGAATGACATGATTTTTCCAGATGGGCACACCATATATATATGGGCCTACGGTGTCCAAGCCACCAAGGAAAACAGGGAACACCAAGCATTTCCGAGAAGAGGACAACCGTGGAAATCCGCAGAGGTCTGACTTGCACAAATCGGCTCAGAATTTATTACCCAGAAACCCCAGCAAAGTCCGAAATGTGGCCAAAAAAACACATTTTCCGCACATTTCACTCAGCTCACCTACCGAAACACACCGCCACCACCACATGGCCTACCGTCCTGCGTTCCCACAGGTTTCCCAATGAAAATGGTACCTCACATGTGTGGATGCGCCTACTTGGGCGCCAAGGGGAAAGCCTGAAATACCCCTAACCCCAAGTCTGCTCTGACAGCTGAATTTCACAATTTTTCCTGACAGGCACACCATACAGAAATGGGCTTCGGGTGTCCAAGCCACCAAGGAAAACAGGGAACCCCATGCATTTCCGAAAAGCGAACACCCGTGGAAATCCGCAGAGGTCTGACTTGCGCAAATCGGCCCAGAATCTATTACCAAGAAACCCTGGCAAATTCCAAAATGTGGCAAAAATAACGCTTTTTCCACACATTTCACTCGGCTCACCCACCGAAACACGCCGCCAACAACACATGGCCTATCGTCCCATGTTCCCACAGGTGTCCCAATGAAAACAGCACCTCACACGTGTGGGTGCATCTACCTGCGCGCCAACGGGAAAGACTAAAAGGCCCCTACCCCCAAGTCTGTTCTGACAGCTGAATGTCACAATTTTTCCAGAAGGGCACACCATACAGATATGGGCCTCGGGTGTCCAAGCCACCAAGAAAAACAGAGAACCCCATGCATCTCTGAAAAGAGGACACCCGTGGGAATCTGCAGACATCTGACTTGCACAAATCAGCCCAGAATGTATTACCCAGAAACCCGGCAAAGTCCGAAATTAGGTGAAAAAAAACAATTTTCCGCATATTTCACTCGGCTCACCCACCGAAATACGTCGCCACCAACACATGGCCTACCATCCCACGTTCTCACAGGTGTCCCGATGAAAACGGTACCTCACATGTGTGGGTGCACCTACCTGGGCGCCAAGGGGAAAGCCTAAAACACAGCTTACCCCAAGTCTGTTCTGACAGCTGAATTTCACACTTTTCCCAGATGGGCACACCACACAGATATGGGCCTAGGGTGTCCAAACCACCATGGAAAACAGGGAACCCCATGCGTTTCCGAAAAGAGGACACCTGTGGGAATCCGCAGAGTCTGATTTGCGCAAATCGGCCCAGAATTTATTACCCAATAAACCCTGGCAAAGTCCAAAATGTGGCAGAAAACCGCATTTTCCGCACATTAAACTCAGCACACCCACCGAAACATGCCGCCATCAACACATGGCTTACCGTCCCGCATTCCCACAGGTGTCCCGATGAAAATAGCACCTCACATGTGTGGGTGCACCTACCTGGGAGTCAAGCGGAAAGCCTAAAATACCCCTAACCCCAAGTCTGTTCTGAGAGCTGATTTTCACACTTTTCCAGACAGGCATACCATAAAGATATGGCCTTGGGTGTCCAAGCCACCAAGGAAAACAGGGAACCCCATGCATTTCAGAAAAGAGGATACCAGTGGAAATCCGCAGAGGTCTGACTTGCGCAAATCGTCCCAGAATGTATTACCCAGAAACCCCGGCAAAGTCCAAAATTAGGTGAAAAAAACCCATTTTCCGCACATTTCACTTGGCTCACCCACCGAAACACCAACACAAGTCCTACCGTCCCGCGTTCCCACAGGTGTCTCGATGACAACGGTACCTCACATGTGTGGGTGCACCTACCTGGGAGTCAAGCGGAAAGCCTAAAATACCCCTAACCCCAAGTCTGTTCTGAGAGCTGATTTTCACACTTTTTCAGATGGCCACACCATACAGATATGGGCCTCGGGTGTCCAAGACACCAAGGAAAACAGGAACCCCATGCATTTCTGAAAAGAGGATACCTGTGGGAATCCGCAGAGGTCTGACTTGTGCAAATCGGCCCAGAATGTATTACCCAGAAACCCCCCAAAGTCCTAAATTCGGTGAAAAAAAACCCATTTTCCGCACATTTCACTCAGCTCACCCACCGAAACACGCTGCCACCAACACAAGGCCTACCGTCCCGCCTTCCCACAGGTGTCCCAATGACAAGGGTACCTCACATGTGTGGGTGCACCTACCTATGCGCCAAGGGGAAAGCCTAAAAGACCCCTACCCCCAAGTCTGTTCTGACAGCTGAATTTCACACTTTTTCCAGACGGCCACAACATACAGATGTGGGCTTCGGCTGTCCAAGCCACCAAGGAAAACAGGGAACCCCATGCATTTCTGAAAAGAGGACACCCGTGGGAATCCACAGACGTCTGACTTGTGCAAATTGGCCCAGAATGTATTACCCAGAAACCCCAGCAAATTCCGAAATTAGGTGAAAAAAAAACAATTTTCCGTACATTTTACTCGGCTCACCCACTGAAACATGCCGCCACCAACACTTGGCCTACTGTCCGGCATTCCCACTGGTTTCCCAATGAAAACAGTACCTCACATGTGTGGGTGCACCTACCTGGGCACCAAGGGGAAAGCCTAAAAGACCCCTACCCCCAAGTCTGTTCTGACAGCTGAATCTCACACTTTTTCCAGACGGGCACACCATACAGAATTGGGCCTCTGGTCAGGGAATTTTCTAATGTGAAGGGGGGTGCACCTCTCCACCCCTACCCCAATTGGAGGGGCGGCACATCTCATGTCGCCCTCCCCGGGGTCAGATAAGGGGGGCTGTCCTGCACTCCTCCCTGGGCTCATGCATCCCTTCCTAGGAGCAGATATCTGGTCCCAGGGAGGGCTGCATGACATGGCACCCACTCCATTGGGGTGGGGGGTCAACGCCCCATGCCATTAGAAAATTCCCTGTCCCTTTGGGGTGCCCCACAGCCCCCCTAAAATGCTTTCCACCATACCATTTTCACTTGTTTCCTTTGTTAACCCAACTCCCCTTGATGCAGAGGGGCACATTGGTGTGCTAATCTGGCCCTGGGGTGCCCAAACCTTACTGCCTCACCCACTGGGGGGCCTGTCCCACAATTTTTGGGGGCCCTCTCCCCCTTCACCCCAAATGGGTGGTGGGGGCACCTCATGCAGGCCTCCCTCGGCCTCCTACAAACGGCTATGTGAGGTACACTCCCCCTCCATTTGGGGTGGGGGGAGAGGGCCCCCAAAAAATGTTGGACAGGCCCCCCAGTGGGTGGGGCAGTAAGGTTTGGGCACCCTGGGGCCAGATTGGCACACCAATATGCCCCTCTGCGCCAAGGCAGGTTTAGTAAACAAAGAAAATAATTCAAAATGGCAGGCTGCCCTTTAGCGGGGCTGAGGGGCCCCCTACACCACTTGGTGTGGGAGGGGAGCCACCACCCTTTCAGGGGGGAAAAAAATCTCAGGCTCCCCCACCCCCACCCACCATCCTCGTTGATTTCCTTTTTTTTTTTGCCTCCTTCCCTGGGAGCAGATGATCAGCCATCTGCCCCCAGGGTTGTACACATATGTGCCTCATGCTTTGGGGGTGGGGGGGTGGCAAGGGCTGCTTACTGTAAGCAGCCCCCACCTCCCCCCTCATTCAAAGACATCCCTGGAGTCTAGTGGCCATTGCTGGGCGCGGATCGAGTGCTCTGCGCCCTCTCCGCGCCCAGCAATGCTTTCACACAAGGTGTCGTTGGAAAGGGGAGAATCTCCCCTATCCAACGACACCTCGCTCGATCTCCGGCTTGAAATACAGCCGGAGATCGAGGGGGAGAAAGGTGAACACTCACCTTTTATTTTCACCGCAGCAGCCCGAAATGGCTGCTGCGGTGAAAATGACTTTCACGTCAGCCTGCTTTAAGCATGCCGACTTGAAACTGAAGGTAATACAGCCCCCTGGCAGTGAGGGGGGACCTCCCCCACACATAGCCCGGGAGTTGGATTACTGTTTTGAGCGATCCCTGCTTTACAGGGATCGCTCAAAATGGAGTGCCAAAAAGGACGAGCTATCTCGTCCTTGGCACTGTGAAAGTAATTCCAAGGACGAGATAGTTCGTCCTGGACACTAAAGGGGTTAATATTGTTCTCTTTTTGTGGTATTAATTTTGGAAAATATTAAAGCCACCATTTTGTGCAGTATTCTTATTTTGATGGCAGAGCTCCTTAGTACAGTATGGCGAGTGTGTGGCTGTTGTGGAAGTAAGTAAAAAATGAAGATTCAAATATTTAAAGTTTAACAGTTTTCAAACCAGCCATGATGTCTGCAGTCTTTCTCTCTTTCCAGGAAAATTATTCTTAGTTTGAATTTCTAGTAATGTGTATGAGTAGGTATGTATGATGTGTGTTTTTTGGTGTTTGAAATTGGTTGATGTTACTGTTGTAATTCTGTGTTTGTCTGTGATAGGTTACACTAAAAATGTGTCGGCCATTTTAGTATTTTGGTTGGTAAAGATAGTCCTCTTTATGTGGTTTTGATGTTGGAAAGTATAAAAGCTATAATTGTGTGCAGTTTTGTCCTTCTGATTGTAGATCTCTGTCTCCACTATACTCTCATTGTTTGTTTCAACCCATCCTTTACCTGTTTTTTAACTTTATCCACCCTACCTAACCCCAATCTTCTATATCATAACTACTATGTATACTTTTTATCACCATCCACTTTAACTAACTCCATGAGCAGTCATTTATTGTAATGACAGCATTTAAGTACCATTGTAACACTACTGTCTCTTTTGTCATTTATATAAATAGGTACATAGGCCCTGTGGCACCACAGCTATATACTGGCAAACGGGGCACTATATGTATTTGTGGACATGTGGTAGCTGCAGCTATCCAATATTTTGGGTGGAGTAGCAACATAGATGCATTGAGTTTTCTGGGAGATTGAGAGAGATGAGCGGACTGAAGCAGGTCATGGGGAGTGGAGACGGGCTGCTAGGTGTGTTAGGGACACTTGTTTGGAGTTTGGGGGAGTGGAAATACATTTAGTTATTCATAGATTTTTCATATAGCCGCGGCAAAAATCAAACGGCCATGAAGGGTCTTTTCCATGAAGGGTCTTTTCTATTACTGTGTCTATAAAAAAGCACATGCATGGGCGCGTCAATGCTTTTGGTAATTTTTTAGTTGTACCTGTAGGCGCGGCTATGGTTATAGCTGCATCTATTAAACCATATATTTTCGGTGCAATAATCATATTGTTATGTGGATGAGATATCACAGAATTTCATTTGTGTGTGTTATTTTATGTGCTTAGGTGGTCTGTTGTTTCATTTGAGGTTTTGAAGGTTGGCTTAGTTTATTTTTGAGCTTGCAAAAAAATGTACATGTTGCTGCGGCTACAAAACAAGATCTGCAGCCGCGTCGAATAGCATGGTGGTGAAAATTAAGAAAATAAAACAGAGTTATAGAAACTACTGTAAAATCAGGCAGGTGACTCTCTTGCAGAATGATGCTGAGGCTATGTTGGGTGTCCTAATTAGGAAGGATGTAAGGGTCTTTTTCAGTTGGCAAACTCACTTGAACCCGGATTTTCTTTAAACCAGTTAAATGCAGTATCTGAATCAGATTGGGCAATCTGCTTTGGTAATCTATACAGCAATTCTGGTGGGGCTGCTTTGTAATACCTTGGGAGGAGAAAGCAAGCTTAAATCAGGAGCGGACATTGCCTATTGAGTTAGGAGTTATAGGTTCCCTAATTAAATCCTTAGTACTTCGAGAGTCGAATCGAATGATCTGGCAAACTGCATTTTTAAGGCTGATCCTGGTACGTGGGGGAAGATTCTGACTCTGCGTTTTATGGGTATTGTGAAAACCGGGGTGTTGACAGCTTAATGGGAGCTGGTCACTGTTGTCCCTATTTATAAGCACTGCCCCAGAATAGATCCCAAAAACTACCAGCCCATCTCTCTGATCGATGCAGATCGTAAACTATTCTCAATAATTTTATCCCACTTAGAAAAATGGATGGCGTCGACGGAACGGCTATGTAAACTTCAAACTTGGTTTAGAAAAGGCCATGCAACATCCCTGAATGGTATGATGCTGCGTCTGCTCCAAGAGCAAGCTTGGGGAAAACCTGGAGGAAACATTTTCGTGACCTCCATAGACCTATACAATGCATTCGATAGCATAGACAAAAGTAGGCTATGGACTAAGGTCTTTGATTGGGGTCTGCCAGGGGGGATCCTAAAACTGTTAATTGGGCTACATACAAACCCTGCCATCAGGGTCAGATTGAACCGAGAAAGAGACATTTCATGGACAATTGACATATTTACTGGATTGAGAAAGGGGTGTATTTTGGCCCCCTGTCTTTTCAATCTGTATGTCTCTGATATCGGTGACTATTTACATAGATGTGCCTTTGCTCTGCCAAAAGCAGGGGGTTCTAAAGTCTGGTGGATCTCATCAGCAGATGACTTCTTCCTATTAAATACCACTCGGATTACACTCCAAATGCTTTTCGGCGGGTTCAGGGCTTATGCATCCCAAAATGGAATAATGATCAACCCAATAAAGACTAAAATATTGCAGGTCACTAAATGTAGAATCCGTAGAAAATGTGTGTGGCCATTGGGCGACATGAAGCTTGGGGGTTCATGGTGTACTTGGGATTTAGCATATTTTCACAGCCTGCACATTGCAAAATTTGGCAAGGATTAAAACTGAAAGCTGTGGCCCTGTCAATGTAACTAGCAAGGCTGGATGGCAGGTATGTCAGTGGATAGGAAAACTTTGTCTGAGAATCCTGATAAACTTAAAACAGCTCTCTATAATAATGATTGCATTGAGACCATAGAGCGGTTCCATAAATATCCATTGTTGAAACATCTTTCAAATGAACAAAAGACGAGAGAACAATTTCACATATTTACTTTCAGTTTCCAAACAAGCATTTTTGTACTCTGCTTTTGAGGTTAAGATAGAATTTACTGTTAACTAGGGAGGTACTTTTGAAGAGAGGGCTAATCCAACCAGATGAATCGGACTGTCAGTTCTGTGGTATCCGAGAAACATTTGAAATCTGTAAACATCTGCTAATAGAGAATGTACAAAGGATGATACATATGGGGAGAGTGTTTGATGTCACTAATGTGTTGAATGTTGATCTTTTTTGGCAGAGATGTATCAATGTTTGTAACACTTCCGATGGATTAGCAACTGCAGGATTCTTGAACGGTGTAAATCTCAATAGTTCCCCAGGTATATAGACATTAGCCCTAAATTTGTGGAATGAAGTTTGTGAAACAGATACTAATGTGACTAATTTTAAGAAATAGCCATCGCATTTTTAGATTGTACATTTTGTGAAGTCAATGTTGAATAAGTTTTGATTTTATTTGATGCATCATGACATTTTTAAAGTATTGTTAAAGTTTGAATACATCAAACAATAATGAAAAATAGCCATGGCTATGAAAGATGCTGGGTGGGGAAAAAATATTTCTGTGAGTTTCATTGTTTGTTATTGGTTGTTGTTACTGTTCTATGTGTGCAGTTCTTTGTGATAAGATGTAGTGAAAATGTGCCATCCATTTTTAGTAATTTTATTAATATATAGTCCTCTTTTTTGTATATTCATTTTGGAAAGTGTAAAAGCCACCATATTCTACAGTGTTATCCTTTTGATTCCATAACTTACACTGTGCTCATGGCAGGAGTGTGGCTGAGGTGAAAGTAAGTGTTAACAAATATTTACGTATTTGAAGGTTTATTTGCAGTGTTGTGTTTGTTTGTTCATCTGCTCTGATTGTGTCACAAGTATATTTTAATGTATTGTTTTACTTTCACTAACACTGACCTACAAATTAGATTTGTCAATCAATGGTATTTAATTGTAATGCACTTTGAGCTATGCAGTACTCTTAGCTATTCTGCGTTTTCTGTGAGGTAGTGCAATTCATGGTGTTTTGCATGTTCATTGTAGTCATTTTTGTATTTTTGTATTTTTGTGGCTGCTTTTTTTAGTGTCTGTTAAAAAGAAAGTTGGATTCTTTGCATTTATGTTCTGATTGTGTCTTTATTGGTTTTATGGTGGGCAGGTGCTGATAGGATTCAAGTACTTGAGGTGCTCTGTGGCTATTGAAAAAGTTGGATGAAGAAAAACAGAAGATACAACTTGTCAAGGGAAAAGAGGATTAGGTAAAATGTAGATGTACCTCTGTGTGAATTGTATGTTGTTGCATCTTTCTTGTAAATCAAATTGTGGTTTATGGAACACTTTATTTTCTTAACAGATACATTGCTTGCCGTTAGATTAGCAAGAGGTCGAAATGAAGCAGTACACTCAGAAGTTGAGGTTTGGCTGTTGAAGGTTTCCCACTGGTGGATGGACTTGCTGGATGAGGTGCTGAGACACATGAATGTAATGCATGAGGCACATGAATTTTTATTTTGTGGTGCTCGTGCGAATTCCAATATGCATCGTTCTCATCATCCAAGTTGACTTGCACACAGATGTTGTACAGTTAATTCCTGTGAAATCTAACCCATATTCAAAACATAAGAGTGGACGTAGGTAGTGTTGGAGGAGATATTGCTTTTTCATTGTCCTAGTGCACCCTCAACAGATGGTGGATCAGTACTGATGTTCCTAAACTTTGGGAGGGAAGATTGTTGACTAAAAAGGACTGGTTGCAATGATAAATATAACATTATTTCTTTGGGTGTGGTAGATATCTCATCTATGGAAGTTCAGGTGTCCTAGTTGGTCATGGGCACTATTTCTATCTGTGTGACTATTTTGTTTACCATGATCTCCAATTTTACTCAACCCACGTCATCCTTTCTTGTTCTGCATGTTTCCTTAAACTACCCCATTCTCTCTTGTTTTCCAAGTTTACCCCATTCACTCTATTGTAATTCCTTGGTATAATGTCCCTTGTTTGTTGTCACCCAGTTTGTATATGTATGTAAATTGATTATAGTAACAGTGTGTACACTTTTATTGTATCTCTATTGTGTTAGTGAATTAGTGATGGCAATGTAGATTATGTTTGGAGAGAGTAATTTGTCAATGGCCTAGTGTGGCATCTCCCAGGAGAAGCCAATTGTGGCATAGGCAACATATTAGTCTCATAACTGAAACATTGGGGCAGTAAAATTGGAACAGGTGGAATTGACAATGCTGCAGAAGTTGAGGGTTCATTCACCACCAGTGGCTTCCAACTAAAACTGGATGTTATCAAGCTTTGAAATGGAATATGTAAAGGTCCATGTCTTAGTGGTCATTTTGCACAAGCTATATAGGATGTTCTCAATTTATTTTTAAAACAGTGTTCTTTTATCTTGAAATATGTCATACTATCTGCAGTGGTCTTCTTGGAGGATGTTTGTTTGTGGGTGCTAAAAAAATATAGTACTAGTGTTTCTATCAGTGTGATTGTTTTCTATCCCTTGTTATTCCAAGTTTACTTATCCCACCCTATTCTCGCTTGTTCTCCAAGTTTACTTAACTTCCCCCCATCCTCTGTCCTGCAACCACCCAGAATGAGGTCCTTTGTTTATTCTCACCCAGTTTATATAACTCTGTTTGTTTAATGTAGTGGTAGTTGTTTATACCTTTATTTTCAATTTGTTATATGTTTTATTGTAGTTGTAGTTTATCCACATTGTGTACAAGTCTATGTAGTTTATCCAGGTGTGCACACGTTTTCATTCCTGTAGCCCGTTTATGTGTTGGGGATGTGATGACTCCTGGCAGTTGTGTCATGCATACCATCTCCTATTGTATTATTCCTTATGCATTGTACCCTTATCCCCTGCACTGCTGTGTACTATACTTTTATTCTTTGTGTCCAACCCACCATTTCCCTGTTTTCGACCTACAGCCACCCTAGTCTAGTTTTGAATGCTGCACACAGCATTGGCAATTGTCCTGGTGTTCTGAAACAGCCTTGTCCAAACCGCCTACTGTGGCATCTCCCACCTTGATCCAGCTGTCACAGGTTTTACATATTACCAAACAATTTGACAGTTCGGGTGCAGGAAGGATGGGATGGGTTAGGGTGTTGGGTGATTCTGCTCCATGCGCTTTGACTTTATGTTTAATGTGAGCCTTTCTATATGATTGTTTCACATGTTTCCAATGTACGCAGACAAGATATTGAATGAACGTTGAGGTTCCCAAACTGAGCGACGGCTTCTTTGAAGGACCCTTCTGTAAAACCTTTCCACAGAATTTGTACATGACTCTCAATCTCCTTTTTGCTGTGTTGGTCCTTTACCCTGTGATATTGTCACCTGTCAGCAATCGTTTTTTGTGTACCTTGCTTTTTTTGGAGGTAAAGCTGAAGCCACTCACAGCAGCTCATCCCACCCTATTTTCTCTTGCTGTCCAAGTTTACTTACCCTATCTCATCCGTTCTATTGCAACTACCTAGTAAGATTGCCCCCGTTTATTCTTACTTTGTTTATATATTGCTGTTTTTTTATTGTAGTGACAGTTTTAATACTTTGTTCATATTATTATATGTTATTTTTATCCAAGTTGGATTTTTTTCCCAATGACCCAATAATAATAATAATAATTTTGCATTTATATAGCGCTACGAACGTTCAGGCATCTGAGCGCTGCTTATTATGCTTATTATTACCCACGGTGTGTGGTGCTAGTATGTGCAAAGAAACAACAGTGTTGTATGCACAAATGTTTTATCTTATATAGCGCATGTGATGCAATGCATACAAGATATAAGGGTCATAAAAATTGTGCATTAATATTAAACTGTATTTCTTTAGTATGTGTGTTCTTTAACTAATTATGTTTTATTTTTTTACAGATAGAAGGATATTATTATTTTTTTAAACAAAGATTAATAACCGCGGCTATGGTATCGTCCAATGAGGTGTTGAATTTAGGAAGCGCAGTTAAGCGCAGCAACAAATGTGAAGGGTCGTAGCCGCGGGGCCGTTGGACCCTACATGCGGCTTTAGGCCTCAATGTGAAAAAAAGTATGCTATTTGTACCCAACAGGGTCCTTTCTAAGAATGATCTATTATGTATATATGTATACAAATATATGTCACTTACCTCTCAAAGTTTCGTATTGTAACCGGGGCAAGAAAAAAAAGTCAACGAACTCTAGCCGCTGTTATGAGTTATTTAAAAAAATAAATGTGGATGTTATTTCATTGTATCTGTGTATTTATATGTGATGGATGTTATCTTATTGTATTTGTATTTTTATATTTATATGTGATAAATAGTGCTTAAAAGGAGTGTTTTGGAGTACACTGAGTGTAGTATTTTAGCACATTTGGCATCCTCTCTTTATTATCATGTACTTTACATAACTTCCTTTAACTGCCATTATATCATTACTGTCTCTTTTGACATTCATATTTCATACTCAGTTTTTTATAAAAAGAAACACAATTCCATAGCCACAACTACATAAAACAGGGTCGCCATTGTTGTATTGAGGATCGCGCCTAGGAACAGCAACACCTGCGTGTGTTTACCCATGGCTATCCAAAACAGGTCCCACACAATGGGTTGTTACCCGCCAGTATAGACTGCAGCTTCAGCTAGGAAGCAGCATTGGCGCATTGTGGATTGTGTAGCTGTGGCTTTAAAAATGTATTTAAAAATATATATACATGTGTGTGGGTAGTCATCTTTGAAAGTTATTTTAAGATGTGTTGAGTGTAGTATTTGTAAACTGTTATTGTACTTTTTTATACTTTTTATTAATAATACATATAAGTGTGCATACTTTAAAAAGGTAAATAAATATGCAAAGTTTGTTTAAAAAAAAGGTTCATTTGGGGTGGATGTTATTGTGGGTTTTCTTTTTCTGTTAGTTGTGCACATGATACATCTTCTTCCTTAGCCCACTCATCCGGATTCTTACTGTTCATGTTTTGTTTTAAATTTTCAATGTCCTTTTTCATTGAATTTGCTTCTTTTTGAACATTAATTAATGGCTGTTTTAATTCTGTTAATGAGTCCATGATTAGTTTCACAGGTAGTTCTTGTGGTGCTTTTTGTTTAATTATTTGTGATACTTGAATGACTGCTTCATGTGTTTGAAAGTATTTGAAATATTTTTTAACAATTGAAGATATAATACACTTAAAAAATATTTGAGTTGGTTACATAGATATTTAAAAGTAGTTCAGTACAGTAGTTTGATAAAGTAAGGGGTCGATTCATGGAATTAATGTGCACCGAAAATTCCCGCGCAGAGGTGCCAAAACGTGCGATTCGCAGTAAAACTGCAAAAATCGCAGTGAAACCAGCGCACATCGATTCATGGAAGTCCGTGCACGAGAAAAACATTGGATGTGTGCTGAAAAAGTGTGCCGCGCACGCCGGCGCACAGGTTATCCAACAGCGTGCGCCACGGCCACTGCAAAATCGCACATAGCGCGGCGCACATCACAGAAGTAGGCGGAACACGGGGCGTAACACTCGGAATGGGGAACAACGGGTGAAAATATGGGCGTCACGGGGGAAGTACAGGAGGCAAGTGCGCGGAACGCCCACACGCTCGCCTACAACCCGTATTCATGGAATCGAATAGGGCAAACCAGCGCACGGTGAAAGACACGCACAGGGCCAAACAAGTACGCCACAAGAAAGCAGGCGGTAGCGTCCCTGCGCCTGAAATAAATGTGCGCCAATATGTGCGCTAACAAAAAGCACCCATATACAGCCATGATGAATGGTCCATACAGTGGCCCTCCAGGACAAATGAGGTGCAAAGGGGTACCGACAAACACGGACACCCGCTGTGTGAAAAATAGCGTGTGCGTGTGTTTCTGGGTGCGTGGGAAGTTCCACAAGTGATTGGCCTGGGTACGTGTACTTCGGGGTGCGCTGGAAGTTACAGACGCAATTAGCCTGGGTACGTGTACTTCGGGGTGCGCGGGAAGTTCCACACACGATTGGCCTGCGTACGTGTACTTCGGGTGCGCGGGAAGTTCCACACGCGATTGGCATGGGTACGCGTATTCCGAGGTGCGCGAGAAGATTCACACGCGATTTCAGCAGGGTACGTGTATTCCGAGGTGCCGGGGAATGCTACACGTGATTTGGCTGTGTGTGTCCTCCCAGGTGTTCCCTCTACACCCTCCACGGCCCCTGCAGGCAGCCCACACCACAGGGGACTACCCTGCACCCCTGCTCATGTCCCACAGGTAACCCATCCACCATGGCCATGCCCCCCAGCACTGTGGGGCACCCTCCACTAGGCCCACACTCATGTCTCGCAACCACCCCCACCCCCCAGCAGTGCAGGGCACCCTCCACCAGGCCTCCACACATGTCTCCCACCACCCCCACCCCCCAGCATCCAGGGGCACCCTCCACCAGGCCCCCACTCATGTCCCCCTGCGCCCCCACCACCCAGCATCCAGGGGCACCCTCCACCAGGCCCCCACACATGTCTCCCAGCACCCCCACCCGCCAGCATCCAGGGGCACCCTCCACCAAGCCCCCACTCATGTCCAACTCATGTCCCCCTGCACCCCCACCCACCAGCATCCAGGGGCACCCTCCACCAGGCCCCCACTCATGTCTCCCACCACCCCCACCCCCCAGCATCCAGGGGCACAATCCACCAGGCCCCCACTCATGTCCCCCTGCACCCCCACCCACCAGCATTTAGGGCACCCTCCACCAGGCCCCCACTCATGTCCCCCTGCACCCCCACCCCCCAGCATCCAGGGGAACCCTCCACCAGGCCCCCACTCATGTCTCCCAGCACCCCCCAGCATCCAGGGGCACCCTCCACCAGGCCCCCACACATGTCTCCCAGCACCCCCACCCCCCAGCAGTGCAGGGCACCCTCCACCAGGCCCCCACTCATGTCTCCCACCACCCCCACCCCCCAGCATCCAGGGTCAACCTCCACCAGGCCCCCACTCATGCCCCCCTGCACCCCCACACCCCAGCATCCAGGGGCACCCTCCACCAGGCCCCCACTCATGTCTCCCACCACCCCCACCACCCAGCATCCAGGGGCAGCCTCCACCAGACCCCCACTCATGTCTCCCACCACCCCCACCCCCAGCATCCAGGAGCACCCTCCACCAGGCCCCCACTCATGTCCAACTCATGTCCCCTTGCACCCCCACCCACCAGCATCCAGGGGCACCCTCCACCAGGCCCCCACTCATGTCTCCCCCCACCCCCACCCCCAGGCAGTGCAGGGGCAGCCTCCACCAGGCCCCCACTCATGTCTCCCACCACCCCCACCCCCCAGCAGTGCAGGGCACCCTCCACCAGGCCCCCACTCATGTCTCCCACCACCCCCACCCCCCAGCATCCAGGGGCACCCTCCACCAGGCCGCCACTCATGTCTCCCACCACCCCCACCCCCCAGCAGTGCAGGGCACCCTCCACCAGGCCCCCACTCATGTCTCCCACCACCCCCACCCCCCAGCAGTGCAGGGCCACCCTCCACCAGGCCCCCACTCATGTCTCCCACCACCCCCACCCCCCAGCATCCAGGGTCAACCTCCACCAGGCCCCCACTCATGTCTCCCAGCACCCCCCAGCATCCAGGGGCACCCTCCACCAGGCCCCCACACATGTCTCCCAGCACCCCCACCCCCCAGCAGTGCAGGGCACCCTCCACCAGGCCCCCACTCATGTCTCCCACCACCCCCACCCCCCAGCATCCAGGGTCAACCTCCACCAGGCCCCCACTCATGCCCCCCTGCACCCCCACACCCCAGCATCCAGGGGCACCCTCCACCAGGCCCCCACTCATGTCTCCCACCACCCCCACCACCCAGCATCCAGGGGCAGCCTCCACCAGACCCCCACTCATGTCTCCCACCACCCCCACCCCCAGCATCCAGGGGCACCCTCCACCAGGCCCCCACTCATGTCCAACTCATGTCCCCTTGCACCCCCACCCACCAGCATCCAGGGGCACCCTCCACCAGGCCCCCACTCATGTCTCCCCCCACCCCCACCCCCCAGCAGTGCAGGGGCAGCCTCCACCAGGCCCCCACTCATGTCTCCCACCACCCCCACCCCCCAGCAGTGCAGGGCACCCTCCACCAGGCCCCCACTCATGTCTCCCACCACCCCCACCCCCCAGCATCCAGGGGCACCCTCCACCAGGCCGCCACTCATGTCTCCCACCATCCCCACCCCCCAGCAGTGCAGGGCACCCTCCACCAGGCCCCCACTCATGTCTCCCACCACCCCCACCCCCCAGCAGTGCAGGGCCACCCTCCACCAGGCCCCCACTCATGTCTCCCACCACCCCCACCCCCCAGCATCCAGGGGCACCCTCCACCAGGCCCCCACTCATGTCCCCCTGCACCCCCACCCCCCAGCATCCAGGGGCACCCTCCACCAGGCCCCCACACATGTCTCCCAGCACCCCCACCCCCCAGCAGGGCAGGGCACCCTCCACCAGGCCCCCACTCATGTCTCCCACCACCCCCACCCCCCAGCAGTGCAGGGGCAGCCTCCACCAGGCCCCACTCATGTCTCCCACCACCCCCACCCCCCAGCAGTGCAGGGCACCCTCAACCAGGCCCCCACTCATGTCTCCCACCACCCCCACCCCCCATCAGTGCAGGGGCAGCCTCCACCAGGCCCCCACTCATGTCTCCCACCACACCCACCCCCCAGCAGTGCAGGGCACCCTCCACCAGGCCCCACTCATGTCTCCCACCACCCCCACCCCCCAGCAGTGCAGGGGCAGCCTCCACCAGGCCCCCACTCATGTCTCCCACCACCCCACCCCCCAGCAGTGCAGGGCACCCTACACCAGGCCCCCACTCATGTCTCCCACCACCCCCACCCCCCAGCATCCAGGGGCACCCTCCACCAGGCCCCCACTCATGTCCCCCAGCACCCCCACCCACCAGCATCCAGGGGCACCCTCCACCAGGCCCCCACTCATGTCCCCCTGCACCCCCACCCCCAGCATCCAGGGGCACCCTCCACCAGGCCGCCACTCATGTCTCCCACCACCCCCACCCCCCAGCATCCAGGGGCACCCTTCACCAGGCCCCCACTCATGTCTCCCACCACCCCCACCCCCCAGCAGTGCAGGGGCAGCCTCCACCAGGCCCCCACTCATTTCAGCCACCACCCCCACCCCCCAGCAGTGCAGGGCACCCTCCACCAGGCCCCCACTCATGTCTCCCACCACCCCCACCCCCGAGCATCCAGGGGCACCCTCCACCAGGCCCCCACTCATGTCCTCCTGCACCCCCACCCACCAGCATCCAGGGGCACTGTCCACCAGCCCCCCACTCATGTCCCCCTGCACCCCCAACCCCCAGCATCCAGGGGCACCCTCCACCAGGCCCCCACACATGTCTCCCAGCACCCCCACCCCCCAGCATCCAGGGGCACCCTCCACCAGGCCCCCACACATGTCTCCCAGCACCCCCACCCCCCAGCAGTGCAGGGCACCCTCCACCAGGCCCCCACTCATGTCTCCCACCACCCCCACTCCCCAGCATCCAGGGGCACCCTCCACCAGCCCCCACTCATGTCCCCCTGCACCCCCACCCCCCAGCATCCAGGGGTACCCTCCACCAGGCCCCCACTCATGTCTCCCACCACCCCCACCCCCAGCATCCAGGGGCACCCTCCACCAGGCCTACACTCATGTCTCCCACCACCCCCACTCCTCAGCAGTGCAGGGTCAGCCTCCACCAGGCCGCCACTCATGTCTCCCACCCCCCCCACCCCCCAGCAGTGCAGGGCACCCTCCACCAGGCCCCCACTCATGTCTCCCACCACCCCCATCCCGCAGCAGTGAAGGGGCAGCCTCCACCAGGCCCCCACTCATGTCTCCCACCACCCCCACCCCCCAGCATCCAGGGGCACCCTCAACCAGGCCCCCACTCATGTCTCCCAGCACCCCACCCCCCATCAGTGCAGGGGCAGCCTCCACCAGGCCCCCACTCATGTCTCCAACCACCCCCACCCCCCAGCAGTTCAGGGCACCCTCCACCAGGCCCCCACTCATGTCTCCCACCACCCCCACCCCCCAGCAGTGCAGGGGCAGCCTCCACCAGGCCCCCACTCATGTCTCCCACCACCCCCACCCCCCAGCAGTGCAGGGCACCCTACACCAGGCCCCCACTCATGTTTCCCACCACCCCCACCCCCCAGCATCCAGGGGCACCCTCCACCAGGCCCCCACTCATGTCCCCCTGCACCCCCACCCACCAGCATCAAGGGGCACCCTCCACTAGGCCCCCACTCATGTCCCCCTGCACCCCCACCCCCCAGCATCCAGGGGCACCCTCCACCAGGCCCCCACTCATGTCTCCCACCACCCCCCAGCAGTGCATGGGCACCCTCCACCAGGCCGCCACTCATGTCTCCCACCACCCCCACCCCCCTGCATCCAGGGGCACCCTTCACCAGGCCCCCACTCATGTCTCCCACCACCCCCACCCCCCAGCAGTGAAGGGGCAGCCTCCACCAGGCCCCAACTCATGTCTCCCACCACCCCCACCCCCAAGCCGTACGATTTGCCTGGGTACGTGTATTCCTGGGGTGCGCGAGTAGTCTCCCATGTCTCCCACCACCCCCACCCCCCAGCATCCAGGGGCACCCTCCACCAGGCCCCCACTCATGTCCCCCTGCACCCCCACCCTCCAGCATCCAGGGGCACCCTCCACCAGGCCCCCACACATGTCTCCCAGCACCCCCACCCCCCAGCAGGGCAGGGCACCCTCCACCAGACCCCCACTCATGTCTCCCACCACCCCCACCCCCCAGCAGTGCAGGGGCAGCCTCCACCAGGCCCCCACTCATGTCTCCCACCACCCCCACCCCCCAGCAGTGCAGGGCACCCTCAACCAGGCCCCCACTCATGTCTCCCACCACCCCCACCCCCCATCAGTGCAGGGGCAGCCTCCACCAGGCCCCCACTCATGTCTCCCACCACACCCACCCCCCAGCAGTGCAGGGCACCCTCCACCAGGCCCCACGCATGTCTCCCACCACCCCCACCCCCCAGCAGTGCAGGGGCAGCCTCCACCAGGCCCCCACTCATGTCTCCCACCACCCCACCCCCCAGCAGTGCAGGGCACCCTACACCAGGCCCCCACTCATGTCTCCCACCACCCCCACCCCCCAGCATCCAGGGGCACCCTCCACCAGGCCCCCACTCATGTCCCCCTGCACCCCCACCCACCAGCATCCAGGGGCACCCTCCACCAGGCCCCCACTCATGTCCCCCTGCACCCCCACCCCCCAGCATCCAGGGGCACCCTCCACCAGGCCGCCACTCATGTCTCCCACCACCCCCACCCCCCAGCATCCAGGGGCACCCTTCACCAGGCCCCCACTCATGTCTCCCACCACCCCCACCCCCCAGCAGTGCAGGGGCAGCCTCCACCAGGCCCCCACTCATTTCTGCCACCACCCCCACCCCCCAGCAGTGCAGGGCACCCTCCACCAGGCCCCCACTCATTTCTCCCACCACCCCCACCCCCGAGCATCCAGGGGCACCCTCCACCAGGCCCCCACTCATGTCCTCCTGCACCCCCACCCACCAGCATCCAGGGGCACTGTCCACCAGCCCCCCACTCATGTCCCCCTGCACCCCCAACCCCCAGCATCCAGGGGCACCCTCCACCAGGCCCCCACACATGTCTCCCAGCACCCCCACCCCCCAGCATCCAGGGGCACCCTCCACCAGGCCCCCACACATGTCTCCCAGCACCCCCACCCCCCAGCAGTGCAGGGCACCCTCCACCAGGCCCCCACTCATGTCTCCCACCACCCCCACTCCCCAGCATCCAGGGGCACCCTCCACCAGCCCCCACTCATGTCCCCCTGCACCCCCACCCCCCAGCATCCAGGGGTACCCTCCACCAGGCCCCCACTCATGTCTCCCACCACCCCCACCCCCAGCATCCAGGGGCACCCTCCACCAGGCCTACACTCATGTCTCCCACCACCCCCACTCCTCAGCAGTGCAGGGTCAGCCTCCACCAGGCCGCCACTCATGTTGCCCACCACCCCCACCCCCCAGCAGTGCAGGGCACCCTCCACCAGGCCCCCACTCATGTCTCCCACCACCCCCACCCCCCAGCAGTGCAGGGCCACCCTCCACCAGGCCCCCACTCATGTCTCCCACCACCCCCACCCCCCAGCATCCAGGGGCACCCTCCACCAGGCCCCCACTCATGTCCCCCTGCACCCCCACCCCCCAGCATCCAGGGGCACCCTCCACCAGGCCCCCACACATGTCTCCCAGCACCCCCACCCCCCAGCAGTGCAGGGCACCCTCCACCAGGCCCCCACTCATGTCTCCCACCACCCCCATCCCCCAGCAGTGCAGGGGCAGCCTCCACCAGGCCCCCACTCATGTCTCCCACCACCCCCACCCCCCAGCAGTGCAGGGCACCCTCAACCAGGCCCCCACTCATGTCTCCCAGCACCCCCACCCCCCATCAGTGCAGGGGCAGCCTCCACCAGGCCCCCACTCATGTCTCCAACCACCCCCACCCCCCAGCAGTTCAGGGCACCCTCCACCAGGCCCCCACTCATGTCTCCCACCACCCCCACCCCCCAGCAGTGCAGGGGCAGCCTCCACCAGGCCCCCACTCATGTCTCCCACCACCCCCACCCCCCAGCAGTGCAGGGCACCCTACACCAGGCCCCCACTCATGTTTCCCACCACCCCCACCCCCCAGCATCCAGGGGCACCCTCCACCAGGCCCCCACTCATGTCCCCCTGCACCCCCACCCACCAGCATCAAGGGGCACCCTCCACTAGGCCCCCACTCATGTCCCCCTGCACCCCCACCCCCCAGCATCCAGGGGCACCCTCCACCAGGCCCCCACTCATGTCTCCCAACACCCCCCAGCAGTGCATGGGCACCCTCCACCAGGCCGCCACTCATGTCTCCCACCACCCCCACCCCCCTGCATCCAGGGGCACCCTTCACCAGGCCCCCACTCATGTCTCCCACCACCCCCACCCCCCAGCAGTGAAGGGGCAGCCTCCACCAGGCCCCAACTCATGTCTCCCACCACCCCCACCCCCAAGTCGTACGATTTGCCTGGGTACGTGTATTCCTGGGGTGCGCGAGTAGTCTCCCATGCGATACCATCAGGGTATGTGTATTATGGGACCGCGTGAACTTCCACACGCGATACCAGCAGGCTACGTGTATTACGGGGTTCGCGGGAAGTTCCACACACGATTGCCCTGGCTACGTGTATTACGGGGTTCGCGGGAAGTTCCACACGCGATTGCCATGGGTACGTGTATTTCGGGGTGCGTGTGAAGTTTCACACGTGATTTTGCAGGGTACGTGTATTTCGGTGTGCGCGTGAACTTCCACACGCGACTGGGCCTGTGAGAGTGGGGTACGTGTATTTCAGGGATGGGCAGGAATATTTACTCGCGACTGGGCCTGGGAGAGCGTGTTACGTGTATTCCTGGGGTGGGCGGGAAGATTCACACGGTCGCCTACAACACGCCGAAAAATAAATGGTCCAATCCTGAAACACGTACGCCAGCATGAAGCAGGCGTACGTCGACCCGCGCAGCATAAAAGTGCGCGCAAGCAACAAACAAGCTCAGACGCCAGGATGAATATACCGGTCCTAGCAGCAGTGGCCGTGGGTTACCAAAGGAGGAGGAGGAGGATAGTGAGGGCCCGAATTTTCACTCCCTGAACCAGCCTTTTTGGGATGCCTGATGACAAGGTGTATGGGAGGTACAGGTTTCCACCACACATAATACTGGACCTGGTCAGTGAGTGGGAGGATGACCTCACATCACCCGCCCTGTACTCCCAAGCACTCAGCCCCCTGGAGAAGGTCCTTAATGTACTGCACTTCTTGGCCACAGGATCATTTCAGCTGACAAGTGCCATAGTGGGTGGGGTGTCACAGGCCACGCAGTCACGCTGCCTACACCTGGTCTTGAACAGCATCACTGCACACCCATCAGTCCGCAGGCACATATACCTGCCCAGGACACCTGCAGAAAGGCAGGCTGCCGCCCTGGATTTCTATGGTGTGGCACAATTCCCCAAAGTGCTAGGTGCCATTGACTGCACCCATGTGACACTACGTCCCCCCAGGGCATCTGAGCACATCTATAGGGACCGCAAGCACTGGCATTCCATCAACGTGCAGGTAGTATGTAATTCCAAGGGAATCATCACCTCAGTATATGCCAACTATCAAGGGTCCACCCAAGACAGCTTCATTCACCGAATGTCTACCCTAAGCCGGGACCTAGAAGCTGGGCGGCATGGCGATACATGGCTGCTTGGTGAGTATGAATGCCACTGCACATGCATGCATGTCAGATGCAGAGTTATGTCACTACCCCACTAATGATACCCATCACCTCCTCACCAGGGGACAGTGCCTACCCTCTGAGCACCCACATGATGATGCCAATTCGGAACCCCATCACGCCTCCCGAGGTAAGATACAACACAGCCCATATTGCAACCCGGGGCATAGTGGAGCGCACATTCGGAGTGCTCAAGTCACGCTTTCGCTCCCTTGACCGTTCTGGCGGGCAGCTGTTATATGCGCCCCCAGTAGTGTGCAGGATCATAGTGGCAGCATGTGTCCTGCACAATGTTGCAACATGCCGGGGCCTGGCTCTGGACATGGTGGGGCCCCCACATCCCCAACCACATGCACGCCCGCTGCGCATGGGAGGGGAAAGAGAACGGGGTGAGGCAGCCCGTACGCAGCTGGTGGCTAATTACTTCACATAGAAATCACACCCCTGTGGAGTGCACACAGCCCTGGCACATACCATCTGATAAGCAATGATGACTCGACCTGACAATTATGACGAACAAAGGGACAGTCAACTGTCAGAACCATAGAAGCCTAAGATTGTTCATGTGGAAGTGTCCGAATGTGTGCATCCCTACCTACACAAACACCACCAATGCAGTGTCATCAAAAGGCACACTTCCATGCTGCAGAAATGAATACCCACTTGCAAAATACTACATGAGAACAGTGCCATGTCACCCAACCCCTCCCCGGCACGGCCACACAACACACCATGGCATGTCATGCAATGTGAGAGCAAACAAATTAATCCCCACAACATGCCCCAAGTGTCACCAACTACAGTGTCCCTAATGGAAACCTGGCCACACATGAAATGCTCACAGTAATGCAGGACCTACAACACACATTACCAAATACTTACCAAGAATACCAGTCACCTACACAACCTCCAACGTACCTTAAACATGACATTACAGACTTAAAAAATTGGTAGCCTCACTACCTGATAATGCCAGCACTTCGAACACTTCCAAGTATACAGTGTTAGCGCCACGCAAGAGTGTAGGTGCACTGCTCACAACATGGACTCCAGTTCCAAGGTGGACCGCCTTGTGAAGACATGAGAAATGGACCTGCAAATTAGGAGGATGAGATGGATGCAGAGGCACATATCAATACACCATGCAGTGTACAATACAACAACAATATGCACAATGAATGTATACACATTATTGACTACAGACTGCCCACACATCAAATGGGAGTCCAACGTCACCATGTACGTCAATGTCACTTGGGCACACCCTTTGCAAGCCCATGGAAATGGGAAGCAGGAGGGGTGTGTGTCATACAAACCCAAGCATCTGAACCAAATTCATGACAAGCCTGCATGTGCCCAGCCACAATACAGCGTATGCCCACGGGAGCCACACAAGGCAACACACTGTCCAAAAAACAAAAATTAAAAATAAATAAATAAATTTAAAAAAAAAAATGCCCATTAATGGGCCCGGGGAGGGGGTGGGGGAGGCCACCCAGGAGGTCCGAGGACAGGGTGCACACCAAAACCCACCTGTGTGGATATTGCGAAAAAAAACACCTCCATGGGCTCATGGCCTGCACGGCTACCCTATTGTGAGAGAATCACTGCTGTCGCTCTCCTCACCCTCTGCAGCTGCATCAGGAGGTGGTGGCACTATGGGAGGCAGCCCACGCAAAGCCCTAGTCTGTTCCTCCATGGCAGCAAGCATGCGGGTGTGGAAGGTCTCGTTCTGGAGGATAATTGTGCGTAGGTCCCCATGCAACAACTCACGGGATGCCCGGACCTCCGCCCTAGTTGCCTGCATCTCAGCTGAGAGCGTACATGTGAGATGCTCCAGCTGCTGTTCTGTCCTTCTGTTTTTTGAAGCCTCAAGCTCAACAAGAGTCGTCCTGAGGTGAAGGAGTTCCACCCTCAGGGCTTCCCTGTGGCCCTGGTACTCTATGGAAATGGCTTCCCGCAGAGTCGCCAGTGCCGCCCGCCTGTCCCTGTCGGACGCCAACATGTCCTCCCTTTGTGACTGGGAGATGGAGTCTGTTGCCTGCTGTAGTCGCTCCATCAGCCTTTCGGGGGGACAATGGAAGTGACCACCCTATCCATGGCCTTAGCCATCATCTCTGATGATGCTGCCTGTTGGGTTGCCATACCGTATATGGATTGCTCCCATGCGGTATTGCCAGGTGGTGGACGGCCACCACATTGGCGGGCTGCGCCAACGTGGTGGCCGTCCACCACCTGGCAATACCAGGCGAACTGCGCCTTGCTGTGCCGGCACTGCCTGAGGCTGCAGGACTGCATTCCCCCTCTGATCTGCTGGCCCAGGAACAGGATCAGATGTTGCGGAGTGTGACCCTGCATCCATAACCACCAAAGGCGTACCTGCCAACACTGACATCCCCATTGAGGGTTCTAACCCTGGTGAAGGTGGGTCGGACAGAACAGAATCCCTCCCAGGAACACTCGCCTGCGACGGCACATAGGTCTCATCATCCGAATCGACACCTGAATACAGCTCGGGGGAGGTGCAGCCAGAGACACCCCTTGAGAGCACGACCTGCAGCAGCTGTGGGTTCTCACCCACCACCACACCACGTCCCTCACTGGTGGTCGGTCTGGCCTGAGACCCCTCCTGGGTCTGCACCATCTCCACAACCCCAGCAGTATCAAGTGCGTCATCCCCTGCAAAGACATAAAAGAAAACAAATGGAAACAGGCATTAGCACCATGGCACACAATTAGGGCTGAGAAGCTACAGAAACAGTACTTGATTGACACATGTCCCACATGACTAAAACCCTCCCATGCATGCACCGTCACTGCGTGTGAAGGGGAGGCAGATGGCACACATTGATGACACCAAGATGGAAGATGAACACATTTGCTGCATGCTGCCTAGCAGTGGCATCACACATTGGCCTGTGATTGGCAGGTGAAATACACATGCCATCACACAGATGGCATGTACCCTAGCCATAAAGGGAAGAGGAAGAGGAGGGCACCAGTTGTTCATTCAGTCTAGTTTGCTCATGAAATTGATTTTTTCATTGAAATGGTTCAAATGTTTAACCTGGAGCTGCCAGTCCAAAATGGTCCTATAGCACAGGGACATGTCTAAACAAATCATGTCCAGGGAACAAAGCCAGTCCACTGTACCATAGCCATGTCAGACATGTGACAATAGGACTGAGAAATGCCTAGTAAAAGTGGTGGTATGCAAACAATCTGCCTGAACGAACAGAGGAAAATAAGCAACAATGTTGTGGCAAGATGACACTTCAAGGGCAACTGGCGTGGTGTTGGGCTGGATGTCTAATGTTGGCAGAAGGGATACTGCTATACCCAAATGCTGGTGCGCAGAATGTATTGGATGAGGCATATGGGTGACCCAAACCACTCAGGCACACACACCCTCACCTGGCACCCAAACAGAAGCCCTCACACACACACCATGCACATGGATGACACACACATGCATGTGCACTCACCGGACAATGCCTCGTAATCTGCCAGTTCTCCCACGCCTTGGATCTGTTCCTCCGTGACGTAGGTCCCAGCAACCTGCTCATGTGGAGTGAGTTCTATGTCCTCTGCTGGAGACCCACCTCCAGTCACTAGAGTAGCGGCATGACTTGAGGCCAGCTTATTCTTTGCCCTGCACTTCAGGTCATTCCAGCGCTTCTAGCATTCAGTAGCTGTGCGGCTCACGATTCCAAGGGCACTTATGATGTCTGCAATGGTCTGCCAGTGTGCCTGACGTTGTGCAGGTGTGATCTTGGATCCTGCAACAATCACCATTCCGCGGTCATGTGCGGACATATACTCTACAAGTGCATTCAGTTCGGCCTCATTGAAGCTGGGCTTCCTTGACGGGCCGGACTGTGTAGCCGTGTCTGGGGCATCAGCCTCTACTGGACGAGCACTCTTCCTCTTCCGCTTGGAAGGTGGTGGGGATCCTGAGTGTCCTACGCTGCTCTGGACACTAGGGGCAGGAGCCCCGGTGGACTCTGTACTAGGAGTATGGGATTGCACACTCAGCATGGGAGTTGGTGCAGGCATTAGCTCAAGTGTGATGGTGTCAGGGGGAATGTCAGCATGATGCACTTGGACCGACATTGTCCTGGCTGGGTGTGTGAGAGGTGGGGTGGATGGAGCCGCAGCTGCCCCTGCAGCCTCCCCAGCCTGCCTACGCGGGGCAGCAGATGACCTAGCTGCCCCTGTTCCACGTGGCCTGATGACACCAACGTGCACCGGCGCACGTGGCCTAGACCTGCTGACCTGGAAGTCAGCCATGGAGTCACCCTGTGCCAGGTCTGGTTCCACAGTGGGCTGTTCCAACAAGGGCTGAGCATGGATGGTGTCAGCCACGTTACCCTCAACCAGGGCGGGGGGCATGGGTGTCCCTGACTGCTCCTCCACACATGGGGGGCTAGGGGCACCCTGCAAGTCATGGCCACGTCCCCTACCGGATCCACCACGGCCACCACTTGGGGCTCGGCCACCTTTGCCACCCTTACGGCTTGTTCGCCTCCCAGCCATGGCACTGATGTTATTGTGAGTATGGGAGTCGATGTGAACTATTGTCCTGGGCAATTGGGGGCTAAAGGGGTTGGGTACCAGATGGTAATCGTACCCTAGTGCTCTAGCAAGGCTGTATGTCACCCCTGGGGAAAGATGACGGGTCACGCAACGCACAGGCACCCTAAAAAAGGGAAGTAAGGTGCACGCAACCCCTCCTAGACCACGTGTGTGGAAAAATAAACCTGCACTACGCTGTGGCACCCAGAAACACAAGAATGAACGTATGCGTGTCACACGCAGCCTAGAATGACCTCTGAAGGGGTATGCGACACACGGGGCAAGCACAGATGTTAAATACGTGCGCGACTCACCGTCTGCCAGGAACAAAAGCGTGAAAAATATGCACGTGTGCGCATTGGCAACACCCCCGCCAAAAGAAGAATTGTACGCTGTCTGAGGAGACAGGACAACAGTAGAAGGGAACGCTGTTTGAGGAAACAGGCCCAGGAAAAAGAGGAAAAGAGAAAAAGCTGTCAGAGGTAATAGGGAGTACGAACTTGAAACGCTGTGAAGTAAATCACGTGTGAACTGACAGGAAGTACAGATTTCACCCCCTCGCTCTCCATGAAAAGCACGTACAAGGAAATGGCGTTCTACACGTACCTTTTATACACAAGTCACAGACGCGCATACGTGATGAGGCCATTTCCACCAATTACACGCTTTGACACTCAGACGTGTATCTTTTTTTTACACGCGCCATTCTCTACGGCCATGCGTGTGATGTAATAGCTGCGCATGGGGGCCTTTGGCCCAATGAAATCGCGTATGCGTGCAGACGCGCTTACGCGCTAAGGGCCTTTCCTCGAATTACACGCAGACGTGCAGGATTTTCACATGCCAAATCACTCCGTATCAAGCTGGCCACACGGAAGACCACGCTCCTGCCCAGAAAGCCGATTTACTGCCCCCCAGAGCCCGAGCACGCTCCCACCTGCCATCTGCTGCTGCCTGACTGCCTGCTGCCCATGTGCCCTGCCATTTGCTGCCTGCACATCAGCCAGGGGTGCTGTTGCTGTGACCACCCCTGCTGGAACCGAAGACTCCCGACTGGGATTCCATCGCTCCACAGCCCAGACCCAAGACCCAGTTGCCCATCCACTCCTGCCTCTGGGGTTGTCATGTCGGGCACTGCAACATCTGGCACCACTGACAAACCCCGGCCAGAGAGGCAGAGGGGCACCAGCTTCAGTGCCAGGGAAGTTGGTGTCCTGGTGGAGCAAGTCCTGGGGCAGTATGATGCCCTCTTCGGAGGTGTGCGCGCGGACAAGGAAGGACGGACTCGGATCTGGACGGACATCGTGACTGCCAACAACGCGGAGGGGGTGGCAGTCCACGACTTCCAACATGTCAAGAAGCGCTGGGAGGACTTCAGGTCCAGGACCCTGAACAAGGCCCAGCGCCTCTTGAAGGCAGTCGATGCTAAGGGGCGCCGGGGCCACTTATCGGAAGATCAGATGAGGGTCCTGGAACGCATATCCCTAGCGCTCCACATCCAGGTCCTTGAGAGGCAGACCCGTCTGGAGTCGAACGGTAAGTGTACATGCATCATGATTGTAAGCTGTGCTTGTGGTGATGTGCCAGTAGTGTGCCAGTTGCACATCTGTTAGTATGGGGCCGAGTATGGGTGGGGGTGTACAGGGCCGTGAGGCTAACACATGCGAGGGCTGTCATGTGTGAGACATTGATGGTGCTTGTGTGTGTAGGCTTGCATGCCAAATGCAGTTGTGTGGGCACACATGTTTGGATGAATGTGTATGTAAGTAGGCATGTTCGTGATGTCACGCATGTATGTTGTTTTCAGCTGCATGTATCAGCACTGTGTACATGTGCATGTGTGTGTATTTGGCAAGGGTGCAACAGTGATACAACATGGATGCATGTGACAGCGGGATGTGGAAGCCTGATTGGCAGATGTGACATGGATGCCCACCTGAACACTGCGACAGTTGGCTGAGGTGTACACATGCATGCAAGTGTGGTGGTGTGCATGAATGTGTAGTGCGCTCCCTGTGTTGCATATGATGTCTGGCTCACCTTTGCCTGCTCATGCTGTTGTATGTGTATGGATGGTGCTGGCAGTTGCGATGTGGCTGTGGTATGGCCCATGTGTGCAAATTGAAATGACATGTGTGTTGCCAATTGTGATGCCATGTCTGAGGTTTGCCAATGCCACTCATGTGCAACTGTCATGTGTGTATGTGTCCATTGTACATTGCCCTGATGCCTGTCTTTTATTTCTCCCTGTCTGCAGCGTCAACTGATGAAGAGGGCGGAGAAGGTGCTGTGGAGCACAGCGGCGGGGATCGCACCGCCAGCCGGAGACGCAAGGCCCGGCTCCCCTCCCAGGTTGTGATCTCGTCGGGGAGTGAGGAGTCAGGTGCCGCGTCCCAGGCCGCAGCTGCCAGGGGGAGGTCCAAGAGGCGGAGGTCAGAGTTGGACTCCTCGGCAGCAGAAGGGGCAGCTGGGACCCCACAGGGCCCAACGGGGGAAGATGGCATGGAGTCATCCAGGTTGGTGGGGTGTTTGGTGGGGGAGGAGGCCGTGCAAGCAACAGAGACAGGGTCTGGAGGTGGGGATTCCACTGGTGCTAGTGGTGCAGTGCAGGACCAGGGACAGGAGGCAGCACAGGTCGCCGCAGAGGTGCCTGTGTACAATCCTGTCTCTGATCCTGTCACTGCATCATCTTGCACCAGCAGGGATGCCTACGTCCAGACCCGTTTTCAGGCAGGGGACGCGCTCACGACAACTGGCCTTCCTCTGCCTGCGGACGTGGCTATCCGGGTCCGGGTTGAGCCTGTCCTGACTGGTGTGGCGTTGCGTCAACGGGCCATGCGAGGTGACCTGCAGTCTTTTCATGAGGAGACTGCACGTCATCTCGAATGGCTCGTTGACCGCGTCGGCCTACTGGGACAGGTCACCCAGGCCTGATTCCTCCGTTTGATGGGGCTTGCTCAGACCCCCTCCTCAACTGAACCCCCTATGCGCCATTCATCCTCCGTGCCATCTTCCCACCCATTAGTCACCTGGGCGCCCTGTGGAGCTGCCTCTGACGGTGCAGCCAGGCTGGTGGAGGAGGCATCCCTGCCACAGTCGGGAGTCGGACGACCAGCAGGGGTGGCCACATCAACGACTGCACACCAGCCAGCGGAGGATGTGCAGGCAGCAAGAGGCAGTGCACGGGCAGAGGCACAGCAGCAGCAGCAACGTGGTGGGAGCCAGGATGGCTCAGGGCCTTTGACATCGGAGGGGCAGGCATCGGCCGGAGGGTAGGACGACCCAGGACGGGTAGTGTCTTCCGTGTGGCAGCGGCTGGGCCACACCATAGATGCGGAGCGGCAGCGGGCGGAAGAGGCACGGCTCACGATGGTCAGGGCTGAGAACTCCATGCAGAGGGCCCTGAGGCGGGCCGAGTGCCTCGAGGCAATCCGCAGGGAGTTTGGGGTGAACATGTCGACGGCCCTGCGGACCCTCGGGGCCATGGAGGAGGACCGCCTCCGGGACATTGAGCAGGAGTTCGATGATGCCCTGGCCCGGAACATCCCGAAGTGAGCCGTCGGACTAGCCCGCTGCCAATGTAAATAGTTCTGTAGTTAGTGTTAGGTTTCCTTTGGTTTTGAATTTTTTTTTTACCTTTTGGACAATGGGCCACATTTTTGTATATATATATTTTTTTTTAGGTAGTGTTATTAGATAGGTTTTATTTCTTCTGTTGGGATCATGGACCCTGGATTGTTTATCTGTATATAGTTGACTTTTGGATTTTCATTTTTTTTATGATTTACCCATGGAGCAATGGTTTTCGATTTTAATTTTCCATTGGATTTACTTTTGTGGACTGTGACTTTGGACACCTTTCCTTTGGATTATGATTTGTGGTTTTGCATTATTTCACAGACCGGCTGGTTTACTTTTTTTTAATTTCCATTATTGTTTGTTTATTTTTGATTCAATTTATGTTGCTTTTAATACATATTTTTTCTTCAAACTTCAATGTGTAGTATCATCTCATTGGTTTCGTGCATATCATGATATGGGTTTTGACATTCACTGACACCCATTGGGTGTATGTGAGGGACATGTGTTCATTTCCAAACTTGCAGTTACGAGTTCTATCATGTTATTGCCATTTCTAAGTGGGTGGATGCAATACTCGGGTTGGTGTTTGGCATTTGGAGGCTGACCATAAGGGCCAGGCATCTAGATTGTGAATATATGTTGGCTGGGGGACATGAGTGGGGGCCTGGTGGAGGCTGTCCTACACTGATGGGGGGTGGGGGTGGTGGGAGACATGAGTGGGGGCCTGGTGGAGGGTGCCTTGCACTGCTGGGGGGTGGGGGTGATGGGAGACATGAGTGGGGGCCTGGTAGAGGGTGCCCCTGCACTGCTGGGGGTTGGGGGTGCAGGGAGACATGAGTTGGACATGAGTGGGAGCCTGGTGGAGGCTGCCCTGCACTGCTGGGGGGTGGGGGTGATGGGAGACATGAGTGGGGGCCTGGTGGAGGGTGCCCCTGTACTGCTGGGGGGTGGGGGTGATGGGAGACATGAGTGGGGGCCTGGTGGAGGGTGCCCCTGCACTGCTGGGGGGTGGGGGTGATGGGAGACATGAGTGGAGGCCTGGTGGAGGGTGCCCCTGCACTGCTGGGGGGTTGGGGTGATGGGAGACATGAGTTGGACATGAGTGGGGACCTGGTGGAGGGTGCCCTGCACTGCTGGGGGGTGGGGGTGATGGGAGACAAGAGTGGGGGCCTGGTGGAGGGTGCCCCTGCACTGCTGGGGCGTGGGGGTGATGGGAGACATGAGTGGGGGCCTGGTGGAGGGTGCCCCTGCACTGCTGGGGGGTGGGGGTGGTGGGAGACATGAGCGGGGGCCTGGTGGAGGGTGCCCCTGCACTACTGGGGGGTGGGGGTGATGGGAGACATGAGTGGGGGCCTGGTGGAGGGTGCCCCTGCACTGCTGGGGGGTGGGGGTGGTGGGAGACATGAGTGGGGGCCTGGTGGAGGGTGCCCCTGCACTGCTGGGGGGTGGGGGTGATGGGAGACATGATTGGGGGGCCTGGTGGAGGGTGCCCCTGCACTGCTGGGGGGTGGGGATGATGGGAGACATGAGTGGGGGCCTGGTGGAGGCTGCCCCTGCACTGCTGGGGGGTGGGGGTGCAGGGAGACATGAGTTGGATATGAGTGGGGGCCTGGTGGAGGCTGCCCTTCACTGCTGGGGGGTGGGGGTGGTGGGAGACATGAGTGGGGGCCTGGTGGAGGGTGCCCCTGGATGCTGCGGGATGGGGGTGCAGGGGGACACGAGTGGGGGCCTGGTGGAGGATGCCCCTGCACTGCTGGGTGTGGGGGTGGTGGGAGACATGAGTGGGGGCCTGGTGGAGGCTGCCCCTGCACTGCTGGGGGGTGGGGGTGATGGGAGACATGTGTGGGGGCCTGGTGGAGGGTGCCCCTGGGTGCTGGGGGTGCAGGGGGACATGTGTTGGTGGGCAGTAGTGCAAGGTGACATGTGGGTTGGCTGGGGGCATGGGCATGGTGGATGGGCTGCCTGCGGGACATGTGCAGGGTAGGCCCCTGTGGTGTGGGCCGCCTGCAGGGGCCGTGGAGGGTGTAGAGGGAACACCTGGGAGGACCCACACATGCAATTCACGTGTGGTGTTCCCCGCGCACCCCTGGAATACACGTACCCTGATAGAATTCCGTGTGATACTTCCTGCGCACCCCTGAAATACACATAACCTGCTGCTTTTGCGTGTGATACTTCCCGCGCACCCCTGGAATACACGTACCCTGCTGCTTTGGCATGTGATACTTCCCGCGCACCCCTGGAATACACGTACCCTGATGGAATCACGTGTGATACTTCCTGCGCACCCCTGAAATACACGTACCCTTCTGCTTTTGCGTGTGATACTTCCCGCGCACCCCTGGAATACACGTACCCTGCTGCTTTTGCGTGTGATACTTCCCGCACACCCCTGGAATACACGTACCCTGATGGAATCGCGTGTGATACTTCCCGCGCACCCCTGAAATGCACGTACCCTGCTGTTTTTGCGTGTGATACTTCCCGTGCACCCCTGGAATACACGTGCCCTGATGGAATCACGTGTGTTACTTCCCACGCACCCCTGATGTACACGTACCCAGGACAATCGCGTGTGAAATTCCCGCGAATCACTGAAATACACGTTCCCCGTGTATGCTGTTTGGCAGCCCTGTGAACTGGTCCAGGGTTAGCGCAGCCCTTTGCGATGATTTGGGAATTTTGAAGGCTTTTCCTTGCGCGAGGGCGTTCTTGGGGGCGTAACTGGCGCTGCTGCAGGGTCGCTGCGCCACTCTGCGCCACGGCTGGTTTCGGAGGCTAAAATCCATGAATACGCTGTGCGATGAAAAGGATTTTTTCGCACGCGGCTTGCGCAGTGTATCGCACGGGGACACTGTGCGCCAGTCGCGTGCGCCACTTTTGTGCGAATTTCTATGAATTACCCTGTATATCTGTTTTTGACATATTTTTGTTAGTCTAATTTTACATAAATATAAAGAATGGACTCACGAAATCCTGAATGTTATGTATTTCTCTGGTTCCTTTTCTTGATCATCTTCTTTTTTCATTTCTTCTTCTGTAGGATAATTCTCCTCCAGTCATTCCATGTAGTTTTTCATTGTACTGTGTTATGAAAAAAATACTGCTCGTCCACTCAGATATTAGAATTAGAAATGGAGGAAGATTACATGAGGAGAGAAGATGGATTTTGTAAGGAACTCATGGTGTCAACAGTAAAGACAAACACAAGTGATCACGATTAAAGGGTGTTTATTTTTAAACAATATGCAGGTTGAAAAAACCACCATCAAATGAAAAAAAATAAGGCAGTCCTAGTGGCGTCTGGTCAAAGTAAAAGGTCTATACTAAAAAGAAAAAAACTATTGCCAGTCCTTACAACTAATATAGAAAGAGTGTGGGGTGGGGATTTCAATAAAGAAAGATGTGTTGTCAAATAATATGTCATGATGAGCTTTAGCCAGGGCCCTCTCTTCCCCACGTTTGAGCACGGGATGAGGTGACAGTCCTTTGCACAACACACGCTCAAGCTTTTCTAGCATGAGCTGACAGTTCCTTTGCAAGTATCAGGTTCTTCCTTGGTTAAGGCTCTTTTCTATAGAAAGACTCTTGCCCCAGGGACCTGATGGGTTCCAAAAGTAACAAACAAAAGTTCCTCTCAAATGTTCGGTGGTTGATGCCTTCACCCCTGGGTCCTCCAATTTCTGCGTGCAAACCCACAACGAGTTTCTATCAGGACCTTTGATGACCTGGTGCATTCGACAAACAAACAAACAGTTCTGTTCCACATACACGTTGGGTGAAGACTTCACCCTTGGGTCCCCCTTTTCCGGGTGTAAACCCCTTAAGAATCAAATTCAACAAAACAAGTACAAAGTTCCCTTACAGTGAACTTCGGCTATTGGATTTTCAACCCATGATCTCCCTCGGCCGGGCTCGGAACCTTATTGACAACAGTGACACTTCCCTTCCCCTTGTCTTGCAGTCCTTCTTGTTTCACGAATCTTAATATTCTTTTAAACAGTATCACAAGCTTCAGCACTGTATGTCGGCATCCCTCTGCTGGGTTCACTCTGGCCATCTTTTCAAAACACGTCACTGCAGACACCCCTCAGTACGGTTCCTTTCTTCATACACACTGTTCATAAAGCCTTCAGGCTTCCCCCTTTCCGTCAGCATACTGGGTTCTGTCCTTTCAACCTTTCTGAAACAGTTCACTATGGGGCTTTAAACTCTGCCCCTTCTCGTTAGCATCCCTCCACCGGGTTCACTGTTGCCAACTTCATCAATCGTGCCTTTATCAATCACCTGTCAGTCAAAGACTTTCAATGGTATAGAGGATTTTGCAAGACCCCTGTATGACCATTTTGACCATTTCTTCGCAGCCTTCCCCAAGGCATTCTGGTGTTAGCAGTTTTCAACAAACATGGGTTTGACCAGAGTCTCTCGAACACGCACCCATGTGGTGCCAGATCCCTCTGCAGCTGGTCTCTCCTATAGATCTCACACTGCCTTCTGGTCCTTGTAGTTCCTACACAAAACAAAGGGGTTTAGCCAGAGTCTGTAACATGAGCACCCATGTAGCGCCGGAGCGCTGTAGCTGGTCTTGAAGGTTTTGCTTGCATTTTGTAATTTCACCACTGTGCCTCCCTCTGTCGGGCTCGGAACCTTCTGATAGTTCTTCAAGGGTCTCCCTCTGCCAGGCTCGGACCCCTTTTCAAAAAGTCACAATTTTAACACAAAAAAGGTTTTGGGACTTCTTGACCCAGAATGCATCTGGGCTGATTTTGCTCCCACTACGTTGGTCCCCAAAATTGCATATTCTGTCTTTGGGTGCTGCATGAGCCAAAAGGGGATATCTGTAGGAGGTCAGGGTCCCTCCCTCTGCCCCTCAGAGACCTGGATTTGCTTGCCTCTCCCAGGGGAGGAGTTTAACTATCGGTACTGCCAGGCAACCCCAGCTGCCACTGGTCTTGCCTTCTGGAGGGACAGTTTCCTCCTCCACACTGCAATCTCATCTCTGGTGGCAGGGCCAGTGTTTGGGTAGTTTTCCTTTCTTCCTCCAGGCCTCCTAGGGTCTCTCCAGCTCACATGGGCTCTCTCCTGCTCTCCGGTACATTCCAGCATCCCTGACTCGCTCTCAATGCTGTTCCTGGCTGCTGCTTATATACTCCCAGCTAGAGTCAGGTGTGAATAGTTGTCCCTCCCTGCCCGACTCTGCCTTACCTTGTTATCCGGACAACATGGAGACAGCCCATAGGAATCCATTGTCCATGGATTCCGATGGGTAATCCTCATGACTCCCATCTGCCTCTTCCTCGTCCCAGTCCTTGTGGATTTCAATGGGGGAATGGGATTATGGGAGTTGTAGTGTGGTGGAGAAGTACAAATAATTTAGGGTTTTAGATGTAATTTGGAGTCCACATGTTGTTTTCTCCATCTTTTCCTTAAGAGAACATGCTGGGGGGGATGGGCTTTTGGTGACAACATCCCATAAAGCCTGCTGGGATATCGGGTAGGGGTCCATTGGAAAAATTGGGATACTGCATCTTGAACAAAGGCGCTACTCTCGCAGTCTCCAAGGACCCCCTGCCCAGATGATGCTCCCTCGCTCGTCCATCACCCAGGGCTGGGAACCAAGAGCAATGGCCCTCCCTTGGCCACCTGAACAAGGAATCCCGGGAATAACCTGAGAAAAACGCCTCAGGTTTCTCACAATTTTCTTGCATTTACTTTCTGATTGTTTATTGTTTGTGTGGTGGGTAGCTGCCAAAAGGATGTCAAGTACGTCAGATGCTGTTCATCTGTTGAACCTATCTGAGAATTTACTTTTTTTGAGTGATGTTTGTATGTGTCAATTCAACTGTACATTATAGTGTATCATTATATTAACAGTTTCCTATATAGTACATTTTTATTGCTTGAGAGTGAATTGTAGTTTAAGTGGTATTTTTGTGGTATATTTATTGTTTCAATGGATATTTGCAACATGGAGCCAATTTCAGAAGGTGAAGAATTTCACTGTTCAGAAGACTGTGGAGAATTTCAGAATTTTGAGAATGGGGTCAATAGTGATTTCGCAGACATAGGTGATGTGTTGTCAAAGCATTGGCTTACAGTTTTTTTTTGTTTCTATATTATTTTAGACAAAGTGTTTGAAATGAGAGGTTTATGCTGCAATTGTGGAGAAATGTTTTTGACAGGGAGCACATGTTTTTTTCTCTTTGGAAAAAGAAAATTAATGAATCATCTAAAGAAAGCGCACAGAGATATTTTCCAAGATGTTTGGATTTGTAATATAGGTGAAGAGTATTTCTCTGATTGAAAATATATTTTTGAGTTATATATTGGTAAAATAATCCAAAGGCTCTTTTAAGAGCCACCCACAGACCGTTTTAAGTATATTGTAAAAGTAAAATTCCTGTGATGCCTTTATTTTTTATAAGTAGCCGTGGCTACAACTGCAGCCAATGAAACATCATGTCCTGTCAGGGCGAGGGGTTTTTAGCCACGAGTATGAGTAAGCTAATGGACGTCGAGCGCATTTTTGGCTGGTGCATCCGCGGCTACAAATATTTCTTAGCCACGGGTATAGCGATATAGCGATACCAATTCTTGTGCATCGATCATGATATTTCATTTATTTTACAGTACACAATTTTACAGGCGCAGTGAGGCACAGCTTCACCTCACTGATGAGGCCCAACAAGACTGAAACACGTGTATGGGGTTGCTGTTGGTACTCTTGTTCAGAGAGGAATTGCCATAGCATTTCGGTGCTGGACTGCCCATGTGGGCGGGACAAAAACTGATATGCAAATGGATATTTCCCATCTGTGAAAGGTACAGTGAGCAAAAAGCGTGTGCTGCAAACTCTCATCTCAGAACAGGTTATCTTGCAATGTTCTGGAGAGGAACGGCTGCTACCTTTTTTGAAATATTTGCAAGGGACTTGGGGTTGGTGTAAAGACTGGAGGGGATGGCTGTACGTCTGCTCTCTATATGGTAGAGGAGAGGCACAGAGGACCCCAGCCAAGGACCCCAGCCAAGATTCTTTATTATTGGTAACGTAGTCGAACAATCAAGGCCTAGCTTCTCAGGAGGTGATGCAGACTGGTTCTTAAGTACAGTGTAGTCCCCGAACCCCCACAAAGGAATGTCTACACACTGTATTACTGAAAACACAGTCTTTATATAATTAATATTCAAAGGTATGTACACGATCACAGTAACACACTTTGTACTCGGAAATCAACAATGATAAATATATACAATTCTAAAGTGGTACCACCAATGTTATTGAATCTCATTAAAGTGCATCAACTGTACGGTTAAAATGTCACACAGATCAATAACGCGGAAACCAGCAATAGAGATAGGAAGGAAAGCAAGATGGTTGACACGGTAGGCAGACTACTGGCCCCTACCACTAGGTACAGTTCTGTGTGGAGATCCCCCCACCTGGGCAACCTGTAAAATAAAGATATATAGCACAATCCCAGTCCATATATTGTTCAATAGCCTTATTTCCTGCTATTAAGGTTTTACCCCCCAATGTACCTGGTGGAGTAGAGTTCTTCGAAGACGCATCTAAGGATCCTTCTTGAGTGACTCCCTTTAAAGCAGGAGCCACGGATGGTCGAGAGGCGTCGAAGATGGTGAACTTGTCATCGACGGCAGCGATGAGAAGTTCAAGGGTGCCGAGACTCCAATGTCAATCCAGGCAGTGCTCGTCAGCGACGTCCTGCGAGGATGAGGTGTGCGGGGCACCACGGCGATGGATTGTTCAGGACCACAAAGAGTTTCAGAAGAACTGTGGCCCAACAAGGGCGTCGAGCCGTCGAAGTCTTTGTGGCCTTCAGTTGGCGGGAAACCCACCGGAGGATTCTCCTTGGCGCGTTGGTTGTCCTCGACTTTCTCCGGCGGGACAAAGCGGTTGACGTTGCGGACAAGGGAGTCATTGGATTCAAATGTTCTTAGGCAAAGGAGCGGGCAGCTCCGGTCGTCTGCGGCACGGCGTCAAGTGGTCCGCACGGCAGGACAACACAACTTCGACGGGCCTCCAGCGGTTACACAAACCTGCGAACCATGGTCGGCAGCAATAGACTTCGACAGCGGCGAAGTCCGGGTGCTTTGCTTCATTCTCCTCAGTGGTCCCATCTCGGGTCGGCAGCCTTTCGAGGGTCTGACTTCCAGGGAGCTTCGGGGAAGGTTAGCGGTGCTCGATGGTCCCTCGGAGCACAGGAAGAGGGCTCCTTACCAGGTCCTCTCTCAGATCAGTCTTCGACGAATTCGGCAGCTTTCAGATCAGGTCGAAGCAAATGCAACAGCAAGTCTTCTTCTTCCAGCTGAGCATCGAGGATCAGCAGTTCCAGTTACTATTCAAGTGTAGACACAGCTTCTGAACAATTTTCAGTGGTGAGAGGTCCCCAGATATACTATCTTGTCCCTCATCCACACTGCTGGGTCACTCTCAGAAGCCAATCATACAGAAGGGCATTCATGCAGTCAGTCAGCCAATCAGGCACACAGTGCATTCCGGCCATCCTCCTCCCTCTCAGACACTCACAACAAGGAATGTGGATTGGGACAAGTACCAAGCCATTCAAAACTACACACTGCATTCAGGCCAGTTTCGGGCAGGGCTGTCTCAGTCTTTGGGCCTCGTTACACAGTAGGTGGTAAGGGTTTACCGGTACCGGTAAGGACACCGGTACCGGTAAAGCCTTACCGCCTTACTACGAGGTCCCTTTGCAGGACCCAACCTTAACGGCTGGTGTAGACCAGCCGTTAAAGTTGGGACCCGCAAAGGGACCTTGGTGCTAATTACGGTACCGCAATTTGCGGTACGGTAATTAGCTCCTTCCCCATTGCCATTATGCCCTATGGGGCAAAAATGGGAATGGGGAAGGGCCATGGAGGAAGGGGGAATTACCGCCCCACCAACCTTGGAATGGGGTGGTAATTCCCCTTTCCTCCATGGTGGTACCGGTATGGTACTGGTGGCAACCATGGTGCTAATAGTACCATGGTTTACCGCCTTCCGTTTAATGAGGCCCTTTGTCTCTCATACCAGAAACCAGACAGCCACAACAAGAAGTGCATATTGGTCACACACTCCACTCACCCAGGTCCCACCCACAGGGTGAACCCACCGCATACACTCACTGGGAAGGCTCCAGTCAGTCTGGACTGGACTTCACAACAACACCATATATGGAACTTCCACCCAACAGCCAGCCAGGGGGAAGGGACAGAGTCAGGGCTTCCCAGGACTTTGGGAAAACAAGGTAACAGGTAATAGAAAGCAAGAGGCCACAGGGGCCATCTTGTTTTCCATCAGGAATCAACTGACTCCAATGGCAGGGCCGGGGTATCCCAAAATGGAGGATACCCCGGCCCTGCACCTGTCAAATTCAGCATGGAGCTGCCACCAGCCCATACCCTGCTCTGCGGGCCACCCACAGGTGCACAAAAATATACACTAGGGGCACAGGGTTGTACCCCCACCCATGGATGCCGTAAGGGTATCCCACGGGTCTGTTCACCAAACCAAAAGAGAGAGAGCTGCACCGCCAGGAGTCCCACATGAACTCCTGCGTGGAAAGTATGACAGAACACACGATAAAAAGGCAGTAAAGTTCAAGGATACGGAGGCCCTGTCCCTCCGATGCATTTCCAGCATCACAGTTGGTCTCTCTCAGTTACCTGGGGGCAACCAGACGTGGACTCCCTGCTCACTGTGCTCAGAGAGGGGCAGCTTCACCTCACTGATGAGGCCCAACAAGGCTGAACCACGTGTATGGGGTTGCTGTTGGTACTCATGTTCAGAGAGGAATTGCCATAGCATTTCGGTGCTGGACTGCCCATGTGGGCGGGACAAAAACTGATATGCAAATGGTTATTTCCCATCTGTGAAAGGTACAGTGAGCAAAAAGCGTGTGCTGCAAACGCTCATCTCAGAACAGGTTATCATGCCATGTTCTTTCTGGAGAGAAGCGCCTGCTACCTTTTTTTAAATAAACGCATAACCACCATTAGAACTCTCTCAGTAGTGAAATCTCTGATTATGTAAATGAGACCCCAAATCATTTTTCTGTGTGAATTTGCCAGAAAAACAATTACACTACAGGTGTCAGTATTGCATTGTAGCCCACATTTAACAGTTTATTTTATTTTAAACAACTAGGTTTATATATAGTAAATATTTTCTTTTTTTACAGCATTCCTTTAAAATGCCTATGAAGAAGCGTGAACAACATGCTAGAAGAAGGGATCGACTGCAGGGAAGTAAAGTTTTATGATATATTTTAAAAAACACTGTTTCCAAATATGTACATATAAATAGTGCTGATAATACATCTATAGCTGTTATTGATTTTTTTTTTAAAAATATATTTTTATTTTATATAATAAACCACACAACATTACAACTTGAACATAGATAAACACGTTTAACAACAAACAACACTGCAATCCCCATCCCTCCCCCCTATGAGCCTGTATGGTGTTCGTCATTGGTATCCGCTGTGGGCGAGGGGGCGTCAGCACTCTCAGAGTCAATTGAAGCTGACCCCGTTCCAAACAGTTCAGCTATCAACAGTTTCCATGCCGCAAGAGAGCACATTTCCTCGTCCTCCCCTGCGATACTGGCATCTCGCCACACAGCCGTCTCGGCCTCCGCCCATTTTTGGAGATCCCTCCACCAGACCTCCGTTCGTGGTTTATGACACTCCTTCCAACCCATGGCAATTCTACGTTTAGCAAGCACATAAGCCAGATCTTTCAATTTATCGACATGTCTAAGTTTACGCGCTCTGGGATATCCCCCCAGTAAGCAGGCCCAAGCTGAATCCACTTTGAGTGTGACACCCTTTCCTGCCAGCTTCTGCGCCACTTCGCCCCAATAGCTTGCAATTACTGGGCACGCCCAAAACATGTGTATCATGTCTGCATTCTCCTCGTCGCACTTGGGGCACGCCTGGCGTCCAACACCCCGAAATTTGGATATTCTCAAAGGGGTCAGGTATGCTCTGTGCGTTATATAAAGCTGTATTTGCTTGAACCTGGCATTTCTCGATACTTTTTTATGATACCCAAGGGCTCGCTCCCACAACCCATCTGTCATCGGGGCCCCCATCTCCGTTTCCCATTCCAGTCTCAAGTGCCCTAAATCGCTCCCAGCCTTCATCATCAACATCTCATACAACCTAGAGACCTCGTGCCCGCCCTCCGATGTGTCATATAGTATCTCCACCGGGGCATCCGGTTCATCGGCCAGGGTAGTTTCGGGCCACTTATTCCGGATCTCCTGTACTATCCTGTGATATGTCATATATTGACCCCTGTGCAGTCCCGACCCTGCCTCTAATTCTTCGAACTCCAAGATGATCCCATCCTGCCAAATATCTCCCATGGTGACCAACCCCACTGACTCCCAGTATATCCGAATGGTTGCCCTGAGCTGCCCATCTCCCCTCGCCAGTGCGACCAATGGGAACTGCAATACACACGGCAGAGGGTTGCCCATCATCCGGCAGGCCCGTTAGCTGTTATTGATAATACGTTTCAAAAAGTGCAATTTCAGAAGGGAGATGTTGCAACTGAACAAAATAATATAATCCAGAATATTTTAAGTGAAAGTGATAAAAGAAAAAATGTATCCAATCCTTTAGTATTTAGTAAAAAAAAAAGATTTTAAAGATTTTTAGAAGACAAGATAGCAAATGTGCTATCAATTTGAAACAGAGGAATAAAGATATATATAGAAAAATATACCACTCACAAGTTTTTCTTTGGAGAAGTGTGAAACCAAAATCTAGATATGTTGTAAAGCATTTATTGCAAAAGAAAAAAGTAGAAATAATAATTAAAAAAAGCTTTTCATATGAAAAGAAGATTCATTTTGAATAAATTTAAGAAATTACTTAAGGTAATTGCAGCATTCCATAGGAATATAGAAATAGTTCATGTACTTACACATGATGACTTTTGTGATGTGTTTTGCAGAGAGTGGAAAACCATTTCTTATACAGAAAGATTTTTTAATGAGTAGAGTCATATTCAAGGAAAAAATGTGCCAGTTGCTATTGATGAGAGTGAATGTAGCTATGAAGTCCAAAACAGTGTGATTTCTAAAAAAGAAGAAACCCAAATGTCTGATAATACAGAAATTGAAAGTTTATGTCAGTATAGAATAAAACCTAAAAAGCTAAGTGAAGTATGGACCTGAAATATTTTGTGCAATATTGATACATTGTCTTGTAAAGTCTTGAAGAGATTTTTACAAGTTTTGCAAACAAATAATAATGTTCCAATACAGATCAAGATGCTTCAGAGAATAGATGACTATGAAGTTCATGAAAAAAAAACAGAACCTCTGGGTCACTCCATAACTTGTCTTGATAAAACTAGAAGTAAGAGTGAGTTTCATCATGTACGGATGCTGAGTGCACTATATGAGTGCAAAACACCAAATATGTCTCTTGCACTTTTACATCAAACACTTTTGACTGGAACTGTAGAAAGTATAGTTTGTACACTGCAAATGATAAATATAATACATTTAAAAGATTATGTGTAGGTAGATGAAACACTTACAGGAAGTGGAAATGATGATCCTTTCAAAGGATCTGATTTTTCAACAGTATAAACAATGTATTGCAATGTTTGGGTAGTCTTCCATTGAAAGACCTGGCATTGTTTGCGTTATGTAAGGGAGGCATGGTATCACAAGTATGACACTGACACAAGAGTAACATGTGTCAAAACCTTTATTAAATACTTGGATTTTGGAAAAACTCCTACTTTGCCCTATAGCTATGATGGGAGTAGCCTCTACCAATAAATAATTAAAAAAAACACAGTCCTGGTCAGTCTGTATCAAATCAAAATGGCCTATACTAACAAAACCTAAGGCCTGCCCTATCTCTTATACAAACATTGTATGAAGGGGAATGTGTTTGCAAAGTAAAGTCAGTGATATAACATAAAGGATCAAGGTGGCCGAGTCAGCTCTCCTACTCACGTTGGACAGCACGCAGTAAGGCAGCCCCCGTAAACAGGATGACACACTCTGGCTCAGGTTCACAAAAGAAGGCAGTTCCAAACTTGGGTCAAGGCCCTCTTGGCCTTCACGTTAAAGTCACTTATTCCAGTTTACTAAAGGTTCTTTCACAGTTCAATAAAAGTTCATATATGTCTCCCTCGGTCAGGCTCGGACCTTTCAACAAAAAGTACCTGATTCAACATAGATCTCCCTCAGCCGGGTTCAGTCCTCGCAATCACAGAGCTTGCAGGGGTTCCCTTCCCCAAGCTTCATTCACATTCATTATGGGTTCCCTTCCCCTAACTTATTTCATGTTTCAAGTCTCCCTCAATCGTGCTCGAACCTTTCACTGATGTCGAAGACTTTTGAATGTGAGCGGCTTTTACCATAGACCTCTGCAAGACCACTTCAAGTTTCACTTCTGCTCTGCCTTATGATATTTGCCCCAGTCTCTCTTGGTAATGGTAGTTCCATACCACAATCAGAAAAGTTCAATTTGCTGCTTTATAACAAGACTTGAAGCATTTTGCGGAGACCTTCGAGTGGGCTATTTCCTTTCGGCGGACCACTCCACTGCTCTATATCACTGGCTTCACAGTTATCTGTAAATTAAAAGTTCACTACTGGTTAGCTTTCTTTTGCATTTCATCAGCATGCACGCAACCTTAAATTGTGAGATACACTGTTGTAGCTTCAATCTTTCGTTGACACAAACCGGACTTTCATGTCTTTTGCTAACAGTGATCTTCTGGGATTTCCTACCCTTCGCTCTGGTCCCTCGATAGGCCATCCTGCTCCAGTGGATTCGTCTTTGCCCCGGAATATCTGCTCCTTCTCGTGTCTCACCTTGCTCAGAGTGTGTCTCTATGTTCCACCTTTTATCCATGTGGGGGGAGCTAATGGGTATCAGATGTATGTGATTAAGGTCAATTGCGTGACTTTTCCTGACCTGATTAACGGGACATGTCCAATGAGATATGTAAGTGTTAGCCTCTTTACTCTCAGGCATCCTCTTCCTCAGCCCAGTGTTTGTGTACAAAGTTGGGGGGGGGTTGGAACGTGGGAGAATTGCATAAAATAAGATGGGGTATGGGGATGGGAAAGGTGGATACCAGGTCTCACCATCGGCTGCCTCACCCCCACTGCCTGAAGATCCCTCACCCAGGTGATCCTCCCACACCAGTCCACACCCAGGATCTGGATCCAAAGGCGATGGCCGTGCCCTGGTCACCTGAGAGAGATCCCCGGGGACTAGAAAGTGAGACACCCTTTGGTTTTTCACATACCTTTCCCCTATGTGATGGACCCACATCTGTTTTGCAGGGAAACCAGGAAAAGAAATCAATGTTCCCCTGTTCTTTACCTTTTCGATGTATCACAGCAAAACAGTACTGTTGCAGGTCTAAGAACCATCACATGGCTCGAGGGTTAGAGTCCTTTCATTGACTTATCGATACCAACGGTGAGTGGTCAGTGATGAGTGTGAATTCTCTCCCAAGAAGCTAATATCCAAGCTGGAGAATTCCCATTTGATGGCAAGGGCTTCCAGTTCCAACATAGAGTATTTCTTCTCTCTGGGGAAAAGTTTACGACTAGTGAATAGGATGGGGTTTTCTAATCCATCATTTATTTGAGATAACACTGCTCCTAACCTTGTGAAGGAGGCATCAATCTTAAATATGAATTCCTTTGACAAGTCTACTACTTTTAATATGGTATTCTAGCATGTGGTTTGTTTCAGGTTATTGTAACAAGCATCATCCTCATCAGGCCAACACATTTTCAGAGGTTGCGCCCCCCATAGCGAAAATAATAAGCTGGCACCCATGAATCACAGTAAGTGATCACATATTTTACAAAAGTGGGCAACACAAAATAGCATTGGACTTTAAAAAAAAGTAATGAACATCAGAAAAATAACCAGAGAGAGGAATGTGTACAATAAATATAGTGGCAAAGTATACAAGCTGCTCACTTTTTAAATCCAGCAATCTGTAGTGAAATATTCCATGGAAAACAAAATCCCAATGCGAAACAAGTGTTTGTGGTCTTGTGGGTAAGCGTCTGCACTGGGAACAGGACAACCTGAGAAAAATCCTGGTATTGAAACACTTAAGCAAGTTTGACCACCTCAAAAAACCTGAGGGGTTGCGTCTGCCCTCTGAAAAAAAGTTATGCTGTCCACCCACATGTGTCCTTTAATGGTGCCCTGAAAAGCAGCCACAATTACGGGAAAATAACTGCACCATTCTCCAGGATTTCAAACTCTCTTGCCACATCATGGGCAAATACTTATGACCTACTTGCCTTCTCATACTTTACCCTCCTCACCCCCATGTCTGGCTTTCAACTATACTTTGCTTTATAAAGCTAACTTGAAAAGTACACATGCCATAGTGTCACTCAAATATATAAATCCTATAGAACTGTTAGGCAGAATGTGTACAATTGTGGCATTATTCCCCCCATCTTGACCGCGAGACTACAAATATTATAATGCAATTCAGAAAAAGGCAAAAGAAAATTGTCTCTGAGTGCAAAACCTTCAAGGACTGACATTAGCATGGTTTAAAAATAAATAAACAAAATAGATAATGTTTGTCTTTGGAAAAATGAATGGGAAGTAAGCTGCAACGTTAGAAAAAACATGTTTTGTCTTCTTAATAACCTTCTTATTTATTAACAAATCTTTACAAATCTTTGCAGTCTGGGGAGGGCGGGGGATGAGATCCTAACCATTTTTGTAATTTCAGTCAAATACTGAAATCAAAAGTTATTAACAATAGGATTTTAAAGGGTTCCTATGGGAGTCCGATTCACCTTAACTATGGGGCAGTTATCGCTGCTCTTTAATAATCAGTAAACCTTGGTTAAGGGAGAGTTAAGGTAATCATGAATTAATGCAACAAAACACATCAATCACATTTCGAGGAAGTCCACCTTAACTATGCACCCCCTGTTGCGCAGCATGACCACAATGATGAACTCACAGATGACAGAATTAATTATATCATACCTGACATCACCAATGAGTTCAATAATTACATCAAATAAGACATTACTTACTAAATAAGTTAGAATTGTTTTTGTTGACATTGTTTGATGCATATTCTTTGGTTTAAACTTTACAATAATAACAACATGACATGAAGCAATCACTGATACAGAAGGATGATATGATTAAGTGTGGAGCATTCATTTGTAGTACTTATCATTTGATAACACAATACCAATATGTTTGAATTTCATCTATTAGTAAACAATTACAACACTTCAATGCAGGGAAAGTACCTGATTATGGTACATCTATTTCAGGTATTTCAAACAAAAATATAATAAGTATATGTTGCAGTAAAACAAAACAGTCAATGTTCTCATTTAAATTTTACAATTCTCCTTACTGTAGTAATATTACATGAATACATTATTTTCTAAATTTCTAAATAAACATTTTGAAATAATTGTATACAAAAGAAAGTGCATGCCCTTGAGTATTTTGATACTATATAATCTAAAAATTTGAAGTTTGGTTAATATGCACACAAAAAAATCAGTTACTCATACTATATAATAGCATTTATAGAAAGAAAATGAAGATTAGAAAATCAATATTTAATTATAGGCCTAGCAATATGTTTAGTATTTCTGTTGAAAATAAATTATGAATTTGTATTCCAATATAACAGATTACCTTCAGAGTACATCAATGCTTACATACTATTCTTCTTGGCAATAATGTCTATATGTACTAACATCTGTATACCACTTGTTACATTGAAATAAACAATGGCAGAATACATTGTACTGTCTAAGTATGAAATATGTACATACATGTTGTGTTAAAAAACAGAGTCGTCATATATCAACATATCATTAATAAAACCAGTGATGTCAGTGATGTCAAGCATGATATAATTAGTGGTGCCATCAGCGATGTCATAAGTGATGCCATGTATGATGTCATAGGTGATATCACCAGTGTTGCCATCTATGATGCCATCATTGTGGTCAAACGCAGCGCAACAGGGAGCGCATAGTTAAGGTGAACTTGCTTGAAATAGGATTGCTAAATTTCAGGGTTTTGTTTCATTAAATCTGATGACCATAACTCTCTCTTAACCAAGTTTTTTTTCTCAGTAAATTTTAAAGCTTTTGTTGCTATGTATTTTTAATGTTAAATCTGATCACAGTACCTCTCTCCTAATTAACATGTTTTCACAGAATTTTAAGGGTTTTGGTATATTATAAATTCCTCAGGGCTGTTAGGGAGAATTCTCATGAATGGCTGATTTCTGTTACCTAATGAGTCCCTCATTAGCTTTGCTGGATTTCTAGGATTTATTTTTTACACCTGGTAAGAGTGTGAGCCTTTTTCCAACTCTTACATGTGTTTTGCTATATGTGTTTTCACGTTTTGTGTGATCTTGAGCACTGGAGCCTCATCTACTCCATGGCCTCATATTTTTCATGTGTGTTACACAGCACCTTCAGTGCAGTGACACAGGGTTGTCTTTGAGACTTCCCACTGACTCCATTTTTCTGGGGCTGACTACTGTCCCCCAGAAAAGGTAAAGTTGCCATTAACTTTATTTTAGTCACTTTAAACCACAGACCCAGTACACCCCATCCTACATGGAATATTTGAAACGGTTAATTCTTATCCCTTTTTGTCTGTGTCTATTGGAACATTGTTTCTCTCCCTTTACATCAAGACTTGGCTGGTGGCAGTGGTAACTACCCTAACTTTTCTACGGCGGTTATCTTATATAACCATGGTATTGTTTCAGGCTATTATTTTAGCATCGAACATAAACCCGCTTGACCAAATACATTTTATTTTGACTCCGGCTGTGTTTATTCACCATTTCTTTTTGTTAAAGTCTTCCTCATGTTTTTCTCTGCGCGCCAAACCGGGGATGATTCCATTGTTCGCCGTCTTTTCGCGGGCTTCTGCACAGAAGCCCTCCTTAAGGTACCTGAAAGTCTAGGTAGGCTGAATGTGAGGGAGGGATCTTCGGACCCTTGCCATGGGTTCCCTTGGTAACCCAAGTCGCACTCCTGTTTGATTGGCTGAGGGGACTGTCCTTGCCAGGACAGCCACTCTGCTGTGTGATTGACAGCCAGGCTGTATGAATGGGGGAATACTGCATAAAAAGCAGGTCTCTGGGACTGGAAAGGCAGAGCCGTCACTGGAATGAAAGAACCAATGAGGAGCTGATGGAAGAGGACCCCCTACAACAACTGAACCGCCCGGTGAAGCCCTGCTGCAGGTCCGAATCTTCAGAATCCGACAACAGAGAAGATCCTCCAAGAAACTTCTTCCCTTGAGCTAGTGGGACCAACCAGTTCGCCCAAACTGCAAGCCAGGACCCCTCCTATGGTCAAATTCGCTGTACAGAGCTACAGTGGGCCAGATAGCCAGGAAGGTCAGACCCTGCTTGTGTTTTAAGGAGCGCACCTTTTATTTGTTGCTTTGCTCTGCTGCTGGTTTCTTCCCTGGGCAGTGCAGGACCCTCCAGTCTTCCTACTTGTTGTCAGTCCGACAGTTGCTTCAGGAACCGTGAACCTGCAGGAACTACCAGGAACGTCCGCCTCAGCTACAGCTTCCTCTCTGTTTTAAGGTACTGTGCAAATCCGGTTGCTCGTTCCATTCAACCGCAGTGAAAGTGTTTGAAATCTTATTCCAATCCAAGGGCTTGTCCTTCTCTTCTCTTTAAACAAACTTTTCTATCAACCAACCTCGTCCGGAATCTGTGCCACAGACTTTACCGTGAACTATCCTGAACTGTGTGATCTTGAGCAAAATACTTTTTGACCCATTGACTTTGGCCCTAAGCCTTTTCTGCCTGATTCTATCTCTGTAGTTCCTCTTGTTCAATTTCCCTGAGTACTTACTTGTAGGTTTGATTTAATTTCTATTAACTTTGTCTTTCCCTCCCTTTTAAATTGCTGGAGTGCCATCTTTCTCCCACTTCTATTTGTGAGCTTAACTTGTCTGGAATTTGAGGGAAGTGGTGTGGTGTATTAAGAGTGTGATTTTAAGACTGCTTACAATAGTGTAATGTTATACAACTGAAGAGTCAAATAAATGTATATTATTTTACTTGAAAACCTTGAGTCAGCGTTTGCCTGAATCATAGTAATTTCTGTCCTTTGTGTAAATATCTGATACTGCTCACTTACTCTTGAGAGAAGTCTGGCTGCTCAGCCATCGCTACCACTTTAACTGTGTAGTACAGGCTTGTACCAAAGGTGAACTTGTACTATCACTTGTAGACTTAATTGTGTGTGGTATTCCCAAAGGGTACTGCATATAATTCTGCCTAACAAGGGCCAACTAGCCGTGTCATTCGGCCGTGGGCACTGTTCCTATTGAACCAATACATTTCTGTGGGGTCCATTAGCCTGTAGACACTGTAAATGTTGCTATAATAGCTTTCTTTGGGGCACTCTAGTCACAGCCTATAGCCAAGCCCAATGTACATGTTTCAACAATATGTTTCATTGGTGCCCACATGCCATGACCTTTTGCTGTGGCCTTTGTATATGTTGCACCAATAGTTTTCTTTGTACCCCACTAGAAATCACCGTTGGCACAGAGATCCATTAACATCTGCGTAGGAGATGTGCTCACTGCAGGTTTAAAACATTTGTTTTCACTCTCTCCCCATTTCAGCAGATTCCCCCAATATTCCCCCCAGTGATGGCAGTGAACTGCACATACCGCAGCATTGAATTACCCATGCTGTGGGATTCCCTCAGTATGCCCCTGATAATGTCGGAAAATCCAAAACTCTTCCCTGTCCTGACAGGCACTCACCAGGTGCCTCCCTTCTCTTTGCATGGTCCCCTCACTCGCCTGAATAGCTTTTACCCTACCTGGGCATCTCCTGGCCACTACCACCTACCACCGTTTGGTTCATGTGATGCATTTTTAACTCCGAGGTGGACTTGATTGAAATTCGAGTCCTGAATTTCAGGGGTTTTGTTGCATTATATCTGATTTCCTTTACTCTCTCTTAAAAAATAGCCATGGTCATCAGCCGTTGCCATTGTACATGTTGTAACAATAGTTTTCATTTGTGCATACTCACCATGGCATTCAGCCATGGCCAAACCTGTTACATAGTTTCTTAAGGTCTCACTAGCAATGGCCTTCGTCCATGGCCTCTGTACGTATTGCACCATTTGTTAACGAACACTCATTGCTCACCAACCAGTAGATGTAAGTATGAAGACATCATGAAGTCAGACACAGACAACAGATTCAATTTTCTAAATAAAAGGTTTTATTTTCCTGAAAGGTCAGGATGGAGTAAGGCCTCACTTGCCTTATGCTAAGAGGGGATTTCCCTACCTAAACAAAACCAAGGACAGCCTGTGTCAGTAAGTTCAACTAAAATGTATGTGTCCAAGCCCTATACTTGTCCTCACAAGTAAATATACAAAATGTGTAGGGCTGCCAGCAGCAAAAGAAATAGTGTTGAAAACAAAGCTCTGAGCATCTTCTAGCTTCTGCCTTATACCCAGCTTCCCTTTCCCTTAATTCAGAATACTTCCAAAAGTACTCAGTGTTCCCTTCCCCAAGAGTTCAACACAGTAGAAATGGTCTTGGTATTCTCTTCTCCAAGAAGTCAGCTCTTCCATCTTCAAAATGATAATCAGTTCAAATCTCCTGGCTTTCAAAACAGTTTAAATTCAACTGCTTTGTCATACAGGCTTCTCATTATTTAGGATGGGTGGCTCTCTCTCTGCCTTTCTTATGCACTATAACAAACTTTTCATAATATAAGCTTCTTTACATTTGCTTTCCTTGCCTCTTTCCAAGTTGGGGTCACTCGGTCTAGGCGACTTGTCAGAACACACAGTCCACCCATCACAGATTACACTACCAATAACCGTAGGCACTTTTTATGCTTCTGTATTCTTCAGGTTTTTTCGCCAACACAGGTTTTCTGTCGCTGAACCTCTGTCCTTAGCCCACACTTATCTCAGATTCTCCTTGACAGTCTCTTGGCTTTGCCAGAACATGTATCTCATACAATTCTATCCATGGTGTTCACCCTTTTCCACCACCTTGCTTGCAGTTGCTTTCACTAGCTTTCACGTTATTCATACGTGTTGCTTGCTTTCACTTCTCTCTCTGTATTCACATATGCTCAATTCTTTCAGTTAGTTAGATATTCAATAATGCGTGTTGCACTTCTTAAAAGTATTCATACCACTTTGAATCTTGTTTGGTATTCAAGAACCCTTGGTTTGAACTTTCACAGTAATTATAATAGTTTTCAATTTGTTCAAAATTCAGTTAAGCGTGTTAACAACCCACGGAGTGCCCCGTTATGAGTGTTCTTTAATGTACACTCACGGGTATGTGATTGGTCCTCCAAGCATCTCGGTTCTGCTTCCCAGCATTCTTCCACTTCGCCATTTCCTCATAGAAGCTCCAGGTAGCAGCACTCGCTGCCCTGGAATCTTGCAGCATTTAGCTATGCGTTCCCTCAGCAGAAGCTACAGAGAGCACCTCTCACTCTCCCAGTCTCTCAGTGGCTGGTGGAAACCATGAAGCTTCAGTGCCCTGTAGCTCCTGCTGTGGTCACTGGGCAGGAAGGGCAGCCAGCAGGATTCTTGACCCTTTTATGGCCAGCTTTGGCCCCAGCGTCTCTCTCGTACTCCTGCTCAGCACGGCTTCCCTCCAGCCAGTTCCTCTCCAGCCGGCTCTGCTTCTGAAAACCGTGTCTCTTTATCCAGGCTGTCTCTCTCCTGGCCTTCTCTCTATCACTGCTGGGTGGTCACCCATTTTATACACATGTGACTTGTTAAAGGGTTGCAGGTGTAGGCCTTCACTTCAATTGCCTGGCCATGGTTAGGCCGATTAGCTGGACATGTTATCTATTACAATGGAGCTCCTCCAAAGCTCTCTTCCTTGTCTCAGTACAAATGTGGTGTGAATGAATTGAAGTGTGCATGACTCCCAGTTGTTTCCTCCTCATCCCTTAAGGTGAAATGACTGTGGGACTTTTTGAGTAGAAGAAAGGGGCAAGGACTGAATATAGCCTACACAGGCAGGGGGAACATAGAGCTCCTATTTACAAGGGAAAGGGGATACCATGTCTCACCCAAAAACATCCTCTCCCCACTCCCCAAGTTCCCCCAACCCAGGTGATCCTCCCTCGCATATCCACCCCCAGGGTCTGGATACAAGAGTGATGGCCTTTCCCTGGCCACCTGAGAAGAGGATTCAGGGGGAGTAGAAGTGAGGATGTCCCCAGGTTCCTGTGCTAGACTGGCAGTTTGCCAATTCCAGTGTTAACCAGAAAAAATGCTCTGAATTAAAATGTCTTCTACATCCTTATAGGCACTCAACTTGTGTCCCCCTTCTTTTTACATGTCCCGTCACTCCACTCAATTGTGTTTTCCCTCCCTAACCCTCTCTCATCAACCCCTATTGCTGAATGCTTTGTGTGGCACATATTTTCTTCTGAAAGTGTCTTGCAGCTATGACACTATAATCTTGTGAGATTCACGCGTTCTTCCCCTGATAAATAATTTTTTTAACTAACAGACTCCCCAACCCACCCAAGTCCCCAACCTCACATGGTGCGTTCTTTCCCAATCCGACCCCTCCTCTGATGTGTTTGCTTTTGCTATTGCTATTGGAATTTCTATAGAGCATACGGCCAGGCCATCTAAGTGCTGTCATTCAAAACAATCAGTGTTCCCATCGGAGTGGCTACATAAACAGAAGAGTGTTGAGCCTCTATCTGATGTCGAGAACCTTATTAGTCTCAGTAAGGCCGTAGGGGAGTTCATTCCAAAGTGTGATGGCATCCTTTTTCCTCCTCCAAATAACATTTTGAGTTCTTCCATTTGCTGCTTCTCCTGGTAATTTTGCGGAAATCAATCTCATTGAACAAAAAAAAATTGTCTTTCCATTCCTGAAAGCCTCTCAGCCTCTCTGCTACAAAGCACCAAGGGCAATATATGTAACGTTTTTATGGAACAGGGGGCACCTCATGTCTCTGTTGAATATTTATTTTAAAAACTACTGGATGGATTTACTGCATGCCAGTCAAGGAAATTATGCCAATGTTCAAGGAACAACTACTCAATGACAGAGATAGTTACTTGATATTGCCTAAGTATATTTCCTCTGAAATTAAACAAGACATTCTAGATATAATGTTGTGTGATGTGCAGAGTGATTGGATCTCTCAGGAAGAGTTTGGCTATTTGAACTATTCAGAACAATATATCCCTCATTTTACATGATACCTGAGATCCATAAAGACGCACATACACTACAGGGATGCCCTAGATTGGAGTCCATTTGTAAGTTAATAAATGTTTTTCTCCAGCCCCTCAGTGAACACACTGCTACTTATCTCAGAGACACAACCTCAGTTATCCAACTATTCAAAGGCATGGCGTTTGACCCAGTCACGAAGTACTAGTTACAATGAATATCAAAGCATTGTACACTAGTATTCCTCATAAAGAGGCTATCTAATGCACTTGAGATTTCCTCAGGCTAGAGAACCTCCAACAACATTTTCCCACCAAATTAATTCTTTATTACTCTCAATGGCACTGCGAAAGAACTTCTTCAAATGTAATGGTCAATTCTACATGCAGTCACGGGTTACGGCTACAGGTGCAGCCTTTGCACCAAGCATATCCATCCTGTTCATGGCATCCCTAGAGGAATGGTTTTTACTATTTGAGACTAATCCATTCTTCTCCAAGATCTTTATATGGCAGCACTTAATAGATGACATTCTTTTTATTTGGTCTGTGCCCCAGAGATTCTTTGGGACTTTTTCACTTGGAGATACATTGTTTATTTTTTTTTTTTATTTCACATTTATAAAGCGCTCACACAGCCCGCAGGCATCGAGGCGCTGTTACAGGAATTGTCTTTTTTTGTTTTTCTTAGTTGCGTAATTGTGTGTGTTTTTTTTCCTTAGTTACGTATTTATAACGCGCTTAAACACCCAAAGGTTTCTAAGCGCGGACCCGGGGATCGAACCTGTTGTTGCTACGTGTCGTCTTGCTTCCAAGACGCGCACGCTGCCGCTGAGCTATCAGGGTACATTGGTGTTCGCTCTGTTTAAGAAGGCAACAGACAGCAACACCCTTCTGCATTTTGCTAGTTTCCATCCGAGAAGTCAGAAAGAGAACTTGTCTTATGGCCGTTCTTTATTTTCATTTTTTGAATTTGGCAATTGGGAAAACAACATGTGTATCTCTGTTTGTTCCTCTAATATTGCCTATTATCTATGTTCATAAGTGTATGTGTTTTACTATTTGATTCTAATTGCATGTGTTTCGATGAGTAGCACTTTCTAATAAAAGGAATGTATTATTGTAATTCATGAATGAAGCATTAAATGAAGTTGCAGATGCTATGCTTGTATGAGGTGTTACTAGTAATTGCCCATTAGTAGGGTTGCATATTTAAGTCCTATGAGGCTTCAGCCGGTTATGAAAGATAGCCATTTAGGGCTAGAAATAACATCTTTTTGTACATTTCAAGAAAAGTATGTCACCAGTTTGTGCCTAAATTGTTTCTTAATACCTTTTTAATTTTGGAACAAATTGTTCCCAAAATGTTCAGTTTGGTGGGACTCTTAAGAAACGTTTTGTTTAGAAAATGTCACCAAAATCCATCCAGCAAGTCAAAAGTTATTAGCCTCGCCCAGCTTCCCTGTTGCAAAACACCAAGACTGATATAAATGTTGTAAGGAACAGGGGTCAATCCCTTCTCTGTTGAATATTTTAAAAACTACTGGATGGATTTACCCCAAATCTGTCATGGGAATGAAGTCAACCCTTTGTGCCCAAGTTGTTTCTTATTTGGTCCATATTGTTTTCACGCTACAGCTGGTCAAAAACTGCACTTTTTCTCTATGCGAAAAATGAATGGGCTGAAAACGGTGGTGTTTTGCTTTCTTTATAACTTTTTTTGTTTTATAAAGTATAATTTCCAATAATTTCCAAAATCTGCATTTTGGGAGTGGGGGTCAGGGGGGCATTGACAAACCTTTTTGAAAATGTGATCCAAATCCATCTGGCAAGTCAAAGGTTATTAGCAATAGCATTTTGGGAAACAATTGCTGCCTTTTCATTTTTGAAAACACTCTCAGACTCTGATGCATTGTGGGACTAATATATAGCTATACTTTTGGGAGAAAGGGGCAACCCCTTCCCCGTCAAATATTTTAACAACTACTGGATGGAATAACCACAGAACCCTCCCAGAAATAGATTCAATACTCCATGCCCAAGTGGTTTCGTACCTGGTCCAATACTGTGCTAAGATTTTTGCTGTGTGCTATGCAGAAACATGGACTTTATCTCTACGGTAAAATGAATGGGAGTAAGCCATAAACAGCATTTATTTGCTTTCTAAATAACATTTTGATTTTGTAACAAATCTTTCCCAACATTTTCTGTTGAAAGTGGTGGGTGGAGGGGGGTTCACTTGGCAAATGTTTTGTTTGCAAAATATCAGCCAAATCCATCATGCAAGTCAAAGGTTATTAGCAGTTCAATTTTCATGTTTCCAATGGAACTAGCTACACACCTTAACCAAAGTGCGGCAACTGTCGCACTATAATTCAGTAAAAAAAACTTTAGCTAAGGGACAGTTAAGGTGAATACATTCAGCGCAATAAAACCCTTCACATTTAGTGAAAAAACTTTAGTTGAAATGGCGTTGATGTAAAACAATCTGTTGCAACAAAACCTTTGAAATTCAGTGACGAAATTTTAGTTGAAGAGACATTAAGGTGATGATTTAACACCACAAAACCCCTGAAATTCGGCAGTTGCTAAAGCTGCGCCACCTTAACTATGATGCCCCCACTGCATGGCCCATAAGCACACTGACGACATCACAAATGACATCACTGATGATATCACATATGACATCACTTATGGTATCATGAGTGACATCACTGGTAGAGCAGGTCACGTGTGCAAGAAACAGAAGCAACATTGGAAAAGCGTGTTTCTGCACATCAGGGTGGATTCAGTTTGGTATTCCATGCTTTTCTTTGTCCACTAGATAAGATGGGATTAGAAATGGTGCACTGTGTCAACGAAGAGTAAAGTGGGTTTAGTGGGGACTGTGATGAGGAAGACTGGTGTTTTGTAGTTGGGTACTGTGACAAAGAAGCATGAGGTGGGTAGTAAGGAAATGTGACAAGGAAGAGATTGTTGGGGACTGTAATGAAGAATAGCAAGGCATGATTAGAGAGGGACTGTCACGAGGAAGACTGAGTTTGTACACAATTATACCTTACACATTATAAGCACATGACTCCTTTTAAGGACTATCTATATGTATGAACATTAAAACATTTAAAAAAGTACTACTGGCATTGACCTTGCATGTGCTAAGGGTATATATACTTGGGGAGCAAACACACAATTGCCTTGCAACACACTTCGGTGCCAAACCATTCTCCTCATCCATTTTCTCTGTTAATGACCGTTACATCATCAACAAAGGAACAAACTTCACTAAGTACAGCACAACACAAAGCCTCACCCCAGGGTTGTTTTATTTTAATTGACCACCCTTAGCAGCTTGCAGGTGCTAAGGGAGTTGAATTCAGCAAGAAAATCACATTTACCTTGCCCCACACCTTAGCACCACCCCCTTCTTCCTGAACTCCATTTTTTTCTGTTGATGACCATGACACCATTAACAGGTAAACGAACTTCAGAAAATACAGCACAGCACAATGCCACACTGCAAGGTCATATTTATATTTTTTTATTAAACACACCTAGCGCCACATACGAAAACTACTCAGGTTTTAAGAGGCAAGGGAGGAGCTGGGAGGTCAAGGATGCACAGGTGGTGGGAGCGCTGGCAGGCAGCACTCATGGTGCTCATAACGCAAGCTTATACCAGAGTATACAGTCCACATTCCAAGTATGCTGAATGGTTAGTGCCTCCTTCCACAGATGTAATGAAACATAGTGGCAACACCACTGCCCAATCCTCTTGAACTCTTTTTGCACATAAATATAAACACAACAAAGTTAATGCAAAAACATCAACTTCAAACATACAAATATACGATCTGAATTGAGAATCATATTTCTCAAACCAATACTCATATATCTTTTACTTTCGGAAAATAAACATCTCCTTTTGTACATTAAATACTATTAATTTTTCATGTCTTACAAATCGAGAAATCATATGAAACAGTGCAAATGTATCTCTGTGCCCAATGCCTATTTCCCAAAACTAACAATACTACTATACCTCTTTTACACCCCTGAAATCCATCTTTCAAACGAATCAAATATTAAACAATCCTAAAAGCAACTTTTTGAACTTCTGTACAAATCCCAACTTCGAGAACCACTTTGTAGCCAACTTCGAGAACTGCTTTGTAGCCCTTCCAAAAGTCAAACATCACACAATTCTAAAAGTACGTTTTCAAGCTTCCGTACAAATCCCAACTTAAAAAAATGCTCCTTAGAGAATACTGGATCAAGAAGCACCTTTTTTTCATTGCATACTCTTCATTAGTTACGTATAACAAATCGAGAAATCATGCAAAATAATGCAGATTTAATTCCATTCTCACGGCCTCTTACCCAAAACTGACAACACTAATCTACCTCCTTCATTCCACTAACATCCTCCCTGTTAAACAAACCTAATATCAACTTACTTCTATGTAACTCCCGACGTCGAGAACCGCTCCGAAGAGAACACTAAATCGAGAAACGTTCCTTCACATCACGTGAAAACCTCACCCAATCAAAACAAAGCACAATATACCATGGCTCAGCCATGAATGCATCTCAGTGGTGCACTTTTTATTCACAAAATAAAGTTAAATAACCCAGTAGTTGATATCAATACACAAACGTGAGATGTTAAATTGCCTTAATACTGCCCCCTACACAGTTTAATTAATTTAGAAAGCATTTTTTTAATTCTTTTAAAAAATCTCAAATTTACTTGAAGCACTCATCTTCCCCTAACTAGCTAACATGCTAATTACCACATCGCAATGTATTAGAGTTTATGTGTATTAACTCTTTCTTTTCCCCATTCATGCCACTTCTACAGTATACCCAAGCCCCAGTCCTCCACCAATAGTCTTTCCTCACCCTGCACACATGCTCTGTAGCTTAAAAACTCTCTAATTAACATGCTTGATAGCATTCAAGGCACTTTTCAATGTCGATTCAAAACTCGAATCATGTTTCACGAAATGGCTGCCTTTTAGAATTGACAAAATCTTGGCAACAGCAATGCATCCTGGGAGATCAACCTAACTTTGTGGCTACAATGTCACCCCACTCTGCGTCAAATAAAATACAAAATGGACGGACTTGCACCAAGACAAGAATAATTAATGGAGAAGTGAAAAACACATCCTTTATTCAACCTTTTATATTTTTAGTACCATAACACGGATTTGCACGTAACCTTCCAGTCATGGGAGGCCCAAACCCTAATATAGGAATATGAAATGCTGCGCTGATCCATTATACAGATCAAAAGTTATTAATCATAGAATCTTCGCTTTTCCCATGGATGATAGGTTTCACCTTAACCATAGGGCTGCTATTGCCGCCCTATAATATAGAAGATAGATAGAAGCCAGAGAAATATAGGGTAAACATTAGCCTTAATAACAAGAGCTAGAATAACGGGACCATATCAGAGATTGGAGCAGTCACTTAGCGTATCCCCATGCTACACGCTTCTCTGAACAGGTCCCGGATTGGTACCAGGCACATTTAGGATGCAGCTAATGGGAGGCAGTGTGGTGGCATACTACCTGGCTGAACTATGTAGCCAGATGTGACACATAAAACAATGATTTGATGTTGTGTGCTGTGGTGTTTCTGTTGGGTTACATTATGTTACCGGAAATTCAGGTTATGGATCTTACCAATCACCAATCATAAAAGGAGCCAGTCTCATGTCAATACAGACCATTGCATTTATTATCCTGAGGTGAGAAAGATACTTTCTGTGTGCATGCTCACAATGTCAAAGAGCCAATCCGTGATTGCATCAGCAGGTACTAGAGATGTCCAAGAAACATTACTTTTTACGCATGGAAAACTAAGCACACACAAGTTTCACATGAGCAATCTATTTAAGAGTAACACAGGCAAACAGGAGGTCGTGCGAAACACTTCCTTTGTAGAAAAGTATTCAAATGACACTGGGATGCTGGGAATCCCTTAATTACTATTAAACAAGCGTGAACGTGATAGCAGAACCATGATGACATTCAAAGAACCAAGCAAAACAAAAGGTGCTGGTTGGAACGTTTAGAATGAATCTCAACTTCAGGGACAGCTCTGGGCAACCCCCCAAACCTCGTTCTTCAGCCTGCCAAGCCATTACAGAAGGGAAAGACCATATGCAAATCCAGCCTGGTCCCACCCCAAAAGGGCCAGACCAGCCTGAACTGCTAGGCCACATCCCTTCTGCACGAGACCACAAGCATCCCAATGAACCAATAATGGGGCTACTGCCTTTCATTTATTTTAATTGCTTATCATCAAATTAAATCATTATTTTGATTTATTTAATGTGACTTTTAGGGCTGCCTTGCTCCATGATGTGTTTTTATTAGCTATGCCTGAACTCAATGTATGATTGATTCATGTATTTTATATTCTTGAACCTTGGTTCCAGTTATACATGTTGAAATTACACTCACCCGGCATGCTTTCTCGGGATAATCAGTTCAGTATTATAAAACATTTTCAAACAGAGGGAATAGTAAATGATGACTAACTCTCGGTGGACCCTGTACTGGGACAGGGAATGACAATGTGTTTGCGCTTAACGTTTTATAATGATTTTTTGTGGTTATGTTTGCTTCACATTGCAGAGTCTATGATAAACTCAATGCATGCTTGCCCAAAGCATCAGATATTACTGGTTCCGAGAGTCGCCTTTTAGGGAAAGTTTTCGGAGCTTAATAGGGAAAAGCACAATAAATAATGAAATTACAGGCCAGTCAGTCAATGAGTGTTTATTGAGCAACTACGCTTAATTAAAACAACAAAGTGCAAAAGAGCAATTTATTTGATCCACAATTGCGTACAGCTATAATCGAAGACATGATCAAAAGAAAACGTGAAAAGAGAGAAGAGGGCACAGCCAGATGTATAATTACAGTTAACAAGCAAGCGAGAACATGCACATATCAAAACGTGGGATAGCGAGATTGGAAGACTCACAAAGAAAGCTGCATAAAAAGGAGGCATGCAAAAGCTGGGTTTGAGATAATTTGGCAGAGGGGAGTCACTGGAAAGATTGATGGAGCATTGAGTGTCAGGACAAGGAGAGAGGATCAATGTGACAGGAAAGAGGATCAATGTGACAGGCGTGTGTTTAGATGGTGAGAAGCAGTGGATGCAATGCAGACAAAGCAGAGTGTAGAGAGAGAGAGAGAAGGTCCCTGTTTAACAGCTCGCACAGAGAACGTTGATGGAAAGAGAAACACGGAGCCATTATGATATGTTATGTGTGGCATGTTATGATACTCTAAGTTCCTCTGTGCATACTTCTAGGCACTACCTGCATCTTCTGAGACAGGTTGCAGAGGTAATTGCCTTTTGAGTTCTTATGTCAGCACCTCTGGTAATTAAATGCATTCAGAGTTCAGATCTACCGCTAGAGCACATCCGCCTGTCCTGAAGGGCAAGCAGGAACCCACTAAATAATAGAGTATATATTAAATCCCACGCCTAGACCAATTTACACTGAGACTCACATATAGCAGTCTCATATTGTATTCTCATATGTCAAGATCTTCACAATTGCTTCACTTTCCTCTTGTTTCTGTTATTTAATCGATTCCGTTTTGTTTTCACCTGTTATCTGGCCATCAAGTCAAGGCCTGTACAATCCAATCACACACAATTGAGCTTGTATCTAGCTTGAGGGATGCATTCTGATCACTGTGGGCGATCTATAAATGCGTAGGTTGTTGGGGGCACAAAGGGGATCACTACACTTCCCTCCTTACTACTGCTCTCTTCTCATTTTCCTCATCTCTTCCAGGTTGCTTGCTCTTTTTCATCCTACTACATAATTTTTCTTTTGGGCTAGATGAGAATCACTAAGCCGGGGGAATAGGACGAAATGTGCGAATAAAAATGTGAATAAAAATTACTGACCCCACCAAAAGACCTAAAACACACACCACGAAAAAGTAACTACCAAAAGTTTAAACTTTTCGTGGTATGTGTTTAGGTGTTTCGGTGGGCTCACTACAGTGAACGGGGGTTGAGGGGACACCGCCCAACCACCCGCCGAACAAAAAACAAAAAAAGCCAGGGGCTGCGGGGTTGTTCCCTGCAACACCCTGCTCACTGTACTATAGAGTATAGTGAGCACAGTGTTGCAGGGGACACCCCCGCAGCTCACCCGAGCAAAAGTAAAAAAAATGAAAAGAACCACAAAAAAAAAGAAAAGAAAAGAAAAGGACCCTGCCGCGCCGGTTCCTGATCACGGAAGTGAAAGGGATCCGGCACTGCAGGGACACAGCGTGTCTGATGGAAAGGTAAGTAGAGGGGTGGAGGTGAAGTGGGGGTGTGAGTGAGGGTGTGTGAGGGTGTGTGTTTGAATCTGTGTGATTTGTAATGGAAATGTTTGCATGGGAAATGTCCGACCATTTTGTATTGCGTACATTTCCCATGCAAACATTTCCGTCGCAGGTAATTTACTCGCGGACAAATCACGTAGATCCAAGCCGGGAACCTAACAGGACCTTTACTACTCCTCACTTGTCCCTTGTAAAGCCGTCTGCCTTGTCTGGGTACCAGTTTCCCTCGAGAGGCTCTCATTGGGGCAAACCTCCAAACATCACTCTTTTGGGTCACCTTCCAGAGAGGAGGATTCATGCTTCCTTACTGTCGGGCAGGAATGCATAGTTGTTAGTCCCCTCATCACCATGCAGATAGGAGAGAGGTGTATTTCTAAAAAGGGAAACTACTAGCATTAACGTTCGCATATGTTTTTTAGCAGAACGCCGTGTGGATTCTGCCTCTTTGCATTTCCTATTCTCATCGTGTCTTTCCACCTTTGCATATTCCTTCTAGGGCTGGGCCAATCTGCTGCTATTTTCAAAACTTCTAGTCCTGGCCCTGCCATATCTGCCTGAATGTTGTTGGTGAAAATGTATCCAATTGCAGGCTGAAAAACAGGAATCTGTGTGGCGCGTTGAAAACCTGCTTGAAGTACATGTCTAAACATACATTCCTTTTTATCAAGCATTGTGCAACCCATAGAAAGAAGTTGTTTGTCCCAAATACCCCGTTCTACTCTTACTAACACCCACAGCATCAATTACAGGGTCTTGCTGTAACGCTGCAACACAGTTTTTGCCATTTCCATGGACTTTTGTTTTGTTTTAGGGACCTGCAAGTAAAAACATGTGGATTACGGGTGGGTTGGCGTTAGCAGAGTTTAGGTTGCTAATTTGCTATTAGATCACATATTTGAATAGGCTATGGTTTATCATAGTGTGTGTGTCTGTGTGTGTGCGTGCGTGCGTGTGTTTATGTGTGTTTTATGTCTTAAAGTTTTGCTGGGTGTTGAGCTCTGGTTTGATGAAGACCATCAACAGCGTGTGGGTTTATCTAAGTTATGGTGATAGGGCAAGCATAGGTGTTAGAAGTAGTGTTGCTGCTTGGTATGCTTGATTTCTTTGATGCTTGTTTCAGGATATGTGTACACATGAGGTGGGTGCTATTGCAGAATTGGGTGGGTATTGGTCAGTGTGGGAAACAGATTTGCTAGGAACACAATACAGTGACAAATCTTTAATCATACAGCAAATGTCATGGGTTGCACGAGTTATCAGTGTTAAGTCACTGGTTGTGTCTATACTGTACCTTAGTTCAATGCGGCATAGTGTGGCAGGTTATTTCACTTTGTAGAGTGAGATGAATCCAATGGAGTGAGTCTGCCCAAACCAGCTTGGGACCCCGGGGCATTCCTACAAACGTGCCAAAAAAAATGTTTGAATGGTGCGAAGTTGCTGATGTAGAAAATACCCAAAGTTTATTTGAATGCAGTGAAGGCAAAGTACAAAGGCAAACCCCAATCAAATACAAATGCATGTGGTGCCAGTGTGGGGGAAAAGTTTGAGCACATGTTACACAAATTCAACACCCAATAAGAAGAATGTTAGAATCCAGACAAGACAAAGAATCCAATGGAGTCATCACAGATTCCCTGCCGGGAACCTCTTCCCATGTGGCATTCCGACGGCAGCCGGTACCTGATCCTGACCCTGTGGGCAGCTATATGAGGTAGTATCACATGGGGGAGACAACTACCAGAGAGATGCCGTGACTTCATTGGATGAAACACAGAATCCTCCCCTGTCCCATGAGGAAGACCCTCTGACACCCAAGATCTTAATGGCCTATTGTCAGCTAAAGGAAGTCAAGAAACCGTTTCTCTATACTACTCTATACAGGCCCCCACCTTTGACCCAAACACCCACAACTCACACATAACAACTTTTGTTTCTAATGTGCCTTCATGTGAAATCTCTGAGGCAAACCATATAAGAGATAAATGTCCAATGACATCCATGGACACCAAATCCCATAACAACCCAGATAATGAGACGAGGAGGAGGATGAGGGAGTTTTTACAAAGTAACAGGAGCTCAAAGTGCAACATGCAGGCTAGTTGTTGTTCCAAGTCTTCAGTGCACAGGACATTTAAAGATGGCAACCACATTATTGGATTTAGCAGTGCAGGTGAAAACGATGAACCCCATGATGAGGCTCACAAAAATGAGATACACGGACAGGTGCCGTGGAATTGAGAAGGCCACTGGAACAGGAGGAGAAATGCTGTGTGCGAGCAAGAAGGACTGTGGAGATGTTGGGAGACACACAGGAGCTCCAGTATGTAGGGCTGCGCATAGAGACAGCGGTTTCTAGCGCGGGCTGAAAAGGAAAGCCGGTGCATGACCGCAGAGCCACACAGGATGCTGGAAGATGTCTGCACACTCCAAATTAAAAAGCGGGTGAAGGAACCACATCTTTAAGGCACAAGCAGAATCAGAGATGCTGCAAGGAACTAGTGCCTCTGTGCAAAACAGTTTGGGAATCCGGGGCATTCCGAAAAGCGCACCAACAAATGTTTGAATGGTACGAAGTTGCTGATGTAGAAAATACCCAAAGTTTATTTGAAAGCAGTGAAGGCAAAAGGATCTCTGGATGATCTCCCTGCAAATGTTTGTTTGTGGGCAGATTGACCACAGTAAAACTGCTGAGGCCCCTGTTTTGACAGTTCATTGAAAATGAGGTCCAGAGCAATTTCTGTCTATTGCCTCCATTGTTAAGGATGCAGGGGACAACCCTGCGACCCCCGAGGCCACATATATAAAGCATGAGGAGGGGGGACGCCCCCGCAACCCCAGCTCCTCATGTGCAGTATTTTCAGACCCAAATTGTTCTAAAAAATTCCAACTAATATTAGTGACCGAATTTGGTTAAATCTAACATGCGGTCAATTCATTTTGAAAAATTTGGGTAATACGAGGCAAAGTACAAAGGCAAACCCCAATCAAATAAAGATGCAGTAGATGCCATTGTAGGGTAAATGTCTGAGCAAATGTTATAGAAATTCAACACCCAATAAGAAGAATATTTAAATGCAGACAAGACAAAGTACAAAGGCAAACCCCAATCACATACAGATGCATGAGATGCCAGTTTGGGGGAAAGTTTTGAACAAATGTTACCATAGACCAAGCACCTCACAGTATATGCTATTATGGTATAGCCAAAGAACTGTGAAATGCAAAAGAAGTCCTGCCAGGCAAGTAGACCAGGCAAACCAAAATAGCATGATAATTCCTGGCGGGGGAGTATACCAGTTCATCTGAAAAACCATAAAGAGTAGTACTGGCAGGCGAGTACACCAGGCAGTTGAAATTGTTTAAAGATTCTTGGCAGGGGAGCATACCAGGCAATTTGCAAAGTTACAAGAAATACTGTTGTAGAACGTATTGCTTAAACAAGAGCTTTGGTGAGTCCAATGAAGACACAAAGGAACTATTAGCTAAAGAGACATTTTTGCCATCCTATTTAAGAATCCAGGGGAAGGGGATCCCCCTCTGGATCCAAAGGTCTTTACCATGGAGAACATTTTTGTTGGAGTCATTCTTATGCAAAAACAAAGAGGTGATGGCTGGAAGGTTTAGACTGAATCTTAACCACTGGCGTTGCTCTGGGCAACCTTCCAGACCATCGTTCTGCGCCTGCCAAGCCATTACAGAAGGGGAGAAACCATATGCATTCAGGCCTGGTCCCACCCCAAAAGGGGCAGTCCAGCCCAAACTGCTAGGTCACATCCCTTCTGCACAAGACCACAAGCATCCCCAAACATGTTTCGGCCTTGTTGGGCCTCATCAGTGAGGAGTAGCTTGGGTCTCTAGGCCCAGCAGGCATGGGACCCACGTCTGGGCATACCCGTCCCACTCGGGGTGACAAAGTCAAAACAAAGAGGTGATGGCTGGAAGGTTTAGACTGAATCTTAACCACTGGCGTTGCTCTGGGCAACCTTCCAGACCATCGTTCTGCGCCTGCCAAGCCATTACAGAAGGGGAGAAACCATATGCATTCAGGCCTGGCCCCACCCCAAAAGGGGCAGTCCAGCTAGAACTGCTAGGTCACATCCCTTCTGCACGAGACCACAAGCATCCCCAAACATGTTTCGGCCTTGTTGGGCCTCATCAGTGAGGAGTAGCTTGGGTCTCTAGGCCCAGCAGGCACGAGACCCACGTCTGGGAGTCATTCTTATACCTTTGGTTTTGAACACTTTTGCCAACATCAAGTTGAAGAGATTTCCTTGCATCCTTTTGTTGTTTTGTTTAAAGTGTGAGGGTCAAGATAGGATATTTTGGACACAAGGACAGATTTTCAGTTACTGAAATCCTGACACAGACAGATCCTTAGTTTTTAGTTTCTAGTTTGGGAGCTTCCTCGTAAGAATAGGCCCAGATAGGCACCTTTCCAACCCATTTTCATGTAATAAATATTATTTAACAAAAAACATGACAACCTTGTATCTGGCTTTCATTTCTGACCCCTCACAAGAATGAATAGCTCTTTATTTGAGTCAAGACATATTTTGGAGTATGGGATAGTGCACATTATATACCTATATGTCTTTTATGTTAAATTAAAGGTGAAGTTCACTCAAAAATTATTTTAAAATATAGTCCATAATTAAAAATATATATTGACATGTTTTTATTGAAGTGATATGAAACATAAGCTATAAATAAGCCTCCAAGTCATGACTTGGAGGCATCCATTTTGTAAGCAGAAACAGTTTCATCTATTTCTTTCAATTCTCTGTTCTCGTGGCAGTACTCAAGCCGGAGCCCCCTACTGGGATCTTAAGCTTGTTGCTGCCGGAGAGCATAGAATTACAAAACACCTTCACAGGACAGTCCCATGAATGCCAATTCTAATACAGCAAACAAGTGCTTTTGAAATCTGGAAAGCACTTGTTTTCTGTATTAGGATGACATTCATAGGACTGCCTTTCAGGATGCTTCAGATTTTGTTTTAACATAACAATATAAAAAAACAACACTAAACAGGCACCAAAGTGTGGCTTTCACCTCCAAACTCTCCCACTGTCAAACCAGGAGGGGTAGGCTGAGCACCTGTCATCTCGTCTTTGTCCTTCACCAGGCAGGTGCCGACTCTTGCCGGTGCAGGAGAGCAGTATTTCCAGCACCACCTGACCACAATTTTTTGCCTTCTGTGGCTGATGTGCAGCGCTCTTAGGCGGCGCCCCTTCACACCTGTGGCCAGCAGGAGGTGGAACAGAGCCTTGCTCAGTGACTATCCCTCACACCTCCCCTTCTTTGGTTACCCTCTCTGCCTCAGCCTCCTCTCCTTGTTTGGTTTCCTTGGTGCAGATGAGCATGAACGGGTGATGCAAAACCAGGCTTAACATCTGAGCCGGATGACCCATGCAGTCTGGCCATGAGCTCAATGGCAGCGACACTCGGTACGAGATGAACATGGGAGGCAGGTATGAGATGGGAGGCGGAGGTGGCGGAGCCAGCATCTAGAGCGGCTCCAGGGCACCCTCCATGGATGGGGGCAGCAGTGACATCTCCCAGAAGATCTACTATGAAAAGCAGATGCACTCAAACAGAGGGGTCTACGCAGGTAGAGGAGGAGTAGCAGGGTAAGTGCAATGCAAACTGCCCCTCAACCCGATGAAAGTTATTCCACCATTTTGCTGGACCCTTGTTTTGTGATGCCATAAAATAAAACTGCTATTTCTGCACCACCCATCTCTCACTGTCCCCAGCTTTTCCCTAGTTGCCGAGTGTTAGGTGTAAGTGGCTCACACAGTGCTCAAATATTTTAGTTTTGCTTTTGATTGTTAAGCCTGCAAAGTGAGGCACAAAAACGAGTGCGTGAGCTAGCCAACCCAACGGCAACAATCCAGACCATTCCATTCCACTCGGACACCGGGATTTTATTTAGCCATCTAATGAATTCTGCCGGTTTTTGTCTCGGTTAACTTTTATTGAACAAAGCTCAGAGAACTGACCCCCACTTATTTCTAAAAAGAAAGCCCATTAATGCAAAAATGGTGCCGCACACTCATCTGATTGACATATTCCTACCCAATAGGTACAACCTGAGATCTCTGTGCCACCCATTTTGCAAAGAGGTAAGCCCTGTTTGTCCTGTGAATGTTTTATTGCATTCTCTGCTCTTCGGCAGCAACACACTTAAGCTCCCAGTAGGGTGCTCAGGCTTGATTACTGCCACGAGAACTGATAATTAAAAGAAATAGATGAAACTGTGTGTACATGCAAAATGGATGCCTCAAAGTCATTGAAAAGCAGGACTTTGCGACAGACACATTTGAGGATTATTTTTCATAGGAATCTTTTTTTTAAACAAGTTAATATATATATATTTTTTAATTATGTGCAATATTTTTAAATCATAACATTTCTGAGTGAACTTCCCTTTAAGTAGGTAAGGATGAAACAGTGTAAGAGCATTTTGTTTAGGAATATTATGACCCCTGATCAGAGATGGACGCCCATAGAGTGTGCTGTAAAAATGTATTTGCACACTCAGTTATGGCAGGAGAGGTAAATGGTAGAAATCCAATTCCTATACATTTATGAACACGTCGATCATGTGTGTGTGTAACCTCACTGCGTCTGAAATGCAATACAAGCCTGTGTCTGTTAACCATTAGGTAGCTGCTTATGTTCTGTTGAGCATATATGCTAAGCGTAATGTTCAGGTTCAAGCCACTGTTGGGCAGAAGTGGTTAGCCAATGTCCCTGCTGAAGTATTATGATGACAGAGCAAGCATAGCAAGCTCATGTTCCATGTTGTTGTCCGTAGTGCATATGTATTAGTAGATGACTCCTGGAGAGGGTGGCAAAACAAATTGCTTCCTTTGTCAACCCAATCCAACAACCTTTGTTGTATTGTGGGCTGCTGGCACTTGAGCGCGAAGCACAAGACTGACAACATCCAGACCACATCAGATCTGCCACAATGGGAAAATAACAGTGCTGGTTGTAGGAAACATCAACGTAGGGTTTCGGGCAGCAGATTCCACTATGACACGTATTTCAAGGCTTTTATTATGATGTTCCCTAGAACCAGCATGGCCCAAGCACTTAATGAAAGAAGACCACCGAAGAGCATTTTACACAATGGATCCAAACCATAAAATAAGGGATCCGAATGGTTGTCTACACAAACCACATTGCAGTAAAATCCTGTGCAACTGTCCACCAAAGGCAACACCATTATATATGTATTCATGTATCTGACTTTATAAGGCAACACCATTATATATGTATTCATGTATCTGACTTTATAGGTCATTTTTTAATTATGAACAAAGACAACTGTTTTTACAAGAAAGGGGCCGGCAGGGTGTCGTCAGAATGATTAGTGAATAGTATCTTCACTGCTCCTTGATTTGGTGCACGCAGATGGGAAAATGTTTTAGAATGGCAAAGGGAGCAGGGACATTTGCTTATTGATTTGCCAGATGGACAATGTAATAATATGGGGGATTATCCAATTGCACGTCGGGAGAATCTGAGTCTTTGGAAATGAGAGTTTTACAAATGCAGGCCTCTTAAAATCAGTTGTATCTTTTGAGGTGGATGGTTTCCGAAGCACTGAGTGGCAACTCGGCATGATCCATTTCCAATATGAGACCATGGCTATGATCACAGATCACCATGTGCGGTCATTCTGGGTCATGGCTAGCTGTCCAAGAGGTATTTCAGATTATAAACCTGTATAATGTTTGCAATACACTGATGTGCTGCATCTGGATATAGCTTTGATAGGGAGCTAATGAAATTGGTGGATAATGGATGAGTTTTTTAATTTGATTTCTTTATTCATTTTTTCGATTAGAACAGATATCTCAATGATAACAAGCCAATAATATGCACAATTACACTTCCATTATTGTTTCAGTTATTTCCCACCCCTTCCACAACTCCCTCCCTTAACTGCCTGCCCATAGTTCTGCTCTCTCATAATGATATAGACTCCTTTTCACAGCTCTACCTTATGCGTGTTCTGTGTCGTCTTCGCCCTTTTCCTGAGTAAACAATGTCACTGTCAAGGCGATCCATTGTAGAATATCCGTTCCAAGTTCTTGTTTGTGTTCCCCTAGTGCCTTTTCCCACGCTCCTGTTTCTGCTGTCAGCCATATTTCCAAATCTCCCCACCATCTATCAATACTCGGTTCTTTAGTATCTTTCCACCTCATACCTATGTTACGTTTGGCTGATATGTAAATTAAGTCCTTGATTTTGTACAAAGATTTATTTTTTGTACTTCTCTTGAAGAGGCCTTGCATGCATGCACCTGGCGTTTGAATGTCAAGAGTAATACCTCCCAGGGTCACTTTAGCCACCACCTTACTTCAAAATATCTGTACCACGGGGCACCCCCAAAACATATGTAGTAAGCCAGCATTCTCCTCCTTGCATTCAGGACATTCCTGTCTGCCCGCTACTTTGAATTTCGCTATTGTGGCTGGTGTACGGTCGGCATTTTGTGCGATCTAAAGTTGAATTAACTGTAATCTGCCGTTTTTGGAGACCTTTTTGTGATATAGGACTATATTGCACCATTTTTTGTCTTCAAACACTTTTCCCAATTCATTTTCCCATCTTTCCTTGCACTTCAATTCAACCCTCAAGTTACAATCTATCAACATCTCATAGATTTTAGAGATAGCATGCCCTCCCTTTGACACATTCAACAGTGTTTCTACATCTTCACACCGTATTTCCTCTGCTGTACTCTCTGGCCACCTGCCCTTTAGAGCTCCTATCACCGTCCTGTGTAACAGAAATTGGCCTTCGTGCAGTCCCGTAGCATCTCATAGTTCTGTGAAGTTCATCATCCCCTTTCAATTTCTCAGGTCCCCTATTGTGGCGATCCGCAGGGCTCCCATTGTGTTCACACCCTCGCTCGGTATCCCTGTATGTCTGCGATTACCACAGCTATAGGGGTCTGTGGAGAAATTGGGTCCTTCAGCCTCATGATCTTACATGTTCTCCTCCATATCTGGATGCACAACCGTACTAAGTAGAGTTGGCTTTGCTGCTCTTTTGTGGGGGTCCATATCATATCTCTGAGATATAGTCCTTTTATTGCCAGTTGTAACAGCATGGTCTCTATTGTGGGTTTGTCTAACATCCATCTCACTACATATTGTAACTGCCCTGCTAGGAAATATAATTCAAAATTCGGTATCTTCAAGCCCCCCTACACATATGCCTCTGTAATATATTCAGTGCTACCCTATGTCTCCCTGCCTGCCATAAGAAGCCTTTACATATCTTGTCTAGTTCAACAAAAAAATATTTGGGAACATTATAGGGGATATTCGTGAAACAATGCATCAGCCTTGGCAGCACCACCATTTTTAGCAGTGCTGCTCTTCCCACCATAGATATGGTCAATTTACCCCAGAAGTCCATTGACATGACTACCCCTTCTTTAGCTTGTATTGTGTTGTGTTCGTGTTCTTGTTTAGGGTCATGGTATATGTTCAGTCTCAGGTATCTGAAGGAGGTCCTAATCCATGGTAGTGGGAGGGTCGGCAACTCTGCCACTGCTAGTGTCGCCATCTTAGCTTGTGTAAATAGACGTGATGCGTTCTTATTGCTCTTTATCCCCGTCAGTACACTGAAGTTGTCCAGCACCTCTAGCACATATTGTAGATTGTATGCCGGATTGCTCAAGTATACTAGCATGTCATCTGCATACATTGATACAATATGCCGTACATTATCAATTTCTATGCCAGTGTCACTATATTCCTGCCTTAGGAAAGCTGCAATTGGTTCTGCTGCTAATATATATGTATATAAAATAGGGGATAATGGACATCCCTGCCTTGTTCCTTTATATAGTTGCCATTTGTCTGAGTACACAGCGCCGGTCCAAACCGGGGTCATCACTTTAGCATGTATCAGCTGCACCCACTTCATGTATTGTGGTCCTATTCCCATCCTGACCATAGTGGCATATAGCCAATCCCAATAAACGGAATCCAACGCCTTGGTGGCATCTAATGAGGCCACTGTGCATGGTTCTGTGCTGTCTTTTGTGAAATAGATGATGTGGTGTAGTCAAATTCTCAGATATGTTTCTTCCTGGAGCATACCTCGTTTGGTCCTGGTTTACCAGTCTGGGTATTACTTTTCTGAATCAATTTGCCAAAATTGCTGTAAGGATCTTACTGTCTTGCTTTAATAGGGGCTATGGTCTGTAAGAGCCACAGTCTGTCTCTACCTTGTTAAGTAGGCAAATTATCATCGCCTCTCTCATACTGGCTGGGAGGATGCCTGCCTCGTATGCCTTGTTATACACTTTGGCTAGAAGTGGCACCAGTGTGTCTGCCTAGGCTTTATTGAATTCACCTGTCAGCTCATCAGTGCCTGGTTCTTTCCCCGTAGGCAATGTTCTGATTGTATTTCATCATAGTACTTCTTCAGGGGTTATGGGTTCCTCTAGTGATCCTGATTGTTGTTCATCTAAGCGTGGGAGGGTAATGAGATCCAGAGTGTCCTGTAGTTCACTTTCTCTTTCTATTTCGGTATCAGAATAGCGTTTTTTTTAATAATATTCCGAGAAGACTGTTTTTATGCCTACTTGCATATTTACGTCTTCTTGGTCTGCGTTTCGGATGGAGCATATTGGGGTCTCTTGTATTTGCTTTTGTATAGCCAGGCTAACATTCGACCTGGTTTATCTGCCTGTGCATGGCTTTTCTCAAAATATTTTGCATGATTGCATTTTCTGAGTCTATCCCACTGTGTTAGACCTGCCTTTTTTAGTTCAATCTCTTCTTTCTTGTGTTCCTCTTCTCCTTCAGCCTGTTTCTCTAATTCCAGTAATTTCTCTTTTATCCTTATGAGGTCATTTGTGATACTTTTCTGAACCCCCCTGATGCAGCTATCATCTCAACTCTGATGACTATGTTTACCAAATCTTGCTCACCTTTTGTACACTTCCCTCATTGACTTCTATGTACTCTACCCTGCGTCTTCTAATATGTTCATTAAATGCTTTTTCTAGTAGTGATTTGCTTCCCAATCTCCAGGTGGGAATAGGCGGCCTCAGGGCTGATATCCTCCATTTTCCTAGGAGGGTAGAGTGGTCCGACAGCACACTAACTAAATAATCTGCTTCCATAAATTCTGGTACATGCTCTTCTCCTGTGAACAAATAATCCAGTCTTGTGTCCACTTTATGCGGGGCCGAGTAGTGGGAATATTCTCCGCTGTCTACATGCTATGCACTCCATATGTCTGTCAACTTGAAGTGCTTTAGGAGCATACTCAAGACTTTAGCCGGAGGGCACAGTCTTTTGTGTTTCGAGTCAGACCTGTCTATTTCTTGTGTTTTATTCTTCTATCCTGTGTTTTTCTGTGTGGCCTGTGTCTTGTTGCATATGGTGATGTCTCTTTTCTGTAACACTTTAATTAGTATGGCCCGCTCCGTGTGTCGTAGCCTTTGTTTCTTGGTGCAGTTCACAGGATAAGGCTTTCTGGGGCCTGGGTCCAACATACCTTCAGCTATCCCTCTGCAAATACCTCCCATCTCGATCACTCCGCTCCTCTACCTCTAACTCCCTCAGGGTCAGTTGTTTCTCAAAGAAACGAGCTGGAGGTAGATCCCTGTCTTCGGCTGGGGCCTCCCTCTGGAACAGCCTCCCTGCCACTTTAAAACTTGAGGAGAACCAGCTCCGGAAGCACCTCAATACCTTCCTCTTTGCTTCTGCCTTCTCCCCTCCTCTCCCCTGCTGATTCTACTCTCCCTCTGCACCATGCACCTGGCCACCCTCTGTCCTCTGGGCCCAGGTACCTGCTCATCTTGCCACCCTCGCGCACTGCCTCCGGGCCACACCTTGCATTGGGGTTTGTATCTGTACCTATACAGCCCTCCCCTTTTCTTCCTGCACTTTCAGACCTACCCGGCCTGCTGCCTTAAACCCAGCACTTGCCACTTGCCGGCTGCACTCCCATTGTTGCCTTTTATTTATGAATCTATTATTATTTATGTTATTTCCTCCTCGCTGCGCACTCTCCTTTTTGTTCCCCCTTCCATGCACATCTCCCTCTCCCCCTCTATCCTGCACATCTCAATGTCACTGGGTCTAGTAAGATCATTGTTTTTGTTCTCCCCTGTTCCCCTTCCTTTGCCTTGTCGCTCTCTGAAACACTTGTGTATGGGCATGATAGAAATAAAATATCAATATCAATATCAACCCAGGGACACCACTGGAATAAGAGCGCAGCCACCACGCACTTCCTCACCTCTTGTGGGGCCTATTGCAGTCTGGGGCTCAGTCCCTTGTTTGTTCTCTTTTGTGTGAGTGGGGGGAGGGACTGCCATGTCTGGGCAGTGAATCTGCTTGATGGTGCTGTTAAGGCACTCGCATTATTCCCTTCCGCATAGTTGCCACAGTGAGGGGGCCAGTCTTATTTAGCTACTGCAGTGTGGCAGCCCGGGTGTATGGCCCCCCACCTCCACTCTCCTTACCACCGTTTAGAGAGTGCAGCTTCCCGTTTCCTTCGTTCACTTCACTGAGTGTAGTCCTTCAACGTCTTTTGTTGGTCGGCTTCCACGACCGCCGCAGAAATTGTCTCTCTCGCCACTGCACAGCCTGGCCTCAATACGCTCCTCTGCCTCCACTAGATGCAGTTTGGGTCCGCAAATCTAGCCGTTGGACGCCTCCACCTTTATTGCTGAACTAGCGGCGTCCTCCAATGTCTTCCTCCTCTGGGACATGGCAGAGCCTTGCCTCCTTCACTTCGCTGATTCTTGGATCACGAGCCTTCTGGGTCTCTCCCTCTCTGCTTCGGTCATAACACCAGGGCCACGCAGGTCTCTAGGTTCACACTGCTTTTACTGTCTCTCGGTAACCGCGTTGTGGCATTACCGGACCTGCTCACCTCCACAGTTATCTCTGCTCCAATTCACAATGTTTTCGGCATCCGACCTGGACCTCAGCTTCTCACGACAACCACACCACCATTTTCTGCTCACCGCCTGAAGGATCAGCTTAACACGCGTAATTCGCTTCTTGCTCGCGCCGGGGGCTCACCTCTTCCTCTTCAACTTTCAGGTGTTATTATGTTGCCACAGCTTTGTTTTCTATTATAAATCACACTGTATAACTCGCATCATTGCATGGATCCGCAGGAGCTTCTTATGAGCATGCCTGCCTCACATGGCTGCTGGCCACGCCCATCGTATAATGGATGAGTTATGGTCCAGTTTTGCAAGAACAGAACCATACCTATCAGACAATTTATGAGTCAGTTGTAGATTAAGATGAACTGTATTTATGGGCCATAGTAAGAGGAAGTCACACTACAGCACTGCAAGATGCTTAATGTGGGATTAATAGACTCCACATTAGCACAAGCGCTTGTACATCGACTACAGGAATGTATGTGATCACTGCGCCGCCTATAATTCCGCTGACAAAAATGTTGACTACAATTACGGTGCGGCGCAATGATCAGATAGATCACTTTTATCTGGAATCCTCCAACCTTTACCTCCCCACCCTCCACTCCCCACCCCCCACTTACCTTTACTGCAGCACACTTCTGTGTGCGCCACCGACTGCCTTCTACCACTGTGGTATCAGTTCCTCCCACTCCTGTCGGGCGGTGCTGATGCCTCTGAGTTCTTTTATTTTCTTTTTTCTTTTTTTGGGGAAACCCCCACAATCACTTACTCCTGTAACTGCAACCAAGAAAAGCGGGGTCACCCCTGCAACCTCTGCTCTGCTTGGGTGCAGTAATGGGGGTCAGGATTTTTGTACAGCATAAGGCGCAGTATTAGTAATGTCGCCACAATCAAGGCGACATTCTGCTATGATAACGACTACTGCAGTACACTGAATGTTGAACAATCTGAAAAAGCGCTCGGATGAAATGCAATTGGTCAGAGGACACAGTACAGCTACTGTTTTATACTAAGACACACAAACACTATTTTGAATGCCAGGTGTAAAGACTGGAGGGGGGTATGTGTACACCTGCCATATATATGGTAGAGTAGAAGTACAGAGCACCAAAACCAAGGTTCTCTATTTGGTAGCGAATGAACGAGCAACCAAGGCTTAAGCTCTCAGGAGGTGATGCGGCTGGTTCTTAAGTACAGTAAGTCCCCAAGCCACTGCAAAGGAATGTCAACACACTATGTTATGTACTAACACAGTTCATTATATAAAAATAAGGTTCAAGATATATACATACATTAATAACACACTTTGTAATTCAACTATGGAAAATATATACAATGTCTAGGTGGTACCACACTGTGAGGAATTCAACCATCCACACAGGGAGAATGCACTCGCCTGGGCTTTTTGATTTTTTAATAATGAGAATGAATGATGGGAGAACCACCTCCAAGGACTGTGTGAGGTCATTCCGCACACAGTCCATCTGCTTCCAGCACAAAGTGCATAGTCACATGTTCTCCAGGAAGAAACAACCTACAGGTGCCATCAAGCCCTGTGCTATTCAGCTGGAATGTGACAGCCCTGGGTACATCTAAGCATCTCCAGAAGGGGGAAGGCACACCTTCCACCAGACTGTAATACTCACCTGGTATCCACAGGGATGTCACTCAGCCTGTTCTGACCTCTTACGACCTCGAACCCTTCCCTGGAGTCTACTCGACTGGAGAATGGGCCTGAAACACAGGATTGGTAGAGTTTAACTCCCTATTGTCTCTGTGTGCTTGAACCCCTTCTTCCCTGGGGTCCAACCCTTCCCTTTGATCCACAGCTCACCTTGTTTTCTTGGAAAGTGTGCTCTCCGTCCTGCTTTCAGCGCAGGGGCGCGTTGATTGATGCGGGCTCGTTGCTGCCTAGTTACTTCACTGGCAAGAGTCCGACAGGTAGGTATAGTGAGTCTTTTGAACAGTTCTCTAACTTTGTTCCTTTCCTTCCTTGGATGATGGCCGGCGTCCGGGGATGGCGACTTGCTGCTGAGATGAGTAGCGCTCAAGGTGAGTGAGAGCGCGATGCGCGATGCAACCCTTTCGTATTTGTATTGAACTGAGTTCTTTTTCTGTGTCTTTTAGGTGCCGCGATGTTTTCAATGTGGATGCCAGTTATTAAGAAGAAATGCGGTGAGTAAGCGCGGTATGCAGCGCCTCTAGATGTTTCCACGCTAACCTGGAGTGTCTTTTCCCTCTTGCAGATGGATGAGAAGTTCCGGAGACAGAGTTCCCCCAGAGCGGCTGGGATTCAGGTAAGCGTTTGAAGCTCGTACAGTCTTTAAAAATAAGCGAAGATTTGCTGAATGCTTACTAATGCCTTTTTTCTGTTCTTTTCCCTTATCCATAGGAAGCGGCGTGCGAAGATGCCCGCAGAACAGAAGAAGCGATGAATGATGGGCAGAAGCGCCGCAAGGTAAGGCTGTTCCTAACGGTGTTCTTGTTCTTGCAGGAGCTGAGTGCAGAAGAAAGATACAGGCCTACTGGAGACTGATCCGAACACGGTGAGTGTCACGCTGCAGGTGCAGAAAACACAAAGCATGTTTCTCACCCTGGGCGTGGCTTAAATAGTCTCTAGGTATCCCAGGTGTCTCTGGGCTGAACCACACCAAAAAGACTAGACTGCACATGCAGTTCTGGGAACCGAAATATGTAGGGGCATCAATCTTGTCCCGATCAATGCACTACAAGTCCAATCCCCAATGTTATCCTATGGGAGTGAGTGAGTCTGGTGCCACAAGCGCCAAGTCTGACTCCAAGTGGGTATTTGGAGGGATGGAGAGGCCCTTGAGGGCCATGTAGGTGATTGTGGCCTGGCTCCAGCCTGACATCTTGGAGGGCTGGGGACATGAGGGGCAGGAATCATGAAACAGATATGAGCAGCCTAATTTAAATATTGAAAGGTCCATGGATCTGCATTCCTTATGGTTACTACGGCTGGTGGCAGTGCATACTAAAAAGATAATTGAAGCAAGCCTAGAGGAGAGGCTTGGTTGCCGGAAGAGACAACAGGAAGGCGGGACAAACACCCCTTTGGTATGCAATGTGTCAACTTGAACTAGTTCCCACCTATCTGTATAAAAGGCAGTGAATGGCCTGTCGTGGTCCAGTAGTTACTGCAGGTGTCCCTACAGAGCAGACCCCTTCCAGAGGGACAAATGATGTGATTTAGGAGAGTGAGGAAGTCTGCTCCCAGCACATACTTCAAGGGAAACCTGCGCTTTAATCGAGGGTCACAGAGGGCTCAGTTAATTAGAGAGATACTTTGATCTACAACAGACAGGAAGATGGGTGGGACTTAGGTATATGTTGTCACCTCTTGTCTGTCCTGTTGCTGAGCACCCTGGTCCTGACCTCATGCATAACAGAAGAATGTTGGTGGGGACACAGGGTTGGTTCATTAAGGTAGGCTTAGCCTGCAGCAATCACCGGTGCCCATTTGGCTTTAAAAGGGGGCTGAACCCCTCACTTAGCAGATCATTTGAAGACTTTGAAAGGAGTAAAAAGGAGGACTCATTTGGACCAAAGCTGAAGGTACAGTCTACTTTACATCTTCCACCATTGCAGGAAGGCCAGGAGTGCCAAGAGGGAAGCAAGATCCCTCACCTAAACATCTCCCAGGGAACAGAGGGAGATATCGTACTCAGAGGACCCATCCAGCAGCTCCAGAAGCGGTACCCAGCTAGGTACTCCATGTGTCAGACTTGGAGGTTTTACCTCAGATCCAGTTATTATGGGAAGTGGTGTCACGCAGGGATCCTCCTTGTCGCCACTCCTCTTTAATTTATATGTTCAACCTTTGATGGAGATCTTGAGGCGTCATGGGATGAGTTATCAATCCTATGCTGATGACACCAAGATCCTCATCACAATTGGCAACTTTTAAGAAACCTTTGTCAGGATCAGTAAGTGCTTTCAAGAGATATGTGAGTGTGTGTCCTTCAATCAACTTCAATTGATTGCCACAAAAACAGAGTTTATTCTGTTTGGATCCGAACTTCTACTGGCAGTTCTCAAAAAACAGCCAATTCATAGCCTCTTGGGAGTAGAGTTGAAATTTGCTTCTAAAGTAAATAACCTGGGCTGCAACTGGCAGGACAGGCTGTGAAAGTCAGGTTGGAGCCAAGGTAAAAACAATCTTTTCCTCGCTGAGACTTTTCTGCCAGGTTCTTCCATATATCCCAGAAGATCACACTTTGGTGGTGGGAGCTCTTACTAATGCCCACCTGGACTATTGTAATAGTCTGCTAATGGGCATTCCAGAAAAACAACTCTACAGGCTTCAGAAGGCCCAGAATGTGCCAGTTAGACTGGTCTATGGAATGAGCAAAATGGCCCATGTATCCCCCTCTCACCGAGCACTGCACTGGCTGGCCGTAGAAGATCGCATTAAGTAGCATGTCTAGTGTTCAGATGCCTGAATGGCTTGGCTGCCGACTATCTGAGGGACAAGATTAGCCAATATTAGCCCTCCAGGTGTTTACGCTCCCAGGATCAATTTCTTTTGAACATCCCTTCATCAACTTTTGTATCAAGAAGATTTCCTGTTTTTGGCCCAATGCTTTGGAACAGCTTCCTGCAGAGATTAGGACTCTTGACTCTCTCTATCAGTTCCATAAGGCCTTAAAATGTTCCTGTTTAAATAAATTGTTCATCATTCTGTCTATGCTATGAATCCTGTTTATATCTGAGTATGGCTGCAATCCATTTGCGCAGTCGTTCTTTTCTTTTTGATTTCCGCTGCAACACTATATGGTTTGGTCCTTCATGAGTGCGATCAACATTTTCAAAATCAGAATCAAGCACACAGCGTTCCCTGCTCGGTGCTTTCTGCAAGCTATCTAGGTGGGAAATGCCAGAGTGTCTCTGGACAAAAGACAGGGCCATTGCCTGCAATCGAACGCCTGAGTTTTGGGCCGTTTGCTTTGAAAGGACATCAGCCCTGCGAATAAGCTAGGAGTGCCACACAAGCATCATCCAGCAGCCATCTTTAAAGGCCATTTTTGAGACAGTCGAGTCCTCGAACCGCATCCAGCTGCACCGCTGACTGTTGTTACGCCGAAGTCACAAGAGCTGTCCGAGCCACTTTGACCAGCATTCTAGATCCGCCAACATCACACAACTTCAGACATCCGTCCAGCCCCCCTTGCCAAACTGCATGCCTCCTGGTACCCGCAGCTGTCTCCTGCCACTAACTCTGTCTCATGTGCTGTGAAGTGCCCTGGAAATGCCTCGACACTGTTGAGCACCATGAACTTCTTCAGCACCTGCTACAGTGTGGTTCTACCAACCTAGTCCTTCTCCAAAGGCCCCTAAAGACAGTTATGACACTTTGCCCCCTTGGTGCTGGAATCGAATAACCTTGAACTGTAAGACTGATTACTTTACCAACTACCCTGCTGTCAGTATCCAGAGTGCATCCCTTTCCTCAGTGAAACTGTCTGTCCTCTGTGTTCCTTTACAGGGTGAGTTGTATTTGTAGTGTGCTAGAACTGTCTGTTGTGGTAATAATAAAGTCGATATGTTTCTACAACCTTGACTGGACAGTCCCTTTTATCATTGGGTAATAATTGTATTTTTGCTGTGTTGCAACTAACCAATGATCCACAACCTTGCAGAGATCAGCCTGCCGTTCCGTCCACGTTACCAAATTTGGACAAGGAGGTCTTATAATTCACGTGTATTCCAATCTGTTTGGTGTAGTAGGGGTGTGGGGTTGATTGATGGTTTAGAAACCGATATTCATTACTGGACCACAGGTGCCCCCAGGAAGTTTATTTGTCACACACCCTTAGCTTTAGATTTCTTTAAAATTCATCAACTGCTGACAGTTATAAGATAGCAAACACATCCTAAAGCAAGGTGTAACAGCATAGATCATAAAGAAGGAAGGCAGGTTAGGTTAAACCATGGCAGAATGTTTCTTTAGTTACTAAGACACAATTCTGAGTGAGTATCCCTCCACCTGGGCAACCTGTAATAAAACCATTAACAGCCCAGTTCATTAATGTTTACTCAGTCTTGTTTCCTGGTCGAAAAGTTCAACCACCCCAATGCACCTGAGATAGATGAGTTTCTTCGATGGTTCGTCGATGAATCCCTCGAGAGTGGACTCCCTTTAAAGCAGGAGCCACAGGGCATTGAGATTCTTTGAGGAAAAGTGAACACTTGCATCGAGACTGCAGATTCGACCTTCGCGGTGCTCTTTGACGATCATTCGTGTAAGTCCTGGGAAGATGAGGCGTGCAGTCCACCTCGATACAAAGAGTTTGGTACTGCAAAGAAGACTCAGTGATGGATGTAGGCCCAGCAGCGGGCGCCCCATGTCGGGAGATGCTTTACGGTCCTCTGGCCTGTCAGTGCTGCAGCCACAACATGTACCTCGGGATAGCTCCGGCGATTGGGACGCGACCACGGGCTGGACCTCAGACCTTCACTCCATCAGCACCTTTGTTGGCTTTAGGTAGCGGGAAACTCACCAGCGAACTTTCCTCGGTAGCCGACGACCTCGACTTTCTTCAGTGGGACAAAACTGTTGGCAGTGATGGCAAGGTAGCCTTTCATTCAAATGTTCCTAGGCAAAGGTTGAGCGTTGCGGCTCCATTTGTCGAGCAACAAAGCGTCAAGCTGTCCCCGCTTCTGGGCGACACAAGTTGACAGGCTTCCAGCGTTTACAGAAATCCTCCGAATCCAGGTCGACAGCAATGGAATTCGATGACCTTGATGTCGTGGTGCTTCACTTCAAGATTCTCAGTGAAACCTTTCTCCGGTCGACAGCCTTTTGGGACTGGCTTCCCGGGTACCTCAATGAAGATCAGCTTTTGCATGATGTTCCCTCATAGCTCAGGGAGAGGTCTCCTAGCCAGGTCCTCTCTTGGATCAGTCCTCGACAAACACGAAAGCTTTTAGATTTCATCAAAGGAAATGCAGCAGCAATTCTTCTTCTTCTTCCAGTTGGGCTTCAAGGATAAGCAGCTTCAAGTTTCAACTTCAGTTTCTGAACAAGTTGCGAAGTGAGAGGTCCCCCGATATACACATCTGTCCCTCATTCACTCTGGCTGAGCCAGGTTCAGTCAGCCAATCACCAAGAACGGCATTCATGCAGGTAGGCAACCAATCAGGCTCACACGCATTCATGCTATTCACTTCCGCCCAGACACCCATAACAAAGAATGTGGATTGGGGCAAGCACCCAGACTTTCAGCACACCATAGTGCATTCATGTCAGTTTCAGGCAGGGCTGTATCATTCATTGTGTCACACACACAGAAACCAGACACCCATTACATAGAATGTATATTCGTCACACACTCTATTCACACAGGTCCCACCCCAAGGGTGTACCCACAACATACAGTCACTGGGAAGGCTCCAGCCAGTCTGGCTAAGACTTCCCCACAATACCATATATGGTTCTTCCACCCAACAGCCAGTCAGGAGAAGGGACAGAGTCAGGGCTTCCCATGACTTTGGGAAAACAAGGTAACAGGCAATAGAAAGCAAGAGGCTCCAGGGGCTATCTTGTCTCCTATCAGGAATCCACTCATTCCTATGGCAGGACCTGGGTATGCCAAAATGGAGGATACTCAGAGCACATGTCAAATTCAGCATGGAGCTGCCACCAGCCCATACCCTGCTCTTTGGGTCATGCACAGGTGCCCAATATTATACACTAGGGGGTACAGGGTTGTACCTCCACTCATGGTTGTCATAAGCGTATCCCAAGGGTTTCTGTTCACCACAACCAAAAAGAGGAAGAGCTGCACTGCCAGGAGTCCCATTGGACCCCTGTGCAGAAAATAACACAGAACATACATGATAAGGGAGTACAGGACAAGGACATCGACGCCCTGTCCCTGCAATGCATTTTCAGCATCACTGCAGGATTCCTCAGGCTCTCTCACTCTGATGAGAAACATATTTCACCGAATATCTGTATCATGCTAAAATGTCTTACTAATATGATGGGCATGTAGCTAACACTAGGATTTGGCAATTCTAAGGCTTCATACAATATGGACTCACACAAATTAATCTGAAAATGCAACCCCAGACTAGTATGCAAAAATCAAAGAACCTGAACTAGATTCCCAGTTTGGCAAAGGAAGAAACAAACCCACCACCTACAAATCTATGACAAAAAAAAACACTCTACCTGGCCAAGCAACTCTCCATTTTCAAAGGCCAAAACTACCTGAAATCATCACATCACAGGACTACAAACAGAGAACTGGAAGAGCGAAAAAAAAAAGAAAACAGTCCCTTTCCTGCTATGCACCCAGTCACTAGAATAAGTTACCATGGCAGATCAGGCTGCCCCCTCCATCCTATACTTCAGGAAAGACCACAGGCACTCCTCTTCAAAGAACTTATTGACAGTCTATAATCTCTCCACTCAACCCTGCGTCTGTTCCTACGGAGCTCCTCCCCTGAGCATAAGAGATACCTCACATACCCCAGCCCCCTGGAGGCTGTGCCAGTGTGTTTTCCCCATGTTTAATTCTCCAATGCTTCCGAGATAGGGTGGCACTTCATAAATCCCATACGTACATGAATACGTACATACATGTACACCCACAGGCTTGTAGAAATTCTGTGAAAAGATAGCTTTCTGGGTTTGACTCTGTTGTAATGGGCACACGCGCACAAAGGAAGGACGCAACACCAATGAATAACTGGCACCTCCACTTTATTCAAACATTAACAATGAACTGCCTTCGCCCTTCTTGATTCCTCCCTTTCCTCTCTTGACGCTCCAGCTTCCCACCAGTGTCTCTGTCACGCTCTTAAAGATGCAGAGACCTACAACATCACCCCCGGACAAATGTTCTATCGTCGGGCTTAACATTCCTCCACTAGGCGTGCAGGTCTCCTGGTTATGCAATGTGGGAGTAGCCACACCTCGCTGTGTCCTGTAGCCTCTGTTGCTCTCGATGGGTCCTGAGTTTCCCATTGGTCTGCCTCAGGTGGGATCCATGTGTCATCTCGGGATTCCCTGGGTTCAGGGTCTGGTTCTGGTAGGGGCAGTTCAGGTTCTTCTCTTTTGATGAGATATTTGAACTGTGAACTGTTCCTTGTTATTTCATGGGATGAATTTTGGGCTGTCACCATGGACCCTTTGGCGGCAACCACCTTTAGTGGTCTTGGTGAGTATCTTGCCTATGTCTTCTTGGTCATGGCTTGTTGTACCAGGACATCATCTCCTACCTGGAAGTCTTTGGGTATCGCTCTCCTTCTCATGTCAGTGTACACTTTTGCATGTTCATTTCTCCCTGTGTCTCTCCTTATGATTTATTCACTCTCCTTCTCTTGCTCACTCGTGTCTCACACAATCCTGGTGTGGACTTGATAGCGCATCATTATTTCTATGGGTGATTTGCTGGTGGCTTCATGGAGCATGTTGCGATAGTCCCGCATCAGCCTGCCCAGTGCTTGGTGTGGGTTGTCAGCTTCTATTTGAGCTCTTTGGATTGTCTTTTTAATTGACGCCATAAATCGGTCTGCCATGCCATTGGCTTGTGGCCAGAGAGGGGTGATCTTTTGGTGAATTAATCCCATGTGTCTTGCAAAGGCTGTGAACTCTGACCTGATGGACCATGGAATGCCCCTCTCACTGAGTACCTCGTTGAAGGTAGCGGTTTCCTGAAGATATGCCATTGTTGTCAGTTTCTTCACAATGGGAATCTTGAGTATTCATCAATTAATATGAGGAGGTATATGCCTGACTCCATGGGAGCATAGAAATCGACAGCTACACGGTACCATGGTAGATCTGATATGTGTGTCGGTTGCAGTGGGATGGGGGCTTCTGCTTGTGCAGTGCATTGACAGGGCAGACAGTTCTTGACCTTCCTGTCTACTAGCGCGTCCATAAATGGGAACCATATGTAGCACCTCGGCGGTTTCTTTGTATTGTCAGCACCCCATTGCCCTTTGTGTGCTGTTTTGATGACTTCGGCCCGGAGTTTCGCATTGATGATCAGTCAACACTGTCTTAACAGAATGGAGTGGTCTGTGACTGCCAGTTCCTTATGCACCCTTGCTAGCCTCTCTAGCTCTTCTTTGCACACCCCCGCGTGGCTCTGGACTGTGCAGCGGTAATCCTTCTATTTATTGTTGCATGTGAGGCTGATAACACCATGGAAGGGTCAGCCGCTGATGCTGCTGCAATGGCTTCCAAGGATAGTGCAGGCGGTAGGGCATTGGCAGCCATGTAGTTCTATTCAGCATCTGCTTTATGGGTTATCGTTGCCCCGGATGGATGGCAGGAAATATAGTCTGCCGGATTTTGGTCCCTTCCAGATCTGTGGATGATGGTGTAGTCGTATTCCTACAATATGATGCCCCATCGTTCTATCCTGGGCGGCATTTTCGTGCAAGGGTTTCCAAAGAGTGAAAACAGTGCTTGGTGGTCGGTGATCAGCATGAACCTCTTTCCAATGACGTAATTGTAAAAGTGCACACATGACCAGATAACTGCGACGCTCTCCTTCTCGGCTTACGAGTATGCTGACTCCGTGACGGACGGTGCTCTGCTTGTGTAAGCGACAATGTGTCTGGGGTGTGTGTCTGCTCCGCTTGTTTCCGCCAAGATGGCACCCAGTCCCATCAGGCTGGCATCCACAGTTATCTATGTGTGCCACGTGGGGTCAAAGTATGCGAGACAGCGTGCCTCAGCTAGAGCTGTTTTGATGTTGTCAAATGCCGTCTGGCAATCTTTTGACCACTCAAAGGGAGTGTCTTTCTGCAGTAATTTTCTCAGGGGTCCGGTGAGGGAAGCGTAGTGTGGGATGTACCATGCACAATATTCGGCCATGCCGAGAAATTACTGCACGTCCGCTACCTGAGCCGGTTCCTGTAGGTTGGTGATGGTGCTAACCTTGTCTAGGTCTGGTGTCATGTTGTCATCTGAGAAGATGTGGCCAAAAATGTTTAGTTTTCTCTTGCCAAACCTGCACTGGTCCAGGTTGAGTGTCAGACCAGTTTTGTGTAGTGCCTCGCATGTCTTCAGCAATGCTGTGTCACGGTCTTCTTGTGACGTGCCGAACACAAGGATGTCGTCACTGTAATTTAGTGCATCTTTGATCGGGAGGATGATCTGCCTTAAGGCCTCTTGAAAAATGTCTGAGGCAGATGAAATGCCAAAATGTAGTCACCGATATCGGAAGAGTCCTTCATGCGTGGCGAATGTGGTTATGCTTCTTGAGTTCAGGCGGAGTTCCAGCTGATGGTATCCTTGTCTGAGATCAAGCTTTGAGAAAGTGGTTGATTTGTTTAACAGTACAATCATGTCCTTGAAGCACGGACCTGGGTTCCGTTCCTGTTGTATATCAGTGTTTGCTATTCTCATGTCAGCACACAGTTTCAACCGTCCTCTTTCTTTTGGTACGATGACTAATGCGGATACCCATAGAGTGGGACCCGTGGCTGGTTCTATGATTCCATCGCAGAGTAGCTAATTGAGTTCTTTCGATAAAGTGTTTTGGAGGTGGAATCCTACCCTTCTGGGGTGCTGAGGGACTGGTCTGACGGTTTGGTCAATGTGTAATTTTACTGGTGTCCCCTTGAGTTTCCCTAGACCTCTGCACACGTTTGGGAATCTGGATAAGATCGTATCCCTTGTTGTGTAGTTGTGTTCTTTCAAGGATGTATTGATTGTGCATACTGAATCACCATTGTTTCCAGCAAACGTGGTCGACTCAATCACCTTACCCTCCTGGAAACGGATGTCGATGAGCCCTAGACAGCATGCTGTGTGATAGCTGAGGAGGCAGCGACCTTTCGTTGAGCTTTGTTTGACGTGGATTATGGTCTCAAATATCAGACCGTTATGTATCAGGCTTTTTCTAAATTGTTTGATCGAGTGCAAAGGTAGTGCTGCTCCCCATTGGAAAATCCTTGATTTAGCCCTAGAGAGCTTAAGCCTCTCCAGTATTTGCAAGAGCTCCTGTTCCCCCATTATGTTTACTGTCGCTCCTGAGTCAACGAGAAAATAGAATTGTTTATTTCCCAGGTTGACTGCTATTCTGGGCGCCTCTCTTGCTTCATGGTCTTCCTGGATGAGGTTGACGTATTTATCCAGGTAGCTTTGGTCATAGTCATCACCAGCTTGCTGCTGGAAGTAGTGATGCTGGTCTTTGTAGGTTTGGTATGTGTTTGGGTGTTCATCATATTCATCTCCAAACTGGGAGTACTGGTCGTACTGCTCATAGCACTGGTCACCGTCTTGCGGGGGAGTCTCCTCTAGTGCCCAGATGTAACGCAGCAGCCTTGGTAGTAGATTATGTTCCGTTAAATATGATAGGCTGGGGTTGTGGTGGACGGACGTATGTCCTGCCTGTAGGCTAGTTATTCAGTCGGGGGTGGGGAATGGTCTTCTCTGCAGACCGACTGAAAGTGTTCTTGCCTGCCATAATTGCTGTATTTTTGTGATAGTGCTGGACAGGTCCCAGACTGCGGGAGGCTCACGCCACAAAGATCGCATTGTCTCTGTGTCCTGAACCCCATCTGGTTGGCCATTCTGTTGGGTGTTGTCCCTAGATCTGTGGGTCATTGAGGTATCGGTTGGATGTCAGCGATGGACTCTCCCTTTTCATATTTGCCATTTGTTTTTTTTTTCAATGGAGGCTGCTTGTGCTGTGTTTGCATCCACTCTCTCAAAGATTCGAGCCATCTCACTCACCTCATCAACGGAGAGAGGTTTCTTTAGCAGTTTTTTTCTGAGGGATGGTGATAGGCAACCCTAAATTGCGCATAGCCTGATTGCCTTGTCGGTGGAAAATACGTGGAACTGGCAATGTGTGCTCTTTAGTCTGAGGCGAGTGATGAACTCATTGATGGTCTTCTCTGGGTTTTTAGTGCACTGATTGAAAATGTATCTTTCCTAATCGCTGTTAGGCTTGATAATGAGTTTTCTGTTTAGGGCCGTGATCAATGCAGTGAAATCTGTCTTGTCCTCTGGGGCAATAGTCTTGACAATGGTTTTGATTTTGCTACCCACCAGGTTAATGAACATGTTACTTAGGTTCAGAGATTTATCTTCTCCTGCCGCTTTCACAAGGTGGTTGAAGTCATCTACCCACTCAATCCACCCTGGCCCTTTGTGAGACTGGGGTGTCAAGGTGAATGGGAGCGTCTTGCTTAGTAGGGCTGCCTTGGACGTGGGGTGGTAGTGGCAGGCTGTGGTGCCTCCGGAATGCTCATGATGGCAGGGTGATGTGTGGTTTCTCTGCTTGTAGTTTGGGTCCACTAGTCCATGCCCCTGGTGAGATATGGATTCGGTGGAGTAATGTCCTGAGTTTCAGTCCCTTTTGTGTGGGCTGGGAGTGTGGGTATATGGCGCAGCACCCAATGGGGTGTGTGTCCTTGTCTGAGTCCTCTCTACTGCTCTGGATTCCTTTTATTTTGTTAATATTTATTTTCCTATTTTTCATTTCTGGTGGGCCGTTGGTCCTCATAGTGGGACTGTTTTGATGGCTGGTGGGCAGTGAAGAGCAATGGTCAGTGCTCGGCAATGTCGCTGTTGCAGTTCACTTACTGTCTGTATCGCCTTCAGGTCCATGTCAGACTCTGTTGCACGTGTTGTTTGCCGACTTGGATCAGCAGCTCCAGCTGCTCCGACGTTGTCGGCAGTAGACCGCTGGTGGAAATGCTGTATGGGGAGTGGTGGATGGCCACTGAGGTGGGGCCTTTGGCAGGATCGCTGGGCACTACAGGACCGCAAGATACGTTGCGTGGAGGAGGAGTTGCGGAATGCCATGGGAACGGGTGCTCGGCAGGATCGCTGTGTGCTCTGGATGTCGGATGGGAGGTGGGATCGCCTCCAGAAGGCTGGATGCAGTGGGATCACTGCTCCGAGCTGAGGGCAAGGAAGTTGTTGTGCAGGGAGAAAATCCTCGTCACCAGTTGTTGTAATGGGCGCACACACACAAAGGAAGGACACAACACCAACGGATAACTAGCACCTCCAATTTATTCAAACATTAACAATGAACTGACTTTCCCCCTTCTTGACTCCCTTTCCTCTCTTGCCACTGCAGAGACCTATAACAGACTCCATCACCCACCCAGTTGTTTGCTTAATATCGAGCCCAGGCTTAGAGGCTACTCCGTTTGTAAATTGTTACATATACAATGCAGACACATACTGGGATTATACATGTTTGAAGTACAGGCATGTGCCTGTTGCGCAATAGATTGTCATGTGCATAGTTGTTGTCCAAGATATTCTAGGGAAAGAGGTTGCACATAGTGATTTAGTTGTGAAGCAGAAAAGATTGGTTTACATGAGAAATTAAACTGACTAAATTTGCTCTTATTACTTACAGGAAAAGCTACCATAGAGCAATGTTTAAACGATACTTGCTTGTTTTCTCATGCTTTATTTTCGCTTCCCGCAAACTCTTTTACAGAACAGGTCACTTGCAATATGATACCGAAATAATCTTTTGCCTGTTATGATTACTTCGGAGACTTTTGTAATGGAAAGCTGCAACTGGATTATTAAATGCAAAGTACACCTTTGTAGTTACATGCTGAAAAATAGCAATGAATGTGCCATCCAAGTAATGTCCAAAGAAAGTATTTTTCCAATGAAGGGAAAGGGAATTGCATTAGGAGCTAAAATACTGCACATTTATAACATTGCTATTTAGGGAAAGAACAAAAAGTTGTGATTGACATAATTTAAACCAACTGCAGGCCTCCACCTTTGATTTAACAGTAAACACACATGCAGTCACCTAAAGCAACAGTGTTACAGCAGCAGGTGCCGAAAGACATTTTATGGAGAGGGTGGAAAAACAGACAAGTAGTGATAGGGGAAAAAGAAAGATGAAGTGGACCCCCAGATTGTACAAACGAAACAGAGCGGGACTACTGGACTTGACATACTCATATCCTAACCATGTATCAAATAAACATGGCCACAATCTAAGAATGATGAAGAAGGTCAAAGGAGTGTAGAGAAACCAAGCAAAATCCTGAACCCACTCAACATGACAAGAATGATGAAGAGGGCTTCAGCAGTGTAGACAAACAGTACAAGCCTAGTAGACATGGCACATCCAGATCCTTACCATGCATCGACTAAACATGACAACATTCTAACAATTATAAAGAGGGCAGGAAGAGTGTAGGAAAACACAGCAAGGCTAGTGGATGTGACACAACCTAACCATTTATCCACTAAACATTACCACAATCTAAGAATGATGAAGAGGGCTTGAGGACTGTAGAGAAACAGTGCAATCCTACTCGACATGACACACCCAGATTCTTATAAACACAAGGGTGTGCCTGAACATACAAAGTCAAAAAATATCATTTGTGGAGCTAACAGTATTATTCTCCTGGTAGCCTAAACAATAGATTAAATCAAATTCAATATTTAAATTTACTGGTCTCTCAGCAGTCAAAGTAACCTTTATGAGAAAAAAAAGGGAAAACAAAGTACATTGGCATAAAAAAATTATAAACTTGCTTTAATTGTTAGTTTGTAACTAGACAATGTGTCAATTTAATAAGTACATACAACATGAAAAACATACAAAAACAATGCAATTTACAAAGAGAAAAAAATAAAATAAAAATAAAAACAGGACTATTTAGTCCATACAATCAATGCGAGCAGAATTTATGAAAAGGTTCACAGAAGTAGGGGTACAACCCCACTAGGAAATACACATAGGAACCCAATATATGGGAACTGACAAAAAATGATTTGGTGTTAGCAAAACAGTGAATACATTTTAAATCATAAGAGTTTTCCGAGATAGCTAACAAAACTTAAACTATCCCTAGCTGACCCTTACTTGTCTAAAGGCTCAGATTAAACAATTTCGTGAAAATGGCACAGTACATGCGCCAACCAGCCTGATTAAGGCTACAACAAAGAAAATATATATCACACAGAATATTGTTTGCTAAGCCTAATTTGGCTAACCATGTAAACAATGTCGCACAGTGCTGTGTGTTAAGCCAGATTTTGGCTGAAAAAAAATTTCGACATATACAATGTCACCCAAACAGTCATTTATCTGCTGTGTTGTCACAGGCTGAAAGGGGGTGTACTACGCCTACCGCTATAAAGCGTATATGTCCATGATGCCAAACCGCAGGAGAATGTAGTTCCTGCGACCATTACATAGGACTAGTTGGTGTTTCGGTGGTATATTGATGGGTAGCAACCACCTTCCTCAGGTACTGGGATCTTCACATTCAGCCTTAATACAGACAGCCTTAATGTAGGGGGTCCTCCTGAAAAGGTAGTAACAGGGAACATTTTGTGAACTCAAAAGGTTTAACTTTAAATGGGAAGAGAACTAGAGAATATGCCAATATATGGTGAAGGCATCAGGCCTCAGTGCCCCAGAAACAAGTTGGCAGTACCCCCAGACAGAAAACTTGAAGGTTATCAGAAAGGCGCCCTTAAAGTGTAAAGAGCGTGCCCAAAAACTAAGTCACCTTGTGAGAAAAATAAGTGAAAGATGTGATCATATAGTGAAAAATGTGTGTGATAGAATACAAAAAATGCTATGCAAAAGAAAGGCACATAAATCAAAACATGGCGGAACGTACCTCAGAGGGCACATCATGTGCTCACCATGCAAGATGTCGTGCATTCAGTAAAAAATGACAAGCCCAACATGTGAGTTAGGCAGTGTAAATAAAACGCCCAGCGCGTGGGTCAGTCATGGCTTAGTGAAAAGAGTAAGTAACGTGGAACTTACTGTTGACTTCTACCACGTAGAAGCAGCAGATGACTTGCTTCTAAAGAAAGCTGCGGCTTGCTTCTGGAAAATGCTGCGTGTATACGCTATTCTTCATAGTGAAGAAAAAGGCAGCCAGTGGGGTGTAGTAGCACTCAACTGGAAGGCATGTAGCACTCAACTGGTTAAGGGGTGAATCTGGGATTTGGGCCAACTCTGCAATTTCTGCATGGAAAAGGTAGACAAAGAAAGAGGACTGGGACTAACAAAGTGAATTGGTAACACTGAATGAAAAAGGCAGGCAAAGAAAGGGGACTTGGACTAACAAAGTGAATGGAAAGCAAAATGGAGCTCTTCCATGAATGACCGGACACAAACAAGGGACTAACACTACCATTGCAGGGTTGCTGAGACGTTAGTGAAGCCAGGCATTATTTACTATATGCAAAGGGTACTAATCCTATGAATGAATGACCGGACATAGACAAGGAACTAACACTAACATTGCAGGCTTGCTGAAACTTTAGTGAGGCCTGGCATTATGTACTATATGCAAAGGGTACTAATCCTAGGGAAAAAAAATTAAAAAGCGAAAAGGGGCAGCACACCCCAAAGCATATGGAGTGTTAATTCTACCAAATTCGGAACTGCATGAAAGAAAATTGAAAACCAGCCAATAATAAACATTGGTAAAAAGAAACATATAGAAATGCATAAATGCAAAAATTATGAAAAAATTATAAAAAAGTTTTTTTGAAGAGGACTAGTTAAAAAATTAATTAAATAAATATTGCCTTAGTGCCAAAGCGGAGATAGCTCATTAAGACCATTGGAAATGGTGTCCAATTGGAAAATCCAACGAGCCTCCTTTGTGGACAGAGTTTGAGAGGGGTTGGAAGAGTTTTTGACAACATCAATCACGCACCAGTGCAGATCCTCTGTAGAGTGGCCGTATTCCATGTAATGGCTCACTAGTGGTGAGTTAATTGACTTACATCGAATCCTGGAGCGGTGCTCCGTGATTCTAGTGTGTACTGGCCGTGTAGTTTTTCCAATATATTTAAGCCCACATGGGCATTCAATGCAATAGATAGCCCATGCAGTCTTGCAATTTGAATAGTGTCTCAGTTCCCAAAGTTTGCCATGCACCAGGACTGTTTTTGTCTTCATCCCAAATTTACAAATGGAGCAGGATCCGCAGGGAAAGTTACCCGTCAGTGGGCGAAGGTCCCAACTGGTCGTAGTTGATCTAGAAGATTTTAGTGAAGAGGAGGCATGGACTAGTTGGTCCTTGAGATTCTTTTGTCTCTTCATGGCGAAGATCGGCAATGGTTCAGCTGGTAAAGCTAATTGTGCCACTGACCAATGCTTCTTAATTGCTTTTTTAATGAGAAAGGAATGGGGACTATAGGTAAGGGCACATACTAGTTCGTCCTGTGGCTCCACATTTTTAGGTAGTAGCAGGGTGTCCCGAGGGGTGAATCTTGCTCGTTTATTGGAATTGGTAATCAATTTTTTGGGGTACCCTCGCTGGCGGAACTTAGTGGTCAGGTTAGTAGCATGTTGGACATAATCTGCTATGGATGTACAGTTCCGTCTAATGCGTAGAAACTGGGAATAGGGTAAGTTTTCTTTCAGAGTGCGTGGGTGGTAACTGTCGTAATGCAGTAATGTATTACGATCTGTGGGCTTGGTAAAAAGAGAACAGACCAGTTGGTTGGCCTTATGTTGAATGAGTAAATCAAGAAAAGGGATTTCAATATTGCTCATATCATGAGTAAATTTAATCGTCCGGTGGCAAGAGTTCAACCAGAGAAGAAAGGAGTCAAGTTCCTGGGAGGTGCCGTGCCAGATGAAGGTTATGTCATCTATATAGCGCCTCCAGCTCTCGATATATTGGCGATATGGATTAATGTCAGAAAAAATGAATTTGGACTCAAAGTCAGCCATAAAAATGATGGCCAGGCTGGGGGCGAAGGCCGCACCCATTGCAGTGCCTTGGGTTTGCTGATAAAATTGATTTTGATATACAAAGTAGTTCCTGGTAAGTGCCAGGGAGAGTAATTCCATGAGAAATTCAGTGGAAGCTTTGAAACTTGATGCAGAATGGGTCAGATTGTTTCTGATACAGTCCATAGCCTCATCGTGTGGGATGTTAGTATACAATGCCGTGATATCTAGTGTGACCAGAGGGCTGGTAGCTGGGTCAAAGGTCTTGCCTTCAAATAGAGAAATTACTGCAGTACTATCTCTTAGATATGTCTCTGTTTGTTGGCTAATGGGTTGTAAATATTTGTCAATGAATTGGCAGACTGGTTCCAAAAGGGTACCACAGCCTGCTAATATAGGCCGCCCCGGTGGTTTAGCCAAGTCTTTATGGATTTTAGAAATGGCATAAAACTTAGGGGTGGAACTGTTGGGTTTGTTAAGAAATTGTGCTTCTTTTGGAGTGATCCAGGAGTGTAGTAAGGCATAATCTGTGATTTCTGAAATCATCTTCTGGATGTCTTTAATTGGATCCTTGCGGAGGGGGCGGTAACTGCCTGGTACACTGAGAAGGTCTTGTACCATAGTGTGGTATTGAGACTGATTTAGTATTACTATGCCCCCACCCTTATCCGCAGGTTTGATGACAATTTTTGAGTTACTGCTGAGGGATTTTAAGGCTAGTCTCTCTGCTTGTGTTAGATTGTAGCGAACAGTCCTATGCTGTTTTTGTAGCTGGTTAAGGTCTCTTAGAATACATTTCTCAAATGTAAGGAGTTCAGCTGGCATAGTGCTGTCTTCCGGGATGAATGTAGAGGGTGGGTGTAACCCTGTTTCACTTTCATCCGATGCACCCTGGTTATCTGAAAAAAAGATCTTGAGTCTAACTGACCTAAAGAATCTTTTGATCTCGGAGTGCACACTGAACCAATCAGTAGGATGTGTTGGAATAAGTGAAAGACCTTTGGAGAGAACTTGAAGTTCCATCGCTGTAACCGGTACTTGTGATAAGTTAAATACTGGTAAGTTTACTGGTTCGTTGCTGGTCGATTGCTCCTCCTGCGGAAGCGTGGCCGTCTCTGGGTTCGTCCCCATGGTTGAAATTGGGGAGGGAACCAACCTGGGCCGGTGCCTCGTGATGGACCTGCCCCTAAAAAAGGTTGAGGGAGTCCTTGAAAAGGGTTATAGAAGTGACGATAATAGAAGTCACTATCCGACCCTGATGAACTACTGCTACCCGAGAACGTTACTCGGCGTCTTTGCTGTGCACCCCCTGCTTGGTTCCTTTGGTTTGCAGTGATAGATGTGTAGTTAGGGTCAAGATATGGATGTATCAGCTCAGTTTTAAATTCTGCAATGTCTTTAGCCAATTTCTTTGTTTTCTTTGCCAAGGTAGTGTCTTTAAACTCCTGGAAGGTTTTATTAATTTCTGTTAGTTTGTCCTTAGCATTTGTGATTGAGGGATCATTAATAAACAGTTGTTCCGCTGTATCTAATTCCTGCTGGACAATAACACCTAATCTTTGGGCTGTTGAAATAGTTAGCACCATTAGATCCCGGCTACATTTTGTCGCAATATAGCTGAAGTTATTCTTGTATTCTTGGTCATCTAAAAATACACACGTTTCATTTCGGACAATGAGTCCGGCCGGAATGGTATTCTTTTTAAGGTACTCCTTAAGGAAATGACCATGGAGCGTGGTACGAAAAATTTTCTTTTTTAATTTAAGTAAGTCATTAGCAGTGTTTGGGCTAGTGCCTGTCTCATTTAAGCCCGTAGGGTCAAAAAGTGAGGGGCCACGAAGTATGTCTCTAATCTGATCATCATCATAGCTCAAGGTTAAGTTGTCGGCCATACTAGGCCGGCCTGTTATTAAATGACAGTTTAACAGAAACACGGGGGAAGAAGAAAAACCTCCTTGGGTTGGGGAGCAGAATACTCAGATGCCAATAACAGTGGTGATCCCTTAGCTACTTGGGATCAAATTAAGATAAAAAGCAAATTATGACCCTCTATACGCAGCCCTGGCTGCAAATACAATATAAACAAAAGAGGGACTCCAAAACGTACAGGCACTCAAATGGAGCAAACAGACATCTATAAACACAAGGGTGTGCCTGAACATACAAAGTCAAAAAATATCATTTGTGGAGCTAACAGTATTATTCTCCTGGTAGCCTAAACAATAGATTAAATCAAATTCAATATTTAAATTTACTGGTCTCTCACCAGACCACATTCTAACAATTATAAAGAGGGCAGGAAGAGTGTAGGAAAACACAGCAAGGCTGGTGGATGTGACACGACCTAACCATTTATCCACTAAACATTACCACAATCTAAGAATGATGAAGAGGGCTTGAGGAGTTCAGACAAACAGTGCAATCCTACTCAACATGACACACTCAGATCCTTACCATGCATCGACTAAACATGACCACAATCTAACAATTATAAAGAGGGAAGGAAGAGTGTAGAGAAACACAGCAAGGCTACTGGATATGACACGACCAGATCCTAACCATTTATCAACTAAACATTACCATAATCTAAGAATGATGAAAAGGGCATAGGAAAGTAGTGAAACAGAGTATGACTACTCAACATGACATCCAGATCCTAACCATTTATCGACTAAATATGACTACAATCTAACATTGATAAATAAGGCCTGAGGAGTACAGAGAAACAGAGCAAGCTAATGGACATGACACTCCCAGATCCTAACCATCTTTTGAGTACCACACTCTAAGAATAATGATGGTCCGAGGAGTCGAGACAAACTGAGCAAGGCTCCCGGACATGTCACACCCAAATCATAACCAGGTACCGAATAAATACAACCACAATCTCTATATATATTTGTGAAAGTGTGTTTGTATTTTTGGGGTTGGCTCCAGCCCCATAACATTTGGTGTGCTGAAATGTTGTCCCAATGTCTGAATACCAGTCTGAGGTGTACTGGTGATAGTGAAATCTGACCAACCCCACCTATCACCCTGCACAGGGCACGGTCCGGCCCTGTGCTATCAGTATAGGTGATTTCGGAAGATTGCTGATTTTGAGACTTTTTAAAAATAGGAAGTTAGGACACGGACATACCATTCTGGGGTGTACTGGCGACAGTGAAATGAAGACCAACCGCACTCATTCAACCTGCACAGGGGTGGAGCGGGGTCCGGCCCTGTGCTATCAGTATAGGCGATTATGGGAGATTGCCGATTTTGTAATTTTAAAAAAATAGGAAGTTAGGGCACAATAAAACATACACAAGGCTATAGCAGACCCCCTAGTGCATGTCAGCTACAGACCCGGGGAACACCGGGTGGTAACACTAGTATAAGAATAATGAAGGGGTCCTGAGGAGTGTAGTGAAACGGAGCACGGCCACTGGACATGACACTCCCAGGTCCTCAAATTGTAGCAACTAAACATGACCACAATCAACCTGATGGAGACATTAAACATTAAGAGACAGTGGAGATCCTACTGGTAATGCTGTGATCCTTTAAGGAAAACATGTGATGGGTGGAGGTTTTGAATTAATCTTACCCACTGGCAAAGCACTGGCGACCTTTCACACCACCGTTTTTTTATTCAACCTGTGCCATTGCAGAAGGGGCCAGCCATATGCAAATCACTCTGGTACTGCCATCAATAGGTCCAGTGCAGCATTCCCTGTACAACAGCATTCTTTCTAGCACACATTTCAAAAGTTGCAGACTTCTATGTTGCACCACAATACACACATAGATTACAGGAAATCCATAACCGATTCGTGTGGGGAAGGGACTGTGACAGGGTGTGCATGATAGCTTGTTGCGCTGCTGTAGTCTAACGCCCTCTTTCGGTGCCTTAGAAATGCAGGCTTTCTTGGTCTACTACAAAGGCATAATCCTTCCACGAGGCTGGTGTTTCTCACCATCTGAACACACGCCTGTCACATTGATCCTCTCTCCTCGTCCTGACATCCAATGCCCCATCAATCTTTCCAGTGACTCCCCTCTGCCAAATTATCGCAGAATCCGTTTTTACAGCGTTCCCTTTTATGCAGCTTTCTTTGTGGTTCTTCCAATCTCGCCAACCCACGTTTTGTAATATTCGTTTGTTTTCCTCCTCTTCAGCTGCATTCGATTTTAGCTTCAGATAATTGTGGTTCAAATCAATCGCTCTTTTGCACTATGCGGCTTTAATTCGTCTTGCACACTGAATAAACATGTCCTTTCTGATGGCCCAGGTACATATGTATGTATCTGTTTTGCTTTTCACGTTCTGTTCAAATGGCATTGCCTAAATGATGACTCGGGGCTCTTTCATGCCAAACAGGTCATAGTGATGTTTACAGAATGCATACATTTCGTTTATCATAGACTCTACAATAGGAAGCAAAGTTGTACGTTCTGAACTACAATGAAAAAATAAATATACATACAAACATGTACACTTCTGCCTGAGTCCAGGAGCAGTTCAGAGTTAGCAAAGCATGCTGACAAGAATGAGCAGTTCATTCTTCTGAATGCGCATGACTCGTTTTCCGCCATTCTATGAACACAGAAAGAGCCTGTTAAGGCTGGGCAGCAGGAGACTTTTTTCAAACTGTGGGATTTGTACTCTGCTCTCGATGGTGACACATCCCATCGTGGGGGAGCACCTGACAGTTTGAAGAATACCTTAGTCTCACCTTTAGACCCCTTATGATATCTCGTACTAATACGGCTAACCAGGGCCATTTAAAGCACTTTTGGGGCCCTGGGCACGGACATCTTTGGGGCCCCCTTCACCAAACCAAAGGAATATCAGACAATCTATCCTGCTCCCCCCTGCCGCAATCATAAGCCCATAGGTTGATATGCTGCCTCAAAGCATCAAAAATAAGGATGTTTACTCCCTCTAAGTCCCCTTACCCTCTTCATTCTTGCTCTAATCAGAATGATAAACAAGTACCATTTGAAGGTCAACATTATCAGTCTACAAAGAGGTTACTTCTGTTCTAGCATATATACAGGAGACTTTTTATCAATATAATCCAGGAAGGTATGCAGCCTGTAGTATTGATCCAAGACTGTATGTAAAAAGGTACATGTAACAGAATAGACAGAGAACTCACATTTGCTTGCTGCCTCACAGAACGCAAACGTGCTCAAGCATGGATAGAGGAGACCAATTGGTAGGCAGGAGAAAGCTACACATATGATAGCATGGATAGTGGATGCAGAATAGAAGCTACCATGAAGGAGTCCATATACAGACAGACTGAGATTATAAGTGGGACATAGTTTTCAAATAGAGTTGCCATTAGAGATCAAAAGAAGGAAGTGCCTGTGGTGTGCAATATATCAATGCTCACTATTATAGCGGAAGCAACACTATAGCCGGTGAAACCATGAGGGAGGCTGCTTTGAAGATCACACCCTGAGAAGGAAATCTCTCTGAAGGGCTGACAATTCTGAAAGGTTTAGGGACTGGCAATTTTGAGAGGCTAGGCAATACAACATTACATTAGATGCCCAGCATTACATACACTGGTTAAGGGGTGAATCTGGGATTTGGGCCAACTCTGCAATTTCTGCATTTGAACACTTCCATTACCAGTTCTCAAAATGAACTAAAATAATCTAATTTTATAAAACTGACTTGGAAAGTACACCAATCACATTACCAAAAATGACACTTTTTAAAAACAAAATATTACAGAATGGTTTAACACAGAATGATTCTAGCCTCATTCTGTCCATCATCAAAAGAAGTATATAAGTACCAACATACCAATCAGTGTGATTTAACCTGGGTTGGTCTTTTGTATTTTAAAGCTTTACATACTTCTAACACGCTGGCTTGTGAAATTGTCATTTATAAACGTGCAGAAAAACCTTTGACTTTTAATAAAATGCAATGCGTTTTTTTTTCGTATTATGGAGAAGACTTTAAGATATGCTTCCTGAGTCCTGCACCATCGGGTCCGATCCATTCTCTCTACCACCCCTTCCACTCAAATGGCCTACATAAGAAGAAAGATCAAGTAATGGGCTAAACGATGCCACTAGCATGCGAGGAGGCAAAGCTCACAGAAGACAGTACAGTAATGTACGAGATATTAGGTGATTTGACAAGGATCACTGTACTGTCTGCTGGCAAAGCCAGGATAGAAGCATGAATGCTTTGGTTCCAAATTTAGAGACTTAGTCTTCTCTTGGACTAGCAGTTTATGCTCATCATTGGAGGTGATTACCTAGGTTTTATAACACTCCATCTGAACAAAGACATTTCTAGACCTTCACCATAAGGATGACATGTTTGTTTTTATAGCAACCCCTATCTGGTGTAGATACATTGTTGATATTAGCACCTGTTGTGCTGCAAGACCAAGTACATATGCAGGCAGGTTTATAAACTTCAGACATAGGAAAGTCTTAGCCAACCATACAGGAATGTGGGATTCTAATCTTGCATAGGAACACACATCTCTGCATTGAGTGCTTAACACGCTGAGCTAACTTGTGACCCATTGTGTCACTCAATTTAGCAATATGAATTTCAAAATTGGCTATTGCACATGATCAACATAATTCTCAATATAGCACAATGAACACAGAAAGAATGACATGATGAATTGATCGAGGCAGAACGTACTTGCCAAAACAGACAGGCAATAGGTTTAGAGCCTCAGCACCATGCCATAAAATATTCTGATGTGTGCTATTTAAGTCTGGTGAACAAAGGCTTCCCTTTGCCCTCCCATAAAAACGTCTCTGCGGCTAACCCCTTTTCTCACCGAATATATCTTCTCTATCAATCTTCTCCCCCGACTTTTATGTTCATTCCATATCACCTGTTTCATTATTAGTTGTATGTATTTATATAGTGCCAAAATTAGCCCATGGGCCTCAAGGTGCTACAACAAACCAATCATTCACACTAGGTAACAAAAAAGGAAAAGCAGATTTAGAAACAAAGCAGAGAAAAAGTAAAACATATGGATTACAGTACAATCCTTAAATTAGAGCTCAGTGAGATGTTGTTCAAGTTGTTGCATTGGCCCAGGAACCGTGGGAGATTAGTGGTGTTACATTTGCGATCTATCCTTATTTTGGGTCTGACTGACTATCACGTTTACCAGCAACGGTCAGTTGGGGCCAGATTTTCAAAGCTTTGCACATGTGCAAAAAAGTGGAGCAAATTAATTTAGTGCTGATTTTGTTGCTATGATAATAGATAAAGGAGCAAATAGGATTATCACAAAGCGGTATTATCTAAAGAAAATGTCCACTGAGGGAAATTGAAGCAGGACGATTTATTTACTATATTTGCTGCGGAACATCAAAAGAAATGTAGTAGACACCTTTTGTTGTATGGTATGCAGCACACATAGTGCAAACAATTGTCCGATTAATTTGAACCCCAGTGCAAAGGTTTTTAAATAATATGGATTGCGACAGAAACTGTTTTCCCCATTTTGCATTCTCAATGCATTTGCTCACTTCTCAGCACCTGTGTAAATATTAGATAATCTGCCCATGGTCTTGGGCTCAGATTATCAAAGGTAGACATTTTGCGCTCAAGGCTAGTGTTATTGTAGTGCTATTTCCCCAACGGTCGCTTTCCAGTGACTGTCAAAGTTTGCCCTGTTTTGAAGCGAAATGGGACCACAATTTGGAAGCAATTATCAAAGAGGTGCTGTTGGGAAGGGGGCAGCCCCGCTGTAAGTGACTTCAATCCAGCAATCCAACTAAGTCAATGCTTAGGATGGGATGCCCAATGGAATCCCTTATTAATATATTTTTATGTCAAAGTTTTTTGAATCTGGATGATGAACCCTTATATAACGCCCTCTCTTTGGATCCCCCTGACCTCACTGAGCCAAGAAGTAGGTTTGTTTTGCAAATTAAAAGATTTATTTGAAGTATTAAACAATATATATATCACACTTTTATGAATAAATAATATTTGAATAGCACACTTATGAATATGGACGGTAATCAACAAGGGGTAATATTACAAAATTGACAATCTCTTTAATCACTTAGTAGTAGGAATATGCAGGATACTGTAGCAGAAAATACCTTATATGATTCAAGGAAATGCAATAATGGAAAAGAATGCAACACAGAAATAACTTGATATGATTTCAATCAAAAGATAATATGATCACTTTTTCCCCTGTGGCTACTCACTTCCCCCACTATTGTGCAATATGAGAGAGGGAAATGAGGGTACACAGGTTTCAAGAATACAATCAGTAATGCAGTTCAATTCCAGTTCCCCCCAGCAAGCTTAGAGAAAACAGGTATGATTTTAAAACACAGGTCAAATGCTTTTGAATGTGATTGCAAGTGATGGAAAAATATGCTAAAATGATTTTAATTCACTAAAGGATATTCAGAATAAGTGACAGTGAATAAGTGACAGTTACTTTGGATTGGTTCAGGTCAAAACTAGCAATGGTTCATGAATGATTATGAAATTGGAAACGAATTCAGCAGTTGCAAACAAGAAACAGCTATTTTTACAAGTGGTGAAATGGAGCTAAATTGCAATTTGCAGCAATTTTTCCGTGTGTGTAAATAGCTATTACAGAAAAACTATAATGAATTGGAATGTCGTTTTGGGGTTGTTGAAAAGCTTAGTATTTTAGCTTTAATATGACAGTTAAATTTCGCTTCTAGGACGTGAGGTTTAAAGGTTACGGATGTTTTTGTGAAGGTAGATCTTGCGGAAATAAAGTCAAGATTTCAAATGACAGATTGCGCATTACAGATTTGGAATCAACAGGATGGACACAAGATTCTATAATGCAGTTCTGGACAGGTTGAAATGGATGGAAGAGGATTACTTTAATCTAAGAGCTTGGTTATGGACAGTTCTAGACTAGATACTCACTCCTAGCTTTGGAATGGAATGGGCCTCGTCAAAGATCTGGTCAAGGGGTTTGGCTTCACTCTTGCCACCGGACGGTCTCAGGCCCAATGGGTTCTGCGTTCAGCACTGCACTGCGGTTTGCAGCCTCTTGAACTGGATCTGACGGGTCTTGGATCTGGGTTCTAGCACATGGTTCTTAGCTAGAAGCAAACAGCACAGCCCAGCTGTTGAATGGTTTGGTTAGGCCCCGTGGAAGTTTAGGGGTTAGAATCAGGTTGCAAAAGATTCTGAAGGCCTGCTGAGAAGGATTCAGCTTGTGGTTTAGGCCTCTCTGCTTCAAGATTCTAGAGTTTGGGTTCTAGAGTTCTGGTCTCTGGATCTAGATCTTGGTTCTGGAATCTTCTGGCAGAGTGCTTCGCAAGAAATCGGTTGAAGAGTGGAAAAGATTGTTTTATCTGGGTCTCAGCAGCTCCTATTTATGTGTTTCCAAAGTGGGTGGGTAGGCTGATTCTCTATGCCCAACCGCCTAAGGATTTGATAGGTTAGAGGATTCTCTGTCTTTTGACTGGAGAAAGGATCAGCGTGTAATGAGGTGTCATCATGATGCTACCATTTACCCTCTAGGGAAGAAACTCACCTTTGCTTTTACTTAGAAAATCCATTTTTCATAACAAATATTTTTCCAAGGTGCACAACCTATTCATAATAAATATACACATCACATATTAATTAAGGCATGTCTCTGTTCAAGTCCCATGTTCCTACGAGCTTTAGTTCCGAAATGACAACTTATTTGCACTTTTGGTGAGTTTCCCAATATTGGTTCTGCACAAAATTTGATACATGCATGCAGCTCCTCTCTGGGCATATTACTGTAAGTTCTTATGTTCATAGCAACAACACTGCAGCTGTGATATTAATAATTCTGGGGTTTGGTCTCAGAACATCACACGGCATCCAGCTTAGTCTTAAATTGTGGGTGAATTGTTCATTGTCACAATCACAAAGTTGTACATTTTTGTCAGCTTGTTACAATATTTTAGAAGCATTTTCCTTAAACATATATTCGGTGCAATGTTAAATCCACATCCCAGTCTGGTCCGCCCCCAGAGCTGGCTTGACACAGAGGTCACATGTCCTGTCTCTCCCAGAGCAGTTGTTGACCAGTCACACCCAAATTAGCATTTTCTATTCAGTTGAAAGACTCTATTGTCTCTTTCCTCCTGCCAGCAGAGGAATCTCCTCCCTTTTGATTAACATGCCCATGCAACATTCTCTCCTGTTGGTCGGAAGGCCCAAGTGTGAAGGGTTCTCATGGACAGAAGGCCTCTTGAAGTTTTAACTGCATCAAGTTACTTTCTGATCAATTGTACATACTTCCTTGTGTAAAAATATAACATTTATAAACTTAAAATAAGCAACATATCTTCAATCAAGTCTTTTTCCACATTAAATCAATGTGTGGCACTCTATATGGCATTTTGATGGAATTCTCTACTTTGGCAAGGTTTGGGATGAGTTGTTCAATTTTACAAAGAATTGTTTTAAAATGCCGGCTTCTGGGAGTGGTGAGTACTGGTATTGCACCCATTTTGACAGCTTTCTTCCAGCAAGCATTCCTCAAAAGTATACTTTATCCAGATATAGATACACTTCTGTGGACCTTATATTTATGTAGATAATTGCGGGACAATGATGTTGACCACCCAACAAGGAGATTGGATCTTTTTAGGTGGTTTGTGAGCCATGATTTTAGTAATTTTTGACAATCAAGAAACGGATTCCCAAACAGCTCTGTGTTTCTTTTGGCAATCAGCATAGCTATTTCCAAGTGGTTTCAGGCTACTTAGTGGATAGCTCAATGGTGGTTTTGGCCAGTGGTCTACTGTGCTCACTAAGATAGGGAAAGTGGATGGCAGCCTATCTTTCAGATTTTTACTGCACATTTTTGGATGATTTTGAGAAAGCAGCATGCTTTCCAATGCCCATTCTGATGTTTCTGCAGCCAGCAATGCCTAGTGATGTTGCAGGGCTTGGATGAGTGGGTTAAGACATCCCACAAGCCCCCCTCTTGCGATGGTCATTGAACTTTCATCAATGGAAGCTCGCAAGACTGGGATGTCCGCATCATCTCTCCGGATTCCCCAAATGGCAAAGTTCAGCATCTTTTCCTCCATCAACGGTGGATCGATCGGTTCTCCTCAGCAGTCCTGATGGGAGTATTGAGCGATACTCCGGGCCCCTCAGATCTTTGCTGCCGGTCCCCGGGTCGTCCTCCTTGGTCAGTCTCCATGGTTTCTCTCTCCTAGGATGACAAAACAAAAAGGCAACAACATCTTCGTAGACATTTCCCCACCATTATTAATGTAGTGGGGCGGGCATATACATTTTGTAAATCAGGAGATATTTGCATTCTTATTATTGTATTTTATAGACTTTGTGTGGAATGGTTTTAGAGTTTGAATTTTATTGATCTGGAGTGGCCCCCTCTGGGGTTCCAGAGGACTCCTCCAGTTGCTGCAGAGTGTGCCTGGGATGACAACACTTTAGCTGATTGATATGGACCCACTTATCTTCCCCCTCTGCCAAACTGCCTTTGGGGATGCAGATCTTGTAGGCGACTGGTGAGATCTTGTCTACAATTTCAAAAGGTCCCTTCCAAGTAGGCAGACATTTTCGCTGTTTGGCCTGGTTCCTTTGGAAATTGTATAGATAGACCCGGTCTTCTATATTGTATTCTTTCCTGGTAGTCTTAAAGTCATAATGGGTCTTCGTGCTATCAGCTGATATTTCTAGATTTCGCTGAGCATAGGCAAAAGCATGTTGAAGGTGTTTTCTTAAATTTTCAACATACTCATGAGTTGTGGAGGCATTGATCAGTGTCTGCTCTTGAGTCCTGTAAAGCATATGCTGGGGAAGCACCATCCTGCGTCCAGTCATCAACTCAAACGGTGACATTTTAGTTGCAGATGAAGGGGTAGATATGATGGCCATTAGGACAAGAGGTAATCGGATATCCCAACTTTGCCCAGAATCTGCTACAAACTTTTTCAAGATGTTCACAATGGTTTTGTTGTAACATTCTACTGCACCACTAGAGGCTAGCCGGTAAGCAATGTATAGCTTCCTTTTAACCCCAAGTATCTCCCACATCTTTGTCATTACTTTGCTGGTGAAATGGCTACCTCTGTCTGACTCAATCCTTTGGGGTAGTCCAAAATACGAAAAGATGTGATTGATCATCAGGGCAGCTGCTGTTTCTGTCTTGTAGTTTGGGGCTGGGAGACATTCCACCCATTTAGTAAACAAGCATGTCACCGTCAACATGTACTTGTTCCCCCTAGAGGAGCGAATCACGGGCCCAATATAGTCGAGTTGCAAATCTGACCATGGTAGTGTCATCCCCCTGTTTTGGAGAGGCGCACGGTGTGTGACGGATGTTGGCTGAAATTGTGCACACACAAGACACACCTTCAAGTATTGGTCGAGGTCCTACCGCATGTTTGGCCAGTATGCAACCTCTCTTAAGATCTCAAGTGTTGTATGAAACCCCCTATGACTGGCTGTGGCCGCATCATGGGCGTGACTTAACATCAGGCTTTGGAATGAGGTAGGAAGCACCCACTGATCATGGCCAGCTAGGGATTTCCTTACCAACAGACCGTCTTGGATTCGGAACATTTTTGGACATTTCATCAAGACTCTGAGGTCCTCTTTCCCAATGTAATCGGTATCCGTCAGGGGAAAGTTCTCAGGGTCCTCAATGTGTTGGTAAAACTTACCAATTATTGGATCACCTTTCTGAGCCGTAGTCAAATCAGCATCTGGGGTCTCCTTACTCCATTGTTCAGTTGAAAGATCATTGTGAGCATTTGTCTGGGACCTAGTGATAGCAGTGACCTGGATTTCCCCCAACAGGGACTCGATCTCTATTAGATCCCCTTGGAGGGCCCCGGTTTTGGTCATCTGATCAGCTAAGTCATTTCCAGTTTTGTCTGGTCCCTCTACTTTGGAATGAACCTTGATCTTTTTCCAGTAGATGGTCATCCCATTCAATGAGACCAGATCATCAATATTTTGAATTAACTTCCTATGTTTCAAGAGTTTGTTGTTAGCACATAGCATGCCTCTGGTTTTCCAGTTAACCAGGTGCTCCACGAACCCGTTCCGTATATAATCCGAATCTGTGATTATGACCAGTTTGTGGAGTTGATGTTGGACAGCAGTGAGGATGGCTTGATGCACAGCCATCAACTCTGCCACTTGACTACTTCAGGGACCAATCTTGTACCCAGCGGAGGGTTCTGGGGACTCATTCACCCATGCATTCCCTACGCCGGTCACAAGTTCTTTTTCCCCGTTGTTGTCAACATGGTAAGAGCATCCATCCACATAGACAGTGGGCATTCCCTCACACTTGCCTTCTTCAAAGACTTTGTGTGGGGAATTGAGGTATGCCTCCATGTTGTCCTTGATTTTTAGACTTTCGTCCTCGAGACAGTTTTCTCTGGCACAATCATGCAAGTCAGCCAGACCTTGCGCGAGGGGACTCTTCTTGTTTTGGCCATATCTGACCTCCACAGGAAAGCCTTGCATTGACAGAATCCAGGAAGTAATTCGGGAATTACTCACATTTCCGGCCCGGATTCTGTCACTTTGGAGATATTGCAGAGGCTGGTGTGGAGTCTCCACTATGATGCGTTCCCCCTGGATAAACGTGCGGTAATTCTTCAATGCCCACACCGTTGCCAGGAGTGCCTTCTCACAATCATTGAATTTTTCCTCCACAGAGGATAAATTTTTACTTGCATAGGAGATTACTTTATTGACCTTGTCATGCTTTTGGTATAATACTGCAGCCAGGCATGTATTAGAGAACCCTGTCTCCAAGAAAAACTCCTTATTTCTGACAGGGTAAGCTAGGCAAGGTGCTTGTGAGAGGCTTCTTTTGAGTTGTCTTACTGCCTCGGATTGTTCTGGACCCCATTCCCACTTGACCCCCCCTTCAAGAGATGAATCAGGGGTCTGGTGATCTCTGCATAGCCCTCAATGAACTTTCTGCTGTAATTAGTTAGTCCAAGGAGGCCCCTTAGTCCCCGCAGAGTTGTGGGGGCTTCAGTTTCTGGAGTGCTTACACTTTCTTTTCCTGGGGACAGAGACCCTGAGGTGTAATCTCATGCCCCAAGAAATTAACACGGGTTCTACACCACTGTGCTTTCTGAAAGGAAAGCTTTGCTCCTGCGGCCCTCAACTGTGTCAGAACATAACGGATCTCCGCTATGTGTTCCTCAACAGTTGAGCTCTTGATGAGGACATCATCTACATAAGCCAGGTTAGCCCTTGCACCCAGGTTGGGCATGGCCTTATGTAGGAACATTTTGAACTCATTACCGGAGCTAAGGTATCCGAAGGGAGTCTGGGTCCATGTGTACTGCTGGCCCCCAAAGGTAAAAGCCAGCTTGTATTGGTCCTCCCTACTGACAGGCACAGTCCAGTATCCATTGGTCAGGTCTATTGCAGTGAATACCTGTGACCCCTGGATCTGGGCCAGCCCTTGGTCAATGTAGGCAAGAGGCCATCGGGAAATATGGACCCTTTTGTTGAGCTCCCTAAGGTCAGCACAGAGTCTCCACTGGCCGTTTGGCTTCAAAATCCCCAGCACCGGATTATTGAAGGTGCTGTGGACTGGACGGATTATCCCCCGGGACTCAAGGTTCTTAATTATTTCAGTAAGGGACTCCATGGATGCGAGAGGCAAGCGATATTGCTTCACAAACACCGGAGTCATTCCGGGGTCTGTGGGAATTGTTGTAGTGTGGATGTCGGTGGGACCACAGTCATATGAGTCTACCGCAAAGAGATCTTGGAAATCCAAGAAAACTTGTTTCAACTTTTGCTTCTGTTCCAGAGTCAAACAGGCATCAGCTAGGTTGACTCTCTCTTCAACCATCTGCCTGAAGCCGGGAAAGACTTCTGGTTTCGCTATCTCAGCGGCCTCCTCCAGCTGGGTGGAGAAGTCCCAAGTCAGAGGGCTTCACGTGGGAAAGGCAGCCCTCATGGACTTGGAAAATCACTTCATCCCTCCTGAAGTCACAAGTCACATCTTCCTTACCATAAGAGCAGGAAGTGTACACCAGGAAGTTCCCCCCATGCCTGGTAAAGATCCTGGGCCTGATCACGACTTTGGCGGTAACGCCAGCGGTATTACCGCCAGAGGTATTAGCCCTACCAACGAACTCCCCGGCGCTAATAGCGCCGGATCACGAGTTCGGCGGGAATGTAATTCCCCATTCCCCATTGAGCCCATTTGGGAATGCCCCATTCCCCATCGGGCTCAATGGGGAAAATTCGAGCTCTTACCACCGGCGGGAAATAGCGCAAATTTTCGGCGGATTTCCCCCCAGCTCAGAGCTGGGGCGAAATCCGCCGAAGTCATGAGTTGGCGGACCCTTAAATCCGGTGGTAATAGCGCTACCGCCGCATTTAAGGGTTACCGCCAAAGTCGTGATCAGGCCCCCTCTCTGGTGTTGTCATCACCTCTCTGTCAAAACAGTTCTTGGGGATTGGTCCTAACAGTTCATTACCTAAATCAATGGAAAAATGTCGGTCATCAACCGCCATTCCAATAATGGTGCCTGCGGCTAGAGTAATACTCTTTAAGTCGCTGTTATCCACCTCTATTGGAATGGTGTCATGCTCTATATTGACTAATGGTGTTGGGTTTACCCCCAAACCTTGCTGTTGGAGAGAAGCATTTAGATGAATATAAGCATCAGGGTTTTTCAATTTCTGTCCTCTTTTAACTTTGACTTCCAGGGAGAATTGTCGGGTACTTTCTGGGATGGTGACTTCCTCTGCAATCTGATTTTCAACTGCATAAGGTAGCAATTGAGCTGAACTAAATGCTTTCTCTGGATCATCAAAGCCCATGGGATTATCCGCTAATCGGGACCAAGCTTTGAAGTTTATTAGGTCCAAACTAATGGCAAAGCGATTGAGGATGTCACTGCCTAAGTAAAAGGCGGCAGTGACGTCTCGCACGACCCAACAATTATGGACTATGCTCTTGTTGCCAATGGAGATATTGAGCATACACCTGCTTGGCAGAAGATGTTGGGAATTGGGTGCTTCCAGATCCATTTCCCATTTGTCTATCAGTTTGAATGTGGGAATGGCAGGATCTTTTGGGAGTTGGCAGAACATGCCTTCGCTGATGAAGCTCTTACCGTTGTTCACACACACTCGGGCGAGAACAGAGTCCTTCTCTTCATTTAACTGAACAGGCAAGAACAACTGCTCTCCAATTTGCTGAACATCAGCCAGGCTTTGAGCTGATTTCACATCTTTCTGGACTATTGGAGTGGGAATGTCTGATTTTGCATTGGTAAAGAGTTTCAGAGTGTTTCCTTCCAGTGTGGAATACCACCTTAAACTGGAAGGAAGGTTGATTTTCAGAAATAGAGAGGACCCCCCATCACCAGTCTGTTGTCCTACTGCAATTACTGTCACGTCAGGAATTTGATTGTACTGGAAGTGAAATTCTACTTGGTCAGATTTTTGTTCAACCATGTGCCATTTAGACTAACATGGTTGACACTCTGTTTCAATTTTATGGGTCGGCTAGTCTGGGTCCAGAGGACCTTGTTTACGCAATCTATTAGGGGTGACAGCCTTCTCAGGAGGTCATTCCCTAGTAAACAAGGGGTTCCCTCTGGAGTCACTACTATGACCGGGTGTTTCACCTTGTGTCGCCCAATTTTAATGTCCAAATCCGCAGTCCCCTCGACGGGAATTTCCTTCCCGTCAAAGTTCTGAAGTTGTCCAGGAAGAGGGGTGAGAGGAATTTGGTATTTCTCCCCCCTTCCCGAATTTAGTTCATCAAAGGCCTTTTTGGACAGAAGGGTAGCTTGGGATCCAGTGTCCACCAGTGCCAAAATTGTACCCTGCCTCTGTACTTGTACCGGGGCATAGTATCTTCCCTCCTTCTCCGCAAGGGGGCACAGATAATGCACATTTTGGGACAACTGGTCTGCTAATTTTCTGCTTTTGGACATGGAGAGAGAAGTGATTTGGGCAGAATTCTGTGGAGAGTCTTGGGACTCTGAAAGAAAAAGTTGGCAACTAGAGATAGGAGACGTTTTGGGTTCCCCTGGTTCCGGTTGTGGGCCACCCACCCCCCCCTTTTTGGAGGCACTAGGATGGGTTTGAACCAGGGGATTTTGATGTTGTTGGTTCTGGGATGGGATGATGGGTGGCGCTAGCTCAGTCCCCAACTCCTACCCAGTCTGGATGTGAATCCCTTGGGACCCATTTTTCTTTCGGAGGAGTTCCCCCATCTCTGAAGGAGAAGATAATTTTCTCAGGATCCTCTGAGGATCCCTCTCCCTCAGATTGGAAGATCTGTACCTCCTCCACAAAATGGGTCTGTTTGGGTCCTTTGTTTCTCCTGCCCCCTCTCTGCTCCTTGGGTGGCAAACCTTCAGGGGTAGGAAATTTTGTTTCTGGTTCCTGGGTTTCCAGGGGCTGTTTACAAGTGAGGAAGGAAGCTTCCTCCAAGGCTTTACACCCCCCTTCCCTTTGTGCCTCCTTCCTGGGAACCAGTGAGTTATCGGGGTGCTGCCCCCGTCATTGTTCTAGAGCACCAGGTCCAGAGTTTGGTGCATTCTGTGCCAGCATGCTCATCTGAGGGTTCTGCTGAGCCCTCAGCGTGTGACCCAGATCCTATGCCATGTTTTGGACCTGGCGCTCGAGCTGTGAAACCCGCTCAGGCTGATACAGGGTTCTGTTTTCTCCCCTGGGCTGATCCCGGGAAGGGTAGCTATCCCTTCTCTGGTAGTACCCTGGGTTGGGAAGATTTGGGTACCCCTCCACCCTTGTCCTCCCTTCTCCCGGATTAGGTGGTCTGGGCTCAGGGAAGTGGGGAAAGAAGGATGGATGGTTTTGGGGTTGGAAATTTTGTGGATACCTGGGGAAAAAGTTCTGCCCAGGATTTGGTGAATTTCTGCCCTCTTGGGGGAAGTTAGGAGGGAAGTTCCCTGGGTTAGGTGCTTGGTTGGATCCCCCCTTGGGCTGGAGCAGTCCACACATAACCCAGGATGGGTCGGTTTCCCTTGTAGCGGGGACTTACATAGTCAGGGGAGTGAGGGACTCCATTTGTGGGACTACCTCCTTGACTCCCTGTGACTGGCCCGAGGGCCTTCTGGGCTTGGAATTATTCTGTGCAGGCAGGTTTTTAGGCCCCCCCATCTCCAAATCTAAAATGGGGGCAACCTTTACCTCTGCCACCTTAGCAGCGGCAGGGGTGCTGGTCGGTTTGGGGCTTTTTCTGAGCATTAGTTTTATTTTCTATGGGCTTCTGGACCTCATAGATTCGGGTGGCCTGTTCAATGACCCAGTCTAGTGACCTTTTCTCATGAAAATCTCTCACTAGCTGGGTCATGATGTATTTGGGTAGTGCATGGAAAAACGTGTTAACAAATTCTTTGCTATCCAGCACACCCTTTTGGTGGTCTGCGCAAAGGCTCGCTTCAACTCCTTCACAAATTCTTGTGGGGTCTGATCCTCCCACATTGTAAATTGTAGGCTGCCTTGCGAGCCTCTTGGGGATTTCTATGAACAGAGAAGTGCTTTAAGATGGCCCCCCTGTAGGTGGACCATCTTGAATGATTTTGATCTTCCAGCCCTGCAAAGAAACTGGAGTATTCTGGTGAGAATGTCCATTTTACGTACTGAATGCAGCTACTGCTGTCTTTCAAATGGAAAGTCGCTATCATTTTCTCAAAGAGCTCCAAGTGTTTCCAAACCGAAGGAGTGATGACGCTCCTTATTGCTTTGATCTGTTTTAAGGGGTCCTTAAGTAAGGCCCTTTTTGCCTTATTGGCCTTTTTGGTTCGGGTATCCTTGGTCCATTCATCCTCTGACTCAGAAGCACTGCTCCTAGAGGTGCCCGTCTGATCTTCCAGGTTTTCCTGGATTCTGTGAGCCTGGGAATGGCTGGCAGAATGTGGGGACCTAGTCTCTTGTATCCTGGGACGCTCAGAGGAGTCTTCAAATTCCTCCTTGCTGCCCGGATTTGATGGGTACCCCCCCACTGACCTAACTGGGCAGACGTTTTCAGGATGCCCTTAGTGGGCCTACTCTCCCGGGGTTCCCCACTAAATTGCACTGTACTTGGGTGCCCATACCCGGATGCCCGCCCATCCATTTCTGGGAGTTACTGGCCTTTGAGCCCCATGCTTCTGACTGGATAGTAATCTGCCATCCCCGTGGCCCTGGGCTCATGTGCGTCAGGGGACATGGGGATGGCAGAGTCCAGGGACTGGGAGAGATGGAGGCCTCTGGTACTAGGGCTCCTGAGGTTATGCTCAGGTGTTTCCCTTTCTCAGCGAACCTCATCTCTATCAGGCCCTGCTTCCTGTTACCCTGCCAGAGCCTGTGGTTTCAGTTCCTCAACCAAGGCCTTAGAAGACTCTATCAGTCTCTCCTGCATGGCTACCTGTGGCCGGAGCCTATCATTGTGCTGACAGAGAGCCTCATTTTCCCTCTGTGCTTCCTGGTTGGTCCTGGAGTACTGGACCAGTCTTTGCTGCAGGAAGGTTACCTCCTGAGTCCCATCCCTACTGGCCTGCTCCTTTCTTGCCAGAGCATCTTCCACCCTCCGGGTGTGCTCTAACAAGTTTTGATGCTCTTTTTGGAGACCACCCAGTCCCTGGAGGGCCAGGTGATTTTCTCCCAGCTTCCCTTTTAAGTGGCAGACTTCCTGGCCTAAGGTGTCCCTTTCCTGAGCAAGAGCCTGCCTCTGTGCCACCAGGTCGTCCCGCTGCCTTTGAAGGGCACCAGCTTTCTGGCGCTTTTCATCAAACTCTGCCTGGGTATCCAGGTCTTTCAAAATCAATGTTTTGCTCTACTCTTTTTCTTTATCCAATTGGCTTTGCATGGTGGCTACCTGCTTTGTGCATGCCCTGTTGAAATCTATCTGTTGCTCCAGCTTTTTCTGGCTCTGCAGTAGGGAGTCCAAACCTTCTTGATATTCCTTCTGCAAGGCTAAAATTCTGGTATCCTGGTCTTCCCTTTCCTGTTGCAGGATACCCATGTCCTCTTTTATTTTAATTAGATACTGCCTATTATCATTTTCTGACTCCTGGCTCCTCTGCAGCTTGTGCTCAGAAGAGTCCAGATCAGATTGGGCCTTCTCCAATGCCATCAGTTGCCTACTTGCCAGATCTTGGCCTTCAACACATTTGTCCTGTATGGCTCCCATAGATAAATATAAATATGCTGCTACCTTAGCAATCTTGCTGTGCTCATCCTTGGCCTTCTGAGCCATATATAGTTCACTCAGGGGCACATGTAAGGGACTCTGATCTCTCCAGATATCTGTCATGATCACTGCTTCCAAGGAGCCAGGACCAGCCCAACGTCCTTGGAAGCAGGCCCCTAACCCTAATCCTAGGCACCAGCCGGTCCCCACAGGGACCTTTTGGACCTTGTCCTGGTGCCGGTGGCACCAGGCTCATCTGAAGCATCGGTCCCGGCACTGGAAGCGCCGGGCTCATCATTGGTGTGAAAGTGCTTGGGTGGACTTACCTGCGGCAGACCATGCTGCTTACTTACCAGCCTCTTAGAAGCCCTCGGTGAACAGGGACTACTTTCTTACCTGGGTGGGGCAGCTCCACTCCCTGGATACAGCACTGGAACTCTTCTGGAAGCAGGAACTCTTTTCTTACCTAGGCGGGGCCGTGGAAAAAGACGCCTCATCACTCCAAGGCTATTTAAACCACACCCGATTGATGAAACGTGCTTCACGTTATTCTGCATCTGCAGCAGAATGCTCACCGAGTCAGTTCCAGCCTTTCTTCTTTTGATCCTGAACCTGCAAGAATTATACTTACCATTCCTGTACCCGATCAACATCAGCACCTGTAAAAGACCAGAAACAACAGGTTAGCAAGACGAACTTTACACGCAGTGCTTACTCACCTCATCCATCGGCAGCGGCCGTGTCTCACGCTGCACCTTCGCCTGCAAAGATCAACAGCATTATTATACTTACCGGCACGCTGTGCATTCCGGATTCTTCACACTGCATCTTCACCTGCAAAGACAACAGCATTGTTACACTTACCGGCACGCGGCGAATTCCGGATTTCTTCATTCTGCATCGTCGCCTGTAAAGACAAAGAAAGAGACATTAAGCAGGTACTTACTCACGCCCATCACGCTCGTCGCAATCAAACGCCTGCGAATACTCCGGCGTCTCTTCAACACTAACTAATCTGCAAGGAAAGAGACAGTTAGAGCGCTTGCCATATTTACGAATTTCCAGGCACTTCACTGCCACGCATTAAAAGACTATAAAGACAAAAGGTGTCCAGAAACTTACCGGTCATGCAGACAACGACGGTAACCATCCTCTGAAGTCAAGAGGCCAATGTTTCACCAGTGAAGGAACTGGCAACGGCACCCTGCACTAGACGCAGATGGAGAGCCCAGCATTCACCTATCTAAGGTGAGCACGTTGACCTGGGAGGGGGGCTCTACAGACAAGCTGGGAAGAGAGAGAGAGAGAGAGAGATAGGGACATTCAACCACCCAGACCTTTAATCCCCATATTCTTTCACCTGCAGAAACCTCACCCTTCGAGTTCGACACACAGTGCGAAGAGGTTCGACCCCAGAAGCCAATCGAGTCCTGCACATCACTTTTCGAGTCACAGACACCATCCTGCCAAGACCCGCGCCACCGTGGGAATCAGGTGAGCGTTACAGAACGCGAAGCCCACCACAAAACTCCTACCCAGGCGCAATGGAAACCTCAGACACTGATCAACTAGCCCAGTTGCTTGGGGAATTAAGAGCAGAAGTACATGCAGCTCGTCAGGAAACGAACTCTCTAAGAAGAGAACTGATAATTTCCAAGGAGCGAACAGAGGACCTTGCTAGGCAGTTGTTACAAACGCAGGCAGGACAGACACCTTTGCCCGTTCCAGGAGGGAGTTATCCTTCTGCATCAGCTTCAAATCCTGTGCAAATCAATCTGCCCGGTAATGTGCCCTTGGCTCCGCCCGAACGCTTTTCTGGTGATCCAAAGAAATTCGCAGTGTTCATCAACCAGTGCCGCCTGCACTTCTTATGTCGACCAGCTGCATTCCCAACAGACCAGGCCAAGGTGGCTTTCGTGCTTTCTTATCTCAGTGGCAGCGCTGCAGATTGGTCGATCCCTTTAGTCACCCAGGATAATCCGGTTTTACATGATTTTCAGGCCTTCCAGTCCAGCATGGAGAAACTGTTCGCAAGACATGCACAAGGGCAGGCCTTGGACAATGAACTTCTCTCATCACGACAGGGTAATCAAGACCTCTTGACTTATATAGCCTCTTTCAATAGACTCATAGTGGAAACACAATGGCCCGATGACAAGAGAATAACGCTTTTCTACATAGGCCTGCGTGGAGAGCTCAAGGATGTGCTAGCGCAAGTTGTGAATCCTCCACAAGAATGTTCTGACTATATTGACTTAGTTGTCCAATTGGACCATAGACTACAGAACAGGAAGGCAGATCGTTCCAGATTTGATACCCGAGTGTTTTCTAAACCACAGACCTCGAATAAGGGAGCTGTCACTGTGGAACCCATGCAAATAGGGGGCATGAAAGGACCTTTAACCCAGAAAGAGCGGGAAAGAAGAAGGCAGCTGCAATTATGCCTCTATTGCGAAAACTCAGGACACTTTCTTCGGGACTGTCCAGTGAAACCAGCTAAGAAGACTGTAGGAGCCGCGGATACCTGTACCACAAATTCTGAGCAGGGAAACGACCTCGCCCGACAAGAGTAGAGGTCCTCTTGCCGAGCGTTAAGATCTGTCCCGTGACCTCGCATTTCGTGATACCCATGGTCCTCATTAGTCCTGAACGTCTGGATCGTTTGCATGCAATTGAAGCTTACATTGACAGCGGAGCAATCGGTAACTATGTGGACCGTGAAATGGTATCAAGGATGAATCTACCCCTTGACCCTAAGGCAGTAAAAGACGTCATCACTACTGTGGATGGCACGGAGATAGCCTCCGGACCAGTAACGCATGCCACCCAAGAAGTGACGCTAGTGAGTCAAGATGGACACCGGGAGAGAATTGTGTTCGATGTAATCAAGGCCCCTCAGTTCCAGATCATTCTGGGAATCCCTTGGTTAGAGAAGCACAATCCTCAGATCGATTGGCGAGCAAAGACGGTTCAGTTTCCAGAGTGTTTTACCACTTGTTATCCTCGGCCTGATGTTTCACTGGCAGCGATCTCTTCTGAGGAGGTTCCCAAATTACCTCCCGAATACCAGGAATTCCAAGACGTCTTCCGGAAGGATCAAGCTAACACCCTGCCTCCTCATAGGTCTTACGACTGTCAAATAGATCTGATACCCGGAACAACTCCTCCTTGCAGCAGGATCTATGCCCTCACCGAGCCAGAGAACCTTCACCTCAGACAGTACCTGGACCAATACCTAGCTAACGGGTTTATCCGTCCTTCAAAATCTCCAGCTTCATCGGCTTTGTTCTTCGTTCCGAAAAAGGAAGGAGACCTTAGGACTTGCATCGATTACCGCGCCCTGAATCAGATCACTGTTAAAAACAGATACCCGTTACCTTTGATCCCTGAACTCCTGGACCAAGTCAAAGATGCATGTATATACACAAAGCTGGATCTCAGAGGAGCCTACCACTTGGTACGGATAAAAGAGGGCGATGAATGGAAAACGGCCTTCCGCACCAAGTACGGGCTATTCGAATATCAATGGATGCCCTTTGGACTGTGTAATGCTCCTGCTGCTTTCCAATATTTTATGAACAATGTCCTTAGAGAACTCATAGACGTGTGTGTTGTTGTCTACATTGACGACATCCTCGTCTATTCATCATCTGAAGAAGAACATCAGAGACACGTTAAAAAGGTTCTCGAGAGATTGCGTCAACATAATCTTTTTGCTAAGCTTGAGAAATGCGTTTTCAACGTAACGGAAGTCGAGTTCCTGGGACTCATATTGTCACCTAACGGAGTCCATATGGATTCAAAGAAAGTTGATGCAATTATCAAGTGGCCATCACCAACCTCTGTAAAAGGAGTTCAAAGCATGTTAGGATTCGGTAACTTTTACCGCAGATTCATTCCTGAATTTTCTCGGATAGTCCAGCCCATCACCGCTCTGTTGAAAAAGAACAAACGTTTTGAGTGGTCTTCTGAAGCAGAACAAGCTTTTCAAATCTTAAAAGCTAAATTCATTTCTGCACCTGTTTTAAAACATCCTCGCCCAGAACTTCCTTACATCATGGAAACGGATGCTTCTAGTCTTGCTATGGGGGCAGTGTTATCACAAAGAGATCCGGTCACAAACCAACTACATCCTGTTGCCTTTTGGTCCCGCAAGTTTTCGCCTCCCGAGATCAACTATTCAATTACAGACAAGGAACTTTTGGCCATCAGATCGGCCTTTAAAGCCTGGCGGCATTATCTTCTAGGAGCCAGACACACAGTCACTGTAATGACTGACCACCACAATTTACAATATCTAAAGACAGCCAAAGCTCAGTCTTCCAGACAGCTTCGCTGGGCTCTGTTTCTAGCAGAATTTGACTTTATAATTACTTATCGACCAGGCAGTAAGAACGAAAAAGCGGATGCCCTCTCCCGGATGGGAGTAGATGAAGATTTGATCAATCCAGATCCAATACCCATAATCCCAGAACAAAGGATTTTGGGTTTGGTCAGCACTCAATCTTTTGAAGACATCAAGACCACGGTTAAATCACTCCTAACTCCGGCCGATTTGCAGGACTGGCAATTAAAGGGAAAAGAATTCTCAGTAGATCAAGACCTACCATATTTCCGAGGACGATTGCACTTGACCTGTGAGAAACTACAAAAACAAGTAATCTCCTGTTATCACGATTCTCTAATGGAGGGGCACCCTGGCATTACCAAAACCATGGAAAAGATTAAAAGACATTTCTGGTGGCCATCGTGGAAAAAGGATATTAGAGACTTTGTAATCTCCTGCGGTGTGTGTGCCCAGAATAAAAGTCAAAAGCAGAAACCAGCCGGCCTATTACAGCCACTTGACATCCCTCCCTGTCCATGGCATACCCTGTCCATGGATTTTATCACGGACTTACCTCCATGCTTGGGGTATACTACCATCTTAGTAGTCGTGGATCTATTCTCCAAGATGGCTCACTTCATACCCCTGAAGGGTCTACCTTCAGCCTCAGTATTGGCCCGAGAATTCTTGGCAAACATCGTTCGCTTACACGGTTTTCCTTCGGTTTTAGTCTCCGATAGGGGAAGTCAATTCATCTCCCACTTCTGGCGCAGTTGCTGTCGTCTAGCCCAAGTTGATGTAAGTCTTTCGACCAGTCACCATCCCCAAACTGACGGACAAACCGAAAGGACAAATCAGACACTAGAACAATATCTACGTTGCATGCTCCAACAAACAGAAAACCCCTGGAAGGACATTCTTTGGATCGCTGAATACGCTTACAACAATTCGACTCATTCTGGAACCGATAAGACTCCTTTTTTCCTATTATACGGACACCATCCTAGAACATCCAACCTGGATCCTCCCCAAGAAATTGAAGCACCTGCTGTGGATCACTTGCATTCGGAGATCACCTGTGCTTTTAAGGAAGCCACTGCCCATCTGCAAAGAGCTAAAGCTCAATTCAAAAAGGCAGCCGATCGGCACCGTAAAGAGGCCCCTCACTACGCTGTAGGAGATCAGGTCTGGTTATCCACTAAGCACCTGCCTTTAAGAGGACTCCGCACCTTCATTCCGAGATACCTTGGACCCTACCTCATATCTGCCATAATTAATCCGGTGGCTGTCAAATTGGAATTACCTACGCATATGAAAATACATCCAGTATTCCATGTCTCCTTATTAAAACCAGTACAACCAGAAACCCGATTGACTGAACTCCCAGAACCCGTTTTGGTAGATGGAGAACTCGAATTCGAAGTAAAGAACATCCTAGACTCCAAAATCTCCAGATCTAAATTATACTATCTGGTTGATTGGAAAGGATACGGTCACCAGGAAAGGTCTTGGGAACCCTCAGAACATGTCCACGCACCTTGTCTGGTCAAGAGATTCCATCTGAATCACCCCGACAAGCCAAAGCCCCCGGAGAAGACACGCTTAGGAGGGGCCTTGAGGGGGGGTACTGTCATGATCACTGCTTCCAAGGAGCCAGGACCAGCCCAACGTCCTTGGAAGCAGGCCCCTAACCCTAATCCTAGGCACCAGCCGGTCCCCACAGGGACCTTTTGGACCTTGTCCTGGCGCCGGTGGCACCAGGCTCATCAGAAGCATCGGTCCCAGCACTGGAAGCGCCGGGCTCATCATTGGTGTGAAAGTGCTTGGGTGGACTTACCTGCGGCAGACCATGCTGCTTACTTACCAGCCTCTTAGAAGCCCTCGGTGAACAGGGACTACTTTCTTACCTGGGTGGGGCAGCTCCACTCCCTGGATACAGCACTGGAACTCTTCTGGAAGCAGGAACTCTTTTCTTACCTAGGCGGGGCCGTGGAAGAAGACGCCTCATCACTCCAAGGCTATTTAAACCACACCCGATTGATGAAACGTGCTTCGCGTTATTCTGCATCTGCAGCAGAACGCTCACCGAGTCTGTTCCAGCCTTTCTTCTTTTGATCCTGAACCTGCAAGAATTATACTTACCATTCCTGTACCCGATCAACATCAGCACCTGCAAAAGACCAGAAACAACAGGTTAGCAAGACGAACTTTACACACAGTGCTTACTCACCTGATCCATCGGCAGCGGCCGTGTCTCACGCTGCACCTTCGCCTGCAAAGATCAACAGCATTATTATACTTACCGGCACGCTGTGCATTCCGGATTCTTCACGCTGCATCTTCACCTGCAAAGACAACAGCATTGTTACACTTACCGGCACGCGGTGAATTCCGGATTTCTTCATTCTGCATCGTCGCCTGTAAAGACAAAGAAAGAGACATTAAGCAGGTACTTACTCACGCCCATCACGCTATTCGCAATCAAACGCCTGCGAATACTCCGGCGTCTCTTCAACACTAACTAATCTGCAAGGAAAGAGACAGTTAGAGCGCTTGCCATACTTACGAATTTCCAGGCGCTTCACTGCCACGCATTAAAAGACTATAAAGACAAAAGGTGTCCAGAAACTTACCGGTCGTGCAGACAACGACGGTAACCATCCTCTGAAGTCAAGAAGCCAATGTTTCACCAGTGAAGGAACTGGCAACGGCACCCTGCACTAGACGCAGATGGAGAGCCCAGCATTCACCTATCTAAGGTGAGCACGTTGACCTGGGAGGGGGGCTCTACAGACAAGCTGGGAAGAGAGAGAGAGAGAGAGAGAGATAGGGACATTCAACCACCCAGACCTTTAATCCCCATATTCTTTCACCTGCAGAAACCTCACCCTTCGAGTTCGACACACAGTGCGAAGAGGTTCGACCCCAGAAGCCAATCGAGTCCTGCACATCACTTTTTGAGTCACAGACACCTTCCTGCCAAGACCCGCGCCTCCGTGGGAATCAGGTGAGCGTTACAATATCTAACCCAGTTGCAGTGACCTGTTGTGTGATCACCTGCAACCATGCATTCTGGTCCTGCTCAGTCCACTCACCTCTCACAAATAGCTTATGTAAGAGGTGCTCTCTAGCTATCTTGATATCTACCAATGTCGCCATTCTGGAAATTGATTTCCTTCCTGACTTACATAAGTTTATTATTTTATTTTGCAAAACAGACCGTTTCCTGAGAGCGTTCCTTTTTGAGGGGTGTTTTTACAGCGTAACACAGTGTGGTAGCCAACAGGATTTATGTATCCTATTAGTTAGCACACTGTAATAAGCTGCACAAGTGGTAGGTCTAATCCAGAATCTCCGGCTACCGAGCCCCCAATCTGTAAGTGACTTCAATCCAGCAATCCAACTAAGTCAATGCTTAGGATAGGATGCCCAATGGAAGCCCTTATTTATATATTTTTATGTCAAAGTTCTTTGAATCTGGATGATGAACCCTTATATAACACCCCTCTCTTTGGTTCCCCCTGACCTCACTGAGCCAAGAAGTAGGCTTGTTTTGCAAATTAAAAGATTTATTTGAAGTATTAAACAATATATATATCACTTTTATGAATAAAATAATATTTGAATAGCACACGTATGAATATGGACGGTAATCAACAAGGGGTAATATTACAACATTGACAATCTCTTTAATCACTTAGGAGTAGGAATATGAAGGATACTGTAGCAGAAAATACCATATATGATTCAAGGAAATGCAATAATGGAAAAGAATGCAACACAGAAATAACTTGATATGATTTCAATCAAAAGATAAGATGATCACTTTTTCCCCTGTGACTACTCACTTCCCCCACTATTAAGCAATATGAGAGATGGAAATGTGGGCACACGGGTTTCAAGAATACAATCAGTAATGCAGTTCAATTCCAGTTCCCCCCAGCAAGCTTAGAGAAAACAGGTATGATTTTAAAACACAGGTCAAAACACTTTTCAATGTGATTGCAAGGGATGGAAAAATATGCTAAAATGATTTTAATTCACCAAAGGATATTCTGAATAAATGATAGTTACTTTGGATTGGTTCAGGTCAACACTAGCAATGATTCATGAATGATTATCAAATTGGAAACATATTCAGCAGTTGCAAGCAAGAAACAGCTATTTTTACAAGTGGTGAAATGGAGCTAAATTGCAATACGCAGCAATTTTTCTGCGTGAGTAAATCACGATTATGAATTGGAATATCGTTTTGGGTTTGTTGGAAAGCTTAGGATCTTAGATTTAAAATGACGGTTAAATTCCGCTTCTAGGACGTGCGATTCAAAAGTTGCGGATGTTTTTGTGAAGGTAGATTTTGCAGAAATAAAGTCAAGATTTCAAATGACAGATTGCGCGTTACAGATTTTGAATCAACAGGATGGACACAAGATTCTATAATGCAGTTCTGGACAGGTTGAAATGGATGGAAGAGGATTACTTTAAACTAAGAGCTTGGTTATGGACAGTTCTAGACTACATACTCACTTTTAGCTTTGGAATGGAATGGGCCTCGTCAAAGATCTGGTCAAGGGGTTTGGCTTCACTCTCACCACCGGACGGTCTCAGGCCCTCTGGGTTCTGCGTTCAGCACTGCACAGCGGTTTGCAGCCTCTTGAACTGGATCTGACGGGTCTTGGATCTGGGTTCTACCACATGAGTCTTAGCTAGAAGCAAACAGCACAGCCCGGTTGTTGAATGGTTTGGTTAGGCCCCGTGGAAGTTTAGGGGTTAGAATCAGGTTGCAAAAGATTCTGAAGGCCTGCTGAGAAGGATTCAGCTTGTGGTTTAGGCCTCTCTGCTTCAAGGTTCTAGAGTTTGGGTTCTTGAGTTCTGGTCTCTGGATCTAGATCTGGATTCTGGAGTCTTCCGGCAGAGTGCTTCGCAAGAAATCAGTTGAAGAGTGGAAAAGAGTGTTTTATCTGGGTCTCAGCAGTTCCTATTTATGGGTTTCCATACGGGGTGGGTAGGCTGATTCTCTATGCCCAACCCCCTAAGGATTTGATAGGTTAGAGGATTCTCTGTCTTTTGACTGGAGAAAGGATCAGCGTGTCATGAGGTGTCATCATGATGCTACCATTTACCCTCTAGGGAAGAAACTCCCCTTTGCTTTTACTTAGAAAATCAATTTTTCATAGCAAACATATTTCCAAGGTGCACAACTTGTTCATAATACATATACACATCACAGATTAATTAAGGCATGTCTCTGCTCAAGTCCCATGTTCCTACGAGCTTTAGTTCTGAAATGACAACTTATTTGCGCTTTTGGTGAGTTTCCCAATATTGGTTCTGCACCAAATTTCATACATGCATGCAGCTCCTCTCCGGGCATATTACTGTAAATTCTTATGTTCATAGCAACACCACTGCAGCTGTGATATTAATAATACCGGGGTTTGGTCTCAGAACATCACACAGCGTCCAGCTTAGTCTTAAATTGTGGGTGAATTTTTCATTGTCACAATCTCAAAGTTGTACATTTTTGTCAGCTTGTCACAATATTTTAGAAGCATTTTCCTTAAACATATATTTGGTGCAATTTTAAATCCACATCCCAGTCTGGTCTGCCCCCAGAGCTGGCTTGACTCAGAGGTGACATGTCCTGTCTCTCCCAGAGCAGTTGTTGACCAGTCACACCCAAATTAGCATTTTCTATTCAGCTGAAAGACTCTATTGTCTCTTTACTCCTGCCAGCAGAGGAATCTCCTCCCTTTTGATTAACATGTCCATGCAACAACCTCTCCTGTTGGTCAGAAGGCCAAAGTGTGAAGGGTTCTCATTGACAGAAGGCCTCTTGAAGTTTTAACTGCATCAAGTTACTTTCTGATCAATTGTACATACTTCCTTGTGAAAAATATAACATTTATACACTTAAAATAAGCAACAAATCTTAAATCAAGTCTTTTTCCACATTAAATCAATGTGTGGCACTCTATATGGCATGTTGATGGAATTCTCTTCTTTGGCATAGTTTGGGTTCAGTTTTTCAATTTTACAAAGAATTGTTTTAAAACGCTGGCTTCTGGTAGTGGTGAGTACCGGTATTGCACCCATTTTGACAGCTTTCTTCCAGCAAGCAATCTTCAAAAGTATACTTTATCTAGACATAGATACACTTTGTGGACCTTCTATTTATGTAGATTCTTGCGGGAGAATGATGTTGACCACCCAACAAGGAGATTGGATCTTTTTAGGTGGTTTGTGAGCCATGATTTTTGACAATCAAGAAACGTATTCCCAAACAGCTCTGTGTTTCTTTTGGCAATCAGCATTGCTATTTCCAAGTGGTTTCAGGCTACTTGGTGGATAGCTCAATGGTGGTTTTGGCCAGTGATCTCCTGTGCTCCCTAAGACAGGCAAAAGTGGATGGCAGCCTATCTTTCAGATTTTTACTGTGCATTTTAGGATGATTTTGAGCGAGCAGCATGCTTTCCAATTGCCATTCTGATGTTTCTGCTGCCAGCAATGCCTAGTTATGTTGCAGGGCTTGGATGAGTGGGTTAAGACATCCCACACCGCCCTACACCCCTAAGGGGCTTTAGAGTGAGTCTAGATGCATTTGAAGCACTATAATGGGCCAACCTCCCAGTTTAACAGGACCCTTCTTCAATATAATCAAATATAGAGTATCCACATAGTACAGCATAAGGCACGCAAAGTCTTGCTATTTTGCGTAGATATTAGTCACCTTAGGTAGCAGGGAAGGCCTGTGTGGTAAACGCAGCAGTGCATGCACTACGCCCAAATTGTAAGACGGGGGACATCTCCAGCCATGCCCGAGCTCCTATGAGGACAGCCCACCCCCCCAACCACTACAACGCCTATTCATTGATCTAACAGTGTTGCAAAGATGTTTAAGAGGAATGTGCCCTACAAAGCCCTGATCACAGACTGGCACCTGGTGTGCATGGTTTCTCACACTGGCCAAAGCATGACTTGGCTCATTCCCAAGCAAACACGAGTTATAGGCCATATAATGAACTAAACTTTAAGATCGCTGAATTCCATGGCACCAGGTGCCCTTTGACCAGCAACCCCAAAGTAACAAGTCCTGAGATGTTCAAAGAGGACGGACAGGGCGCATCGTTGAGCGACAGTCATGTGATTTGTATTGCAAGGTGCTGGGAGAGTGGAATTATAGCTCAAAACGAGGGTGGAGACCTTGGAGCCAGATGGCGTGGAGGGGAGTGAGTGAAATGTGTGTGTGAAGGTTAGAGTGCCCCAGAACCTCCTTTTTGCCCATCTTAATGCCTGCCAAATGAACAGTATGAGTGATAAAATAGTTGTATGGCAGGAATATCATTAATTTGTTTTCTGACCTTCAACGTGAGAAGAAGATGATCATTGCAGCACCCACGTGAAAGAAGACGGACGAATCGAGCTGGAACCAATGGCCTGGGATCCCTTAGAGGGCAGGCGGATCCTGTATAGGCACACACCAACCTGCCATGCAGGATTTTACCCTATATATTGCGTTGTGTATGACAATGTTTCACTTGTACTACTTTTCAGCAGAACGTTCTTAGCAGCAGAGTCCTTTGCTCTTGCTCTCATCTGCATGTGAGATTAAACCGTGTTATCCTTACAAGATCGACTTGGGCCTTTCTTCCCTAGCAGGTTGTATTCTCTCTGGTGTGAGCGCCCAGGGACATGCTTTTAGTGCTAAGTGTTCCTGTTTGGTAATTGCTTAATTTAGTGTCTTTGTGATAAAGTTAAAGTTCACCCAGTTGGCCTCAGTTGAAATACCATTTGGCATAACCTACGTCGTCATTTAAAAATAAAACATTTAACGATAGATTCAGAGTCCCCTTACCAGAGTCCTGGACTGAGGGAACAAGGAAAGTACAACCGGGGATATTCGTTCTGCATCAGTGCTATTTCCGAGGAGCTGAAACCACAAACAGCCACTGAATCGAAGAAAATCCATAGCAATGAAGTCCTTTCCCGAGTACTGCTGCCGGAACACGCCAGATGTCCTCCTTCTTGTCCCCATAACTGAGGCCCAGGAACACGGTTCTGCTTGGCTGTAGCAAGGAGGAATCCAGATTGAACACTTTCTTCAAACCAGAGGAACTTTGGGGGATTGGGGTACTTACGTTATTGCTATAATTCATGTTTTCTCACTTGAGAAGTGCACTGGCTTACCCTTTCTGAGTTGATTTCAACCCTGCTTGCACAGGCTAAACAGCTTCTGTTCCTTCAGTGATTTTCTTGAACTATCTGACATTATCCAAGATTTACATCAGAACTATCAACTTGGCCCAATTGACTTTGGCTGTCCTGGTTCCTTAAAGGCACCCTTCTAATCTATTGACTATGACATTGCTTGTCCCTTCATAGGTTGTACTTGGCTGAACACTTTTACTGCTGGGAAAGGCTTTCATAGATTTCATTAGAGGATTCAAACTGTGTTCACATTATAAGAAAGTATGTTCTAACCTTTCTTCTTCCCTAACCCTTCTTTCTTGAAACCCAGAGGCTAAAAAGTATATTGGTGTTTAAGATAAATGCAATACTATCCTTGTTATTGAAGTCACGTCAGGATGTAGGAGAATTGCATTAGCATGTCCAAATGGTATTCACCAACGTTATTGACTTTGTAAAGTGATTCCAAAGTGTGCTTGACTGTTACAAACAATTTCCTCTGTAAAGAATGCTTACCTAAATCTAATGTGTAAATAAATATATTCATAACTGAAACCTTGAGAGTGTTAGTGTTACTTGGTTACTTGTGTTGACACTGATTTAATCTGTACAACTCTACAACTCACATTTACCCCTCTTGAGATAGGCCTGACTGCTCAAGTCACACTACCAACTTGTGTGATACAGACCTATACAAAAAGGTGGGTTACCTAATACCAAGCATATAAATCTTGTTTAGTCTCACACAGGGTTTATGAAATGAACGGGATTGACAAGGATTCTTATTGTAAAATGAAGAGGGGGAATTGTGGGAATGGTAGGATTTGGTCAAAGAGGACCGGTAGTTTGGAAAATAATAGTATATGTGACAAGGGCCCTCATTACGACCCTGGCGGTAAGGGGTTTACGCCAGCGTTAGCTGCGCCGACCCCTTACCGCCAACTACGAGTTCCCAAAGCGCCATGGTCACTTCTACGCCCGCTTTTTGCGGGCGTAAAAATCCATGGCGCTATGGGACCTTGGTGTTAATTACGCCACCGTAATGTACGGTGGCGTAATTAACGCCTTCCCCACTCCCATTGAGCCCTATGGGGCCGAAATGGGAATGGGGAAGGGTAAATGGGTCAATGGGGACTTACCGCCCCGCCAACCTCGGAATGGGGCGGTAAGTCCGCCATCCGCCATGGCGTAAACGGACTTTACGCCATGGCGGAAAAGTCCGTCGATGGCGGAAAAAATCCGCCAGGGTCGTAATGAGGGCCAAGGAGAAGAGTGAGCTGCAGTATTCGGATAAGAACCAAGAAAACAGGGATTCTGGGAGTTGGGGTTCTTAGCAAGTTTACAAGACGCAAATGGGTTGTTGGCTTTACCTTTGGGTGAGGGACATTCAATGGGTGGAAAGGATGATGAGCAGGAATAGCTTATTAAAGCTTCAAGGACTTCATTCCCCTCACCATCCTCCCATCATGGTGCAGTGTCTCACCTCGGGTATTCCACAAGCATAACCCCGGGCTCCCCTACCCAGGTGATCCTCCCCCACTGGTCCACTTCCATGAACTGGATCCAGCAGCAATGACCGTGTCCAGGCCACCTGAATAAAGGACTCCTGGGCTCTACCTGGGAAGTACCCTTAGGTTTCTTACAGGGCCTGCTTATTAAATATGTCGACTCTGGGCACTGTCCACTGCAACTAAAGGAAATATATTTATCTTATTAGGGTGTTTCCTCTGAAATAGACTTGCTGACAAGGCCAAAGATTGAAATATTCTAGGACATTAAATATTTTCAACAAGTTAAAAGATACACTTCAATGAAATGTTCATGTCCATTGTACTAGAATACAAATTAATGTGATCCCAACAAATAAACTCATTTGAGATTGATGACTGTACTTTCAAGAAACATGACAAAATAAACTGTGTGATAAGTGTACCTATGTGTAGTCGTTGTTTGACACAGGCTTGCAGCTTGCTGTGTGTGCATTGATCCAATGTGTTGTTTTGGCAGACTAAATTGCAAAATGGGGTGACCAGAGGCTTTGAGACAAGATGTGACTGTACAATGTGAAAGACTCAACATTCACTGTTATTATAAAGAATTGTCATAGACAAAGGAATTACATTCACTATTACACTATTACACATTGTAGCAACAGTGGATCATAGCAACAGTGGGTCTTAGTTTGTAATACAGTCCACCTGAAGAAGTGTAATTAACTGAAAAAGTTGTGGCAGAAGGATGGTGGCTCGCGAGGCTTGTACTGTTTTCAGGGTTTTAATAACCGCTTGTAAAATTTCAAGTGTACAAAAAATATAAATGTGAATTGAAAGTATTTAAATCAAAATATTAAAATATTAAAATATTGAATAGAACTGATTATAAAGTAAATGCCTAGAAGCAAGAGCTCTCAAGTTTACCTGTGAGTATGGCGTCCAGTCTGTTCTTTTGCTTGAAAATCTGAGGATTGCACTTTTGAATTCTCCCATTTTAAATGTATTTCTACAATTCCCATAATTGTAAGAATCTCACACATTGTTAGGGATAAACTCCCAGGCAAGCAGGGCGGGTTGCTATGAGTTCATGGATATCAAACTCATGGAAGGCCTAAATCCTTCGCAATCCCAAAAGGAAAGTAAGTCCAGACAAGTACCAAGTTAAACTGAGGTTTATCACAGCCAACAAACCACAGGGATAAAATGCGCAGAGGCAGTTCCAGGCACAGCTCAAAGAACTCTGGCTTGCAGGCCAGCTTTGATAGTGAGTGCATGACATCCTGGGCCCTTCTCCAAAAACCTATCTTCCCTTCCGGATAGGATGCTGAGTGGTAGTCCCCCCATATCAGCCCCTACAGAGGTTATCGGATAGGCTATCGCCATGTCAGCCCTCGTCCATCCCTGAAAACTGTTACTTACTAAATGTTACAGTATGTGGACCCAATGATTGGACGATGGCCCCAGCAACCCACCCCTAGGGCCATAACCTGTGATTGGCTGAGACGTGAGCCCCCAGTCCTGGGACAAAATCAATTCCCAGCTCAGGCTGCACCTGTTCCCGGTGCTGTGTGCAACTATGTGTCTGCTATGTAACCGTGTGCAAACCATTATTGCTGTACGAGTGCTCCTTTCCCATAGCACAACTGTAGTTTGCATGTAACAATTTTGTTACAATCACCGTCTGGTCTGTGAGACAGATACGCTTCTCAACCGCCAAGTCTTGGCTCGCTCTCTGCTCGGCTAGGTCACGTGTCCAGAGACCATGTTCATGAGGCTTGCCGTTCTGAATTATTCTGATTTTAAGGAGAATTATGCTTCTCTACTGTCTGTGTTACTTCAGTTCAGGGTAAGGAATGTCACTTTGCAACAGTGGAACCTTGGCAGTGGCCTCGTTCCTGACCGCGGTACCTCTGCTTGCACAGCACTCAGCGGGCTTCAGGTTTGCTGAAACGATTATGGACTACTATGATTTCCTAAGCCTTGGCCTGGTTTTCTGTGTGTTTGTGTCTTCCTTATAGCATCCATAGGTTAGTGCATCATGACTCTGTCAGGTCCCCTGGGTGCTCGTGCCATTCCATGGGGTTATTTGCATGTAAGCATCTGCAAGCATGTAAACGTGATCTTCTTGCTTCTTGCGTTTCTGCATTGCTGCGATAAGCTAGTGGCAAAATAATACACGTCCAGACAGTATGTATATTTCACCGTCCTCTATCTCATAGAACTTTACGCATATGTTCTTCATGTATTTGGGTTTGAGTGTGTGTCCCGAATGTGTTGATGGCACATGTGCATCATGTCTGATGCTGCTAACTCGTGTAGTCTCTAACGACTTGAGGCATGGCATCTCAGCGCTTTTGTCGATTCTGTTCATATAGCTGCCTTTGGTTCCGTCTGGCGCATCTTCACCCTCCCTGGGTAGTGCTCGTACTACCCCGGGGTTGTAAGGGCGGATGAGAGGATATGTCTCATGGTACTTGTCCATTGTGGGTGCATTAGGGGTTGGCGTGAGCTCGGGCAGTCGGCGGCCATAGTGTCTTTGGTTCTTCTTTCGGATGGGGTGTCTCTCGGGATAAGGGGAATATTTTCACCTCCTCTCTTCAGCATGTCAGGGAGAAACTTGAGAGCACTGTTGAATCATGTGCATTACCAACGTGCCAGACAGATTAAAGTCTAAAATGTTAATTTTGAGGATCATTGTGATTTTATTTCTGCCAACCCATTTATAACATCACGCCCATGACTCTGTGCCTGGCGTGACATACTTATCAAATAAAAGAGACTGTCCCTTTCCAGGGCAGCCCAGTTTCAACTAAGGAAACACTCATAGATTAGTTGCATGACAACACTAGTGTCCGCTCTTTGGCTGTTTAATCTGAATGTGCAGCACACCAACGCTCCCTGTATCAATTAGGGAAGAGCTGGGCCACAACACCTCCTGCCCGCATCTCACTCAAAAGCTGGTTGGGCCTGACATATGGCCAAGCAAACACCAATAGCCCATGCCTCGTGTGACAGGAAGGAAGACCAGAGAAGGCAGCCAAGATTCCAGGACCCACCCAACCTCATAATATTTCCAAGTGGGGTGGACTCCAGTGTGCAGCACAACAGGTCATTGTGCCCTGACCAATGTTAAAATGGGACCGTGTACTTGTGGCACTGAATCCCAGGGTGCTTGTGCGATACCAGAATGTTCAAATGTATAGGCAAGGGGCTTTGAATGATAGAACACCCCTCAAACAAAGAAGACATGCCCAGCAAAAGGATTTCAATGTATCCTTACTGAGTACACCACAGTATACCACTTAAGCTTTTTACTCTGTCGGTCTGTGGTCAGAGAAGATACCCAGATGCATCAGAGGCGGCTGCAGTCCTAGGATGCGGTGCGGCTTGACGTTCCAAGGACGTTTCCAGGACCATAGCGGGTCCTTACTCTAACCCCTCACTCCAGCACGACGGGTGCGGAACGGCCGAGATTGGTGACTGATAGCTGCTCCGACGGTTGGTCATTGCTACCTCATTGCCCATCGTTACTCAGGTACGGGATGTATACACAGTGCCCGGCGACTCCGAGGTGGCTACTGGGGCAACATCTTTGAGGAGCCGGTCTACATTTTATATTGCTCGGCTTAGAGCCAACTGGGTAAGAATACGCTAGGATCTCTCCTCCCATCTGAACGCCTACACGCAGTTAAGCTACACGCACCAATTAAACTGGTGACAGCCGTGAGGTGCGGCCCTAATTTTGTCAGTCCATTGACTCCCTCCACATTTCTATATGGAGGACATAAACAAGCCTGGTTTTCCAAGCTGTTTGCCTGGTTACCAGGCTGTAAACACATGTACATTGGAGTTGAGAGAGACTTTCTCATGGTCTGGCCATGGCTCTCTAGCCATCTCACCTCTGTGCATCAGAGACCGCGTTTCCGAGGTCCTAGCTCTAAGCACACGAAGGAGACAGAGGGTGCATGGAGTTACTTCCTCCACAGGCAAGGATTTTAAAGTACATAATTCTACCAGCAGGAATTTCAACCTGGACCTGTTTGGTCCTCTCTCCACATCGAAAATATAGCACCATCCACCCCAGAGTGTTTAGTCAGCAAGGGCCTGATAGACACTGCTGGGGCAGCTTTGTCACCAGCTGTGACTACCCTATTGGGAGGGATGAAGAAATATGCCATGAGTGACTTTGACCCTATAACATCCTCGCCCTGAACCTTAGCAAAGGGCCCTGAGAGTTCATCTTTCCAAGCACATGACACTACTACTACGCAGTTTTCAAATCTAAAAGAACGTATCCTGACAGGACTCCAGCAGTGTCTTAACTTACAGAATCTCTGTGCTCTTATGGCCACTCTAAATGAGTTTGTAGCGGTCATATGTCCGCATAATGTCAGCATGGCAAAACAAACTGTCATAAAACTCCCCACAGCTGAGCTTAAATGGCTAAAAAGCTCAAAGAAAATCAGAGCATGGCTGTCAAACCAATATACTAGTAGCGAGTCATGAACAAGCTTCCCAAACTAACTTCATCAATGGCTCCCTGCAAGTAATAGTCGGGACACCGACGAGCTTTAAGGAACAGACCAATCACTCCAGTTCTGTTGATAAGGAGCAACCCGAGGGGCTACCCAAGGACATATCCATGGTAACATTAGTACCGGATCACAACCAAGATAAAAATAGTGAATTACAAGCTCTTGAAAGCAATCCTGCTCCCAAGCAAGCTGTCAAGCGGAATGTGCGATCAAATAAACTGCTAATGCCTTGTATCAAGAACCCTAGTGCACATGCGTTTATCATGGACCAACGCAATTTTGTTATCTCAAATATTCCAAAAGTTACCACAAACGAGACCATAAGAAATAAAGTCCTAGCATGGCTGCGCCAACACACAGGATCAGGCTCTGTTAGATTGTCGGATCTTAAGGTTATTCGTCGTATTGAGCTGAGCGACTGGTGTTCCATGCCAAACAGTGATATTTTAATAGTAGGTTGCGGGTTTAGCTCGCTCCCCCGCTATCTCAGTCTGTGTAATTACTTCCCGAGAGGGGATACCAACTGTAATTTAATTCTTTAAGTGTTTTTCTAATATATTAAGCTACATGCTAGCTTTATTTTGCTTATGGTTGTAATATGGGCTTGCCTTTCTGTTTACCCAGGGGGTCTATGCTGGTTTTTAGGTCGTACTTTTATTATGTTTCTTGTTGTATGTTACCTGTTGTTTTGTATTATTGTTTGCTTTGTTATGCGCCAAAATGCCTATGGGTCCATTGTGTGCTATATAAATAAAATAAAATAAAGTAAAAGTAAGCTCAAAGACTATGTACTAGAGGATTGACAGAACTCAATTTACTTACGTGTTAGGATGACAGTTCTTAATGTTTTGTATGGCACTGTTGTTGGTTACATTATTCAAGGTTAAGGCGGCATAGTATAATGCCACACCTCTGATGCTGCGTCGTCTGGTGGATCTGACATAATTTGTAAATAAAAGGGACCACACCCTTCTGTGGCAAACCCGGTTGCAACCAAGAACAGAAATATAGATTTTTTGGCAACCACGAGTTCCTGGTACCGCTGAAGACTGCAGAGTGCAGACCCAATGAATGCATGGCCTCACCACGAAACCTGCAGCCAAGGAATGCTGTGTATCCGACTTGCCTTGAGTTTTTGGGTTTTGTGGGAATGAATCCTTTTCACATGAGGGACCAGAGCCGTACAGAACATGAGCTACTTGTAGAAGGAAGTTTTAATGTTCCCTTCAAAGATCATGATTGGGCCTTGGACTTTATTGTAGATGACCCGCAGACATGGGCTCACTGGATACTTGGAATGTCTTTTTCTAGACAGCTGCCTTCACTTGCGAAAGGCAATCATGTTGAACTGTTTTTGCATGATGAATATATCATCCCTGAACAGTATATCTGTGGAATCCTTGCCTGTCAAGATTTACTATTTTGTGTGCAACACCCGCTCATCTTTAGTCACGTCACTGTTCACAGGGGACAGCCACGAATGTAACAAAAACACCTCCTTCCTCTGCTGTACATTCACAATTCATACAAGCATGGCACAAAAAGTAGCTTTTCATGTTTTACCACTTCAGGTTACAGCACCACATGCTCAGCCTACCACTTCCCAATATATACACCATCACTGTACTATTGTGAGATAAACACTTCACATAAACACAGCACACTACCATTTACCTCTCCAGACCAGGAACACTTTAGAGTCTGACTCAGATTGCAGTCCACCATGTCCGAGCCAGAGAATGCCAACACAGTAGAATTCTCAATTTGTGAAATGACTTAAAAGACAGTGCAGCATATATTTTAGCTGGGCACAGTTCTTTCTTAGTCATCCTTAATCGGGGAATGCATTACCTAATACTGGTGCCCAAAGGTACATCAAAAGAAAGACAATCGGTCTCATTATAAGTTTGCTGGTCCGGTAACAACAGTATGGGTAAGATTGCCGGTACCGTTGTTACCTGACCGGCAAACTACGAGTTTTGCTCGCAGGTGCCTTCACGCCCGACAGTAATGGCATGCCGGGCAGACCGGCAACCGCGAGCAGAGCATGTCGGATGCACCGGCACCATTCCGAATGGTATCGGTGCATCCGACCTCCCCATTCCCATTGAGCATGGGGCTCAAATGGGAATGGGGAGCATTTTATTCCGGCACCTGCGAATTGGCAATTACTGGGTCCGGTGGGGCTGTAATGACCCGGTAATTGCCCATTTGCGGGTGCCAGAATATCTTGCAAGTTTGGCGTCAGCCTGCCGGTTTTACCGGCAAGGCTACCGCCAAACTTGTAATGAGGCCCAATATCACTGTAGTGTTCTTCATACCTACACAAAAACCACAAAATACTTTGGATTTCACAAACACATGTCCAGTACATCAACCGAAACTCCTATGAAAACTTTTCAAACGCATCCGGCTGCACTTATTCATAGTGATGTTTAATTGCACCCCTCCCCCCACCCCCAGAGTGGTAGAAGATAGCATCCCATGTGAGAGAAATGCACAAAGTTACAAGCATTTGCTGGATTTCTTTCATGGTATACCATGCAGGATAGACATCTTTCGGCTTGGCACTCATCCCTGAGCTAATAAATGTAGAAATTGTATTGTAATCAAAACATGGTGACTATCACAGGTGGAGCAGCTTTTTAGGCTTTCAGCTCGTGTATATGATAGAACGTAAATGGCTAGACTGTTGATAACTGTAACTGTGTGAGTGAGTTAGCACGCTATTTTGTAATCAACAGCAGGACCTAGTTAGGACTTAGCCATCACTCGAATTGGGTCGCTTTGCTTACTTCTTTTAGAATTATCTGCACTAAATTGAAATCTAATACGGAATTTTGTAAACATCTAGATTTGAAGCTCCTTTTGGGCACCTCTAACGCTGCACTCTGTTGTCTAACTTTTAAAACTTTGATTGAGCACTCTTTGCAGCCCATGGTGTGGGTTGTTACGGGACTACGCTGTAGGGCGGGAAAAACTACATTTCCCAGCTGCCCAAGCGTATTTAGCCCAAATCCAGTCTTCACCAGTCATCGTCCGGCATTGTCGGTGGTACTGAAACACTTCTAATTTTCCCTGGTAGCTAACGCATACAGTGCTCCAGGTACAACAATCAGGTATGAGTTTTCCTCCTGTCCTTGCATAGTTTCTAGCAGCTCAGAAAGGTGAGACTTGTCATTGTTGATAAATATCTAGCATTGAATTTCGATTCTGCCTCACACGATCCTACCAACACCCGGGAGGAGGTAGGGAAGGTCTCCGACCCTCAAGTGATATCTCCCATTACACAAGTGGCTACAGACTCACACATACCTAGTACGGATGTCTATACATCACCTATGGACGTGAGATTGGACCTCTTCTCCCATGGAGTAGTAGACCCCGTTAAGTGTCATGAAATTTGTAGGCCACAAAGTGTGCAGGGAAAATCTCCCATCTCGGGCTGTCTCCAGAGCCTGATTAAGGGCAGGGAGATAAATGTGGCTTTTTTGAACACGAGATCCTTAAATAAACAGGTATTCGATATACATGATCTCCTTATTCCTCACGATCTAGACATTCTCTGTCTGACGAAACGTGGTTAACATATGCAAGTGGTCCAACCATCAATCTGGCAGTTCCGAAGGATATTTTATGATTTAAAAAATTGACCCATAGGATATAGAGGAGAGGTGGCTGTGAATGCAAAAACAAGCTTTCAGTTGTTCGACAGCACAAGTACTTGCAAAGACTGCAAGGTTTTGCATTTAAAAATCACCCCCTTCCTGTGTGCTGTATTAATCTGATTCTGGTATATCGGCCCCCACAAGACATGACCGATTTTAATGAAGACCTATGTAAGGAAGTCAATGACTGCGTGCCGCTATTGATAAAGCAGCACAGGAAATTGCATTTTGGTTGTTACTAACCTACCATCATTTGCTTTGGCTTGTTCTTGTACCGTTTAGGCCCTTCTTGCCTAACTTTTAATTGTTAAACTCTGTATTAGACTTTGATTTTATGACACATTTTTCCTTCCTGTGATCCTTGGATTAGCCTATATGTTAGCTATCCTCACTGTAGTATAGGTGCACCTCCTTTGCGTCTATGAGAGGGGTAGCTGTTGACTCTATTCTGTATTCGGCTAGGAAGTCATTGTATCAAGATAAGACAGACACAAGTGATAACAGTCAAGGGTGTTAATTAAACTGTGGAAATAGGTGAGATAAATGCCAAATCTAAACCTAAATCTAATATATGAGCAAGCTACGACCATAAAAAAAAATAAGGCAGTCCTAGTGGTGTCTTGTCAAATAAAAGGGCCTATACTAAAAACAAACTATTGCCAGTCCTTACCACTAAGTAAAAAAAGTGTGTGGGATACTCTTCACAAGAAAAGAAAGAAGTGTTCACAAAATGGTAAGTCAGCATGGTATAGCCAGGGTATCCCATCCCCAGGGTTTTTTCGCACGGGACAAGGCGGGACTCTCGCGCATAGCACACCCATAGGCTTCTTCAACACAAACTTGCAGTTCTTCCCAATGATCCCAGGACCTTCTGTGGTCAAGTCTTTTCCCATACAAAGTCTCTCGCCTCAGAGGGCCTGATGGACCAAAAAATAGCAAACCAAAAGTTCCTTTCTGTAATCTTAACGTGGGGTGATTTCTCTTCACCTTTGGATCACCCTCAACTGGGCTTGGATCCATCTATCAATGCTGGCCTTCCTCAGTTGGATTCCCTACGCCTTTCACTCAAAATATCAGTAACTTGTAACTTTCAAGAATCTCAATGTCTTTCTAAACAATCATTCATTGTGGACATCCCTCAGTTCACATTTGTTGTTACAATGTTCACAGGTGTATCATGGTTCACCTTGTTTGGCAGGCATCCCTCAGGTGGGTTCAAATAGCCATTCTAACACAGTTCACTTAGTTTTTGCCATATGTCAAAGAATTTCTACTGTGCGAGGGATTTTACCTGACCCCCGTATGACCACTATGACACTACACACAGTCTCCCTTAAGGCCTCTTGGTCTTTTCAGGTTTGTTAGCAAATTTGTTTTCTTGGTTGAATATCTTTCCTTTCTTTCAGCAGAGGAATAACATATAGAGTCCTTCGAATAAGCAACCATGTGGCAGCGGACCACTCTATATCTGGTTCTAGCTTCACTCATAAAATACCTCTTTTCTGTATTTACAATGCTACCACTGGAACCTTGGGCTCAACACAGTCTGGTTCTCTATCACTTGCTTCCGACTCACCGGCTGGTTTGAACTCGTTGGCTTTTCCCTTTGTCCCTGGAGTCAAGGATGGTACCACGATGAGAACCATTTCTCCCCACCATTTCCATTAGTGCGGGAGGGTTCCATGTACTGCGGACATCCGATATGCCACTCGCCAGCTGCCACTCCAGGTCTTACGTTTGCTTTCACGGAGGCTTTGCAGGTTTGGGTTGAAAAGGGCAAGGGCAATTCCCTCCTGGTCGTCCATTCAGATATCTCTGCTTTTTTCCTCCTCTTGAGCTGCCATCCCTGAATGGCTGCTTACTTGTGCATTCAGTCTTGCTCAAAGTGTGCTCTCGTGATCTGCCTTTTATCCCTGTGGGGAAGGGAAAGGGTCATCGGTGTGTGTAATTATTATCAATTGCCTGACTCTGCCTGACCCTTGTGTTGGGACATGTCAGGTAAACAGCCTTGGTGTTTGTCTGTTGTCTTTCATGGTTTTACGAAAGTGTTTGTGTTGGAAAAGGGGGGTAGAGCTTCTATGCATTCTATGGGGTAGGACGGGGAAAAGGTGTCATAAGGAAGGGAATACCACATATCAAAGTTCGGTGTCCCATCTCCACTCCCCGGGGTTTGCTCATCTAGGTGATCCTCTCGCTCTGGTCCACCCCCAGGAGCTTGAACAAATAGCGTTGGCCGTGTCCTGGCTACCTGGATGACAGCTCCTCTGGGACTAGTGCTGGAGACACCTCCAGGTTTCTCACACCTACTACAAATCATAAAACCTATTAATGGCCCAAGGCAAGTCCAGTCTTCGCCAGTCAGCTCACAGATTTTTTGGAGAGTGTTACCAGCATTGGAACTTTATACCTACTTTTGGCGTGATTTGGAGAGGTTGCACAGTACTGGAGCAGAGTACTGGCACTTTAACTGTTGGTCCAACCTACTCCTTATAACGTGACCCACGGTGACCACGGTGACCCACAGTCTTCGCCAGTCCTCGCCGAGGAGTCGCGAGGATTAATGGCATTGGTAACAGCAGAAACAGAGGAAGTGAATCACTCTACAGTCTCAGGCCCAGCCGTTCGCCCCCACACAAGAGCAATATCATGGCTGCCACAACATCAGCGTGAGAGAACAGTACCGGCGCGTGCAGAACCAAAAGAAAGAGGTAAAGCACGTGACTGATTGAACTCTGACAGTGTGAGAGAATCTGTGACACTGCACATTGACAGCGACGGGGATCGAGAGGTCAGCAGGAGAGGCGCGGGTGGGGAAAGTGTCAATAAAGACATGGGAAAAGACACATTGGAGCTTAGGATGCCTGCTGTGATGGCAGTCAATGAGATAAAAGGTCACAAGGCGAGTGAACCACAATACCCAAATAAAAAATGGCGGTCGCTCAGGACAAAGAAGGAGAAACATGCAGACCAGCGGCAGCACCCCTTGTGTGTACGGCCATGGGGCAGGCTAATTGAGGCAAACATACACCTTTTGGCATGTCACCGATGCGCACACTTGCTCCGGTTGGCCCCAATTGCTGAGAACGAGTTCCGGAGACTGCACAAGGCGGATGGGCAGCTGGCGCTAGGACCGTGCCCGGGCTATAGCAGGCGAAGCGGACCTCGCGGCCCGAACAGAAGAAGCGCCCCATACCTCCTGGGGCTGGTGATGGCAAACGGCAGACTCCGGTCTTGTGCGGACCACCAGGAGCTGGGGACCACAGCGCTGGCATCGTTGCACCCGCCCACAAGCTTCCCAGCCTGTAGACTTGGGTGTTCAGTGGCGGCCCGGACGCTGAATGAGAAGCGCCCGGGTTGCGCCGCATACTGTAGCGGTCCTCGGATCAGCTGACCGATGCTGGGCCTGCATGTAGGGCATGGATTGAACAGCGGACCCCGCGGCCCAAACGGTGGAGTGGCCCTAGCACCCCACAGTGCGAGAAGGCGGGCGGAGTGACCCGACCTTATGGGTGTGTGCGCAGGGCTGAGAAGGCGAAAATCAGCTGGGGAGTGCTGTACGGGTATAAAGTCAAGCCGACATGTGACAACGGAAAGGAAGGAGGAAGAGAGCGGACCAGCAAGCTTTTGTAGATGGTCTCTGGTGGGTCAGTAAGGAGGCCTGATGAAACTGTGAACTGCTGGCACTCCCTCACTCAGGCTACTCTGGCGGCACCACAATAAATTGCACAATGGCTAGCTGATGAGCCCATAAGGCGGTAGGCCCAGAATGAAGAAGGATGCTGCGGGGACTATAGGCATGGACTGACTCTCGAGGCCAAGCACCTCAAACAGCAGCAGATACCCAGCGCACTTGAATCGGGGGAGTGTGTGTAATGAGAGCAACACATAAGAATCACATGTGATGAGCTGGTGGACTTGCTTGAGCCCGCAGCCAGTGGGACAAACAGAGCCTGGTCCGGCTGGCCCACGGAATGAGCACGCGCTAGCAGGATCGGAGTGAAGCTACATTGTTGCGTGGGAGGGCACAATCCACTCCAGCAGCTACTCATTGGCTCCCAGACACTCCTTGCGTGGCCTGCCTGGGCCTCTGCGCCAACAGCAGTGTCATCTCGCTTGGGCTGGTGAGAGGGGAGGTTTGTCCACAATTCCTTGGCACAACGCCATGTCCAGCAAACCACTAAGAACGAAGAGTAAGCAGCCCACGCTGGAAGAGTACGCCAGAACAGCACCGGGCCCTGAAGGAATCAGGAGCAGGGAGAAAATCCCCGCTGGGAGCGCAGTCACCATGGGAACCAACCAGGAGGTCCTGGCGGCTTATGCAGATCTGAAAGTAGCCTGGGAGACAAAACTGGGTCTGGCTATGACTGAATTGAAAGCAGCGCTGGAGCTGAAAGTCGGGGCAGTGCAGGAGTAGTGAACCTTCTCCGACAAGATGTCAGGTCACTGGCAGAACGCACAGAGAACCTGGAAAAAGAGGTGGGCCCGAACACAGCGGACTGTGCAAAACATAAAGCAGACCCTCACACCCTACTACAACGCGTGGGTAATCTAGAATGCAGGACGGAGGAGGCGGAGGGACGTGCCTGAAGGAATAACATCCGTATTGTTGGTTTGCTAGAGGGAGCCGAGGGATTCAACCCTACAGAGTTCGTTGAATCTATGCTGCTGCAGGAGATAACCGGAGGAGTTTTGTCCCAGGGGTTCGCGGTGGAAAGGGCACATAGGGCTCTAATGAGGAGGCCGCCGCCAGGCAACCCCCCTAGGCTGGTGATCGCTAAGATCCTTAACTATCGGGATCGAGAAAGAATCCTTGAACAGGGCAGAACAATACAAAGAGGGACAGCAAACATAACTGCATACCCGGATTATACCCCGATGGTACAACGTAGCCGCATGAACTTTGGGACTGTCAAAAGAAGATTGCGTGAAGCAGGCCACAAGTAAATGCTGCTCTACCCGGCGAAGCTGAAGGTGTTCCACAAAAACAGAACCTTGTTTTTTGAAACCCCAAAAGAAGCTATGGGGTGGTTTGACACGCAAAGCTGCCCCCAGGAGTCGGGCATCCAGATGGGAGAAGGAGAAGGAAGAGATAAGTAATCTATGGAGGGGGAACCAGATGGTGTCACAGCCTAAGACTATGGGACTTGATTATTGTAATTAATGTAGCTTATGGGCTGGTATGATTAGGTTGGAATGAGACATGATCCGTGAGCACTGAGACATTTACCTAGCTAGGGAGCCTCGCAGAGCTAGTCCTCATACCCCCATTTAGAGTAGCTTAGTACGGTTACCGGTAGTCTGGTGACACCCTGCCGGGCTTCTGTCCTCAGCACACCGAGGCAGAACCAGAAGCGGGGTCGCCTCAGATCCAGGGATGGAGCTGGGCATTTATTGGGGTTGGGGAGGACAGGGGGAGGGAAAGGGCGGTGTGTGGGGGTTTGCTGTTGGGAAAAGGGGGAGGGGGAGTTTGTTTTGGGCGGGTGGGTAATGAGCCAATATGGGAATCTTAACAGGCGGGAGGGAGAGCGGAGAGGGAGGGCAGGATATTGTATACATGGCGTCGGGGTGCCTTAGAGTGGTTACCTGGAATGTTAGGGGCCTCAATAGTTATTTGAAGTGCAATAAAGTTATGATGTACCTGAAAAGGATGAGGGTGGACATAGCATTATTGCAGGAGACCCACCTCACCAGGGAGAAACTGGAGGTGGTTAAGAGAAAGTGGAGGGGAGTATAGCGGGAGCCACATACTCGGTTTACGCAAGAGGAGTTATCACTTGGGTAGCAACCCACGTACCATTCCAATTGCTTCAGTCCACAGGAGACCCAGAAGGCAGACTGATCGTTGTGAGGGGGATGTTGGAAAACCAGAAGTGAGTATTGTAAACTTATATGCCCCCAATCAGGACACAGCGGCCTACTTTTGGACCCTGTATGGTAAGATCAGCCCCCTACTGGGTGTCGGGATCCTATGGGGAGAAGACTTTAATTGTGTGCTGAATCCTAAGCTGGACGGATCAGACAATAAGCTAGACAAGCCCACCCCGAATGCAAAGGTGCTAAAGGCCCTCCTGAGACACTTCGATCTTGTGGATGTCTGGAGGCAATTGCACCCAGCAATATGCAGCACCACATGATCTTCACACGAGACTGGACAACGTGTTTGTCGCTGCCGATCTGGTAAGCGGAACGAGAGGTGCGGAATATAAGGCCAGGGGGCTCTCGGACCACTCACTTCTGGTCCTGGAGTGGCAACACCAACCCCTTAGGGCGCGAATTCCAATGTGGAAGCTCAGAGCTGAAGCCCTGCAGGATTCGGGATTCCTCGAGGATTTAAGGGAGGAGATCATAGTGTATTTTGAGATTAACACTGGCAGTGTTAGATCGATGGGAACGGTGTGGGAGGCATTCAAAGTGGTGGTGCAGGGGGTGACTATGTCAAAATCCAGAGGGATCCAGGGGGGTATAGAACGAGAGCTGCGGGGAATGGAGGAAGAGTTGGAAGACATTATGCGTAGGGGAGGCACCTCTAGGGAGGATGGGGTCAGGATGAGACAGCTTCAACAAGCTAGTTGTGAACACTGGGACAGGCTGTGTAAATTAAGCTATAAGAAATACGTGGAGAAGCAGCATGAGGGGGGAGAAAAACATGGAAGGTTGCTAGCCTGGCTATATAAGAGCGAGGCACCAAGGCCCGCGATCAGGGAAATCAGAGGGGAGGGAGGTCGGATCCTGGACACCCAGGAGGGAGTGAATGACGAGTTCCTTAGATACTACAAATGGCTCTATGAGGACCCAGGCGGAGCTGGGGACCAAGAAATCCAGGACACGATAGAAGACATGGGCCTACCTACCTTAGACAACTTAGAACGGGCAGACCTGGACGCCCCAATTACAATAGAAGAGCTTGAGTTAGCGATCCGACACCTGCCCACTTGTAAGGCTCAGGAGTCAGACGGCTCCTGAGCGAATTCTACAAAATCTACAAGCAGGAGCTGCTACCCCCGTTGCTGGCTATGTTTAATGAGTCGTAGGAGCAAGGCAGGTTGCCAGAGTCCTTACGTGAGGCAGTGATTATTCCGCTCTTAAAGCCGGGTAAGCCAAGCACAGACTGTGAGTCATACAGACCCCTGTCGATGCTCAACCAAGACAGCAAAATCCTTAAGGCAGTGCTGGCAAACAGGCTTAATCGTGTGATCAGCAACCTGATACACCATGACCAAACAGGCTACGTCCCTGGAAGGAATATAACTGATAACAATATGAGACTGCATCGCATTTTCGATCAGACAGAGGAAGACCCAGGTGAGCTGGCGATCATCTCGCTTGACGCGGTGAAGGCGTTTGACTCAGTAAAATGGCCCTTGCTGTTGGCGACTTTAGAAGCCTTTGGAATGGGTCCAGGGTATCTTAGGTGGGTTAAAATGGTATACAACTCCCCAATTGCTAGGGTTAAAATGGGTGCCACGATCTCAGACAAATGGCAACTTAGCAGGGGCACCAGACAGGGCTGCCCCTGGTCACCCATGTTGTATATATTAGCACTAGAGCCATTGGCTGTCTGTCTTAGACAACAATATGGAGAAATTGGGATACGCACTGCAGGCGGTCTGCATCTCATTTCATTATATGCTGACGATATACTCTTGTACCTGCGCTTCCCAGAAGAGAATACACAATACATCCTGGAGGTGATGGAACGATATGCCGCCCTCTCCGGCATAGCGGTAAACCCCAAGAAATCTAGCATGTTTCCCCTAGGTAGATATAGATTTGTCCCGCCAGGGGGTTTGCCGGTATTTCCAATACCCTGGCGAACCAAGTCGTTCAGATATCTTGGAATTGACATATACCATACGACAGGAGAAGAACATAAACACAACACGGTTAAGGCAGTTGAAGGTATCAAAAATAGCATGGGTTTCTGGTCCAGACTGCCCCTGGCTATGATGGGGAGAGCAGCTCTAATCAAGATGGTAGTTCTGCCCAGACTGTTACACTTTTTCTTAAACATCCCGCATATGATCCCTAGGCGTTTCTTCACAAGTCTCCACAGCTTGTGCAGGGGCTTCATATGGCATAACTCCAGGAACATGGTGGCTCTTTGGAAATTACAGAATTCGTGTGACAGGGGGGAATAAACCTGCCGAACCTTGAGTTATATTATCTAGCCGGACAATTGTAATACGTGTCCAGATGGCTGTCTGAGGAAGAAACAGCGGAAACTAGGCTGTTGTGCATGGAACCGGCTCCCTATTTCCTTAGAGAGGTGGTGTGGCTGCCTAAGCTTAAGGTGCTAGAGATGGCACGGCTGTTGGTGCTTGGCTGGGAGGCTTGTCATAGAGCATGGCGGTTGGTGGGATACCCGGCTCCGTCTTCCAAGCAGGTGCCGTTGGTGGCACTATGCAGAGAGGACCCCCAGTAGATACAAGGTGTCCGTGGATCCAGGGAACCCTTGGGCCTGGCCACTTTGTGAGACATATGGCAGGATGGAGTGGCGTTAGAATTCCAGAAACTGATGAAGGACACAGGGGTGCATAAAGGGCAATTTATAACCTATTCCAGAATTGTTAAGCGGGTGCGAGAAAAATGGCCGGCGGTGGTGCTCGTGGAACAACCGGATGCCACCATGGAGATAATATATGACGTCTCAGAGGGCGGGCACGAGATATCCCGCATATACGAGCTACTGGGATCCAATGTGGGGAAGGAATTGTCCCTATTGAGACAGCTCTGGGAGGAGGTGGTGGGAGAGCCTATGTCGGATGGGTTATGGGATAGAGCCCAGAAATATCATAAGAAAGTGTCCCGAAATGCGAGGCTACAACAGATCCAATTATATGTCACACATAGGGCATATCTGACCCCCAGTAAGATTGCTAGTTTTGGGGGCCAGATGATCCAGAGATGCCCCAGGTGCGGGGAGGAGGAAGCTGGGATGTTACACATGTTCTGGGCTTGTCCGGAGGTGGGTAGATTTTGGACTGAACTGAAAATACGCCTGGCTGAAAAAGGTATTAAGCTAGAGGTGGAGTCGGCCTGGGCATGCATGCTAGGAGGTTTCCCTAGGCCACGTCATCTGAGGCAAATTAGCAAGATGAAGGACTTGGCATACATCCTGGCCAAAAGGAGGATCGCAATGTGCTGGAAGGCAGCTCACAGGCCCAGGATGGAGTTGTGGTGGGCAGACCTCTTGAAATGGGCCGGGGCTGAAACGGCTGTTTGGTTTGAAGCAGTCAGCAGGGGAGGTGAGGAGGAGGTAGGACCCCTAATCGAATGGAGGCAATTGGTTGCCACCATGGTGGGCCCCCCCCAGCCCGATCACAGGGAGGATGATACGGATGAGAGGAGGACAATCGACCCGCCTGAGGATGTACAGGCTGATGACATGGACATTAAGGCTCAAGTTGGGGGGGGCGGGAGGGAGCGGGACTGAAGAACATAGTTTGTAATGTTACCTTGTTAGACATGGATATGGAAGTACTAATTATTGTAATGTTTGTTGTGTTGTTATAAAATAATAAAAAAATGTTTTAAAAAAAACAACAAAAAAACATACCGTCTGGAGAAAAACCTCGATCTCGGAGTTGGAACGCAACTGGTTTTTAGTGCTGAAGAAGCAGACTTAACAATGTCATCTCCACATGATAAGAGATGCCTACAATCAACGTTTGTGTCAAAGTGATACAATCCAAAAGACCCAAAACATGACGGAGAAAATATTTATAAGAAGGTTATACTTAGACCAAGTTCAACACAAACTGAAAATCGGGATATTACGTCAAAGAGACGGGGTCAAAACAATGTAAGCAACGAAAGCTTAAAAAAAAAGTTAAAAGAAAATGAAAAACAGAGTGAACAAGAGATAGAAACAACAACTGGCGAAATGGGACAAGCAGATGAGGAACCAGTGCAATTGGGGCAGAGTCATTTGTCCATGGCGACAGGAATGCAAATACAGAATAATGTAATGGCAGCGTTAACCATTTCATTGGCTCCTTATATGAAATTATATGAATCGATCAGCGAAAATGTAAAAGATAATAACGCACTATTGGCCCTGGTGTTAACGAAGCTGTCTGCCCAAGAAATTACCGCCTTAAAAATCAAAGCAAGACTAAATCATGAAGCTGAAATGTCTGCAGCATGGCAACGGAGATTATTCGACTTGGCCAGTGGAGATAGACATGAGAAGGACCAGTTAACAAGTGCAATGTTGGAATTGCTTAAATGGATGTGCAAAACAGTGGAAAATTCAGAGAGCAACCACAAAGCAAACAGTAATGAAAATAAGAACAGAGAAACAGAAGACAGGGAAGGATCCCATGATTCTAAAAAAAATCAAATCAAAGATAAAAAAGAAAATGAACAGACAGGGACGGAAAGAACGACTGAGCTGAAAAAAGAGGAGGCAACAAAACGGAAAACCCAGGAGAAAAAAGGTTCAACAAAAGAACAAAACAACAAAAATAAAGATGGAAACAAGAACCAACAAGAACAGAAAGAAGAAGCAATAACTGAAAGTGCTGCAAAGGATAATGTGAGACAGAACAACAATGACTCCATGGCAGCAAATTGTAAAAGTGGTAGAAAAGAAATAAGTATGGACAAGGACGTGTTATATCCAGTATTTGGAGCCGTTCAAGGGTTCGGTGAAACAAAAAACAAAGGAGAAAGTGTAAAAGGACAACAAAGAAAAAAAGAGGAGGTAAAAGAAGTAAGAAAATCCAAAAATACGAAACGGGGGCAGAGCAATCGCAATACAGGCGTAAGAACATTTTTCCGTAATCTAAAAATGACAACAGATAATGAAATAAACACTGAGAGTGATAAAGAAAGTTCACCGCCAACTAAGACATTAAATTCAAGTGAAAGGCAAGTAAGGATTGAAATCAACGAAGACTCAAGTGAGCTAGACATGATCAATGACACCAGAGATCTGATTGAAAACATATCTTATTATATTGCTGAGGTGGTAAACTCCTCCATTCAAAATCCTAACGAAGACCGAGAGAGAGAACGAAATCAAATGGAAGCGCAAAGGACGAGAATAGTGGAAAAAAAGAAAGTGAGAGCACACATGTCAACTCTGACGAGGAAGATTTTGAAGAACGAAGAGGGTTTATAACAATGGATGAGAAAAGAAAGTTCTTAAGCAACAAAAAGGAGTGGAGAGACGAGCAAGAGAAGAAAAATGAAACATCAAGAAAGAATAAAAAGATATGGAATTCAACACAGCCATGCATGGAACAAAGACAAGGCCATGAAAGAAAAAACATGAAAATACAAAAAGAAGAACACAGATGCATGGCAAAGAATGTCATGGTTTAAAACATGTTAGTAGAAAATGAGGATAAAAACTTGAATCGAAAAAACGTGATGCACCTACTTCATTGTGTGCCACAATTAAGAAAATTGAGGAATGAAGATATAGCGGTGGTTGAATACACCGATGAAAATGAGTTGACAGAGTGATATTGCACCTGAAGTCGAACTCAGATAAAGAACTTACATTGAGAGAAGGTAACAAGTTAATGAAACGAGGTTATGAAGTATGAGACATACACAGACAAACAAAATCGGAGGTTAAGAAGAAAGAAACTACCACCAAAAGATAGACAAATACGATAGTGGTTCCGCAAATAACAAAAAAAGAGAAGGAAAAACAACAGAAATAAAACTTCAGGATAACAGTGGAAAACCAAAATCCAAAGTCGAGAGAGGAGGACAGAGATGAGGAAAGAAAATGTGAGGATAAAAAAGAGAGCCTGAAGAGATGAATAAGTCTCCAAGAAGATTGGCAATGGCTGGCAAGTTCTCTAGCAAAAGATGGACAACGTCAATAGCAAAAAAAGGAGGAACAAGCAAAACCAGAGGTAGTGATCTCCTGGAACACAAGGGGTTTCAAACACCTGATGAACAATGAAAACCCCAAATTAAACATTGCAACAATAATATGTCTGCAAGCGACATGGCTACGTGACCTACCACTAAGCAGGAAATTTGAGATCTATATCAATCCAGCGAGAAAAGGAACGGGGGGAGACCATCAGCCGGCCTTATCACTTTGATAAGAAAGGGAAGAGGTTGGCGAATAATAGACAAAGGCAACTCACACAGCTTCATACAATGGACATTAATACAAAATAAAAGCGACGATGACATCGAGCAAACCTCAAACATATTGGTGATAAACGCACACTGGAATCCAGTAGGAATTACATCTGATGGCTTCCCAGAAGTAATAACTGAAATAATAGTATCCAGGTTGAAAGATAACCCACGAACCAGGAAATTTATATGCAGGGATCTTAATATAAGATGCTTAAACCCAAACGGCACCACACGCCAGGAACAACTAAGTTTGGGAAATTCAAATGCAGCAAGACGGGTGCAAATGGTTAATGGACTTAACTTACACATGCTAAATGGCCAAATGACGGGTGACATACCCGGAGCATATACGTGGTCAAATGGCCAAGTGAAATCCACAATAGATTACATCTGGGTATCCTCAGCAATGCTATGAGAAATAAAAAGCTTTAAAGTCGTGGAACAGATGACAGCGACCACAATATTCTGAAAATGACATTGTGGAGAGAGGAAAAGAAAAAAAGTGTAACACAAGCTAAAGGTAATACATACAAATAATTGGAACTGAATCCGACTACAAACCGGATACGGTTGACAAAGAAAGATATACTAACATTAAAAGGGCAGTTCAATGAGAAGGTTAATAATCTAATGGGACAGCTAAACTATGAAACATGCTGGAGTCGTACATGGCAAAGAAGACTGGTTTAAAACAGGATGCCCTAATTCCCATCCATACTTACAGTAGTCAACAGGTGGAAAGAAGAAAACAACTAAGAAAGGAAATGAGAGAAATTAAGAAAAGTAAAAAGGACACAAACAAAGACAAACATAGGAACATTAAGAAAAGACAAAGACAGTATAAAATCTGGCTAGTTGAATTTAGCCACAGAAGAGCACAAGAGCAAGGGGAGGCAATGTTAAAGACATTGTGGAATACAAACACAAGAGAAGCATGGGACCTAATTAATAACTGCGCACCGAACCAACAAAAGAGGTTAATCGGTGGTGTCTCTAAACAAGAGTGGATAAAGCACTATACTCAAGTGTTTACAGCACAGAAAGAAGATGAAGATCTACCAGAAGTGATCACCGAGCACGCCTGGAAGGTAATGATGGATAAAGAGGAAATAGAAGGAGCAATCAGGAAATTGAAAGATTCATCTGCGGCCAGGCCAGATGGCCTTTCGAGCATCCACTTTAAAAAGGATCCAAGAACATGGGCGACAATATTTAACAAACTGTTCAAAATGATTGAAAAACAAAGGAAAATTCATGAAATCTGGAATAAGAGTATAACTGCACCGATTTATAAAAAAGGACAGCGAGACAAGCCCAACAACTATGGGCCGATATTGCTATTAGCATCAACTGGAAAGCTATTTGCGGCAGACCTACAGTAGAACTTAACAAGGTGGGCAGAAAAGAACAACATCATAGACCCCCAACAATCGGGATTCATGAAGAGAACCAGTACGGATCTAAACCTTTTAATCTTGACAATGCTAAAAACAAATGCGCTGGAGTTTAAAAGGGAAATGCATTTGGCATTTATTGATTTAAGTCAAGCGTTTGACTCTGTTAATAGGAGGAAGCTGTGCGAAAAGCTAAAAATGTGGAAATGTCCAGAAAAGCTATTGAACCCATTAAGGGCGCTACATCAAAACAAGTCAACACAAATTCGTTCAGGTGAAGATGGAGAACTGACAGCAAAAGTTGAAAAGAAAAAGGTTGTAAAACAAGGCTGTCCTCTCGCAGCCACCCTATTTAAATTGTATATTGCACACCTACCAGAAATAACAACGAACACAAGGCACTTTGCACCGAAATTAAACAATCAAAAAGTGGCACTAATTTGTTATGCCTACAATATAGTTTTAATGGACGAAACGAGAATTGGCCTACAGTGACTTCTAACCAACCTGCAGCAATACATGAAAAAGAACGACTTGATGATCAATGTGGAAAAATCAAAGATCACGACTGTGGGTGGAAAGAACAAAATATCTACGAAAAAATTTAAAGAGAAGAGAAGATGTCTTGGTCGCAAAAGTCAAAAACTTAAACTCGCAAGGACGAGTAATAAGTGGAGTAATAAGTGGTAGATTCGGAAAATTCTCCCTGATTCCAGTAAGAATGTTCTATGTACATAAAATGATCCCTCCGCTAACATATGGAAGTGAAGCTGGAGTGAACCTTTCTCATACAATCTGGCCCAAGTTGGAAAGTGGTTTTTGGAAACCACTACTAAAACTACCTAAAAACACGCCAATAGTAGCAATATGATCGGAGCTCAGGCTAGAGTCCCTAGAAGCAACAATGAAATGAAAATCTCTGGGATTGCTGAGAAAACTCAGTGACGATAATCCGGCAGAGGGATACAAAATACCGGCAAAGAAAGGTCAGTCTAAAAGCTCCACCTAGTTAAACCACTGGAAAAGGGAATGGTGTCAGATATTAATAAAATTGGAATCCTCAGGGGACAAGTTGGTAACAAATCCAAATGGAGTAAAGGAAAAACATTTTAGAGAAGACTGGATTTTAACAAGAGAATCAAAAATGAAACTGAAAAACATCAGAAATATGGCAAATGAACATCGGAAAAGAAATGTTTTACCAAAATATCTGTACAAATTTCCCTCAAGTACCCCCAGAGGCAAATTAATGAAAATTTGTTTTGGAGTTTGCCCAACTAACGAATACAAAAACAGAACAGCTAGAGGAGGTATTAATGAAGGAAGCTGCAGATTCTGTCTAGACAAAAAACAACCAGAAACACCATTCCATCTCCTAGTGAATTGTGTGGCAATAACAAAAGAGAGAAATCAAATGTCGAGAGGCCACATAACATCACTGACACATAGAAGTGATGAAGAACGATGAGACTATTTTATACCGACGAAGGCCAGACAAAGGCCCTGTTTGCCGCTGTTCGCCGGCGTGAGCCACGAGCCGCCCATACTATTGCTAAAGTAAGCGCCTCCATCTTAATCAGTTGACATCTCCTGTGCCTTATCACGGTCCCCGCACCACCTGCAAAGTGGTTATGAGTACGCCTTACCCATTCCGAAAGAGGTATATGGCCCACGCTCATCCTACTGTCTCTGCGCAACCTTGCCCAGACACTTGTGAATACCGCCCGCTGAACTTTATAGCCCTGAATCTATGACTCCTGCAACATTTGTGTAACCTGCTATTGATTGTTGCTATTAGCCCATAAATGCCCAGCTATCGTCTAGTGCATTCCGCCCTTATGTGCAGTTGAACCCGATGCCAATATGCTTAATTATTCCCCCTACATGTAACCTACTTACTATGCCCCTCGCTATCTAAAATGTCCTAACCTGCGGTAATCAGATTAAGCAATTAAGGTATGCCCTTTCTGTATTCACGCCTTAGTGCTGCCCTAGTACGAGCACCTCCAGTGCACACTTTGAGTGCTAACCCCTAGCACCGCTAATCGCTGTACCCCGAGTCATTACGCACTTGTCACTCTGTACCTGTACAACGTACATTTACTCATTGCGTCCCTCGCTCACCTGTCTAACAACATTTAGGCGTTGGTAGCTATATGCACCCATTGTACCTTGCTCTGCACTTCTATGTCTTATAACGTTTAGTCTCTGCTTAGCACTTGCACCCAGGATGCTGCTTAGATCCTTTGTGTGACTACATTTGGTCTTTGTTAACCCCTGTACTCACTATGCCGGCCTAGGCCATTACATGTCGAATGTAACAGCTAATTAATATTAGAATTTGACAGACTCATCCTGCCGCTTTAGGCTGCTAGGTATTATCTGCTGTACTTTTTCCCGGTCTGCCCAGTGTAACTACCAGCTTCCTCCCTAGATTACGATGTATTGTGCCCTTAGATCACACCTGCACATCCTAGCCTCACATGCCTGTGCCTCAAAGCTTACACCTCGGCCTAACCTTCAACTCGCCTCCTACACACTGCTCACCATCTTTGCCCTATTTGGCCCACAGCTCTACCACACTACTGCCCGACACCTCACACCATTTTCAACCACAATGTACAAAACCATGCTGCCCACTCTGATTGCCAACCTACCGGGTGCACCTCCGTCATACGACACAACTCTGGCTAATCCATACCTGAATGCCCCTGCCCTGTGGCTACAACACTTCACCACCAAACCTGCCCCGAACCAACCATGCCCCAGTAGCACTAGGAATGCCAGACTTGGCTCTCGCCTTTACAACAGCAACGCATCAAGTGCCTTGCATAAACATACACAGTCTCCTCAGACTACATTAACCTCACCGAACCTCCCGAAGCAACCTTGTGACACCTCTGTTAGAAACCAAAGACTAGCTTCCAGATGCCATCAATGGTCCTATCATACGAGCATTTCTAATATGGAAAAAACCAAAAACACCTCTTCTCCTCTGGCACCAACAACTGGCGTAACCCCCACTGATAACTCTCCCAACATCATGACCAAACTCAAAGGTGCACTTATCAACGCACGCTCTGTCCCTGCCCACGCCTTAGACATCGCTGATTTCATCACGACAGAAAACCTAGACTTCTTAGCTATCACGGAAACCTGGCTGCACGCAGCCTCGGGGCCTGCCCTGACCTTAGCCATCCCTGACAACTACTCTCTTATTAGATGCGATAGGGACACTAACCAAACTAAAGGGGGCGGATTAGCATTTATTTTCAAGAGCTCACTCAATCTTAGAGTGGACAACACTCTGCAACTGCCATCTGCTGAACTACTTTCTATTAAATTACCGATCTCGCCCAATCACACAACCTCAGTGCTTCTCATATACAGGCCACCCGGCCCCACCTCCACATTTGCTGAGGACATCTCATCCATTTTAGCCTCAAGCATTAAGCCAAAATCGCAAATCATCATACTCGGCGACTTCAATCTGGGATACAAGGACACGAATGACACCAAAGCCAACGACATAGCCACTGTTCTGTCTGACTTTGGTCTCACCCAACATGTGAACGAACCCACTCATATCAAGGGACGTACCCTTGATTGGGTCGCAGACTTGAACTGTGCACTAAAGGTAACCTCTGTGACTCCCTGTGCTTGGTCGGATCACCACAAAATAATATTCTCCATTAACTCCAGCCCCCCCCATTGACAACCCCAACATTGCACCACCCACCTTTACTAGAAACAAAAAGGATATTACAGTTGAGAAACTTCTCCCCCTCATCCTCCCGTTACTGAACCCAACCTCCCCCACTTGCTCAGACCCCACTGCCCTCGTTGATATTTACAACCGCGCCATGCTAAAAGCCCTTGACACTATTGCCCCTCTCAAACTACGCAAACAAAAACCTTGCAAACATCTTAATTCATGGTTCACCCCTCACCTACGCGAACTACGCAAAGCAAAAAGAAAAGCTGAATCACATTGGAAAAGCTCACCTACTCTCGCCAATAGAAATAACCTTACAGCCGCCTCCATCACCTACAAAGAAGCTATCCTAACAGCCAAAAAAGAAGTGTAAAACATCAGGATCACACAAGCACAATCCAACACCAAGGAACTCTTCAAGATCCTGAAGGAACTAGAGTCCCCAGTAGCTCCATTGGTTACATGCACCCCGGACGCTGAATGGTGTTCCAATATACAAAAAGCATTACTAAACAAAATTGCCTTGCTCCAAGTTAAAATCAATAGCAAAAAAAGCCTCCTCTCGGATTCAGCGGGTAACCCCCAGTTCTACAATACCCCCGCTCCAAAACACTCATTCAAACCCTTCTCATTCTCACCCCTCTCCATCAAGGAAGTTGAAAACATCATTATGAAACTCAAGCCCTCCAACTGCCAAGGAGACGTCTGCCCCGCGCCGGTCGTAAAGGAAGCAGCTCATGACCTCGCACCCTTCATTACCGCCTTTATTAACTCCTCATTCGAATCGGGCACAGTACCCGATACCCTTAAGGATGCTTGGGTCATCCCCTTAATCAAAAAACCCAACCTTGACCCCAGCAATCCTACCAACTACAGGCCGATCACCACGGTGCCTTACCTACTTAGAATTCTGGATCGTGCAGCCTATCTCCAAATCCAGGATTACCTGGAGACCAACAACCTATTAGGGCTTAGACAATCTGGCTTCCGTCCAAGACATGGTACAGAGACAGCCCTGTTAGACTTAAAAACCCAAATCGAGGACTTGAAAGACAAGGGCAAACTAGCTCTCCTGCTCCTTCTTGACCTCTCTGCCGCATTTGATTTGGTCGACCACCAAATCCTCTGCCATCACCTCAAGATAGCCGCCCACTTCTCTGACACAGCTACCTCCTGGATCAGCTCCTTTCTGGCAAATAGATCTATGAGGGTCTTCTCCGCCTCTGCCGCAGCCGATCCAGCACATGTCCCTTGCGGAGTCCCACAAGGCTCCTGTGTATCGCCCACGTTGTACAACGTGTTTACTAAACCGCTCTTTGATATTCTTGACTATCTGGGTGTCTCTTACACAAATTATGCTGACGACACCCAGATACTCATCCCTATCACTGGTGACTATGTAACCGATGTCAACGCACTCAACTCAGTCTACTCAGTCATCCAGGCCTGGATGGCACACCACGGGCTTTGCCTCAACGATGAGAAAACTGAGTTACTCATCCTAGGCTCTCAGCCCAAACTCACTAAACTTGACCCTAAATATAATTCCTTCACTATCGATGGAAATGTCATTAAAGTCTCCAACGTCACGAAAACACTAGGAATCTATCTAGACTCCACGCTCTCTCTCAACAAACAAACCAATTCAGTAGCTGCAGCCTCATCGTACACTTGTAAACTCATCACAGCCTGTCGCCCCTTCCTCACTACTGACAATTGCCTGATCTTAGCCAGAACCCTCATCATGTCAAAAATTGACTATTGTAACGCCCTCTATTTAGGGACTAGTCAAAGAAATCTAGATAAACTTCAGGTTATCCAAAACAATGCCATCAGGGCTGCCCTCAATATACCCAGGCGTTCACACATTTCCTCTACTAGGCGCAACCTACACTGGCTACCCATTACACTCCGTATATCACTCAAAACACTTGTTCTAACACACAAAGCACAAAACAATGCTGCACCTGCTTACTTGTCCTTGCGCTTTACACAACATACAGCAGTTAGACCACTGAGATCAGCACAGGTGCACACATTAACCATCCCTAGCTTCAAGCTTCAAACAGCTAGGGGCTCGAGTTTCCCAGTCCTGGCTGCTAAGCTGTGGAATTCCCTGCCCAATGGCCTCAGGAATGTAACAGCCACCCAATCCTTCAAAAATAGAACTAAACGTTGGCTTCATGAACAAGATGCACTGACCTCCGCCTTGTAAGTCTCACAGCGGTCACCTGAAACCAGGCCTCCCACTGTACATATTGTATATTTGACCTCTCTGCCAGTCCTGCATTACCTTTGATCACTGGTACTGTTCTTGCTTTAAATCTTGTATATATAATGTAATGTATTATTTGTACCTATCTTTGTAACACTCTCTGGCAACTACCTTTCTAAACATGCGCCCTGATGCCTTCGGGCAGGTTGCGCAATACAAATAAACAAATACAAATACAAATACAAATATACAAGGAAATAACCACAGATTTACCTGTGTGGGAATACAATTTTTAGAGAAAATATTGACAGACAAAGATAAAGAAACAATAATCGACATCAAGTAAATCCGGCAGACGAAGGAGGAAGACGGAGATAATGGAAAATTCTAAGTCTTAAGAAAAAGAGAATGACAAGAAAAGGAAAATAAAGTGTGATAAAAGTTTGCTTTGTAAACTAAACTATGCACTATAAATACAAAAATAATAAAAAATAAAATAAAAAATAATGGCCAAAACTGTTCCATGTTAGGATTGGCAGACTTAAATCGATGGCTCCATAATCCTAGAGATAAAGAAACCACCTCATTAGAAGGAGTACTTCTGGACGTGGGATGTAAAGTGAAAAATAATGAACCCGCCCCCATCTCTGGAAACATTCTTGACTGGGTGATCTCTAGGAATCTTGACATAACCATGAAAAACACTAGCTCATGCATATGGTATGACAACTGCATCGTGGAGTTTACAATCTCCCTAAAAGAAACACCAGAAACTCCTCCGAACTCGGCTATGACGGTATGTAATCTCAACTTTAAGAAGGTGACACCCCTCCAGCTCAAGAGCTGTTTACAGGAAATTATGTTTTCTACTAACAGCCTAGACAGCCCAGAGAAACTGGTATAACCTACAACAATATTCTGACCAAGACACTGGAGAAAGTTGCCCCTGGAGTAAGGAAAGTAGTGAGGGAAAACAAGAATTATAACAAATTATTTTTAAGCGACCTATCAAACCTGAAAGAAGAGAAGCGCAGAACGTGCATGGTTAAAGTACCATCAGCCCCAAATAGAGATACATGGAAGGCATTGGAAGCAGACTATGAAGTCAAAATAGTTACAGCAAAAGGGAACTTCTTTAACAAAGAGTTTACAGGAGCTGAGAAAAATAGGGCCTCATTACACGTTGTGCGGTAAAAATCTGAAATGACCCTACTGCCATGCCGCTAAAGCCCCAAAAAGTCACTTACCGGCCGCGACGAAAGTGCAGATAGCACATCCGCCCTCACGCTGCATGCAAGTAGCGGTCACCGCTATTAGCGGTGACCGTTACATTGCAGAACCGGAAATAGCGTCATCGCACAGGAACGGGAAAGAGCACGACGGCCATCTTTAAAAACACAATCCATTGCCATCCACTGCCCCCTGGACATGTTTTGAGTAGGTTGCTGTTGCAAAACATCCGGGACACCTTGAACATGCCCAAGGCATTTTAAAAAAGCACTGACAGGCAGCGCAAAGAAAAATTCACCTCGGAGGAGTTGAACATGTTGACCCAGACCCTGGCTGACAATGCTGAGGTTGTCTTTGCCAACGACATGCGGCGGCCGACAATACTGAAAAAAAAGGCCATCTGGGAAGAAGTTGCGGTTAAAGTCAGTGCAGTGGGCACCAGCACCCGCACGGTGCGTGAGTGCAGGAAAAGGTGGGATGACCTCAGACTGCGGGTCAGGGGCATCCTTTCCGAAAACCACCGAATAGCCACTGCAGGTGGAGCCGGTTCACCCATCAGACTAAAGAAATGGGAGGAGACCTGTGCAATCCTAATCGCAGTGGAATCCATTGAGGGAGTAGGCACTATGGAGCTAGGCGTGGGAACCACTTCGGATGGAGGTGAGTGTACACTTGACAGGATGCTATGTGAATGTACTGTTCCCCCCAAATGTGAGCCCAGAATCCTCTCATGCATGGACACACATCCACACATGCATCCATCCCTGCCCATGGCAGTGTCAGACCCAAACACACACACATGCACACATCACCATAGACAAGTGCCAAACACAACCATGCATGGATGAGGCACTGAACTGACACATCATCTGCATCCACAACTATTATGTCCCAATGGCCAAAACTGCATTATTGATGTATCCTGCATGAAGGACATAGAAACGTAACCAATGCCATCCCCCTTCTTGTCCCTGACAGGCTCACATACAGATGGTGAGGATGCCGCAAATGCATCCCAGGCAACGCCTACAGTAAGAGACGAAGGGCACAGGACTCTGAGGACACCCCCACGACATCTAGGGGCAAGGGGGGAAGGTGCCACATGATGAGTGTGAAGCTTTGGAGGAGTGCCACTGCCAGGATTGAAGTAGCCACACCACCAACTAGAGCCCCACCACCGCAGGTGAACCCACAACCACTAATACCAGCCACCAAGGGCCCACCATCAGCTGCGCCAAGCTCCGCAGGAGAGGCAGCCCCCACTGCCCCCCTATCTGACCTTGAGGACACAACAGTTGGCACAATGCAGATGCACACCCCAAGCCCCCCTACAACCCCTGAGCCAGCACCATTCCAGACACCTGGGTCTGATGTCACTGGTGAGGACAACATTACAGCCATAATGTCCCCCATGGTGGCTTCACCTGCTGTTATGGGTGCATCTGAGGGCACAGCAGCACCTACACCATCACCCAGCACTGCCCTTGAGCTGGCCACCATCCGGCAGCGTCAACAGGAACTTACTGTGCTGGTTGGCCAGCATGTTGAGGAGGCTGCCCATCTCAGGGAGGATATTGTGGAGACGGCAAGGCACTCCAGTGAGAGGATGGAGGCCCATACTGACAGGTTTTGTGAGGAGATAGCTAGGCTAAGGCAGGTCCTCACTCGAATAGCTGACACAATGGACCACCACTTCACACCACCAGGACAGTCTGCCACGTCGTCATCTGCCGGTTCAACGCAGACAAGCCCCCTCCGCCGCTCAACACGCACCACCAGGCGCTTGTCTGCCCATCCTCCAAATGCTGCTGCAGATAATGGCCAATAGGGGGTTCATGGCAATTCTTATGCGTGCATGGGCCAACACAAACATGGCAGACACATGAGGAACTGTTGTGGGGGGTGGGTGGAAGGGTGTTATGAGTCTCTTTTGGGGGGGATGGAAGGGTGTTATGGGTCTGTTGTGGGGGGTGGAAGGGTGTTATGGGTCTGTTGTGGGGGGGTGGAAGGGTGTTATGGGTCTGTTGTGGGGGGCTGGAAGGGTGTTATGGGTTTGTTTTGGGGGGTGGGTGGAAGGGTGTTATGGGTCTGTTGTGGAGGGTGGGTGGAAGGGTGGTGGGATGTTTGGGGATTTGCACTTTTTTATCTTTCCGTTACTTAATCTTGTCTGATCAAAACACCGGCTTGGACATCTTCATTGTGTATGGGTACTTTATTGGCGACAGGGTCCATTGCGTGCTTCTAAACATACACCAGTGCATTACTACACATATCTATGTGACAGTACCAAAAGATGTTCCTCAGAATATTTGGTTGATCAGATGCTGTCTCACAGCACGTCCCTCCTGCCCATCCCCTCTTGCAAGACCTGCTTCCCCTTCACCTCCGTCCTCATCACCATCATCATCCTCATTAGGTGCTTCTATTTCAACGTCAGGGGGCAGTGGCACATTCTGACTGATACACATATTGTGAAGCATGACACATGCCATGGTGATCTTGGCCACCTTCTCATGGCCATACAGGAGAGCGCCACCAGACCTGCTAATGCACCTAAACCGTGACTTCAAAAGGCCAAAAGTCTGCTTGATCATGATGCGGGTACGGGTATGTGCTCGATTGTATTCCTCTTCGTGCCTGTTTTGTGGGTTCCGTACAGGTGTGAGGAGCCAGCTCTTCAGGGGATAGCTTGCATCACCTGTATGGGGGAACAAATGGGGCCCTGTGACTGTTCACCTCAAGAGCGGCCTGTTCATATCACACAAATTGACATTGCATTATGATTCCAGTACACAGTCAACAGCATACATGCAGATGGTCTGTGTGACAGCAATGTGCAAGTGTGAGCTCGACCCTGCAAGTAGACATGCCCCATTGATGGCTTCAACAGTAATTAACATGTCCTGGATGAGGCGAGGTCGTAGGTGTCCCTGGGCCGAGGCAGATTTGGTTCCTCACTGCTGTTGTACTGCCATTCCAACATAGATGTTGCCATGCAGTGAGGCATCACTTCAGTGGTGGTAAAGGTGTGTGGTGAAATACTACGTCTATGGCTAGGGCTGATCCCTTTGCATGCATCATAGGGCACATTGCATTATAGATGTTGTGCTGGACTGATTCCGGATGACTATCCTGATGGCACGTATGAAATCTGTGTATTTTGTGGCGTGGAATGTTGTGCAATGTGTATGTGGATGGGTGTTTGATGTTACTAGACCTGAAATGTCATCTGTGTTGTGTGGCTCATACTTGCATGTCAGTTCAACTCAAGTACATTGTGGCCTTCCCAGATGGACATTGGCGTACATCTGTATGTGCATTTTGCAGACAGCCAACAAGCTACACCCAGTTGGAGCATGTCTCTCCCCCCCCCCATCACACCCAGTTGGAACATGTATCTCTCCCCCCCAAACACACTGCCATGTGCTTGCCCTGCTACTCACCAAGTAGCCACGAACGTTGTGTGGTTTGTCGCTCCATGTAGCATGGGATAGTTGAGTTCCGCAGGACCATGGAATCATGGGTTGATCCGGGAAATCGGGCACAGCAATGTGTGATTATCTTGTTGGCATCACATACCATTTGGACATTGATGGAGTGGAATTGCTTCCTGTTTCGGTAGACCACTTCATTGCGATGTGGGACCACCAATTCCACATGTGTACAGTCGATGGCCCCAATGCAACTTGGGATACCTGCCAGTGAATAGAAGCCAACTGTGGTGTTTGCAATCTCCTGGGCAGTCCGTGGCATGTATATGTGTTCAGGTGCATGCTTCAGGAGGTCATCGAGTACCTGATTCAGCATGCGTGAAAATACTGGTTGGGAGATGCCATGCATCTGGCCCACTGTATGCTGGTAGGTGCCTGTGGCCAGGAAGTGGAGCACAGTCACCACCTTGAGTAGAGGGGGGATGGCAGTTCTGATGTCTATGAGGCTCACAATATCGTCGTGTATTATGTCCACGATGCTGGTGATGGTATCCCGGTCCAGACGGTAAAGGGTGTGTATCTGCTCAGGGTTTGGTTAAATGGACTGGCTCTGACCCTGGGGATTGGTGGGTGCCTCTGTGGTATGATTAGGTGCCGTGGTGGTGCTTGCTGTGCCTGGCTTGCCCTCCTCCTCCTCCCCCTGCGTCTCCTTTGGGCTGCCTGTTGTTGTTGCAGCTGTGCTGCAATCATGTCCTCAAGCCCATGTAATGCTGCTAGTATTGAAACCATCTTGGTGTGGGAAGTGGTGTGTGAAGGGGTGTGGTGTGCTCCTTTTGAGCTGCCAGTGTCTCCATTGCCTCCACCTGTGCTGATTGTGTCCACCTGTGGTAGGTGGGAACACTGCTCAGTTCTCTCAACGTGTGGTTCGTGTTGCCCGTATTTGCGCCATGGCGGTAAGGGGTTTTGGGGGCTTTACCATGCCGCTATTGGCATGTCCGCTCGCCTTGTGATGCTGTGCTAATAGCGGCATGGCGTAATTTACGGGATGGTGGGTCGCGCGCACGCGGACTGCCCGCTATTAGTGGCCCCGTACTTAGCGGTGTCGCTAATAGCGGTGAGCCGGGTCGTAATTCGCATTGGGATTTAACGTTGCCGGTATTCCATTACCGGTAACGTTAAATCCATGCCGCCTACCATGTAATGTGGCCCTAAGAAGCTTTTTTTTAATCCTGAAATCTCTAGAGAAACCCAAGCCATTGATTCATTCCTTTCATCCTATGGAGGAAGACTGTAACAATGTCCAACAGGCATTTGCAAACAAACTCAACTTTTCCCGGGATAAAACCAAAAGCGAGTTAAGCAATAGGTGAAAAAAGCAGGTCCAGCCAGCAGATATCCATAAACAGCTAACGGACAACCAAACTTTGCCTTCAAGCACGTAACAGTCCCTGAGACAGAATCCATTCTGGCCTCAATGCAACCTACCTCCCGTAGGGAAAGTGTTACGCTCACCTGATATCCCCGGGGGCGTCTGGAAGGCTCTGAGATCTGGAACCCTGCATGCTTAGTTGCCCAGTGCTCAATAATGAATCTTAGTTATTTGTAGGGTGAGCTATCCGTCCTGCATTTCTTGTGCAGGGGCGCTTGACGTTTGTTGGTGAGCTGCCCGAGTTGCTTCACTGGTGCAGTATTCCTTCCTTGGGCCCAGGCCTGCTGTGACCCCGAATCTGCTGGTAGGCAGGTAGGTTTGTTAATTGTAAGTCTTTGTTCTGTTTATGGTGGGAATTTGTTCATTTATTTATCTTCTTCTTTTCTGGTGCGAATGTCTTGATGCTGGCGTGCCGGATGGAGAGGCACGTTTCCAGGTAAGAGAATGCGCGAAGCGCTGCGCCTTTATTGTCTTTTAAAGCTAACCTGTGTTTTCTTCTTCTTCTCCTCACAGGCTGCTGTGGTGCTACGAGTGGATGAGAGCGCGATGAAAAACATGCCCCCATTAAGGTAACTACAGCGCTGTGCGTTTTTTTAATATTGAAAGCGAACCTGAATATGTCTCTTTTCCTTTGCAGATGTTGCTGTGATGCTCCGGATGGAAGCGTGGCGTAGCGCGATGGAATTCAGGTAAGACTGATGGAATTCGATGTTTTAGAAGCATGCATTCTAATATTGTTTTTCCCTTTCTCGTTATTGCAGGTTGCAATGTTTGAACAGCAGCTGTGGTAGCAGTTCGCCGGAAGTCCTTAAACTAGTACTCACAGGTGAGTGACGTTTCTTCTTCTCTCGGTTTCCAGAGATTGCTGAGTGTTGGATGGTGTTTCCTCGGGTAAAACAGAATAATCCTGTTCTTGCAGGGTTACAGGAAGATGCTGAAGACCAGGATCTGGACATGGTGAGTGTCACGCTGCTGGTTGAAGAATAACACGAAGAGTGTTCTGCAGTCAGGGTGTGGTTTATATATCCCAGGTAAAGTAGTACCAGGGAAAGTAGTTCCAGGCCTGCCACACCAAAACACTAGACCGCATGGCTTGGTTCTTAGAACTAGATGGTGTGGGTGCTTCCATGTTGGATTTAAAGGCCAATGTACATAAATGGGACCTAGTTAAAACGGCCCTTCCTTCCTACATATGAGCCTTTGTGCCAGAGGCGCCAGGACTGGCTCCAAGAGCCCTTTTTCAGTGGTTTTAAGGCCCTCAGGGTTCTGGTGGGAGCCTGCTTGTGGCACCATTTGTGCACCCTCACAGTGGTCGTGACAGAAAGTATGATTTCAGTGAAACTCATTCTGGACAATGGTAAAGAATGTGCTTGTTTCTTTTCCAGGTTGGTGAACTCATACTTTGATCACATCTCAGTTCCAGATCAAATGAAGGTGGTCACCATAACCCCTCTGGTGAAGAAAGTAGGCTTGAATCCTAAGAATGCATAAAACCTAAGGCCCATTACCAAATAAAATGTCCTGCTCAATATCTTAGACAGGGTGGCCACAAAACAAGTTCAAACCCACCTAGAGTCAACATTTATATTCCACAACAAGCAATCAGGGTTCAGATTGGATCATAGTACGGAAACAGCTCTCCTGGATCTAGAAACCAACGTTTTAGAGCTGACTGACCAAGGAAGAAATGTGCTTTTGGTCCTTCTCGAATTCTCCACAGCTTTTGATCTGCTGGATCATGATCGACTGGTTGACACACTATCTAGTACAGGGAATTGTGCTCCACATGCCATAAATTGGATTCTATCCTTTTTATCTGGGAGACAATCGACGGCCTGTTAGGAATGTCCTTCATCTCATTCGGCTTTCATCCTCTGGGGAGTTCCACAGGGAGCACGTCTCTCTCCAACACTTTTCAATCTATATATTAGACCTCTCTGTAGCCTGCAGGAATCACATGGTGTCACATTTTCAAACTATGCATTTGATACCCAGCTGATCCTAGAAATTAACACGGACTACGACACTGACACTAGGAACCTGACTTCAATCTATAGAGTGATAGAGCAATGGATGAGTGAAAACTGCTCTGCCTCAACGTAGCAAAAACGGAACTGTTATTGTTTGGTAGCCCAGGGCAAAAGAAAAGCTAGGGAGGGAATATCAAAAATGTCTCATCAAAGACAGCCCCATAGCTGTAGAAGAAAAAGTGAAGACTCAGGGGGTGTTTTATAATGCCTCCCTCAGCACTGGTGCACAGATCAGTTACCTAGTAAAAAACGGTAACCATTACCTAAATCTTTTTAGGACTATTAAATCCTTCATCTCAGAAGGAAATTGTGCCTCGATTGGCCGAGTTATTATTCTTTAACGGCTCAACTACTGCAACAGTCACACTAGTTCACAAGTGCTTATATGGAAAAGCGCCTATATAAGTCCTGCACATTCCTCTATAGCCCAAACCGTGCCCTTGTGAAAGCAGTGAAGAGTCCTGGTATGTTATCATTAGAAATTCCTTACTCATTTAGTGAATCATTAGTAAATTAGTTACTCATTTAGGGATTCATTTATCCATCATTCATTCTGATTAGTAGTGACATTAGACTATCCATATTATTCATCCATTTGGTTTGCTAGAGAATGAGGCCTGTTATATCAAGTGCCTTGTAGAGACATGTAGAGATAGACATATGTTATTATGTATTATGTATGCATTGTAGAGACACGCATGAGTGTGCACTTAGAAGCATGCATTGAGCCATGGTATAGTGCTTGGTATGAGTGAATGCGTTAGGCACTATAGAGAGCATGTAGCTGGCTTCAATGCCATTCTGAAGAGAGGCACACAGAGCAGCTTCACATTGTGTTCCACAAAGCTTATTTTGAGTTCACTGTGAAAGATTGGAATGCGTAAACTGCTTCTTGGCAGACAGAGATTAGATGTGACTTTTGGTTGCCTTAGTGGAGAACGGAGAAGCTGGCTTTATCAGGACCTGGGTTGTTCGCAGGCAGACAGACAAGAAGGTGGGGCATGCAGGGAGTGAGGAGCTTTGCACAGAGAGACACAGAAAGAGGGATTTCAGTGAATGGAGTGAATGGAGAGAAATGGGAGGATGATGTTTTGTAATGCAGGTAGGAGAAGGCCATGGTATAGATATGATGTACAATGTCACGTTGACAGAACACACAGTGACTGGGAATAGAACAAGAAATGCGTACACAGAATTTCAGGCGCTTGGCTAGAGAAATGCTGGTTTGCCAGAAATGAGTGAATGCTTAATGTAACCATAGAGATTTATGTACGTCATTGAATAGTATATCCAGGGGTGATGGTTTTGGAGTGATTGAGATGTACTTTGAGAAGCGTTTTGGGTGAAGCAGATTTGGATGGCTTTGGGAGTTCGGAAGCTTTTGGGATGCAGATGAGAGCAGAGATCAGATGAGCTTGGCAGAGGCTTGAGGCAGTTCGAGTGACCAGACTGGCAGATGGAGCTGGAAAGGAGAAAGGGGCCCAGTGCTTGAGATCAGCCCAATGCAGATCGGTGGGGGCTGCCTGCAGTTCATGCAGAAAGGGGAGTAAAGGCCTGTTGAGTGGGAAGCTGTGTTGTTGAGATTTGCACACGCTAGAGATGGGTTGTTGACATACTGGCAGAGGAAAGAGATGGGACACATTTGAGAATGGGAAGCTTGAACATGCAGAGGGGAGTATTACTGATTGATTGAGTAGGCCTAATTGATGTGAATAAGACACGTGCAATGGGGAATTAGGACAGACACTCACACAGAGCTTTTGGTTTGATAGAAGGGGAAATCAGACAGGGATTGTCTTTGAGAGAGCGTGTTATGTGTGGTGTGGATTGGAGAGGAATACTGAATGCTGACGCTTGCAAATTGTTATTAGGCTGCATTTGTTGTTATTAGGCTGCATTAGCATGATAGATCCAGCAAAACTGGATAATTGCTATTAGATTGCTTGCATTAGAAGCCTGTAAGGCTTACATTTATTGTACTGCATTGTAGATTGCCACCCAGAGCAGAAAGGGTGCAAATTCGGGTTTGCATTATAGTAGTGTTTGCATCATGCCTTGCTGTGCATGAATAAATGTATTCTATTGTTATAATTGAAAATGACTTGAGTGTTTCCATTTGTGTCAATTGTTATCTTATTTCTCGTGTCATTTCTTTGTGTTTGGTGTGCCGTGTATGTTGTATCTTGTGTCTATTCTTAGGGTTATGGTAACAGGTTATGTTTGTGCGTCCATAGCATAGTAATTTAGCAGTAACACAGTGCACAATTGCCCTGCGATACATGAGCAGGGGGGGCATAGGGGTCCACACCACCCTGAGGAAGTTTTGGAAACTAACAAGTGGTCGCCCATGTGGGGCTAGGCCAAAGGTAGATTTGTTTTCAGTCTAACACCCTCAGGTCGGCTAATACTGGAACAATCAGATCTCTTAGGTTTAATATTGTTCAACACTTTAAACTTGATTAAACATTTAATACTATTTTGAATTGTGACAAAAGTATCTTAAAATGTGACTTTAGTATGTATCTTGCACTCATCACAGGCACTGCTGCAGGAGAAAATTTAGGTTAATTTGGGGGATGTTGGGATGCTTTTATCTTAGAGGAATTTGGGGAATAGGTTGTTTGGGGCAGCATACACTTTTGATGATACCTTTATGACTTAGCAGTTTATGTGCTCAGCACATATTAATGTGGTAGCCCGTGGAATCATATCTGCTGGTATTTTGCATGTTTGCACTGTGTTGTGTACATGCACTTGGCACTTTATATGCAATTTTAGATATGGAACTCGTTCGATTATTTTATTGCATGTTTGCACTTTAGTTGGAAGGGCTAATTTAATAATGTGTATTTTATTTAATACATTATGAGATCATAATTATGGTAACCCTTGGATAAATTACCTTAAGCAAATTATGTAAGGCATTGATATTTATTTGTTTTGTCTAAGTAATATTGCTAAACTCCTCTTTTTGCACATGTCAGAATTAAAAAATAAAAATGTAATCCATTTTATTAACTGTTTATGTGACTCATAATAATCCTACCTCTGCACCATATATGGTGGTAATAAGTGGTTAAAACAAATCACACCAGCATTACATATTCTCCATTGATGGCCCATGCAGAAAATGATTCATTTCAGAACGCTGTGCATCACCCTTAGCTGTTACGATTGAGGTGGCTTCTGTCTCTCAGAAGGAAGTCCCAGTGCTACACTGCTCTAGAACACCAAGGTGCAGCAAGGCTGCATTACTCCTCATCCCTAACTTCAATAAGAAATGATGATGAGCACCCCCATTCTGAATCACCTGGCATTCAGGAAACAGCTCAAGACATGGCTCTTCAGCTACCCAACCTGGAAGAAGCAGCAACAAACCAAGTGCTATGCAACTAAATTTATTTGATCCCAGCACCACGCTGGGTGAATGGAGAAGGGGTCCAGACCATCATTGACACATGATATATTGTGAGAGCAACCTCATTTCACCCCCATTTAGTGAAGAACGTTCACACACAGCTCCTCACTCCTTAATAAGAATAGGATGTATGTGGTATAAATAATGTTGCAATAGAATATTCACTCTAACCTTGAAAATAGAATTTTACTTGGAATCTTGACTCTTGCACATCAAGCAAAACCAACCACTTTAGATTAGCATTCACGGACTATCCCATTATTTTGTGGATACCTGCTGTGTGATATTGGACCACACCTCTGAAAGAGATCAACAACGGAGACCCAAGAAGTGACAAAACCCTTATCCGAACCCATCTGCCCAATCCCCTCACCGCTAATTAACTCCTCACTATTAAAACCTCCCAACGTTTCACCTTGCTTACTCCCATCAGTCAACCCACCAGGTCTAGTATTCCTAAGTGTTTTCTACTGTTTCTATCTTCTATTAAAAACACATTTCAATTAATGTTTTGCAACCAGAGGGCTAGCTTTATGGCACCTTTGAATACTTTCCACACACACATGCATACTCCCCATCTAAGAACAAAGTGCCGGTACCATTCCTCGTAAGACATAGACATCACACAATTTCTAATGGGCATTTAAAGCGTTCTTTGATAAGCATATCACTTTTAGAAGGATTGGGGATCTCTGCTATCACTAGACATTATATGTGCATGCTGGTGCATTATGAGGTAAATGAAGAGCACAAAGGTACATTGAAATGTAATATCACTTGACCTAATATTGGAGGTATTGTGGTGGGACAACAGTGTGAGTAGTAGATTGTAAGGTGTTCTTTTGAATACTATATTGATGACAACGCTTGAAATAGAATCAAAATACAAAACAGTACTGATTGGTATTTTTCCTGACCTTTTTAACTTCTCCTGATGAGATAAAGTATTATTATTTTTTGTAATGATGAAGAAGGCTCACTCCTGCCCTGCCACAATCATTAAAGACTGTGCTGATACCCTCACACCATTCCTAACAACGCCTCTTTTGCCGCAGGGAAAGCCACTTCCTGCCTCAAAGAAGTCTGGATCTGCACCCTCTTAAAAAAAAAACACACTTGACCCCACCTCTCCAAACAACTACAGGCCCATCACCACCGCCCCATTCTTACTCAAGATACTGGACAAAGCAGCCTACCTGCAGGTGCAACAGTCCATCGAAGAAAACAAGCTCCTAGGGCTACGTCAATCTAGTTTTCACCCAAGGCATAGGACTAAAACCGCCCTACTAGACCTAAAAAAACAGATGGACGATGCCAGAGACTTAGGTAAACCAGCCCTACTCTTACGCCTTCACCTCCTCTTGCAAGGCAGGACCATGCAAGTATTCTCTGACCTTGCCACCGCCTCACCCACTATCATCCTATGCCGAGTACCCCAAGGATCCGGCCTCTCTCCCACACTCTACAACATCTTTACTCGCCCTCTTTTCCTCATCCTTGATGCACTGGGTATCTCCTACACCAACTACGCGGACGATACCCAGATCCTCCTCATCCTCACAGGTAACTATGACACATACACCACCTCCCTCAACAACATCTACAACACCTTCCAGGCATGGATGGCAGCCAACTGACTATGCCTCAACACTGACAAGACTGAACTCCTCCTGGTAGGATCCTCTGACACACTAAAAAACCTCAACACACAGTTTAGCCATTTCATCATTGACTCTATGAAAATCTCAGTATCCAACAGAGTCGAAACCCTTGGAGTCTATCTGGATTCTAACCTATCCATGAATAGATAAGTCAATGCAATCACCTCCTCAGCGGTTTACCATGCTAAGCTCATTAACGCAGCTAGGCCATTTCTATCCAAAGAGATCTGAACCAACATAGCCAGAGCCATTACTGGCTCAAGGCTAGACTATTGTAATGTACTCTTCTTGGGGACATCCACAAAAAACCTGGAAAGACTACAAGTCATCCAGAACAATGAGCTCTGCGCAGCCCAAGGCATCTCCAAAAGGGAGCACATTACAGCTGCCAGAAAATCAGCACACTGGCTCCCAATAAAATAAAGTATCATTTTCAAGACATTGACACTGACCCACAGTGCATCCACCTCTCCGCACCTGACTACCTATCGCAAAGGATCCACCCCTCCACCTCCACAAGGCCAACAAGAACACCCTACGCTAACATGCTTTGCGTGCCCATGGTAAAGAGAGCTAGAGCAGGTGGCTCTAGCTTCCCTTCGATGGCACATAAATAAATAAAGCCCCCGAAGAAGGGAGTTTACTACCAAAACGCGTTGGGTTTTGATGTACCCTGTGGAATTGATAATTAAAGGGAAGATGATTGAAGAATGAAAAATCATATAATAATGTGTTATTATGAAGGAGGTATCCAGTTAAAATTTCAAATAAACAATTTCGAATGCCTTTTTGTCGAAAAAAAAATGTCAACAAAAAATTTTGAATATATTTTTTTTATTTGATTTTTTTGGGATTTAGTAAAAAAAAGGGTCAATAAAAAAACAGGGGTTTGGGGGAACCCCCATTAAAAAAAAATAATAAAAAAATAATAGACATTTTCCTTTTTCCCCATTTTTCATTCGAGAAAAAGGCATTCGAAATTGTGACAATCGAAAATGTCACTACAAACCTATGAAGGAGCTTGGATTGAGTTAAATGAATGACTTACATTGAACTTGAACTCTTAAACATTGCCTGATTTTTCATGTCTAGGCTGTGCAGGAGACAGGAGTCTCCATGCCTTTGTAGATTTATTGTATTGTTTAGCTTATTCCTGCCCACGTGTCAGGACATGTATTACCCCCCTGCACCCAAACATCTGTACATTTGATTAATAGGACTCTAGAAGAATTCGAATTGAGAGTGCACTGCTTTTGTTCTTTTTGTTGAGTTTCTGTACCCTATCATTTAAGAAATTAATGAGATTACCGGCAAACCTGCAAAAACATTAGCTTTTTCCGTAGAGGAATCAAATCGCAATCTTTCATTAATCACTCATGTAGAGAGATCTACAAAAAATACAGAAGACCCTTCAAAATTAATAATACACATGGAGTGGTTGATAAGAAGGGAAATATCTCAAAAACGACCTGTCTCCACATTGCCACAATATTTTAAGTCGCAGAAAAGATTGCGCTTTATCCAGTAGTGGAAACACACTTTAAACAAATAGTCACTGGATTTAATTTTGCTGACAAAATAAGAGCTTTCCACTCACAAGCATCAATACCGAAATGAGTGATCTAAAGACACAATTTACTGCACTTCTTTCAGAATCAGAGGTGAACCAAATTCTGGAAACACCAATAGAAAGCTTGAGGGGTACAAACGAGACATAGAACAGTGAAAAATACAGGAGTAGGAGGCAGACTGGCCGTCTCGGCTTGGCTTGGAGTCAGAAGGCTGGTTCTTGAAAGTTCCCATCTCATCGAACAAATAAGGTCTCTTCCGGGAAGGCGCCACTATGCCCTGAGAGTGGTAAAAGGGGGTTAGAAGCGTACCTCCTGGAAACAGCCCATTGCATGGAAAAACAGTGAGGCATAAAAAACCCTTGCAGGTGTGGAAGTTGAGTGTGTAGAAAACACAGGGTCCGTTGCATTGACTGAAGGCTGTACTGCAGGTGGAGTGACACAGGACACAAGGTAGGAGGATGCAATAGAGCACAGAAGTAGCAGTGTAGAGTAGAATACAAGCAGGAGGCAAGGAGGAGCAAGCAAAATCCAGGAAGGAGGCGAAGCATGGCCAGAAGGGGAGCACAAAAGGGGAGCGAGGAAAACAGCATCTAGACCCAAAGGAGGAAGAGGGTTGCAATGCGAGGAGAGGGCAGAGCCAGCACATGTTTAAGGAAACATGAGAGCAGCGAGTCAGGGAACTAGACTGCAGCAGGCACGTTGTGAACTAACATGTAGGTGCTTCAATGGCATTGTTTCCATATGTCCCAAATCTTCTATCTTCCGCACACAAATGTCTGAACAACCAGGCCCCCACCTATCTCTCCACGCGCTTCTGCACTACACACCTACCCGTCCACTCAGATCGTCTCAATCACACGCTCTGACCATCCCCAGATACAAACTGCAGAAAGCTGGGGGAATCAGCTTCCCTGTCCTTGCTTCCAAACTTTGGAATTCCATTCCCGCACCTATTAGATCCGTACATTCCCCTACCATTTTCAAACAAAGAACCACATTATGGTTAGTTTCTAATGTTGTCTAAACGACCATTGTATTACAGGCTCATATTCTACCTCTGCTTGTATATTTCCTCGCTACTTGTAGATATTGCGATGTGCACTTTGTAATTAGTACTTTTACTCTGTGACTGTAGATACTCTTGTACATTATACTGTTTCTATGCCAAAATGTAACCTGTACTGTAATTTTGCACCCTTTGCCAAGATATGCGCCTGGTTGCCCTCGGGCCTGGTTGCGCTATATAAATAAAATACAAAGGAGCGTTCATGACACAAGTAGAAGAGACACAATTGACTATTTACATTACATAAGGCCTCATTCTAAGTTTGCCGGTCCGGAAACAACGGTGCCTGTAAGCTTACCGGCACCGTTGTTTCTGAACTGGCAAACTACAGGTTGGTCTGCAGGAGCCGGTGCGCAGACAGATCTGACCCTGCTGGGCACATCGATCACGGCAGGCAAAACCGTCATGGAAGTACCAACAATTAATAACGATGAAAGTGCTTCTGTGTACCCACTCCCATGGAGTCCTATGGGGCAATGTGGGAATGGGGAGTAACAAAATTGCAGACGTCTGACTTCCCCGCCACCGGACTTGGAATAGACCGGTGGCACCGGGAAGTCAGGCACCGGTAATTTGTTATGGGTCTGGCGGCAAACCCCCAAGTAGCACCGGCACGGTTACTGCCGGACCGTAATGAGGCATATAGGCTAGTATTGGCAGGAATCCTACCAAGCAAGGGATAATAATCAAAGGACTGATAGACCACAGAGGATAAATCAGGATAGTACTGTCCAAAGCAGTGACAGTCGCTCACAAAATAGTCAAGGAGTAAGTGGTCATACAGCGCAACACAATGAGGAGCTAGGAACACAAGAGAGAGTAGTCACAATTATGGGTATACCAATGCGAGAGGTATTATCATCACAAGAACCTCCTACTGAATCTATGTCCTTGACTTCCTCTTCTTTAGTACTAGAAAGAAAACCTGGAGAGGACAAACAATGTCTAAGGCCCAAAGCAAAACAGTAGATAATATTGTGGTAAATATATCCTCAGAGAAATGGAGTGTTGAACAGATTGGATTACTTAATAGGGTTTTTTTGTTTGTACTAATATCAGATACAGATTTAATCTCGAGAGAGTTAACCTATATAAACGTACATGGAAAATGAGATTTAATTATTTTTTAAAACATTTCTACCAACGGAAGAAACCTCATCTGTGCTTGATATATTTGAGATTAGAACAAAAATTCAATTTGATCCTCAGATAACATCAACGCACTCAATATGTTTGAGTCTAGTATCAAACTCTATCAAAATAATCTCAGAAATTATAATCTCAGGGCATTAGATACAGTTTCCAGGAATTAATGGATCTCTGAAAAAACAAGGGCGTTTCTAATCCAGAAATTCCCATTAACACCTACTTTCTATGCGCTCCCAAAAATTCATAAGTATGCCATCAACCCACCATTCCACCCCGAAAGTTGCAGGTACGGACAGCATATTTGAGCATCTTGATCAATATGTAGACTGTGTGTTGCAATCAATAGTCACATATATTAGAGATATGACCTATTTCTTAAATTGTTTAGCACAGATAGATCTTGTTCCACCAGAAAGTATACTATTACCATCTATGTCCAAAGCATATATACATCCATCCCCCATGTCAATGGTTTGGAAGCAATAGAATGGATTTTGCTACAACAAACTATGTCCAAGCCAACAAACAATTAATTTTGGAACTGTTAAACATCCATCTATACAACAGCTAATTCAGGTTTGAGTCGACTACTACCTCTAAGCTACGGGGACTGCTATGGGTTCATCAATGGCACCAGCATATGCTAACATCTTTATGTTTTACCAAGCGAACAATCACATACTGAATAAACACATTTGGAGGAGCACACTTTTATTCTGGAAAAGAGACATAGATGATGTATTTGTGATTCGAAATTTACTATTGTGGAGTTGACGGCATTTTTAGAATGTATCGAGTGGGAGTCCATCGATACACTATCTGGATGTAGGAATTAGCGTAAAAGAACAGGGGTTTGATACAACTGTGTTCAGGAAAGCTACAGATGTGAATAGTAATCTGCACCACCCTAGCTTTCACCTTAGACCAATGATTCACAGCTTAACATTAAGTCTGTTTTTTAGGCTTTAGCTAATCACATCTGGACCATTGAACCTACAAAGCAGGTTTGATGAACTATCTGAGAGATACAAAATAGGGGTTACTCTGAAGAGGTTATATCTAAAACAAGGACAAACACATCATTGGCAGACAGAAAAGATATATTGACGAGCAAAGAAAAAGATTCTGAAATTCCATCTGACCCCCTGATCTCAAGACTTTTTGTTAACTCGCCAATGATGGCCTTCAAAGTTGGAACCAATTTCAGAGATACATTGGTTAAAGCGAAATGCCTGACAAAGAAACAATTGTTCCTGAGGAAACAAAAACAAGGAACATTCCCCTGTTTCAATTGTGGTAGTTGTAACAACAAAATAAAGGGGAACCACATTCTACACCCACAAACTGGGGAAGAATCAGGTTACGTGACTATGCAACTTGCATTACAACATATGTCATTTATGCAATTAAATGCCCATGTGGACAGTTATATGTTGGTCAAACCACCAGAAAAGAGAGAGAAAATGGATTAAACATAAGTCAAATGACAGAACAAGCTATTTTAAATCATCTGTATGATATGATGTGATGTGGCATAGATAACGCGCCTGTGCAGAAGTGTTTCTGGGCGTGACAAGACAAGGAGTGTAAAACAAAGGGAGGACAAAATAACGATCTTACTAGGCCTTGTGTCATTCAGATTGTGCAAGTGCGGGTAAGAGGGAAGAGGAGAAGTGCCAGGGGGGAGGGGAAGGGGAAAGTGCAGTTAACTCACAAGTTCATCCAGCGGGTGGCTCATAAGTGCAGAGAGAAGGGACTGTAGGGTTGCAGATACAGACCCTTAAGTGCTGGGGAGCCCAGAGCAGTGTTAGTGCAACTGGACATGCAGGAGTCTGTACCCACATTCAGAGGGAGATCAGGAGAGCAGTGCGCAGAGCAGTCATGTTCATTAGCAAAGGAGATCAGGGCAGAAAGCGGAAGCAAAAAGGAAGGTTTTGAGTTTCTTCCGGAACCGAAGGTGGTTCTGCTCAAGTTTGAGAGAGGCAGGGAGGCTGCTCCAGAGGAAGATGCCAGCCGAGGAGATAGATCTTCCCCTAACTCTCTGCTTGGAGAAGCAGAGAGTTAGGGGAAGATCCTCAGAGAGTTGGAGGTGGATGAGCGGAGAGCTCGAGAAGGAAGATGTTTTGGAAGAGAAAGTTGGAGGTAGACCAGTACCAGGCCACAGAAAGCCTTGTGGACGATGCAGAGGGTCTTGAAGTTGATCAATGCAGCCAAGGGGAGCCAGTGAAGAGATTTCAGAGCTGGATAGATACAATCCCTGGGCTTGAGGCCAAGGACAAGTCTCACAGTCCTGTTCTGGATAAATTGTAAAGTTTGAAGAGTAGAGGCAAGAAGATATAGAAAGAGGCTGTTGCAATAGCCCAGCCTAGAGAGGACCAGAGCTCTTTAGAAAGTGAACTTCTGGTGGAAAGTGAGAAAAGGAAGAATACCTTTGAAGAGGTGCAGCTGATAGTTTGACTTCTTAGAGACATAAGAGATGTGAGGAGAGAAGGAGAGGGTGGAGTCGAAGATTACTCCAAGGTTCATAGCTTCACAGGAAGGAGAAGGAAGAGGGCCCAGAGTGGGCGGCCATAGAGATAGAGGAAAGGAGGGTGCTAGACGGTCTGGTATGAGAGAGGAAGCAGAAGTGGCTGAGGGGAGCCTGAAAGAGAGCTGAGTGTCATCCACATAACATTGAAAATTGGAGCAGAAAGTACTGATGCGTGGGCAAGAGGTGCCAGGTAGTGGTTGAAGAGACAAGGAGAGAGGTTAGAACCCCTGGGGAGCACCACACGTAGCGAGAGAGATAGAAGAGAGGAAAGACCCTAGTTGGACCTGAGAGGGTCGGTCGGTGGGAAAATAGTTCAACCAGGTCAGGGCCTGATCAGTAATACCAAGGTTGTCGAGGAGGAGATTGAACAAGATAGCATGGTTTACCATGACAAAAGCAGAGGATGGATCCAGAAGAAAGAGGACAGAAGGGAGATTAGAGTGAAGATTGGAGAGCAAGTCTTCACAGGTGCTGAGGAGAGCAGTTTCTGTGCTTGTAGCAGCTCTGAAGCCAAACTATTGACCATGGATGTAAACAACAGATTCGGTATGTAGATTAAGCTGGGAGATGGCCAGCTTTGCCAAGAGTTTGCCCAGGAAAGGAGTGATGGAGATCGGGTGATAGTAAGCCAGAGGAAGGATCGGCCATGGGCTTCTTTAGAATGGGGTGCACAAGAGAGTGCTTAAGAGGGAGGGTACATTTCCAGTGGCAAAGGAGTGGTTACAGAAATCGGCCAAGCTTGGAGCAAGGATGTTGATGTGGTCCTTGATGGTTCTGGATGAGCAGGGGAGAACCTGTTTTGATGAGGTTTTCATCAATCAGACTTGTCTAGAAACATTTTCAGGGGTGAACAGGGGAAAGGAGAAGAAAGGAGGATGAGAGACGGATTCAGATGGGCCAGGAGTGGTAGATGAATAGGAAGTAGAGGAAGAGAGGGTAGATAGGATGCCTTCAGTTTTAGTAGTGAAATTAGAGGCCAAAGCTGTGCAGAGGGCCTGGGAGGGAACAGGATAGGTAGAGAATGCAGCAGGATTGGCTAACTCCTTTCAGATTTTGAAAAGTTCACCCAGGTTGTTAGATGCCACAGAGATGCGTGTTTGGTCGGAGGTTTTCTGCTTAGAGAGGACAGAGATGCTGCACTGCCTTTGGAGCAGGCAGCAGGCCAGTTTGTCAGGGGGTGCATCCAATGCCCTCCACTTCCTCTCTGTTGCCCTACACTTGCATTTATGGTCGGCGAGGTCAGAATTGTTCCAAGAGTTACACTTGGATTTGGGATTCAAGTGAATCCTCATGACAGTGGCAAGGACATCTAGAGTGTTAGAGATATAGAGAGATGAAGGTTAGAGAGTGCTGTGTCAGGGTGTGAGTAAGCCAAAGGTGAAGGAGGAGGAGAGAAAGTAGCAGCAAAATCCTCCACTGACACACTTCATGAGTCCGAGAAGGTAGGTGGCAGTGCTGCAGTCGGCTTGACCTGCGGGAAAGAGAGAGCGAGAGGTGGGAAGAAAGGAGAAAGTGATCCCTCCAAGAGAGAGGAGTGGTGAGAGGGTTAGAGAAGGGGAGGTCTGACGAGATCAGAACATTCAGGGTGTGCCCTGCAGAGTGAGTTGGGCCAGAGGTGAAGGCGAGCGTCCCCCAGATAGCACGATCCTCCCCACAATGAGAGACAGTAATGGATTCTCCCAAGATGGGAATAAGACTAGGACAAAGTGCGGGTGAGCTTAAATGGGAGTTTATCAATCAGAATAGGGCATGCAAAGGACTCTGCAAACTCCGAGAGCGCACTGCCTGACAATAGCAAAGACAGACGTATATATTTACAAAAAGCGTCACAAGAACCTACATGCTATAGGGGGCACAAGTTTGTGGGGATTGGGTGGCGACGACTAACTATAGGTGTTGCTGCGATGTGGTTTGCCGTGGTTGGAGGATGTCACTGGTTACCCTCGTGGGTTGGGCTGGGCCTGGCAGGTCAGCTGGGCTCATCCGGACGGTGTTGTTGTGTCAGCCGTGACCAGTGTCAGTGATGAACGTCTTTACTGGCTTTCTGCCCTTAGGCCACGCACACCGCAGTCATTCAACATTGCAATATTATCTTCTCTGGTAAATCTTCCAATAGGTTATTATACAGGGTAATGCAACACAGGAGGAATGCACCTAGAGTGGGGTCTTTTGGTGATACATCAATACATGGTTACCATTGTCCTGTTGACCGGGTATCATAGGTCGTGAGGTTGGGTCTCAGGGCATAGGACGGCCTGTCCGTGTTATCATGTCTCGTTAGAAGTCATTATGAATGTGTTCCTGTAGTGTTGCCATAATATTGGGTGTCCTACTTTTACAGGGGCCATTAACCTAGGGTGAGCCGGTGGGTTGTGGAGCCTAAGAAAGGGCACCTTTGGATCTGTGTTTTAAGGCCGGGGTTTACTGCTGGGTTGTAAATAATTCAGGTGGCAGGCCATGGCCTTGGGTGCTGCGGGGGGAATGTGAATGTTTGAAGAGGCTCCAGCCGAATTGGGGGAGGTGGAGCAGAGCAGCACAGGCCTCTGCTTTTTCGTCTGGCAGGCTTCACTGGGAGGAAGGGGGAATGGCCTTGCATGTGCTCACAAAGGTATTTTCCTCGTGTGTTGCAGTTTTAAGTGGAAGAAACATAATCATTCACATAATATACAATACTCATTGAGCCTCTTCAAAGCTTATGTTTTTGACATTGTTAGTGCCTTTCACATGGCCGTTTCAAACACGTTACCTATATGTTAAGTATTTAACAACCACAACATTTTGTTACATTTCTATACATGTGCGGTAAGTGAGGTAGTAGTAAGGTTGGTGAAGCATGCAGGAGCAACCCGCCAGTAAGACTGACGGCAGTGACACATAGTGAGCTTGGACATACATATGGTGCATTTTCGTGCACCCCTTGCATGAGCTCCCAATAGGGTTGCATTTGTCTTCCTTTGTGCTCTAGCAGCATTAGTTCAGTTATGGCATGGGACCTGGGGGTGCAGTCTTCTCGGCGAAACATACAACATGAAAAAAACCCCGGGACACTTTTACTATTTGCGCATAGCTACGGGGATGTGGGTACTTCATCCCGAATGTCATATAAGCACACATTCTGCCATCTTCATGGTGGTTACAGGTTTTCAGCCAGAAAGGTCGTGGAGAGAAAGGTTTCATCACAGGTGGTTTGCTCACTAGTATTTGGGGACTCTGTTTTTGTCCGGGGACCATTTTACAGTGTTAGGCGGAAACCTGTGCAGTTCCCTCTGGGACCACTGCAAAAGATTTAGACCCTACAGGTGTTTGGCAGTAAACCCACTTGGTAGCAGTCTGTACCACACAGATTCACTTGGTAGCTGTGGCTGAGCAGTCAGACTTCCCTCAAGAAGAGTTAGGCAGTATGTGGAGTATACAATATAGGGCAATCTACACAGTAGAACAAGCAAACACGGAACAAGGCTTCGGTGTAAAGATATAAAGGTATTTATTTATAACAACACATCTAAGGAAAACACTCTGGCACTAATACGGCAAACAACTTCAATCACAATTACTATACGAAGAAAAAGATCAATCCCCCTAACAATAGTTTGACAAGTCTAGGCTCACCGGCATCACTTATTTGCAAACAGAGGTGTATGCTTTAACCTAGATGGCACTCTAGTATTTGTTAGGATGGAGAGAAAAATAAGGCAGGTTATGAAGTCAACTCGGTACCAATACTTTTCGGACAAATGCAAGGCAAGTAAGGCAGGGTCTACTGCAGATCACAAAGTTCAGAGGCCAGGCCCACTCGGAGAGAGGCAAGACGATATGTCCCAAAAAGTGTCTCAGTGGAAATGCGCTTCGAGTCTTTATCGCAAAATTGTTATGGAAAGATTGGGCCAGTTCAGAACAACACGTTAAAGAAAGCTTGGAGGCGACCCAATGGAAAGGCGAGGAAAAAGACACCTCACTCGATCCGGCAGAAAGGGAAGCCAGGCGGACACGGTACCTTGTTTGTGGAGAGACAGCTCCGGCGGGGGCAGTTGTTCCTGGTGGTGGATGCACGTCGGGTCTTTGCCAAGAGTAGAGATGATCTCGTCATCGAAGAAAAGTGAAGTCCGGTGCACCACCAGGGAAGAGACCAGCCGCGGAGTGCTCCGTCACAAGGCACCACCTTTTGGTCGCGGTACAGGGGTAGTGGCTATCCAGTTGCTGAGGTGCTCTGCACGGGCAATTCGACCACTGCGTCCTGGAGCGAAGAAAAAGCAAAGGGGACTGGTTGTTCCCACCAGTCAGGGGAAGAGACTCTCCGGCAGGGAGATCACCTCTGTCGTCGGGAAGTGGTGAGTCGATTCCGCAGGGCTCCACCGGAGGTGTCGTCATTGCAGGTCGGCTCAGCTTTACCCTCGCCGGATTCTTAGGTCCTGTGGCGACTTCTGAAGATCCAGTCCCAAAAGCCCTGCTTTTATGCAGAAAACCCCCATTCATTCAGCCTAGCTGTCAATCAAAACACGCTAAGTGGTGAGCGGGGTGGCTCACCACTTGGGCCAATCACACCAGAGTGCGACTAGAGTTGGCAAGGCAACTCAGTCCAGGGTGCCTAAACCCCCTCCCACACCACTGTGGTAACCCAGACAGAATGGCACCACTTTGGAGGGTCTCTGTACAGAAGCCCGCCAAAAGTGGAACAAAGGGCTCAACCTTTGGTTTAGGAGTCACAGAGACGAACACAGATGCCATTTTAAAAACCGAGTTCTGGCAGAAAATACCATCCGATAGACTTATTTAAGATAAGTAAACCGGAGGTATTTTAGAGATTTAACGAGGAAAAGTATCAATCTCCAACAATGGGAAGAATCCCATAGGGTTATATTCGGGGTCGAACATAACAAGTAGTTTCCACTGCCACCAGCCAAAACTCGACGAGGGGGGATGGGACAGTGCCCCCTCGAATAAAAGACCCAGGAATAATCGAATTACCCCTACTAGTACGTCCACAATAGGATGGTTTGTACTAGTTCTGTTAGTAAATTTAGGTCTAGTAAAGCCAATGGTGACTTTACATGCCCGGGGAGACAGTAGTCAGTCCCCGGGTATGGAGTCTATGAGGGAGGTCCGCTAGGACGCCCCAGTGCTACGGCACGGAGGGTGCAGTGTAACACACATAGCAAAACATATGAGACCCTATGGAGTAAAAGACCCCATAGCCTATAGAACACATTGACATTCAAAGGAATTACACACATTCATGTCCAAGAGTGGGAGAAAAAGAGTCTCACTCTTGGCAGGATGGAAAAAACAAACTCCAGAAATCCAGCAAAAGCTGCTGGGGGACTCACTAGGTTAGGAAATTCAGCCTAAACAGAGAATTCTCCCTAACACTCGCCCCCACCAGACTAAGGGACAGGAGGATTTAATCCACTCCTGGATGAATCTCATACCTCTAGTCGATGACATACATCCTAGAGAGACCATCAGCATTTTGGTGGTGACACCCTGACCTGTGCTCAATGGTGAAATCAAACCCTTGCAGGCAGATCGACCATCTCAATAGTTTTGGGTTTTCCCCTTTCATTTGCATTAACCATCTCAAGGGTTGGTGGTCAGTCTGAATGACAAAAGTAGAACCATACAAGTATGGCCTAAACTTCTTCAGAGCCCACACGATAGCAAAGCACTCTCTTTCGATTGTTGCCCACCTTGTTTCAGGATCCTTCAGCTTGCGGCTGATGAAGCAAACGGGGTGCTCCCTACCTTTCCCATCCAGTTGACTGAGTACGGCACCTATTCCTACATTTGAAGCATCTGTCTGCACAATTAAGTGTTGGCGGTAATCAGGAGCTCTGAGTACTGGGGCTTGGCAAAGAGCCTTTTTCAGGTTTTCAAAAGCCTGATTGCACTCCTCGTTCCATCTAACCTTTTTAGGAAATTTGGGCGAGGAGATGACATTCAGTGGAGAGGCTATGGTTCCATAGTTCTCGATGAAATTCCTGTAATACCCAGTGAGGCCTAGGAAGGCTCTCACTTGGGTTTGAGTAGTAGGTGTTGTCCAATTTTGCACAGCTTCAATCTTACTGAGCAAAGGCCTTATTTCTCCACATCCTACCTCATGTCCAAGATAGACTACCTTACTCTGTCCAATTTGGCATTTACTCGCCTTTATGGTCAGATTGGCTCGTCCAAGAGCCTGCAAAACATCTCTCAGGTGGGTTACATGTTCTTCCCAGGAATTGCTGAACACTGCTATGTCATCCAAGTATGCCATGCAGAAGTCCTCCATCCCATTCAGAACCTGGTTTACCATCCGTTGAAACGTAGCAGGTGCATTCTTCAATCCGAAAGGCATTACCTTAAATTGGTATAAGCCAACAGGGGTTGAAAATGCAGTTTTCTCCTTGGCATGGTCTGTCAGGGCTATTTGCCAATAGCCTGACGTCAAGTCAAATGTGCTGAGGAACTTGGCGGCGCCAAGTTTATCCACCAACTCATCTGTTCTTGGCAAAGGGTGGGCATCAGTCTTGGTGACTGCATTAAGAGCTCTATAATCCACACAGAATCTAAGCTCTTTAGATCCGGCCATTGGTACTAACACAACTGGGCTAGACCATGGACTAGTAGAGGGCTCTATTACCCCGAGATCAAGCATCTTGCTGACCTCACCTTTGATGTGGGTTCGTACGTGTTCTGACATTCGGTATCCTCTGCTTTTGACTGGCAGACAGTCACCAGTGAGTATGTCATGCTGGCCCCAAGGGGTCAAGCCTGGTGAAAGCGAGAACAGAGAGGCCAACTGATTCAACATGGATTTGCACTCTTCTTGTTGCTCGGGTGTCAGATTGGAGGAGAGATTTACTCCTTCAATTTGTTCGTCCAAAGGCAAGCCTCTAAGGAGATCCGGAAGAGCTTCACACTCGTCTTCTTCCTCGGATGATGCTAGAAGCAACGCTCCTACATCAGGCCGTGAGACATACGCTTTGAGTCGGTTGGTGTGGAAGACGGTCGGAGCCTCCTTGGGATTGCCCAAGTCCACCAGATAGTTAACCTCTCCGAGTTTACCCACAACTCTGAAGGATCCCATCAGTTTTCTTGCAATGCCCTCTGCCTTGTTGGGATCATAACGAGAACGAGCTGGTCTTGAGCGAACTCAACCATGTTAGCCTTTTGATCGTGCCAGTGCTTGACCAATGCTTGTCCAGCTTTCAAGTTATCGCTTGCTCCTGTCATCATGTGCGACATTCTCCTCCGGAGACCTATCACGTAGTCAGTCACGCTGACTGGCTTGGTGGAAGGAGCACTCTCCAACTCCTCCTTAATCAGGGCCAATGGACCTCTGACGGGATGACCATAGAGAAGTTCGAAAGGAAAATAACCTACTCCCTCCTGAGGGACTTCTCTATAAGCAAAGAGAAGGCATGGCAGTAGAAGGTCCCACTTACGCTTAAGGGGTTCCTCTAAAGCACCTATCATGCTCTTCATGGTTCGGTTGAACCGTTCTACCAACCCATTGGTTTGTGGGTGGTAAGCTGTTGAGAACTTGTAAGTAACTCCACAGGTTTTCCACATGGCTTTCAGGGAGTGGGACATAAAGTTTGACCCCCTGTCAGAGATTACTTCCTTAGGAAACCCGACCCTAGCAAAGATACCAAGGAGGGCCTTAGCCACAGCCGGGGCTGTAACAGTCCTCATAGGAATTGCCTCAGGATACCTAGTAGCATGGTCTACTACAACAAGTATAAACCTGTTGCCTGAGGAGGTTGGAGGATCAAGGGGACCAACAATGTCAATCCCTACTCTCTCAAACGGGACTCCCACAACTGGGAGAGGCACTAACGGGTGCCACATTCTTGGAGCCAACCTTACCAGAGGTCTGGCAGGTGTGGCAGCTCCTGCAGTGTTTTTCTACTTCGGCCCCCATCTTTGGCCAATAGAAGTAGAGAGATAGTCTTCTTGAAACTCAAGTGACCAGCCAAAGGAATCTCGTGGGCTAACTGCAAGAACTGTGGTCTGTTCTCTTGGGGTACTACAAGCCGCTTGTAGTCTCCAGGTGCAGACTCGGTCGGTTCACTGTAGAAGAGGCCATCTTCCCAGTGCAACCTGTATTTCCCAGGCTCTTGCCCTTCAGCCTGAGCTTCTGCCTGTTGGCGAAGACTGTCCAGAGTTGGACATTCTCTCTGTCCCTTACTGAAGTCTGCCCTGCTGGGTCCACCTTCTGCCAGTAAAGACTGCAGCTCAGGATGGTCAACAGGATCCAGATCTCCAATGAGTTCCTGGCCTTCCAGAAGCTCTTCTTCAGAGTCTAATTCTACCACACAGGGTTGTACCTCCCTCTCAGCCTCAGCTGGAGGTGGAGTTACGGGTGTAACTTTTGACAACCGCGGGAAAGTCTGTGTTGGCTGCACTGAAATGCTGGCTGCTGGTTTCGGGGTAGAAGTCTTAGGTTTCCCTTTCGCTTCTGATTTCTTCGAGACAGCGGCCGACAATTCCAGTGGAGCAGGAGTGATCTCTTTCTTCATCATCTCCGGGAGAGTACCGCGCATGGTCCTCTCTCTTGCAGGTCTGGTTAGCTCCTGTAACCGTTTATAAGAGGTCTGGGAGTATGCGATACAACTCCGAGAGTTTTCAAATCGTTACCCAACAGTACGCGTCCTGGTACCTCACTCTGTATGCTGACAGGTATCTTCACAGTCATGTCGTTACACTGGATGAGAACTGGTAATTGGGGAAGCATCTGTACAGGTCCTCCAGCTAACTTGGTGAGGCGTTTGGGTGCCTTAGCAACATCCTCAGCCTGAAAAAACGATTTATCCACCACAGTTATGCTGGCCACAGTGTCCCTAATGGCAGGAGTCTCCTGAACATTCACCTGGACACTGTCCTTATAATACTCTTTAGTATTATCGGGGATAGAATTATAGACATCTAAATTCTGTTGTTCCCACAACCCCAGAGATACTAAAGAAACGCTGGCTGAGACTCCATTGGGTTCATCAGCTAGCAGTAGAAAGTTTCCACTTGCCATTTGGACTTCCTCCTCTGGAGCGAAGGCTAAGGAGACAAGCTGGACCCCTGAAGGTTTACCCTTACATCTGGGATCTCCTTTCACGTGGCCAGTCGAGCCACAAACAAAGCATTTACCGAGTGCTTTCTGGAATGGTGGCTTGTTCTGGCCTCCTTCCGGTTTGGCACCAGAAGACACACTATTCTGCTGTGGTTTTCCTTGTGCTTACCCTTCTGGTTTTGTTTGGGGCCCTCTTTGGAATTTGAGTTATTCGAATTCTCTTTTGAGTCTTTTTTAGACTGTTTTCCCTCATCCTTCTACTGAGTTGCTCCAGAATCCTTATGAGTGGCCCTGTTGGCGACCCATAAATCAGCAGCCCTAGCTAGCTTCCGGGAATCCAATTCCTTCGAATCAGCCAAGTGCTGTCTGAGCTCAGGAGAACAGGCATCATAAATAGACTCCAACATAAAAAGATTCTTCATACCCTCATAAGTGTTCACTTTGTAACCCTTAATCCATCCCTCTAAGTTTTTCAACCCTTCACTCACCCAGGTAGCCCAAGGGGTACCATCATGCTTTTTGAGGGTTCTAAACCTCTTAAGATACTGGGAAGGAGTCTTCCCAAATCTAGCTATCAAAGCTAGTTTCACACTTTCGTAATCCGTCTGATCTGCCTCCCCCAACTCCATTACCACATCATTCACAAAAGGGGGGAGCCTAGAGAACAACCAGGGAAGTAAAACATTCCCGGTGATGTCCTGGAGCCCATGATTGTACTCAAACAGTTTTAACCAATCTAACACATCCAATCTCGGTTCATACATACCCACTAATTCCTTCGGCATCCGGGGTCTTTTGGGACTGGAGCTCCTAGAGGAACCAGAGGAGAGAGAAGCATTTTCTATAGACAACTTTTTCATCTCCAACTCGTGATTAAGTTCTATTTCCCTGCGCCTTAACTCAGCTTGCTTCTGCTCAGCCTGGGCATTCATCCGTCTGAACTCGAGCTCTTGGTTTCTTTCAGATTGAGCCAAGAACTGTTTGTATTCTAATTCGAGCTTCATTTTTTCAAGTTCAAAATAAGCAGGGTTACATGTGGGACCTGGTATGGGCCCCGTAGGTACAGCTGGTAAGGCAGGTAGAGGAGCAGCTGAGACAGTTTCGTTAGCCTCTCCTTCCTCTTCAGCTTCTTCATCACTATCATCAGAATTATGATTTAGATCAACACCATCACTGTTATGTACATTTGCTGGAGAAGTTGGTTCCTCTGAACCAGTACCCAGACTTTGGTTTTCCAGCAATCTCGCTATCAGTTCTAACTTCTTGCCTCTTACAGAAAGATTCTCTTGCCTACAGAGAGCTCGTAAACTCTCAGTAGTTTCACCCGACAAGGACTCTTGACTGTATGCTTCCATAGTAGACATGTTTTTAAAAGTTGCTTTATAGTGCTAAGCATTGTGGTTAGTTATCCTAAAGTGTCGAAAAGCACTCTAAACTGTATACGCGATACAAATCCCACCGCTGTACACCAGTGTTAGGCGGAAACCTGTGCAGTTCCCTCTGGGACCACTGAAAAAGATTTAGGACTGCAGGTGTTTTGCAGTAAACCCACTTGGTAGCAGTCTGTACCACACAGATTCACTTGGTAGCTGTGGCTGAGCAGTCAGACTTCCCTCAAGAAGAGTTAGGCAGTATGTGGAGTATACAATATAGGGCAATCTACACAGTAGAACAAGCAAACACGGAACAAGGCTTCGGTGTAAAGATATAAAGGTATTTATTTATAACAACACATCTAAGGAAAACACTCTGGCACTAATACGGCAAACAACTTCAATCACAATTACTATACAAAGAAAAAGATCAATCCTCCTAACAATAGTTTGACAAGTCTAGGTTCACCGGCATCACCTATTTGCAGACAGAGGTGTATGCTTTAACCTAGATGGCACTCTAGTATTCGTTAGGACGGGAGAGAAAAATAAGGCAGGTTATGAAGTCAACTCGGTACCAATACTTTTCGGACAAATGCAAGGCAAGTAAGGCAGGGTCTACTGCAGATCACAAAGTTCAGAGGCCAGGCCCACTCGGAGAGAGGCAAGGCGATATGTCCCAAAAAGTGTCTCAGTGGATATGCGCTTCGAGTCTTTATCGCAAAATTGTTATGGAAAGATTGGACCAGTTCAGAACAACACGTTAAAGAAAGCTTGGAGGCAACCCAATGGAAAGGCGAGGATTAAGACACCTCACTCGATGTGGCAGAAAGGGAAGCCAGGCGGACACGGTACCTTGTTTGTGAAGAGACAGCTCCGGCGGGGGCGGTTGTTCCTGGTAGTGGATGCACGTCGGGTCTTTGCCAAGAGTAGAGATGATCTCATCGTCGAAGAAAAGTGAAGTCCGGTGCACCACCAGGGAAGAGACCAGCCGCGAAGTGCTCCGTCACAAGGCACCACCTTTTGGTCGCGGTACAGGGGTAGTGGCTATCCGGTTGCTGAGGTGCTCTGCACGGGCAATTCGACCACTGCGTCCTGGAGCGAAGAAAAAGCAAAGGGGACTGGTTGTTCCTACCAGTCAGGGGAAGAGACTCTCCGGCAGGGAGATCTCCTCTGTCATCGGGAAGTGGTGAGTCGGTTCTGCAGGGCTCCACCGGAGGTGTCGTCGTTGCAGGTCGGCTCAGCTTTACCCTCGTCGGATTCTTAGGTCCTGTGGCGACTTCTGAAGATCCAGTCCCAAAAGCCCTGCTTTTATGCAGAAAACCCCCATTCATTCAGCCTAGCTGTCAATCAAAACACGCTAAGTGGTGAGCGGGGTGGCTCACCACTTGGGCCAATCACACCAGAGTGCGACTGGAGTTGGCAAGGCAACTCAGTCCAGGATGCCTAAACCCCCTCCCACAGGTCTAGTAAAGCCAATGGTGACTTTACATGCCCGGGGAGACAGTAGTCAGTCCCCGGGTATGGAGTCTATGAGGGAGGTCCGCTAGGACGCCCCAGTGCTACGGCACAGAGGGTGCAGTGTAACACACATAGCAAAACATATGAGACCCTATGGAGTAAAAGACCACATAGCCCATAGAACACATTGACATTCAAAGGAATTACACACATTCATGTCCAAGAGTGGGAGAAAAAGAGTCTCACTCTTGGCAGGATGGAAAAAACAAACTCCAGAAATCCAGCAAAGCTGCTGGGGGACTCACTAAGTTAGGAAATTCAGCCTAAACAGAGAATTCTCCCTAACATACAGTTCTTTTCCACCCCGGCCCTGCTGGCCGGGTCATACTGGAAACAGCGATACACCGCGGAAGGTGAAATGTTACAGTGTTGGTATCTAACACTAGCTCATGTCCGTCTGTTCGTGGGAACGGGCTCTCAGCGGATCTGCCAGAGAGCTGCGGCCACAGGGATAAGTGAAACTCTCCAAGGGTGGGGGCCGCGCTGCGGTGCACAGGGCTCAAACCATCTTTATTTCACAAAATGGCTTCCAGGGCCTAGCTAAATTCAGCATGTTTGGTCAATGTCTTCAGCCAGTGGCCCACCCACCACCTGGGCCCTGGTGGCAGGGGGATCCCCTGACGAGCCATGGACTCCACGAGGGGTAGAGGATGCAGGGGAGGGGGGTCTCTTGGACCAATCCTCCCATACATTTCCCCCCTTTCCTTACTTAAGTAACGAATACTTTAAATCCTCCAACCTCTTGCATTCTTCCTCTTCAGCTATAGCGTCATCCCATGCAGGAGTGCCTTTTATGGGCATCCATGCCCTGCACACTCCCCACAGGCTTTCTCCTCTCCTAGCATATTCGTCTGAGGTGCAGGTCAAATATATACAACCACTGTCCCCTTCTAAGTCCACCCACACCTCCTCATATCATTCAAGTATACGGGGCTCTTTAATTGTAGTGTGCCATAGCTTATCTACTATATCCTTGTCGTGGTATATGGGCACCATCTGGAATCTTGACGTGTAATCTGCTCCTGTTTGTACCTGTACTTCCTGCATGGTTTGTATCGTACCGCGGGCGTTGCCCATTGTCACCATCATCATTGCACCATTTGGTACTGCGTTAGCACAACATCGAAGACCCACCTGGCACATGCAAAAAATAAAAAGGAGGAACACTACTGCCGGCATCAAAAATTTAACAGTCATTCCCAACCATGATGGGACCCAGGAGAAGATGTTGTCGAACCATGTGCTTTCTTCTGCTCCACCTTCTATTTTCATTCTTTCTCCTAGGTTATGTACTGCTTCGATCACATGGGACAAGGAACCATTATCCGCGTCTTCGGAAGGTACGAAAGTGCAGCAGGCACTTCCAATTTTTCGGCAAACACCTCCGTCCATTGCTGTCAACAGGTCCAAGACATACCTATTTTGCATGGTCATCAGCCGCAGTGCTCGCAGTTCCACCTTTATTACGTTAAACCCTTCTTCAGTGTCATTCGCCAGCTGGATCAGCTCCCAGCGTGTGATTTGGAGCCACTTTGCATTGGCTCGTGCCTGGACGCTAGGGATGAGTGAGGCAAAGAAAGTTTCTGCAGAGCTAAATAATCGATATCTATCCGGGATCTGTTCCAGCAGCTCGATGATGCTTTTGATATGTAGTTCGATGATCGTTTGTTTCGTGACAGCACCTCCTCCTTGTTACCGGAAGACAGGACATATACTTGTGACTCTGCAGTTGGCTGGGCCTCATTCTGCTGAGGTCTTTCTCGCATTCTCTTGCTCCCATCAATGTGGCTTTCCGGTATCACCATTAGTACGGAGTGTAGGGTGGCCAATGAGCAGCTGCCACCCCAGGATTGTGGGAGGTGCAGGTATGCCTGGTTGCCACATACCCAATAAGTGTCCATGAGGGCCGCTGTCCCCTTCTTCATGTCTGGGATGGTGAGGGTCTTGTTGCAATTTTTGTTTACCCCCATGATGTTTTTCCCGTCTCCCTTGAAACACAGTTCATAGTTTATTTCTTTCTGTAGCTTGAAGGGTTTTTCAATGGCCGTCACCCAAGTCAATTTTGAGATATGCTCCTTCCACACTGGTGTGCAAGTTTCTTCTATCCATTGCAGTTTCTCAGGTGCCACAACTCGCAGCGCTTCTGCTTTGCACATTATCTCTTCATCTTTCCACTTATTTTCTGAAAACAGTGTCCCTTGTATTATGAAAAATGGTTCCTCCAAACATATCACTCCTACCGCCTTTTGATAACATGTCTTCTCATTCTGCAGCATTTTAAAAGTTACCTCATGTGCCTGGAAGGTGTTCTTAATTCTGCACAACGTGAGATGAAGGAGACATTGGGCATCGACAATAGGTAACTCTTTGGGGAACAATACTTTGGCTGTACCTGAAGCATGGGGAATGAGGGAGCAGACATAACAGCTCTCATTTGTTGTTTGCTTAGCCGTTGCACTCATGTCCGCATACCATTTATTTGTCTGGTGGGGGTGTCTTGGGTCTTTCATTTTGTCCAATCCCAACCCATAATATTCGTCATATTTCCTCCTCCCCGCCTCCCTTTTCCTTCTGTTGTTTCTAAGATATTTCCCAGCTTCATGGGCGTGGAACAGTGTGGGCCCCCCCTTCTCCCTCTCGCCCCCCTTTGCCCAGTCATCACATAATGCTTCATATCTCACTGTCATTTTTTCATTCTCTTTCTTCATGCTATCTAGCAGTGTGTTTTCTGTTGCGGGAGTGGGCACGCTGGTGGGGGTGTTGTATAACCATGATATAACAGAGGGGTTACGATCATTTAAACTATGGACATAGTAATTAGATACTTTTGGCGGGGAAGTTGTGCTGTTTCGCATCTTTACCTGCAAGCTTTCATTTGGCGAGATAACAACATTGGGTGGTGTCGTGTAATAAAATCACCTTCTTTAGTATTTACAATTGTTGTTTCATTTGTCACATTAATCCTGAACGCTATAAACCAATACGTAACCAGGCCAAACAGTATTGTAAAAAATAATGTTATGCATACAGACAATCCACACTCATACCAATATCTACATCTTTCAGCTAAAACTTCTCTATATCTAACAAATCTATCCGTTGCAGGCTGCCCGGTTGTTGCCATGGTAGTTCCTGTTTGAGATATAAAAGTGCATTAAGTGCATGCATGTAAACATTTTTTGTTGGCACTGTTTGTGCCAGGAGGTAATGGACGGGAGATGGGTTGGGTAGGGGAGGGGGAAGGTAGGAAATATACAGAGAGGGGAGCAGACAATATACATATTTTTCACATTGTTATTTACACTTGAACATTTTTTTTTTTTTAATCATTTTGTCTCGATCGATAACCTGTAATATAATGTCTTTCGTCACGTTCACTCATCATTCTCATTATTTTTGTTTGCTGTTGTCTGTGCCTCCTCATCCACCTCTTCCTTTACACTATTATACGCCTTTCGCACATCTGTCAAATGTATCCAGTATTTGAGCCCCTTTACTTTTACAGCTGTGGGGGTACAAAATACCACTTCGTATGGTCCATGGAACCGTGGGGCATTCCACCGGCGCACAAATCTCCGGACAAAAACGAACTCTCCTGGCATTAATTGTCCCTGTACTTCGTGTTCTGCATGGGACACTGTCGTGCTTCCCTCTTCCCTTGTGAATGGTGGTGAGAGCTGTTTTGAAATTGCACGCGCTGCCCTAGTTAGCTTCTTCAGGTATTCTGTGAACTCGTCTCCCAATATCGTGGCGCTTCTGTGTGCGTCTGAGTGTTGGCGTAGTGGGGAATGTGCAGTGTGCATCCGTCTCCCTGTCACAATTTCGTGCGGGGACAGATGGTGGTCCTTGCTCGGCTGATTCCTCAGCTCAAACAGCGCAAGGGGCAAACAGTAGATCCAGTTTTTCTTTAACGAAAAACACAATTTGGACAATCTCCCTTTTAACAGTCCGTTCATCTTTTTGACAACCCCATTACTTTGAGGATGATAAATCGAGCACAGTTTATGTTTTACCCCCAATAATGTTGTCACTTCTTTGAAGAGCTCGTTCACAAAGTGAGTGCCATTGTCTGAGCGAATTACGTCGCAAATTCCCCAATGCGGGAACACTTCTCTTACTAGGAACTTTGCAGCGCTTTTAGCATCAGGTCGTGCACATGGGCCTGCTTCCACCCACCTTGAAAATGGGCATACAACCCCTATCATGTAGCGTGCCCCATTACACCTTTCCCCCATATCTGCGTAGTCAATGTGCAGTTCTCTGAAGGGCCCTATGGGTTTTGGAATTGTTCCCCTGAGGGTTTGTAGCGTCATTCCAGAGTTATATATCTGGCACGTTGTGCACTCCATTGTCAATCTGGATATGTGCTCCTGGAGACAGGGCACAAACCAGTCTTCTTGTATCTCTGCTGCAATGTGTTGTTTGGTGTTGTGTGCTGGAAAGTGTAATTGCTGAAATGCTATCTCCAACAGTTTGATGGGCATTACTACTTTTCCCGAGTTATTTTGTTGCCCAATAATAGGTCTGTTGCCGATTGGCTGCACCCTCTTTTTTCCCACACCATCTTTTCTTCACCACTTGCCCCTTCCTGCAGCTCTAGTATTTGTGATATGGGCATGGCGTTGTATCCTTCTGGGAGCTCTTCGCTCGTTTTGTGCTGTAATAGGTACTCACCTGTTTCATGTTTTTCGAAATATGAAGCTTCCTTGGCAGCAGCGTCTGCTGCCGCGTTCCCCAAGGACACAACGTCTGTGTTGAACGTGTATGCTTGGCACTTCACTATTGCTACCACTGTTGGATCTTTTAGGGCCTCAATCAATTACTTCAGTAGTTCTGCATGTTGCACTGGGGTCCCATCTGCCCTTCGGAACCTCTCCGCCCCCACCTTGCTAGACCTCCATGTACTGTTGTCGTCATGTAAGCTGAATCTGTATATATTGTTACTGCACAACCTTTAGCTGCATGTAATGCTTCTATTAGGGCAATAAGTTCTGCTGTTTGTGCTGAGAAATGTGATGGAAGGCGATACTGTACTAGTACCTCATACTCACCTTCTTCTAACCTCACTACTGCCAGTCCCACATGTTTCTCTCCTGTGTCCATGTCAATCGATGCTGACCCATCCACAAAGTACACCTCCCCCTCGCTCAGGGCATTTTCACACACTACCGTGTCCTCCCCTGTTTCCCCTGTGTAAGTTGCACAATTGTGTTCTTGCAGGTCCTCTAGTGTGCACGGTTCTGTGATGAATGTTGCCGGGTTTACTGTCCTGCACCGTACCACGTGGATATTGGCGCTCGACAATATTATTTCATAGGCAGTTGCTCGCTGTGTGGTCAGTGTACTTTTTGATCTTTCAAGTATTGCAAATAATGAGTGTTCCTCGAACAACGTGACAGGGCACCCCATTACTATTGTGGCACTTTTCTCAATGGCGAACGCGGCGGCGCCGAGAGATTGCTCGCATGCAAAGTGGCCTTGCATCACCGCATCCAATGTGCCACTATAGTAAGCCAACGGTTTGTGTCCTAGGGAAGTCTTTTGTGTCAGTACAGCTGTCATAAGGGTTCCCTTACGATGTGAGAACAGGTAAAATTTGCGCTCATAATCAGGATTGGCGAGTACTGGAGCACTCAAAAACAGCTCTTTTAGTAACTTAAATGAGTCGCTCATCTCTTCTGATCACTCTATTTTCCTGTTTTCTTGTTGGGCCTCCTTGAGTGCTTGCAGTAATGGTCTGGTGTAGGCTGCATAATCCAATATCCATGCTCTACAATAGTTACACATTCCCAAGAATTTCTGCATCTCCTTCACTGTTGTGAGTTCTCTTACTGACCTTATTGTTCCACTCTGTCAGGGATGATTCTTTTCCCGTCTCTTGATATCAGCTGCCCCAGGTACAGCACTTCTGTCTGACAGTATTGTAGCTTTTCCTTGTCCACCTTGTACCCTTTATTCGCCAGCAGCGTCAGGAGTGTTACTGAGTCTTTTCTGAACGTCTCTTCATTCTGTGCGCAGACAAGCAAATCGTCTACGTACTGAATGATCGTGCTTTCAACTGATAAATTACCAGGTCTTCGTGTAGTATACGGTTGAATATGCTTGGGCTTTCACAGTATCCCTGAGGTAAGCTGCAATGTTCGTATCTCTTTCCCCCCAATGTGAATGCTGTCAGGTATCTGCTCTCTTCTGCCAAGGGGATGGAGAAGAATGCATTTTTCAAATCAACCACTGTAAAATGTGAAGCCGTTTTTGGGATGCTGCATAATATTGAAGCAGGGTTCGGGACTAGATGGAACTCTTTCTGTATGACGTCATTTAGGGGGCGTAAATCCTGGATCATCCTCCAGGCCCCTCCCTTTGCTTTTTTGATCGGGTAGATACAGGTGTTACATGGGGAGTTTGAAGGTACTATTATCCCCTGAGCTAGCAATGCATTTATTGTCTCTTTTATCCCTTCCTCAGCTTCACGGGACAATGGATATTGTTTCACTCTGGGCAGAATTGCCCCTTGTTTGAGCTTTATTACCACTGGTGTCACTCCATGCAACAACCCCACATCATGGAGGCCCGTTGTCCACAAATTGTTTGGCACCAGTCGCATGTCATCGTCAAAAAAGGACGGTGGCATTCCCACCACTGCCATCAACTGGACGGGGATGTGTCTAGTCTCAATCAAAATGTCACAGGGCATTGCTATTTCCATTATTATTTTGCCATCATTTTCCGCATCAGAAAAGAGATCCTCATAAGACAAGTCTCGTAGGGCAATGTTGGCATTGATGCACAGTACAGTGCGCCATTCGCACCCATCTATGTCCATCCCAATCACTGCAATCCTTTTTGCTGATACCTGCACAGCATGCAAGTCTAAGGATACCAGTGACCCTGGTGCTATATCTGGGCCACTACTGGGCGGAAGACAAACTCTGCGGGTATTCTCCACTCTAACTTTTTTAGCTCGGGAACTATTTGGGCCAGCATTTTTAAACCGTCGATGAACATTCTCTCGTCCACTGGCATGCCACGTATTTCCGGTGCCGTTGTCCGAGCCTGTACTACCAGCATTACGTGTAATGGGCATATTCCTGGTGTCCCTCTTTCTGTGAATGATATTGTCATGTTAAGCTTGCTAAGAAGGTCCCTTCCGAGCAGGTTTATTGGCGATTGTTCATAATATAGTAAGGGTGTCTTTACCGTTTTACCCCCCACCGTCACATCCAAAGCTTCTGTGTAAGGAACTTCAATTACATCCCCAGAGAACCCCTGCATCTCTAACTTCCGGTTAGATAACGGAAACCGGCCCTCCCGAATACATGATTTCTCCGCTCCCGAATCCACCATGAATATGAACTGCTTGTCTCCTATCTGTGCCCCTACCAATTGTTCCTCTGCTGCATCTTAGGTTGTAGATAGTACAGGACACGCAAGTCTTCTCTGTGGGCTGTCCTATGCTGGTTGTCTCATGGTCCCTCCCTGGTTGAACACACTTCCTGAAACTACTGATACACCACTATAGGGGGCTGGTGCTGGGGCTCCATTTGCATTCGCTGCAAAAGGGTTGCCTGGGGCGTAGTGCATAGTGTCGTTGTTTTGTGGGTAATTCTGTGTTCTGTAGTGATTGCTCTGGGTACCCCTGCTCCTGTTCCCTTTGTTGTTGCCCCATTGGGAGACCATATGGGCTTCCTGGGTGGGGGTTGCCATAGTGTTCTGTCTCTGAAAATCCGTTGTTTGTTCTACTCCTACACTCTCTGGAAAAGTGCCCCCACCTCCCGCAGTTCCAACAGCTTCCCTGCGCCCCTCTGGGACCTTGCCATCCATTTCCTCCCATTCCCCCGTACCCTTGTCCACCCCCTCTTCGACCCCTGTACTCACCTCGTCCCCCTCGAGGGCCCACTCTTGCCACTGCGGACCTCCACTCTGCTCCTGCTCGTTCCACTGCCGTTCCCCTGCTCCTGCCCAATTCGTTTCCATCCTCCCCTGTATTGCTACCAGCCCCTCCTCTTCCTCGTCTCCCTCGTTGCTGTGTGGGAGCGCGGCTACTGCTGCAGCGACCTTCACCAGCTTTGTTTGTACTAATTTTGCCTCGTCTGCCAATCTTTTCTGCGCTATCTCCTTTTCCCTCTCTTTTATTCGTTTACAGTGGTGAACTATTATGCTCTGTATTTCGGGCCATCCTTTTGCTTCAATACCTGCTATTTCTGCACCTCTTTAGGGAGCCCCCTCTTTATTATGAAGTATAATAATGATGTTGATTGATACCAGGGCGTGCCCGTTTCGGCTCTCCACATCTCTTGGACCTGGAAAATGTAATCCATAGCATCTTCCCCATCGTTCATTGTACATTGCATTACTGACTGCAAAACCTGGGTGTCTGGAAACATCTCTCTTAAGGCATTCTACACCCTGGCACGTACTGTGTTAAAAGAGGCACCATCATGGCGATCGCAGTCTAAAGTTACTCCCGGGAAGCCAGCCTTTACCCATACTCTGTCAGCTTGATCCCCGACTGCTGATACTAGTAGACTCTTCACATCACCTATTGCTAGAGGTACCCCAGCTGTGTGTTTCTCAAATGCATATATCCACTTGCTTGCCCCTCCTGATAGCGGGGGCAATGATTTTAACAAATTGGCCTTATCCATCTGAGCCCAAGGTATGTAATTTGGCCTCCCTCCTCCCCTATGTATTAGTGGGAGTTGTAACCTCCCCTTTGTTGTTGTATCTGCACTCACTTTCGTTCTGTTTTTTCCTAGCGGTGCCATTTTCCCCAACCTATTCCTTAGTCGTCCTGCCCACTCTTCTTCCATGGTTCTCCCTGAACATGCGCCATCCAACTCCTCACTTCCGCCTCCCATTGCCATGCTTAATCTTTCACGTTCCTCTAAGTCTTCTCCTATATCACACAATAGCTCCTCTCTACCTCCTCTATTCCTTGTCTCATCATCAGTGCGCTCCTCCCTCCCCTGTAGTTCAATTATTCGGGCCGGTTCTTCTTGTATCCTAAACAATATCTCCCCCCTCTTGCACCCCTCCTCAATGGTTTCATTCTCACTCTGCGCTCTCGATGTGGGCTCTGACCTAGCAGCATTAATCGCAGTCTGTTCACATATACCTTTTATTCTTAAGAGCTCATCTTTTGCTATAGAGAGCCTGGACTCTAGCTTTTCTGTTAGTTTCTCTATGTTCACTATTGGTGTACTTACCTGGTCTCGCTCTCTATGACTCTCATACGGTGGGGGTGCTGTTGGCCCTTGGGTGGTAGTGGTTGTTGTTGGGGGTACATATGTTGGGTCACTGTATCCTTCTGCGGGCACTGGTTTATTTAGTATTGGGTACAACCTAGTTATCTCTACCGGTGGCTCCCCTCCTGGCAACACCTTGTCATCTTTTGGTATCAGTAATGGATTGTCAGTGGTAGATGGCAGATCAGTACCTGATTCCCTTTTCTTAGGCGGGGGTATTTCTTCAACAATTTCAAACAATCTCCATAGGTCTAATATTTCTCTCCTATTATGTAGCTGCTTCCCCTTGTATTTCAAACAAATGCATGTAGCTACCAAATCTAGGACACTCTTGTCAAATGATCCTCCTTCGGGCCATATCTGGGGTAATCCTTCCCCCTTCAGCTCTGTGATCCACTGATCATGATATTTCTTAATCTGTTCAGCGTACTCAGGTAGATTCTTACAAATATGTGATAAGGGAGTCTCTGCCCCCATAGTTTGTGGTTGCTCGATACTGATGTATTTTTATATATATATATCTTTACATAAGTCTATCACCAGATTTATCTAAATATTTGTGTATTACTGCACGCGGGGACCTGCGTGTGTTTTTGCCACCTGTACAATACGAAAATGGCCGCGCACAGCCTCTATTCTGTACACTTTAGGGAGCACATACAAAAGCAAACCACCCTTCGTACACCATCAATATCTCCAGCAATGTTATCCGACAAATCAAAAATAAACAATCACTTTACCACATTACACTCTTCTTTGTAAGATTTCTTCTGGTCACACTTACCCTAACCACACCATATTTATGCATTGAAGACCACCTCTACACATTCATCATAACAAATATGTTCCGACACATACGATGCTTACACACCCATAGACAATACTCTATTCATAGCCCAGTTTGTACTCCCTTTCCTCCCTTGCCAGCTGTCCCTTTCCGTCTTACTCTGATATAAATTTGTTTTCTAGTTTTGATATAAACTTGTCTTTCTACTTAGATTATCTCTTTGTTTGTACTAACCCTGTTTTTTTTCCCCGTAAACCCAAAGAGAAGAATAGAAAAAATAGCAGTCACTAATGTATTCACCGTGTCTTCCTTTACCAGACACCTTTATCTCATTTTCCACTTCTGCATATATTCCCAGTACTAGTCAAGATAGCACTATGCGGCGCCGCCTCCTACCCCCTCACGGAGCTAGGTTCCCGTCTCTTTATCTCTTTTCACCTCTTAATCCTAATGGCCATATGCAAAGAAAAAGCAAAGAAAGTCTAGAGTGGTCCTTACTAGACCCAAAGTGTCCCCTTTTAACCAACCTCGTTCCCTGTCCTATATTTCCTCCCCTATTCCCTTTATGGTCGCTCGCACTTAATACTCACGTGCCCGTCTTGAACCGAGAGTCTCCGAAACTGGGTCCGTCCAGGCATTGTTGCCGTACGCTCAACGGTCAGCCCCGGCTCCAGGGAGCGGTACTCAAAGGGGATTTTTCAACCGGGATCCCGTACCCTCTCTCTGTTGAGTGCGCACTAATGAGTGTACCGGTCGCCGTTGGCGGGCAGCCTTCCGGAGCCGGCGCACCGTGCGTATCCCTTTTTGACTGGAGATTTTCATGCCAAAGGGGACGGTAGGGGTGTGTATATGTTAGCAGAAAAGGATAATCACGCTTTCGGGGTCACCACTGAAGGCGAGCGTCCTCTAGATAGCATGATCCTCCCCAAGATGGGAATAAGACTAGGACAAAGTGCGGGTGAGCTTAAATGGGAGTTTATCAATCAGAATAGGGCATGCAAAGGACTCTTCAAACTCAGAGAGCGCTCTGCCTGACAATAGCAAAGACAGGCGTATATATTTACAAAAAGCATCACAAGAACCTACATGCTATAGGGGACACAAGTTCGTGGGGATTGGGTGGCGACGACTAACTATAGGTGTTGCTGCGATGTGGTTTGCCGTGGTTGGAGGACGTCACTGGTTACCCTTGTGGGTTGGGCTGGGTCTGGCAGGTCAGCTGGGCTCATCCGGACGGTGTTGTTTTGTCAGCCGTGACCAGTGTCAGTGATGAACGTCTTTCCTGGCTTTCTGCCCTAAGGCCACGCACACCGCAGTCATTCAACATTGCAATATTATCTTCTCTGGTAAATCTTCCAATAGGTTATTCTACAGGGTAATGCAACACAGGAGGAATGCACCTAGAGTGGGGTCTTTTGGTGATACATCAATACATGGTTACCATCGTCCTGTTGACCGGGTATCATAGGTCGCGAGGGTCGGTCTCAGGGCATGGGACGGCCTGTCCGTGTTATCATGTCTCGTTAGAAGTCATTATGAATGTGTTCCTGTAGTGGTGCCATAATATTGGGTGTCCTACTTTTACAGGGGCCATTAACCCAGGGTGATCCCGTGGGTCGTGGAGCCTAAGAAAGGGCGCCTTTGGATCTGTGTTTTAAGGGCGGGGATTTACTGCTGGGTTTTAAATAATTCAGGTGGCAGGCCGTGGCCTTGGGTGCTGCGGGAGGAATGTGAATGTTTGAAGTGGCTCAAGGCGAATTGGGGGAGGTGGAGCAGAGCAGCACAGGCCTCTGCTTTTTCGTCTAGCAGGCTTCACTGGGAGGAAGGGGGAATGGCCTTGCATGTGCTCACAAAGGTATTTTCCTCGTGTGTTGCATTTTTAAGTGGAAGAAACATAATCATTCACATAATATACAATACTCTTTGAGCCTCTTCAAAGCTTATGTTTTTGACATTGTTAGTGCCTTTCACATGGCCGTTTCAAACACGTTACCTATACGTTAAGTATTTAACAACCACAACATTTTGTTACATTTCTATACATGTGCGGTAAGTGAGGTAGTAGTAAGGTTGGTGGAGCACGCAGGAGCAACCCGCCAGTAAGACTGACGGCAGTGACACATAGTGAGCTTGGACATACATATGGTGCATTTTCGTGCACCCCTTGCATGAGCTCCCAATAGGGTTGCATTTGTCTTCCTTTGTGCTCTAGCAGCATTAGTTCAGTTATGGCATGGGACCTGGGGGTGCAGTCTTCTCGGCGAAACATACAACAGGAAAAAAAGCCCGGGACACTTTTACTATTTGCGCATAGCTACGGGGATGTGGGTACTTCATCCCGAATGTCATATAAGCACACATTCTGCCACCTTCATGGTGGTTACAGGTTTTTAGTCAGAAAGGTTGTGGAGAGAAAGGTTTCATCACATGTGGTTTGCTCACTAGTATTTGGGGACTCTGTTTTTGTCCGGGGACCATTTTACAGTTCTTTTCCACCCCGGCCCTGCTGGCCGGTTCATACTGGAAACAGCGATACACTGCGGAAGATGAAATGTTACAGTGTTGGTATCTAACACTAGCTCATGTCCGTCTGTTCGTTTGGAACGGGCTCTCAGCGGATCTGCCAGAGAGCTGCGGCCACAGGGATAAGTGAAACTCTCCGAGGGTGGGGGCCGCGCTGCGGTGCACAGGGCTCAAACCATCTTTATTTCACAAAATGGCTTCCAGGGCCTAGCTAAATTCAGCATGTTTGGTCAATGTCTTCCGCCAGTGGCCCACCCACCACCTGGGCCCTGGTGGCAGGGGGAACCCCTGACGAGCCATGGACTCCAAAAAGGGGAGAGGATGCAGGGGAGGGGGGTCTCTTGGACCAATCCTCCCATACAGAGGGAAGAATATAGAGAGAGAGAGACTCATAAAGGTGCGAACGAGGCCTGACGAAGGGCTGGTAGCATCCAGGTGGATGTTCAAATCTCTGAGGAGGAGAAGTTGAGAGGTAGAGGCAAGGAGCGAGGAGGAAAGGTCAGCCAACTCAGTGAAGAAGAGGGTGACCTGTCCAGGAAACCTGTAGATAGTGGCCACAGTGAGAGAGAGGCAAGGAGAGATAGAGAGTCTGCAGACCAAACATGCATTCCTGTCTGCCTGTAGCCAAACATTTCATGAAATTTGGACACAATGCGGCTCAGATGCACTTCATAGTCTTGGAACTAGAACATACCTCATTAAGTGGCAGGGACACGTTGAAAAGAATGCTTCAGAGGGAAGCATTTTCGATCGATAAACCTGACATTTTAATCCCGAGGGGCATGAATTAGGACTTTGGTCTAAAATATTTCCCATGAAGAAGAAGCATCATACATATTGGATCTGTCTGGACCAGTATACCTGTATAGTATGAATTGCAAATAATTTGCATTGAACTTAGTGGAATGTGGACGAGCTGATATAACTCTACTATCACACCAGTATAGTTTGATCAGTGAATTGAAAAAATGAATTTTCAACTAAGTGTAATGGGGACCATTTGATGTTATTCCACTGGCACTCCAGATTTCTAGTCTAGAAATGTTGCCAACAATTGCTGTATGTTAACATTGCAGTATGCTGGCTACCAGGTTTCTTAGCAGCAAACATAGAATGGTATTTAGGTATGAATATCAATAAAGACTCAGATGATTAAAATATGAAAAGTACAAATAAGAAAGTTTAGTCGCAGGTTATTACTATTTCTTTGTCAAGTCTACAATCAGATTGAGAAGTATTGGATGGAGCAATATCAGACTTTCATACCTATCTTCTATGATCTTCTCAGATCTACTATGGATATTTTCTTTGGGTTTACGCCATTTATGGTTATCCCACTTAATCTCTTCAACACTCATGTACCTAGCTACGTTACACACTTTTTACTTGAATAGTCCGTTTGAATGTGGCCTGTATTAGGCTTTATTAAATTGTGTAGACGATGCAACTGTAGTTAGCTACATTGAATAGTTATTATGGCATCGATAGACCCGAGCTCAAGTCAGTCACACCACTCCCTCGTTTATATTGGCAAGAGTTATCTGGCTGGGCACGATCAGTTATGATGAAAATCAATATGTATATGCAAGTATTCTTCGCATGCTAATTATACCAGTATTTCTGTATACTTTCAATACTGCACTAACAAGATAATTGTCATGATTTATTAGGCGGTTATTCTCTACTCAAGAAGTCCCCCCAAGCAAGGTGGCATGCACCCAAAGCGCTAATACAGATTCAACTTTAGTGAGGCCTAAGATCTATCTCGCACCACCCCAGCAAATACCCTCTGTAGCACCAATGAGCTAGGAACCAGACCAGTGTATAGTATTTATTTAAGGCTTGACAAAGAAAAATAAAACAACCAAAACATCAGCCACTAACGCTGTGGCACAAGCCAATATCACAATTTCAAATTACTTGCACCAATTGACTGACTTGTATTTCGACTGAACTTACAGATACTACAAAACACAGGTTGAATTTAACGATATACATCAAAGCACACAGAGGAATTATTGTACATTAACAGTTATGAAACTTGAAACAACTGTAAGGAAGTCATGGTATCAAAGTAAGACAGACACAAGTGATCACAGTTCAAGGGACTTTATTGAGCTTTTATCAGGGGTGTGTAAAACACCCATCTAAACCTAAATCTAAGATGGAAGCAAGTTACGACCATCAAATAATAATAATACCGTCCTAGTGCAGTCTAGTCAAATAAAAAGGGCCTATATGATAAAAAACAAATATTGCCAATCCTTACTGCTATGCTACAAAATAGTGTGGGATAATATTCACAAAAAGAAAGAAGTGTTCACAAAATGATAAATCAGGATGTGTAAGCCGTTGTTCTCCCTTACACTCATTTTTAGCACGGGACAAGGCCGGTCACTCGAGCAGAGCACACTCTTGGGCTTCTTCTGCACGAGGTTACAGTTCCTTTTACCAACATCAGGGCCTTTTGTGCCCAAGTCTCTTTTGTTCAAAGTCTCTTGCTTCAGAGGGCCTGATGTAGCAGAAAAGAAAAGTTCCTTTCCAAATATTCAAGTCGGTGATTTTCTCTTCTTGCGCTGTATCCCCTCAGCCAGGCTCAGATCGTTGTTTCACAATTAGCCTCAATAGACCATGTTTAATTTGCAGGCATCCCTCAGTTGGGGCTAATTTGCGCTACTACATCTTCTGGGTGAATTTTACTGGTCACCTCAGATTCCCCTCTACCGGGCTCAGACCAATTTTGGTTCACAGGCAATTGAAGACTTTCAAATGTGTCCGGATTCAACTTAATCTGCTGCAGGACCACTTCGATTTCACTGTTCAATATTCTTTTACACGCTATGGGGGTACCAAACAGATACCTTCGAGTGAGCACCCACATGGCACCGGACCACGTAAACTATGACACCTTGATTGAATCATGCTTAAACCATCACTAATGCTATTTAGGGGCTGATTCATGGAATTATTTGCGCCGAAAAACGAGGATTTGTGCGCCATTCTGCCCGCAAATCCCCATTTGTTAAACAGGGATTTGCGGGCAGAATGGCTCACAAATCCCCGTTTTCAGCGCAAATAATTCCATGAATCAGCCCCTTAATGCTATACAATGCAATACTCATTGTAAGGGAGAATTCTCAAAATGTTCCAATTCCTCCCACCTTAGAGTCCTCCAGCTCTTTTGCTAAACTTTGGGACCTTGAACTTTTCAATTCAATGTGTTTTCTGTGTTTGTTTCTTTTTGAATTATGGAGTCTAACCAACTCCATAGGCATCATATTTTCATTTGTGTCACACAGCACCCTCGTGCAGTGGCACAGGGAAACCTTTCAGGCTTTCCCAAGGTTTAAATACCTTCACTGTGATTTCCCAGAATAAATAAAGTGAATAAGTAAAGTGAAATTGACTTTACTACTCTTTTTAAATTCCTAGACCCTGCTCACCCTATCTTACACTAGAGTGCTGGAGGGGTTATACTCATCTAGCAGTCAAATGCTTCCCTTTCCTCTCAGAATAGCTGGTGGCAGTGGTTTTACAACAAACTACCATGATTTTTCCCGACCGCGAGTGCCGGTAGTGTTAAATCGCGGGAGCCATGCTTTTCAAGATGGTGTCTGAGCCATTTTGTTTAAACAGGTCCCAGTCTTCTTTTTTCGCCATTTCTTTTTGGAAAGGTCCTTCTAGAGTTTGTCTCTGTGTGCCAAACTAGGTTTGGTCCTTTTGTTCCTTTGCCTTTGGCAGGCTTCAGGGGTGAAGACTGCCTCTGTCGCCCAAGTTTCTGGGGTGGGCAGGAAGTGGGGGAGGTGCCCAAAACTCCCTGTGCTTAGTCTCCTAGGAGACCCAAAGGTACTCTGTGGTGATTGGCTGGCTGACTGTCCAGCAAGGACAACAACCCTGCTGGGTGAGTGACAACTAGGCTGGAATGAATGGGAGAGAACTGAATAAATCTTGGCGTGGAAGGCAGAATCGACCACTGAAACAAAAGAACCAAAAACGAGCTTGAAGAGGACGGCTGCTGCAACTCCTGCACCGTTGGTTTGCCCGGTGAAGCCCTGCTGCAGGTCTGAATCACTAAGTTCACCTCGACAGAGAAGCTCCTACAAGGACGACTTCTTCCTTTGAGTTGGTGGGACCAATCAACTCGACAGTAAGCCACCTAGACCAAATAACCAGGGAGAGGCACACAAGTTTGTGTGCTTTACTCACAACCACCGGAATTGAAGTTTTACCAAATGCCAGCATTTTGACCAGTCCCAGTGCAGTGCAGGAGTCCCCGACATCCTCCCTCTTGTCCCCACGACTGAGGCACAGGAACAGAGAGATCTGCAGGAACAGAAGTCATCAGCTGCATCATTTTCTTCAAAGGTACTGTGGAAATAACTGAGAGTACCTCTCGCGGTGAAAGTGCTTGAAACTTTTGCAACTCACAGGCCTAATCGACTTGTGGCCCAACATATGATTCTTCTTTTTACAAACTACTTCTGAGAACTTTTGCAGAGACTTTATTGTTTACTTATCAGAACCGCTTTATCCTATCCAAGACTTTATCCCATTGACTTTGGCCTAGCTTATTGAATTGAATTGACTCGTCTGGTGAACACAACATATTTACACTGCCTAAGAATAATTGTAACCTTTCATGTTCTAATAATCTTTGCCTTTTACTTCTCTTGAAAAGTATTCTGAAATAGCATTGAAGTATATTTATGTGTGATTATATTGACTCTTCCTTATGAATGTTTTATAACTGACAGATAAATAAATTAATAGGTATTTATAAAAGAAACCTTGAGTGCAAGAGTTTACTTGAACACTTGTGATTGTAGACCTCCGTGTAACATCATTACTGCTCACATTCCCCTCTTGAGATAAGCCTGGCTGCTCAGCTCCGCTACCAAAACTGTGTAGTAGATACTTATACCAAAGGTTGGTTTTGCTTACACCGGTAGTCCAAGTTGTGTGTAGTGGTCCCAAAGGGTACTGCATACAATCTTTGCCTAACACACATCAGTTTGTACATGTTACAATCTTTTCATTACCTTCTGGTGCACTATGTTTGTTGTGACCAACAACACTGTCATAAACTATGCTATCACTTTTGAATTAACTAAGAAGAAACAATCCCTGATGAAAGAACTTATATGTCTGAAATGCATTGGCCATTTACACACCTGCTTAAAATTATGAACAAGCCAGTAGGCCGCTTTAAAGACTACTTCAATCAGTGAATAAAACTGAAGTACTTGCAACCTCCTTGATTTGTGCACATGATTATAATTGTCAGAAACCACTAAGTGGAGCATAGGGTGTGCAGCCCACACATACGCTTATCAGGCTAGGTTCGCCTTTTTGCTCAATGACTATAGTGCCCATCACTGAGACACATATATTGGTTTTGCACCTCACTCAGATATTTAAACCAATTGAGACATACTTTGGGCCTGATTCATGGATTATTTGTGCCAAATAAAACGGGATTTGTGTGCAGAATGGCGCACACATCCCATTTTTTGGCGCACATAATCCATTAATCAGGGGCTTTGTTTTCAAATTACATATAAGATAACAGCTGGGCCACTCACCCAGCTCATTAGTTATCATTAATTGCCTGACTCTGCCTGACCCTTGTGTTGTGACATGTCAGGCTCTGGTGTTAGTCCATTGTCACTCATGATGAACTGCCCATGAGAAAGTGTTTGTGTCTGAAAAGGGGGGCTTCAGTTTCTAGATATTCTACCTGGTGGGATGGGGAAAAGGTGTCATAAGGAAGGGGACATTGCTCCTCACCCTTTGGTGTCCCACTTCCAGAAGACCCCCTATCCAGGTGATCCTCCCGCACTGGTCCACCCCCATGAACTTAATCCAATAGCGATGACCGTGTCCTGGCCACCTGGATGACAGTTCCCCAGGGACTAGACAGAGAGACACCTTGAGGTTTCTCAAACAACCCCCAGGGATTGATTTAGTTATCACAATGCTATACTCTCCCAGAAACTCCCCACACCAGGCATCATTTACTTATATGACTCCTTAATTAGAAGGCAAAGTCCAGGGAGTGGGAATACAGTAGCAACACATTGTTTTGGCTTTTTTAAAAAAAAGGCAGGGTTTCAAAAATAGACACAATGAAAACATAATGTTGGGCTTTTTATTTGAAAGGCAGAGTTTGAAAAATGTACACAATGAAAAAATCATTTTGGTTGTTGATTTGCATAAAATGCAGGGCCTTGGGGAAATCTTTTTAAGATACAAGTAAATAAATGGAACGTTTCATTTTGCACACGCTACATTCACTTGAATGGCAGGGTTTCAGGGTTACTTATTTGGGGATTATGGAGACCCCCTTCTGTACCGGAGATAGTGGTTTCAGAAAGGCATGCAAGTAATGTATTGTCTATACCGGCTCTAACAAACTGGGCATGAACGTTGTTCGTTTTGTACTCTAACAACAATCATCCCATGATTTTCTATATGGGAATGAATTGATTTAACTTCAATTCAATGCGCTAAGTATCTACACAACTTCTCCCCTCCCCACAATTTAATGGAAAGGATTAAGACAGGCAGTTCCTAGCACATTTCAATTTAAATGGATAGGATGATTTTCCATAGTGGAATTAATTTGAGTTAGGGTTAATAAAATGTGCCAATGGTCTCTCCCCAGTTCCAACCCCCTAACCGCCATGCAAGATGGAGATTAAGGCTGGCAGATCTCCCCCAAACCTTTGTAGGCATTTGGATTGATCTACTTATATGGGAGGCCTTGAAGCACCCAGGGAAACACCAGGGCTTCTCTGAGGACAGCACAGATCTGGTCAAAGGCTTTGGTCAAGGGTAGTCCCCAGCACCCGACTTCCTATGGCTCCTCAATTGGCAGGCCCAGCTAGCTTCTAGATTTCCCAGTCACTGTCTCCCATGCAATGTTTAAGGCCTTGGTAGCTCCCTGTCTCTCTACTAGTTGTTACTTGCAAGAGTCCCGAAGTAGACTACCTCCAGCAATAGAGAAGGAAAGTCAAGCGAAAAATCAAAAGCCGAAAGAAAGGTCCCAAGAGTCAAAAGGTCAAAGAAAGATCCCTCTCAGATTGAAAACTGATCTCTTAAAGCGCTAGTTACACTTCATTATTATCATATTCCCACACTACGGATTGGCCAGCTCTCTGACTCCTCCTCCCCCAATACACCAACTGCTGGTTGTCTGGACAAGAATTTGGGAGGTGTGGATGATGGAGGTTGAGGGAGGAGAAAGATTCATCATCCCAAAATGACAAGTGGGTTTAACTTTTAATGTTCCTAAAAATCGAACAACATGGTAGCTACCCTCATTTTGTTGATAACTGCAGGCACATATATATTTGAGTTCTATATTTCATGGTGAGTTGGAAAATACTAATCAGATATCAGCGCGCCCTTCCTAGGAGGAGCTACCATTTTGTATCAATTTACTCATGAGCCGAGATAGTCAACACTCTGACCCTTCATGATTCAAACCTTACTTACATAACCTATAACCACACCATTTGGCCGATTCATGGAATTAATGTGCGCCGAAAATTCCGGCACAGAGGTGCCAAAACGTGCGATTCGCAGTAAAAGTGTGAAAATCGCAATGGAACTGCGAAAATCGCAGGGAAACCAGCGCACATCGATTCATGGAAGTCCGTGTGTGAGAAAAAAAATTGGATGTGCGCTGAAAAAGTGCACGGCGCATGCCGGCGCACAGGTCATCCAACGGCGTGCGCCACGGCCGCTGCGAAATCACACATAGCGTGGCGCACATAAAAAAAGTAGGCGGACCACGGGGCGTAACACTCGGAATGGGGAACAACGCGTGAACATATGGGCGTCACGAGGGAAGTACAGGAGGCAAGTGCGCGGAACGCCCACACGCTCGCCCACAACTCGGATTCATGGAATCGAATAGGGCAAAGACGTGCACAGGGCCAAACAAGTCCGCCACAAGAAAGCAGGCGGTAGCATCCCTGTGTCTGAAATAAATGTGCGCCAAAATGTGCACTAACAAAAAGCACCTATATACAGCTATGATGAATGATCCATACTGTGGCCCTCTAGGACAAATGAGGTGCAAAGGGGTATCGACAAACACGGACACCCGCTGTGTGAAAAATAGCATGTGCGTGTATTACGGGGTGCACAGGAACTTCCACACGCGATTGGCCAGGGTACGTGTATTCCAGGGTGCGCAGGAAGTTTTACACGTGATTTCAGAGGGGTACGTGTATTCCAATCTGCGCGGGAAGTTTCACACGCGAATTCTCAGGGTACGTGTATTTCGGCATGCACGTGAAGTTCCACACCGATTTCAGCAGGGTACGTGTACTCCGGTTGCGCATAAAATTCCACACGTGAATCCAGCAGCCTACGTGTATTTCGGGGGTGCCGGGGAGCCCTACACTTGAATTGGCCATGTGGGTCCTCCCAGCTGTCCCCTCTACACCCTCCACGGCCCCTGCAGGCGGCCCACACCACAGGGGACTACCCTGCACCCCTGCACATGTCCCGCAGGCAGCCCATCCACCATGGCCATGCCCCCCAGCCAACCCACATGTCACCTTGCACTACTGCCCACCACCTCATGTACCCCTGCACCCCCACCCCCCTGCATCCAGGGGCACCCTCCACCAGGCCCCCACTCCTGTCTCCCTGCACCCCCACCCTCCTGCATCCAGGGGCACCCTCCACCAGGCCCCACTCCTGTCTCCCTGCACCCCCACCCCCCTGCATCCAGGGGCACCCTCCACCAGGCCCCCACTCATGTCCAACTCATGTCCCCCTGCACCCCCACCCCACAGCATCCAGGGGCACCCTCCACCAGGCCCCACTCATGTCCAACTCATGTCCCCCTGCACCCCCACCCCCCTGCATCCAGGGGCAACCTCCACCAGGACCCCACTCCTGTCTCCCTGCACCCCCACCCCCCTGCATCCAGGGGCACCCTCCACAAGTCCCCCACTCCTGTCTCCCTGCACCCCCACCCCCCTGCATCCAGGGGCACCCTCCACCAGGCCCCCACTCCTGTCTCCCTGCACCCCAACCCCCCTGCATCCAGGGGCACCCTCCACCAGGCCCCCACTCATGCCCAACTCATGTCCACCTGCACCCCCACCCCCCAGCATCCAGGGGCACCCTCCACCAGGCCCCACTCATGTCCAACTCATGTCCCCCTGCCCCCCCACCCCCCTGCATCCAGGGGCACCCTCCACCAGGCCCCCACTCCTGTCTCCCTGCACCCCCACCCCCCTGCATCCAGGGGCACCCTCCACCAGGCCCCCACTCATGTCTCCCTGCACCCCCACCCCCCTGCATCCACGGGCACCCTCCACAAGGCCCCCACTCATGTATCCCTGCACCCCCACCCCCTGCATCCAGGGGCACCCTCCAACAGGCCCCCACTCATGTCCCCCTGCACCCCCACCCCCCTGCATCCAGGGGCACCCTCCACCAGGCCCCCACTCATGTCCAACTCATGTCCCCCTGCACCCCCACCCCCCAGCATCCAGGGGCACCCTCCACCAGACCCCCACTCCTGTCTCCCTGCACCCCCACCCCCCTGCATCCAGGGGCACCCTCCACCAGGCCCCCACTCATGTCCAACTCATTTCCCCCTGCACCCCCACCCCCCAGCATCCAGGGGCACCCTCCACCAGGCCCCACTCATGTCCAACTCATGTCCCCCTGCACCCCCACCCCCCTGCACCCAGGGGCACCCTCCACCAGGCCCCCACTCCTGTCTCCCTGCACCCCCACCCCCCTGAATCCAGAGGCACCCTTCACCAGGCCCCCACTCATGTATCCCTGCACCCCCACACTCCACCAGGCCCCCACTCATGTCCAACTCATGTCCCCTTGCACCCCCACCTCCCAGGATCCAGGGGCACCCTCCACCAGGCCCCCACTCATGTCCAACTCATGTCCCCCTGCACCCCCACCCCCCTGCATCCAGGGGCACCCTCCACCAGGCCCCCACTCCTGTCTCCCTGCACCCCCACCCCCCTGCATCCAGGGGCACCCTCCACCAGGCCCCCACTCATGTCTCCCTGCACCCCCACCCCCCTGCATCCAGGGGCACCCTCCACCAGGCCCCCAGTCCTGTCTCCCTGCACCCCCAGCATCCAGGGGAACCCTCCGCCAGGCCCTACTCATGTCCAACTCCTGTCCCCCTGCACCCCCATCCCCCTGCATCCAGGGGCACCCTCCACAAGGCCCCCACTCCTGTCTCCCTGCACCCCCACCCCCTGCATCCAGGGGCACCCTCCACCAGGCCCCCACTCATGTCTCCCTGCACCCCCACCCCCTGCATCCAGGGGCACCCTCCACCAGGCCCCCACTCATGTATCCCTGCACCCCCACCCCCCTGCATCCAGGGGCACCCTCCACCAGGCTCCCACTCATGTCCAACTCATGTCCCCCTGCACCCCCACCCCCCAGCATCCATGGGCACCCTCCACCAGGCGACCACTCATGTCCAGCTCATGTCCCCCTGCACCCCCAACCCCCTGCATCCAGGGGCACCCTCCACCAGGCCCCCACTCCTGTCTCCCTGCACCCCCACCCCCCTGCAGCCAGGGGCACCCTCCACCAGGCCCCCACTCATGTCCAACTCATGTCCCCCTGCACGCCCACCCCCCAGCATCCAGGGGAACCCTCCACCAGGCCCCACTCATGTCCAACTCATGTCCCTCTGCACCCCCACCCCCCTGCATCCAGGGGCACCCTCCACCAGGCCCCCACTCCTGTCTCCCTGCACCCCACCCCCCTGCATCCAGGGGCACCCTCCACCAGTCCCCCAGTCCTGTCTCCCTGCACCCCCACCCCCCTGCATCCAGGGGCACTCTCCACCAGGCCCCCACTCATGTATCCCTGCACCCCCACCCCCCAGCATCCAGGGGCACCCTCCACCAGGCCCCCACTCATGTCCAACTCATGTCCTCCTGCACCCCCATCCCCCTGCATCCAGGGGCACCCTCCACCAGGCCCCCACTCCTGTCTCCCTGCACCCCCACCCCCCTGCATCCAGGGGCATCCCCCACCAGGCCCCCACTCATGTCCAGCTCATGTCCCCCTGCACCACCACCCCCCAGCATCCAGGGGCACCCTCTGCCAGGCCCTACTCACGTCCAACTCATGTCCCCCTGCACCCCCACCCCCCTGCATCCAGGGGCACCCTCCACAAGGCCCCCACTCCTGTCTCCCTGCACCCCCACCCCCCTGCATCCAGGGGCACCCTCCACCAGGCCCCCAATCATGTCTCCCTGCACCCCCACCCCCTGCATCCAGGGGCACCCTCCACCAGGCCCCCACTCATGTATCCCTGCACCCCCACCCCCCTGCATCCAGGGCACCCTCCACCAGGCTCCCACTCATGTCCAACTCATGTCCCCCTGCACCCCCACCCCCCTGCATCCAGGGGTACCCTCCACCAGGCCCCCACTCCTGTCGCCCTGCACCCCCACCCCCCTGCAGCCAGGGGCACCCTCCACCAGGCCCCCACTCATGTCCAACTCATGTCCCCCTGCACCCCCACCCCCCAGCATCCAGGGGCACCCCCCACCAGGCCCCACTCATGTCCAACCCATGTCCCCCTGCACTCCCACCCCCCTGCATCCAGGGGCACCCTCCACCAGGCCCCCACTCCTGTCTCCCTGCACCCCACCCCCCTGCATCCAGGGGCACCCTCCACCAGGCCCCCAGTTCTGTCTCCCTGCACCCCCACCCCCCTGCATCCAGGGGCACTCTCCACCAGGCCCCCACTCATGTATCCCTGCACCCCCACCCCCAGCATCCAGGGGCACCCTCCACCAGGCCCCCACTCATGTCCAACTCATGTCCTCCTGCACCCCCATCCCCCTGCATCCAGGGGCACCCTCCACCAGGCCCCCAATCATGTCTACCACCCCCCCCACCCCCCAGCAGTGCGATTTGCCTGGGTACGTGTATTTCAGGGGTGCGCGGGTAGTCTTACACGCAATTTCATCAGGGTACGTGTATTATGGGTCCGCGTGAACTTCCACACGCGATATCAGCAGGGTACGTGTATTACGTGTGTCGCGTGAACTTCCACACGTGACTGGGCCTGTGAGAGTGGGGTACGTGTAGTCCTCGGGTGGGCGGGAATATTTACTTGCGACCGGGCATGGGAGAGCGTGTCACGTGTATTCCTGGGGTGGGCGGGAAGATTTACACGGTCGCCTAAAACGTGCCCAAAAAAAAGGTCCAATCCGGAAACATGGTGCACGTCCCGCGCAAATAACAAACAAGCTCAGACGCAAGGATGAATATACCGTTCCTAGCAGCAGTGGCCGTGGGATACTGCAGGAGGAGGAGGAGGATAGTCAGGGCCAGTATCTTCACACCCAGAACCAGCCTATTTGGTATGCCTGATGACCAGGTGTATGGGAGGTACAGGTTTCCACCACACATAATACTCGACCTGGTCAGTGAGTGGGAGGATGACCTCACATCACCCACCCTGTGCTCCCAAGCACTCAGCCCCCTGGAGAAGGTCCTCAATGTACTGCACTTCTTGGCTACCGGATCATTTCAGCGGACAAGTGCCATGGTGGGGGGGGGGTGTCACAGGCCACGCAGTCACGGTGCCTACACCAGGTGTTGGCCATCATCACTGCACGCCCATCAGTCCGCAGGCACATATACCTGCCCAGAACACCTGCAGAAAGGCAGGCTGTCAGCCAGGATTTCTACAGGGTGGCACAATTCCCCAAAGTGCTAGGTGCCATTGATTGCACCCATGTGACTCTACGTCCCCCAGGGCATCTGAGCACATCTATAGAAACCGCAAGCACTGGCATTCCATCAACGTCCAGGTAGTATGTGATGCCAGCGGAATCATCACCTCAGTATATGCCAACTATCCAGGGTCCACCCACGACAGCTTCATTTACAGGATGTCAACCCTAAACCGGGACATGGAAGCTGGGCGGCATGGCGATGCATGGCTGCTTGGTGAGTATAAATGCAACAGCACATGCATGCATGACAGATACAGAGTAATGTCACTACCCCACTAATGATCCCCATCACCACCTCCCCAGGGGACAGTGCCTACCCTCTGAGCACCCACATGATGACGCCAATTCGGAACCCCATCACGCCTCCCGAGGTACGATACAACACAGCCCATATTGCAACCCGGGGCATAGTGGAGCGCACATTCGGAGTGCTCAAGTCACACTTTCGCTCCCTTGACCGTTCTGGCGGGCAACTGTTATGCGCTCCCCCAGTAGTGTGCAGGATCATAGTGGCAGCATGTGTCCTGCACAATGTTGCAACATTCCGGGGCCTGGCTGTGGACATGGTAGTGCCCCCACATCCCCAACCACATGCACGCCCGCTGCGCATGGGAGGAGAAAGGGCACAGGCAGCCCGTACGAAGCTGGTGGCTAATTACTTCACATAGAAATCACACCCCTGTGGAGTGCACACAGCCCTGGCACATACCACCTGACAATCAATGATGACTCAATCTGACAATTCTGATGAATTAAGGGACAGTCAACTGTCAGAACCATGGCAGCCTGAGATTTTTCACCTGGAAGTGTCACAATGTGTGCATCCCTACCTACACAAACACCACCAATGCAGTGTCATCAAAAGACACACTTCTATGCTGCAAAAATGAATACCCACTTGCAAAATACAACATGAGAACAGTGCCATGTCACCCAACCCCTCCCCGGCACCGCCACACAACACACCATTGCATGTCATGCTATTTGAGAGCAAACAAATTAATCCCCACAACATGACACAAGTGTCACCAACTACAGTGTCCCTGATGGAAACTGGCCACACATGAAATGCTCAAAGTAATGCAGGACCAACAACACACGTTACCAAATATTTACCAATAATACTAATCACCTACACAACCTCCAACCGACCATAAACATGACAGTACGGACTTTAAAAATTGGTAGCCTCACTACCTGATAATGCCAGCACTTGGAACACTTCCAACTGTACAGTGTTAGTGCCACGCAAATGTGTAGGTGCACTGCTTACAACATGGACTCCATTTCCAAAGTAGACCGCCTTGTGAAGACATGAGAAATGTACCTGCAAATTAGGAGGATGAGATGGATGCAGAGGCACATTTCAATACACCATGCAGTGTACAATACAACAACAATATGCACTAGGAATGTATACACAGTATTGACTACAGACTGCCCACACATCAAATGGGAGTCCAACGTCACTGTGTAAGTCAATGTCACTTGGGCACACCCTTTGCAAGCCCATGGAAACGGGAAGCAGGAGGGGTGTGTGTCACACAAACCCAAGCATCTGACCCAAATTCAGGTCCTGTTACCTGTAATGCATTAAGTTGTGTCTTATTGCTTAACCATCAAACGATTTGCTCCCTATTTAATAAGGACTAATGGTAAAGAAAATGTACATGTAGATCAAATGTACTGTCAACTGGTAGAAATTGATTGCCTTTGTTTATTGAGCCATCCCCAAAAAACCGATATGGTGCTACTGAAGCAGTAATTAGTTATATCAATGTATATGTTAAAAAGATAAGGTGACTTTCTAGCAAGAAGGGTTAATGCTGTGTAGCTTTAAGTAATAGGCAGGTTCTTCATGCAATTGCAAATCAACAAAAATCGTATATGAATTCCGTGTTGGTTACATTTGACACGATCAGAAACAAGTGATTTAGTATAATACACATAACCACCAGGCTTCTACTGGAGCGAATTGTTAGAAATATTTACTGAGGGCTGAGTCACGTTACAATCGCACCTAAACACCTAAATACACAGATAAGGTTATGAAAGTAATGGTTTAGCTGAATATAATCAGCATTGAAATAAATACAATAAGTATTTGCATATGATTTGAGTACTGAAATGGATGTTTAAGAGGTTTACATCTATTTTGAAGATACATCACGTGACTACAACACACTCACTACGTGTTTACAATGCGTAGAAAACGCCATCTTGGGTGAGTACTTTGATGCTCATCCAAGATGGAGGGTGACAAAATAGAAATGGTAGCGTACCGCGCTATACATGCCAGCGCAGACTAGAGAGAGTGAACAGCAGGAACTACGTTCATTCGCAGTTCCCACCACTCGGTTACAACAGTGAGGTGATTTTCGTACAGCGGTTCCATCTAACAGGCTGTCTGCCCACGGAAGAAGTAGGAGAACGCTGCCGCGGTCCCCGCGTATCAGCCGGTTGCATTTCATGCTCCGTGCTGCATGCGGTGTGCCCGCGTGAGGTATGTTTAACATATAAATTTGCTCCAAAGTAATTCACACAGCTGTAGCCCAGCGGGATCATAATTTTGGTCTTTATTACCTAAAATAGGAGCTGCCTTACCACGAAGGAGCCCATTAAAACAGTATTCCTGACTACACGAACCACAGTGCAACAGTGAGAGCTACTTGACCAACTCAAAAGGAGATCATTATCATGTCTTTGAAGGGACTACAGTCCCACAGGTATGCCTACCTACTCTCTTCAAGTCACTAGAGACACGTAGACTGCTAATCTTAAGCACACTAATGGTGATTCGGGTATCTCATTACAGACAGGGCAGCCCAAGGGAATCTGCAGATACCATTTTTTCGGAGCAGATAAACGAACGCTTTAAGTGAGTATACTTGTAACAGTAGAACGAGTCACTCAAATCTAAGTTACTCGGAGTTTGGAATGGGACCCAGAGCATATTGTTGCACCTGTTCCCACACAAACTCCAATGATGATTGTATTAAGGAATACTATCAAAGGTAGTAATATAGTGATGTTTTCTCACAGGGTCCTTTTGAGAAGAAGGAGACTACACCCAAGACCTTCACAGTGGCAGATTTTGCCCAAAGGCTCGCTCCCAGTAAAGGCTGACGAACAGAGCAGCATTTCTTTCATTTGTTCATGACTGTTAATTAATATGTAAAACATTGTTTTGCCCAAAAATGTTTTTGTCAAAGTTTGGGATACAATATACCCTATTGAATGATTTAATTTTGTATATTCCTCTACCTGAAGAAGGGCTAGTTTGGCCCGAAACGCGTAGTAGATAGAGAGATAGGTATAGAACAACACCACCTGTATGTTGTCCTGGAGATCCATACAAATACACATATACAAAAAGTGTTGAGAAATGATGTAACTTGTTCATCTATGAATATAAACTTTTATGTTTTGAATTTTTTCAAGAAGAATGTATGAAATGTTTACGTAAGCATTCCCAGAGTTGTGGAATCCTATTTATATGTTATTTTTGTTGAAATTAAAAGTGTCTGGAAAACAGACTGATACTTACCCTCAAGTGACTAAAAAGCTTGATTCATCTATTAAGTATTGAATGACTGAAAAGTATTTTTTCTTGAACATTGTTTATGGCATATTTGACTAACTAAAATATTGAACTGGTTAGTTTTTGTGTATGCCCCTAGTTATACCCTGTTATTTCAGGGCATCTCTCTTTGCCCAAATTCAGGACAAGCCTGCATGTGCCCAGCCACAATACAGTGTATGCCCACGGGAGCCACATAAGGCAACACACTGTCCAAAAAATCAAAAATCAAAAATCAAAAATCAAAAAACAAAAATCAAAAATCATAAATGGCCATGAATGGGCCAGGGGGGTTGGGGAGGCCACCCAGGAGGTCCGAGGACAGGGTGCACACCAAAACCCACCTGTGTGGATCTTGCAAAAAAAAACATCTCCATGGGCACATGGCCTGCACGGCTACCCTATTGTGGGAGAATCGCTGCTGTCGCTCTCCTCACCCTCTGCAGCTGCATCAGGAGGTGGTGACACTATTGGAGGCAGCCCACGCAAAGCCCTAGTCTGGTCCTCCATGGCAGCAAGCATGCGGGTATGGAAGGTCTGGTTGTGGAGGATAATCGTGCAGAGGTCCCCATGCAACAACTCACGGGATGCCCAGACCTCCTCCCTAGTTGCCTGCATCTTAGCTGTGAGCCGCTCCAGCTGCTGTTCTGTCCTCGTGTTAGCTGAAGCCTCAAGCTCAACCAGAGTTACCCTGAGCTGTCAGAGTTCCACCCTCAGGGCTTCCCTGTGGCCCTGGGACTCAATAGAAATGGCTTCCTGCAGAGTCTCCAGTGCCGCCCGCCTGTCCCTGTTGGACGCCAACATGTCCTCCCTGTGTGACTGGCAAATGGAGTCTGTTGCCTGCTGTAGTTGTTCAATCAGCCTTTCTTGGGGGACAATGGAAGTGACCACCCTATCTATGGCCTGAGCCATCATCTCAGTTGATGCTGCCTGTTGGTTTGCCATACCGTATATGGATTGCTCCCATGCGATATTGCCAGGTGGCGTAGGGTCACCGCGTCGGCGGGCACCACACCTGTCTGGGGCAAGGTGAACTGCGTCTTGCTGTGCCGGCACTGCCTGAGGCTGCAGGACTGCATTCCCCCTCTGATCTGCTGGCCCAGGAACAGGATCAGATGAAGCGGAGTGTGACCCTGCATCCGTAACCACCAAAGGCGGACCTACCAACACTGACATCCCCATTGAGGGTTCTACCCCTGGTGCAGGTGGGTTGGACAGTACAGAATCCCTCCCAGAAACACTTACCTGCGACGGCACATAGGTCTCATCATCCGAATCGACACCTGAATAGAGCTCGGGGGAGGTGCACCCAGAGACACCCCTTGAGATGACGGCCTGCAGCAAGTGTGGGTTCTCACCCACCACCACACCACGTCCCTCACTGGTGCCCGGTCGGGCCTGAGACCCCTCTTGGGTCTGCACCATCTCCACAGCCCCAGCAGTATCAAGTGCGTCATCCCCTGCAAAGACATGATAGAAAAGAAATGGGAACAGGCATTAGCACCATGGCACACAATTAGGACTGAGAAGCAACAGAAACAGTACTTCATTGACACATGTCCCACATGACTATAACCCTCCCATGCATGCACTGTCACTGCGAATGAAGGGGAGGCAAATGGCACACATTGATGACACCAAGATGGAAGACCAACAAATTTGCTGCACGCTGGCTAGCAGTGCCATCACACATTGGCCTGTGATTGGCATGTCCAATACACAAACATGACACATGCCATCACACAGATGGCATGTGCCCTAGCCATGTCACACATGTGACAATAGGACTGAGAAATGCCTAGTGAAAGTGGTGGAATGCAGACAATCAGCCTGAATGAACACAGAATAATATGCAACTATGTTGTGGCAAGATGACACTTCAAGGGCAACTGGCGTGAGGTTGGGCTGAATGTCTACTGTTGCCAGAAGGGATACTGCAACACCCAAATCCTGGTGCGCAGAATGTATTGGATGAAGCACATGGGTGACCCAAACCACTCAGGCACACACCCCCTCACCTGGCACTCAATCAGAAGCACTCACACACATATCATGCACATGGATGACACACACATGCATGAGCACTCACCGGACAATGCCTCGTAATCTGGCAGGTCTCCCACGCCTTGGATCTGTTCCTCCGTGACATAGGTCCAAGCAACATACTCATGTGGAGTGAGTTCTATGTCCTCTGCTGGAGACCCACCTCCAGTCACTAGAGTTGTGGCATGACTTGAGGCCAGCTTTTTCTTTGCCCTGCGCTTCAGGTCATTCCAGCGCTTGTAGCAATCATTAGCTGTGTGCCTCACGAATCAAAGGGCACTTATGAGGTCTGCGATGGTCTGCCAGTGTACCTGACGTTGTGCAGGTGTGGTCTTGCATCCTGCAGTAATCACCATTTCGCTGTCATGTGCGGACACATACTCCACAAGTGCATCAAGTTCGGCCTGATTGAAGCTGGGTTTCCTTGGTGGGCCGGACTGTGTAGCCGTGTCTGGGGCATCAGCCTGTACTGGACGAGCACTCTTCCTCTTCCGCTTGGAAGGTGGTGGTGATACTGAGTGTCCTACGCCGCTCTGGACACTAGGGGCAGGAGCCCCGGTGGACTGTGGACTAGGAGTGTGGGAATGAACACTCAGCATGGGACTTGGTGCAGGCATTAGCTGAAGTGTGATGTAGTCAGGGGGAACGTCAGCAGGATGGACTAGGACCGACACTGTCCTGGCTGGGAGACTCAGAGCTGGGGTGGATGGAGCCGCAGCTGCCCCTGCAGCCTCCCCACCCTGCCTACTCGGGGCAGCAGATGACATAGCTGCCCCTGATCCACATGGGCTGGTGACACCAACGTGCACCGCCACACGTGGCCTAGACCTGCTGACCTGGAAGTCAGCCATGGAGTCACCCTGTGCCAGGTCTGGTGCCACAATGGGCTGGTCCAACAAGAGCTGAGCAAGGATGGTGTCAGCCACGTTACCCTCAACCAGGGGGTGGGGGCATGGGTGTCCCTGACTGGTCACCCACATATGGGGGGCTAAGGGCACCCTGCAAGTCCCGGCCACGTCCCTACCGTATCCACCACGGCCACCTCTTGTGGCTCACCCACCTTTGCCACCCTTACCACGTGCTCGCCTCCCAACCATGGCACTGATGTTGTTGTGTGTATGAGAGTTGCAGTAAACTATTGTCCTGGGCAATTGGGGGTCAAAGGGGTAGGGTACTAGATGGAATTCGTACCCTAGTGCTCTAGCAAGGCTTTATGTGACCCCTGGGGGAAGATGACGGGTCACGCAATGCACAGGCACCCCAAAAAAGGGAGATAATGCGCAATCAACCCCTCCTAGCCCACGTGCGTGGAAAAATAAACCGGCACTACACTGTGGCACCCAGAAACACAAAAATTAACGTATGCGTGTCACACGCAGCCTAGACTGACCTCTGAAGGGGTAGGCAACACACGGGGCAAGCACAGATGTCAAATACGTGCGCGACTCACTGTCTGCCAGGAAAAATCACGTGAAAAATATGCGCGTGTGCGCGTTGGCAACACCCCCGCCAAAAGAAGAATTGTACGCTGTCTGAGGAAACAGGCCCAGGAAAAAGACAAGAAGAGAAAAAGCTGTCAGAGGTAACAGGGAGTACGAACTTGGAACGCTGTGAAGTAAATCGCGTGTGAACCGACAAGAAGTACAGATTTCACCCACTCGCTCTCCACGAAAAGCACGTATAAGGAAATGGCGTTCTACACGTACCTTTTAAACATGCCCACACGTCCGGCATCACTTCCGTGTGTACGCACTAAGGCCCCATCCTCCAATTACACGAGCTGACACACTGACGTGCAGTCATTGGACGTGTAACATGCACCCGTGTACAGGGAAACGCCCGTGCACGCACGTCACAGACGCGCATACGAGCTGGTGGCCTTTGGGCCAATTAATTTGCGTACGTGTGCTGACGCGCTTACGCGCTTAGGCCCTTTCCTCGAATTACACGCAGACGTGCTGGATTTTCACGTGCCAAATCACTCCCTCTCAAGCTGGCCACGCGTAAGCACACGGAAGACCACGCTCCTGCCCTAAAGGCCAAATTACTGCCCCCCAGAGCCCTGAGCACGCTCCCACCTGCCATCTGCTGCTGCCTGATTGCCTGCTGCCTACGTGCCCTGCCATTTGCTGCCTGCACATCAGCCAGGGGAGCTGTTGCTTTGACCACCCCTGCTGGAACCGAAGACTCCCGACTGGGATTCCATCGCTCCACAGACCAGCCCCACGACCCAGTTGCTCACCCATTCCTGCCTCTGGGGTTGTCATGTCGGGCACTGCAACATCTGGCACCACTGACAACCCTCGGCCAGAGAGGCAGAGGGGCACCAGCTTCACTGCCACCGAAGTTGGTGTCCTGGTGGAGCAAGTCCTGGGGCAGTATGATGCCCTCTTCGGATGTTTGCGCACCAACAAGGAAGGACAGACTTGGATCTGGACGGACATCATGACTGCCATCAACGCAGAGGGGGTGGCAGTCCGACTATTCCATCATGTCAAGAAGCGCTGGGAGGACTTCAGGTCCAGGACCCTCAACAAGGCCCGGCGCCTCTTGAAGGCAGCGGATGCTAAGGGGCGCCGGGGCCACTTGTCGGACGATCAGATGAGGGTCCTGGAACGCATATCCCCAGCGCTGTACGTCCAGGTCCTTGAGAGGCAGACCCGTCTGGAGTCGAGCGGTACGTGTACATGCATCATGATTGTGAGCTGTGCGTGTGGTGATGTGCCAGTAGTGTGCAGGTTGCACATGTGTTTTTACGGGGCCAAGTATGGGGGGGTGTACAGGGCTGTGAGGCTAACACATGCGAGGGCTGTCATGTGTGAGACATGGATGGGGCTTGTGTGTGTAGGCTTGCATGCCAAATGCAGTTGTGTGGGCACACATGTTTGGATGAATGTGTATGTAAGTAGGCATGTTCGTGATGTCACACATGGATGTTGTTTTCAGCTGCATGTATCAGCACTGTGTACATGTGCATGTGTGTGTATTTGACAAGGGTGCAACAATGATGCAACATGGATGCATGTGACAGCGGGATGTGGAAGCCTGATTGGCAGATGTGACATGGATGCCAATCTGAACACTGCGACAGTTGGCAGAGGTGTACACATGCATGCAAGTGTGGTGGTGTGTGTGTGCATGTGTAGTGCACTCTCTGTGTTGCATGTGATGTCTGGTTCACCTTTGCCTGCTCATGCTGTTGTATGTGTATGGATGGTGCTGGCTGTTGCGATATGGCTGTGGTATGGCTCATTTGTGCGAGTTGAAATGACATGTGTGTTGGCGATTGTGATGCCATGTCTGAGGTTTGCCAATGCCACTCATGTACGACTGTCATGTGTGTATGTGTCCATTGTACAGTGCCCTGATGCCTGTGTGTTATTTCTCCCTGTCTGCAGCGTCAACTGATGAAGAGGGCGGAGAAGGTGCTGTGGAGCACAGCGGCGGGGATCGCACCGCCAGCCGGAGACGCAAGGCCCGGCTCCCCTCCCAGGTTGTGATCTCGTCGGGGAGTGAGGAGTTCGGTGCCGCGTCCCAGGCCGCAGCTGCCGGGGGGAGGTCCAAGAGGCAGAGGTCGGAGTTGGACTCCTCGGCAGCAGAAGGGGCAGCTGGGACCCCACAGGGCCCAACAGGGGAAGATGGCACGGAGTCATCCAGGTTGGTGGGGGGTTTGGTGAAGGAGGAGGCCGTGCAAGCGACAGAGACGGGGTCTGGAGGTCGGGATTCCACTGGTGCTAGTGGTGCAGTGCAGGACCAGGGACAGGAGGCAACACAGGCCGACGTGGAGGTGCCTGTGTGCAATCCTGTCCCTGATCCTGTCACTGCATCATCTTTCACCAGCAGGGATGCCTACGTCCAGACCCGTTTTCAGGCAGGGGATGAGCTCACAACAACTGGCCTTCCTCTGCCTGCGGACGTGGCTATCCAGGTACGGGTTGAGCCTGTCCTGACTGGTATGGCGTTGCGTCAACGGGCCATGCGAGGTGACCTGCAGTCTTTTCATGAGGAGACTGCACGTCATCTTGAATGGCTCGTTGACCGCGTTGGCCTACTGGGACAGGTCACCCAGGCCGGATTCCTCCGTTTGCTGCAGCTTGCTCCGACCCCCTCCTCAACTGAACACCCTATGCGCCAGTCATCCTCCGTGCCATCTTCCCACCCATTTGTCACCTGGGTGCCCTGTGAAGCTGCCTCTGACGGTGCGGCCAGGCTGGTGGAGGAGGCATCCCTGCCACAGTCGGGAGTCGGACGTCCAGCAGGCGTGGCCACATCAACGACTGCACCCCAGCCGGTGGAGGATGTGCAGGCAGCAGGAGCCAAGGCACGGGCACAGGCACAGCAGCAGCAGCAATGAGGTGGGAGCCATGATGGCTCGGGGCCTTCGACATCGGAGGGGCAGGCATCAGCCGGAGGGCTGGAGGACCCAGGACGGGAAGTGTCTTCCGTGTGGCAGCGGTTGGGCCATGACATAGATGCGGAGCGGCAGCGGGCGGAAGAGGCACGGCTCACGATGGTCAGGGCGGAGAACTCCATGCGGAGGGCCCTGAGGCGAGCCGAGTGCCTCGAGGCAATCCGCAGGGAGTTGGAGGTGAACATGTCGTTGGCCCTGCGGACCCTCGGGGCCATGGAGGAGGACCGCCTCCGGGACATTGAGCAGGCGTTTGATGATGCCCTGGCCTGGAACATCCCGAAGTGAGCCGTCGGACTGGCCCGCTGCCCTTGTAAATAGTTCTGTAGTTAGTGTTAGTTTTCCTATGCTTTTTTATATTTTTTGGACCTTTTGGACAATGGACCACATTTTTGTATATAGTTTTTTTTTATTAGGTAGTGTTATTAGATAGCTTTCATTTCGTCTGTTGGGATCATGGACCCTGGATTGTTTATCTGTATATAGTTGACTGTTGGATTTTTTTTTTTTATTTTGATTTTACCCATGGAGCAATGGTTTTTGGTTTTAATTTTCCATTGGATTTACTTTTGTGAACTGTGACTTTGGACACCTTTCCTTTGGATTATGATTTGTGGTTTTACATTATTTTACGGACATGCTGCTTTTTGTTTTTAATTCCCATTTTCGTTTGTTTATTTTTGATTCCATTTATGTTGCTTTTAATACATATTTTTTCATCATACTTCAATGTGTAGTATCATCTCATTGGTTTCATGCATGTCATGATATGGGTTTTGACATTCACTGACACCCATTGTGTGTATGTGAGGGACATGTCTTCATTTACATACTTGTCATTGGGGTTGTATCATGTAATTGGCATTTCTAAGTGGGTGGATGCAATACTTGGGTGGGTGTTTGGCATGTGGAGGCTGCCCATAAGGGCCAGGGATCTAGATTGTGATGACGTGTTGGCTGGGGGACATGTGTGGGGGCCTGCTGGCCGGTGCCCCTGACTTGTGGGGGGTGGGGGTGCTGGGAGACATGACTGGGGCCTGGTGGAGGGTGCCCCTGGATGCAGGGTGGTGGGGGTGCAGGGGGACATGAGTTGGACATGAGTGGGGCCTGGTGGAGGATGCCCCTGGATGCAGGGGGGTGGGGGTGCAGGGGGACATGAGTTGGACATGAGTGGGGGCCTGCTGGCAGGTGCCCCTGACTGGTGGGGGGTGGGGGTGCTGAGAGACATGCGTTAGTGGGCAGTGGTGCAAGGTGACATGTGGGTTGGCTAGGGGGCATGGCCATGGTGGATGGGCTGCCTGCGGGACATGTGCAGGGTAGTCCCCTGTGGTGTGGGCCGCCTGCAGGGGCCGTGGAGGGTGTAGAGTGAACAGCTGGGAGGACCCACACGGCCGATTCACATGTAGGACTCCCCAGCACCCGGAATACACGTAGGCTGCTGGATTCGCGTGTGGAATTTCCCGCGCACCTTGGAATACACATACCCTGCTGAAATTGCGTGTGAAACTTCACGCGTAACCTGAAATACATGCACCACGGAAAATCGCGTGTGGAACTTCCCACGCACCCCGAAATACACGTACCCAGGGCAATCGCGTGTGGAACTTCCCAAGCAACCCCGAAATACACATACCCAGGGCAATCGCGTATGGCTCTTCCCGCAAACCCCGTAATACACGTACCCTGGGCAATCGCGTGTGGAACTTCCCGCGCACCCCGAAATACACGTACCCAGGGCAATCGCGTGTGGAACTTCCCAAGCAACCCTGAAATACGTGTACCCAGGGCAATCACGTGTGGAACTTCCCGCGAACCCCGTAATACACGTACCCTGCTGATATCGCGTGTGGAAGTTCACGCGGACCCATAATACATGTACCCTGATGAATTTGCGTGTCAGACTACACTCACACAACTGAAATACACGTACCCATGCGAATCGCACTGCTGGGGGGTGGGGGGTGGTAGACAGGAGTGGGGGCCTGGTGGAGGGTGCCCCTGGATGCTAGGGGGTGGGGGTGCAGGGAGACAGGAGTGGGGGCCTGGTGGAGGGTGCCCCTGGATGCTGGGGGGTGGGGATGCAGGGGGACATGAGTTGGACATGAGTGGGGCCTGGTGGAGGGTGCCCTGCACTGCGGTGGGGCGGGGGTGCTGGGAGACATGAGTGGGGGCCTGGTGGAGGGTGCACCACAGTGCTGGGGGGTGAGGGTGGTGGGAGACATGCGTTGTTGATCAGTGGTGCAAGGTGACATGTGGGTTGGCTGGGGGGCATGCCCATGGTGGATGGGCTGCCTGCAGGACATGAGCAGGGGTGCAGGGTAGTCCCCTGTGGTGTGGGCTGCCTGCAGGGGCCGTGGAGGGTGTAGAGGGAACACCTGGGAGGACCCACACGGCCAATTCATGTGTAGTACTCCCCGTGCACCCCTGAAATACACGTGCCCTGATGGAATCGCATGTGATACTTCCCGCGCACCCCGGAAATACACGTACCCTGCTGATTTTGTGTGTGATACTTCCCGCACACCCCTGGAATACACGTGCCCTGATGGATTTGCGTGTATTACTTCACGCGCACCCCTGATGTACACGTACCCAGGACAATCGCGTGTGAAACTTCCTGCGAACCACTGAAATACACATTCCCCGCTTGGCGTTTGCTGTTTGGCAGCCCTGTGAACTGGTCCAGGGTTAGCACAGACATTTGCGATGAATTGGGAATTGTGATGGCTTTTCCTTGCACGAGGGCGTTCTTGGGGGCGTAACTGGCACTGCTGCAGGGTCGCTGCGCCACTCTGCGCCACGGCTGGTTTTGGAGGCTAAAATCCATGAATACGCTGTGCGATGAAATGGATTTTATCGCACGCGGCTGGCGCAGTGTATCGCACAGGGACACTGTGCGCCAGCCACGTGCGCCACTTTTGTGCGAAATTCTATGAATTACCCTGCAAATGTCCATTTCCTCTGAATTATGAGAAGGCCGGAATCATAATTGTCTTCATAACTCAAATGGTATTCATCACACAGGATTCATATCTACATGATACAGATTGTCTTCTTGTCCACCTTTATATGAGACTGGGATGGGCTCACTGGGACACACAATTCTCTTTTTATTCAGGAAAAAGTAGTCCGATGTTAATCAATGGCAGTGAAGCCATTTCTTGAGGTCAAGTTAGCCCTGAAAAGGTCATTACTGTTAGCCACTAATGCACAATTAATGGGGAGACCTGACCTTAAAGGTAATTTACGCTGTCTGTGTTATCCACAACTCCAAAAATGTGGATCTAATGATCTATTATTTCTTTGTATTTCTAACTGAACCAGTCCTGCTATTCCTGGGGTGCACAGTCCAGATCTTGAGTTCAAACATTCAAAAGCACAGACTTTTTTTTAATTATTATTTATTTTTGGTTTTACAAGAGCCTTTACAAACAAAATGATATATAGGCTTACATAAAACATGTCATCTTCTTATCACAGATCTCCATCTTTAGATGTGCAGACTTAATGGTAATAATTGTTTACTCAAGTTGTTGCCCTACTATACCAGTTCCAAGGCTAATATAAATTTGACAGTTGCTATTTGGACATTCAGTCTCCCCGAGTGGAGAATGTGTCTCCACAAGGTTTGCGTTGACAACTTTCTGCAGTCTTCAAAGAGAGGTTTGAAGTATTTATTTCTCGCTTCTGTAAGTTTTGGGCATTCCGTTAACAAATGTTGTAGAGTTTCCGGTTGCTGTGAATCACAGTGAAGTCTGCAGTGGTTTTCACTTGCTGCAATTTCTCTGCATCTTGCCTGGATCTCGTATTATGTAAATTTAGACAAAAACATAGATAAGCTTGTCTGTATCGTGGACATGGAAACTTTAGCAAGTAGCTTTCTGTTCGCCTCATTTTCTCATAAACAAATTCGGCATTGACAGATTTATATGCTTTGCTTCTTGTCATAGTCTGAATCCAATCTTGTTGATACATTTTCGTTTTTGCTTGTGTAGGGTTCTGTATCAAGAGCTCCTCTTAGATATCTGCCTCATCTAAAACCTGTTTAATAAACTTTCACAATTTTAGCGGAAATACCTTTATTCAGCTAATATGGTAAGTAACATTTTCTTTATTCTACTTTCCAAGAATTTCTTGTATAGGGAACATAGTTTCCATTTATACATTCCGAACAATGATGGAATACCAAGTTCATATCTCAGCATCACCATGGGTAGCGATTTTGGTAAATTTAGAACTGTTTTCCAATATAGACTTTTTATTTTGGTCCAATAAAGTTCTGTACTAACTGACTTAGTGTCTGCATCATATAAAATAATAGGCACTGTTTTTTGTAGGTAGAATGTTATTGCCGGTGAGACTGCGAATTTCCCATTCTTTGTTTGGATAATTTTGGTTTGGGATATAGCCGTACTAAGTTTCACCCATGTCTCCTCGTGGTATGGCTTGTCTGTGATGTGATTATTAATGTTAACTCTCAAGTACTTGTATGTATTAACAGTTTCAAGCACTTTACTGTCTATATAGCATTTCCTAAGGTTTTTGTATCTTGTTTTCAGTGGATGAACACATAACACTTTTGTTTTTTGCACGTTGATTTCAAGATAATTCCTTATTACATAATGTCCTAAGCTTTAAAAAAAGATTTTAGATACCTTTAGGGGTCTTGGAAATTAAAACCAAGTTGTCTGCATAGAACAAGGATGCCACTATTGATGTTACCGATTGCGGGGAATGAGAAGTAATTTTCTCAAACTCTTTGTTCATATCAGCTACTTAAAAGTTCGAAAGAGTCGATGTCATTAAGCAACCCTGCTTGAGGCCTTGGTATGTACACATGGGTTCCGTGAGATGTCCCTCTGCGTGAGCCTGATTTGGATGGTGGTATTTTGATGTAACTGATGGATTAAGTTCTGGGCAGCCTGCATTCTTTAATTTTTTCATCAGTTTATTTCTAGATATGAAATCAAAAGCACAGACCTTTCAGTTCAGTGGAGAAAACACCAGCTGCAGTCATACTTCAGAAAATACAGCTTTAAATTGACAAGATGTACTTATGGGTAATATTTAACATTATATATGGGCATCGTATTTATCATTCAATCTTTCTTTACATACGGTTCGGACAGATACAAGTTTACTCTAGGCTTCACACACAGGCCACAGCTAGATAGAAAATCCAACAATTGGCCCTTTCCATTTGAATGTCAGTTTATTTGTGAAAATTAAGTGTCTTTCTCTGAAATATGTCACCTGGCTTCACTTTTTAAATGTAAGGCGCATTTCCTGCTTGGTATTTTTCACATGCCTATCATTTCAATGTATCTTTTCCCATGTGTACTGCTGCAGTTTTGAATCTGAACAGTGTTTCCAATACCAGGTACCTTTCTTTTTCAACTAAAACACACTGTAGGTGTAGAATTCGAACAAAATACTGAAATAACACACATTGTTCCTCCTGCTCTATCATTTCTCCCCAGTAATGGCTAGTACCACACACAAAAGGACTGTTCTATTCTGGAAGAATGCTCTGGTACCATTCTTTGTAAGACATTTACATCATGCAGTTTACAACAGGCGTTTAAAGCTGTCTTTGCTAAGCATATCACTCCTAGAAGGATTCGGGGGGATCTGTCATATCAAAAGTCATCAAGGGCCAGATTCCTAGAATATTTGCCTGGTTCAAAGTGGATTTCAACTCCTGAAAAGTGACTTTGCACTGTCGACACAAACCCTGATTTATGGAACCGTGAAAAGAGTACTTTTGCACGGCAAAGGCAGGGCAAAGTCAGCGCATAGTCATTTTTGCAATACAACTTTGCACTGAAAAAATACACTTTGCATGGTTCCATCAATCAGGGTTTGTGTTGGCAGTGCAAAGTCACTTTTCAGCAGTGCAAAGTCACTTTGAACCAGGCAAATATTCCATGAATTGGGCCCTAAATGTGCATGCTGATGCATTATGAGGTTAATCAAGAGCACAAAGTTACAATGTAGAGTAATATCGCTTGATCTAATATTGGAGGTATCGTGGTAGGCTCACAGCGTGAGTAGTAGGTTGTAATGTGCTCTTTTGAATACTGTATTGATGACAACGTTTGAAATAGAATCAATATACAAGAAAGTACTGATTCGTATTTTTCCTGACCTTTTTAACCTCTCCTGATGAAATATTAAAGTATTATTGTTTTTTTTTTAATGATGCTGTAGGTAACATCCTAAGAAGGGAGTTTACTCCCGAAACACTTTGGGTTTTGATGCACAATGTGGAATTGAAAATTAAAGAGAAGTTGATTGAAGAATGAAAAATCGTGTTATTATGAAGAAGCTTGGATTTAGTTAAATGTATTACTTACATTGAACTTGAACGCTTAAATATTGCCTGATTTTTCAGGACTATGGTGTGCAGGGGACATTTTATTAACAGGACTCTAAAGAACTCTAATTGGGAATGCACTGATTTTATTCTTCATGTTCTTTTTGTTCAGTCAGTGAGCAGCGTCCCATTGTTGGGGCCTCCTGTGGCTCTGGAGAGCACTGATTAGAAAGAGGTTTGTGTACCAGTTAGAGCACCACTAGAGAGCAGGTGAGAGAGGGTCCTAAAGGGATGCCTTTGGGTATAGGAGGGGGAGCTTTCAGTTTAGAAATGGGGCACATGGTGTGAAGCCTAATCATTTTTATTTTATTTAGGTTGGTAGATCTGTCTCTGAAAGTGGGGTCTGCAAATCAGACCCCCTCCCCCTTTTTCTAAATGTGTGATGCTGAAAAGCATAGTGCAAGCAGGCGAAACTGTTGGGCCTGCCTCCTGAAACCTCTTACCAGCTGCATTGTGGTTTGGCAACATGGCAATACAAAGTGACATGCACATTCCTGCCAACAGACTGGTGTATCCCAAATCCACAGCAGCCAGAATCTGCATTTGACCATGGGAAATCTTGATCTTAAACTAAATCTTGAAATTTTTGGCGCCCAGGACGTGGAGGCAGATGAACATCTAAACAACAGCCAGGTGCTGTTTGTTTTAACATGGTGATATCTGGGAATCCACAATTATTCTGGAAAAAACCTTTGAAGTGGGAGTTTGGGACAAAAGACTCCCCCCGATCTCCTCGCGCCCCTGGCCTAGAGGATCGCGACCAAGACACCCACCACGAGATGAATTTGCCTACCTACCAGACGACCAAATACCCTGGTACAGGAACATACGGATGTGCCCACCAGCCTGCCCACCACCCTGCCCTGCTCAAGCCGACACCTGCGGCATGGATGAACTCGACTAAACCTCTCAACAGTAAATTAACACATCGTTAGAGATGCCATGACGACCTAGCCAACTGCCAGAACACCCGTGCAACCATACACACTGGACACCCCCACACCAATCCACACGAAGAACATATTCAGTGCTATGACATAGGTGACGGACACACCCACTGACGTGCATCTTTATTATTTTTCACATATGGTTTTTCAAAATGCAGAAACGCAAGACGCACAAAGCATCCATCCAAAATGCTTGCTGACGCTTCCCCTAACCCTTGCATTGTGATGAAAATACAACGAAGACATGATACTGGATATGAAGCAATGTGATACCGCAACGTAAAGTGTCGTGCATTAAACATCCCCACCTATGCACCAGGCCCAAGTAGGTCGCAAGCAAGAGCCTACACGAACATTGAACGAGCGAGAGTACAATTGCTGACCCTGCAGAATGAGCCCAGCAAGAACTGACAGCCAAAGGGGCAATGTTGCAACTCGCATGCCACAAGCCGAAGCCAAGGTCACACCTGCAAACTAAGCCAGACACACAGTGGAGAATACAACATTAAATGTGCAGAATTTTGCCCAACCACGGTCTCTCCTCACGTGACCAAGCCGAACCTGACAGGGTGCCAGACCCAGGAGGGAGAAGTCGCCTAGATCCCACGTTTGAGACAGAGGCTGCAACAATGAAATGACCCAATGGACACCTACAGCGGTGGGAATAGTCTGCTCTCAGGCATATGAGCAAATCCACGCATTGTCTGCACAAACCCATAGTTACATATTGTTGCAAATGACAGGTACACCGCGAGCTGGGAACAACGATGGTCCCAGGCTGGGGGGCTCGCGAGTGGACCAATCAGAAAATGGGGCACTCATCACTGACGCCATTAACATTAGCCAATCATTAGGGGTCTTCGTGTAACAATTTTCATGCATCTAATAGAAGGGACCACCCAAGTATACCACCTGACTGACCCTTAACCACTAACAGCGCTCTCTATACGTATGCTATACTAACCCTACCACTCGAGGAACCAATCCAGAGTGGCGATAGGTTTTTTGCTAACTTTCCCAGGTGACGCAAGTAGCGTGTCATACTGAGGCAAAAAGGGGCCTGCGAGCCCCATGAATTTCGAGAGTCAAGACGGACGTGTACGATCCTAGACCCATTCCTGCCGTTATTCAATAAACAGCAGAATCACCTTGCTTCTTGTGTGTGTCTCATACTCATTTTTTGGGATACGCAGGAGGAGTTGGGGCCTCCCACCCCGGAGGTCCGCGGAAGGCCCAGCCGACCCCGGGAGAAACCCGCCGACAAGTTGGAGGCACTGCTGAGATCTGTTCAAGATCTGCTTTTTATTTTATTTTTCCGAGTGCTCTCGTTGCGAGGAGGCCCGGCGGCGCGGCCCCCTCTGCCGCTGCCCCCTTTTTGAGGACTACAGGACCATCACGGAACTGCGAGAAGACCGGACAGCGCAATCCGGATATTGGCCTTCGGGAGCCGGTTGAGAAGTATCCCGCCCGCGGTTGGCGAGTGTCCAGACGTGGTCCAGACGAGGGGAGGTGGCGAGCCGCTTGGAGGGGTGCACGCAGTCGAGCGGCCCCGCATCAAGAGAACTTGGTGAGTATGCCACACCCAACAAACAATGTGAAATTGTGAGGGAGGGGGGAGGAATAGAATAAGGGAGGTGGGAGGTGTTATGAAGGTAGGCGGCGAAGGTTTGATAAATTAATGTTGACGGTGAAGTGAATGGTAGCTGGACAAGTGCGAGAGCAGCCCGCTACGTTACGAAGAAGGGGTGGGCGGAGCATGAAAACATCACGTGCGACCACTCGTAGACACTGATTGGCCTAGGTCGCGCCAACCTGTAAGGGTGTGTGTGTGTGCGGTTTCCTACGAATTGGTGATTATTGATCAATGAGTAGATGAGGATCCCTATTGATCGAGCAGAAAACTCGATAGATAGATGACGTTTCCCTGTAGGCGGTAGCTAGTTGGTTGCCTAATACGGAAGATCCAGCGTGCGCAGTCTGATTATATTGTTGATTACCTTGTTCCAGGCGTGACAAGAGGACAGCTGTGGGGTTAACGGGGATAGATTGCAAACTTATTTCAAACTTTTAAAAAATGAAAAGAACTTACCAGTAGTTTTGGAAGAGGTCGGTGACGTCACCAGTAGGGTTTTCATAGGATATCTCGAGCACAAGGCATTGTTGGAGAGTGGTGGGGAAGAGAATAATGGTAAGGGAGTGGAAACGGAGATAAACGGTAACGATTATATCGGGGCAAGGTGAAGAGAGGGACGTGACCGCGCACGGAGAATGCCGGCCACGACAAGTGAAGGAGGAGGAGGAGGGGTGAAATAAAGTGGGAAGGCTGTAAAAGAACGTCACACAGGGCACGCGGCCGCAGAGGGCTACGTGCGCTTCCGCCGTAGGGGGCCGTAACGGTGTTAGGGGAAAGAAGAAAAGAGAGAAAAGAATATATAAATGCAAATGCTATATTTTACTATTTTATTTTAGCGGACAATCGCAAGTCCCCAAAATTACGGGGCCAGGTAAAAGATTTGAAATTGTATAGCTTTAATTATTAGCAAGATAACCGCTACCATATCGAGGGAGGGTAACAACATAGTACTACTATGTCATACGGGACAGGATTGGGAGGGTGGGGGAACAGCCTCACTACCCCGCTACAGCATATGTGTAAAACACTGTCACCCCATAGGGAGAAACTGATTAAATACAGCATAGAATGGACACAGGGGACGGACAACAAAATGACGACACCATGGCCGCCTAATGGCAGTTTCGACCCATATATACTCAACACTCACTATTGACCCATCTACATAACACATACAAGGGGAAGAAGTTGACACACCATGTGGAAGTGTTTAACTTATGGAGGATGTTCCAGGGGTCCCGACCAGGACCAAATGGAATGTTCACTGTGGGGGAAACAAAGGAAGAGAAGAAGGTTAAGGAGGAAGAACAGAATGGGGAAAAAGAGAGTGAAGGCACACAATGCACGGAGAAAGGACAAGAGGGAGGAGAAAAGAGTAGCAACCTAAACGAAAAAGAAATAAAAAAGGAACAGGGCAACGACATGCCCCTAGCAAAGGTAGTGAAAAAAGAGGAAGGGGGTTATATCCTTTAACGGAACTACGAGAAATAGTGAGAGAACAATTAAGGGCGGCTGAGGGGTATTCGAACCCGGCATACAGCCCACCACCATATACAGCTACAGGTGGCTACAGGGGAGGGGAGCAGACAAATACGACAGGGTCAACTTATACGAAGATGTCCGCAGGGGAGGGGAAGAACAGCGAAGAACAAATTGCAGCAATAGGACATGATGAGTGGGTAGCTACACAGGTATTATTAAAATTACGAGGTTCATTAACAGGAGAAGAGAAGGAGGTAGTAAGGAAAATGGACGAGGAGAATGAGAGTAAGAGCGAGATGAAAGGGGAAGGGGGGAAAAGAAAGGAGGAAGAGCTGTTACGAGAAAAAGAAGAGATTTTGGAGGAACGATTAGCAGAATTAAGGAATGAGCAAAATGCCCTGATCAAGCAGCTTGAGAGGGAGGAAAGAGAGAGAGCACGGGAAAGGAGAGAAAGTAAGAATGAGTTGGAAAAAATGAGGGAACGAACTGAAGAACGAAAGAGAGAAGCTGAAAGGGTAAAGGCAGCAGCAGAAAGGGTATCTCGAGCAGCACAGCGCGACAAGAAAAGAGAGGAAGAAGAGAAAGAAAAGGAAATGGAAATATGGAAGAGGAAAATACTATCAGAAACGACCAAGAAATACGAAGAAGGGAGGATGATAGAAAGCATATTAGAGCGGGAAAGAGAGAGATGGGAAAGGAAGAGAGAAGAGGAAAGGATATTGGAAAAAATGAGTAGTGAGGTAATGGAGGAATTAATAAAGAAAAGAGAGGAAATAGGTAGAGAGATAGTGGAGAAAAAAGAAGGGGAACGAGAAGATAGGAGAGGGGAGAGTGAAGTAAGGAGATATGTACGCAGAGACACAGAAGTAGCAAAAACATCAGCACAAAGGGGAGCAATTGGTAAAGAAGAATCGGGAGGAACGGATTTAATAGATTTAAAAACAGTAACGATTCGGGGGAAAAAGACAGATTGGGGGTTGTCGCTCCTGGATGACTTTTGTAGCGAGGAAGAAGAAGGAATGGAGAGAGAAGGAAGAAATAGGGAAAGGGAAAGCTTAGATAAATTGTACATCACCCGGACTAACAGGGAATCACCATGGGCCTGCAGAAGAAAGGAAGAACTGGGGGGAAGTGAGGGGGAAGAGCAAGGAATGGCGGGAAGGCACACACGTGCAGCTACACCCTCATCATCCCGTCCAACATGCTCCACTACCCCACACTCATCCCGTACAACATGCCCACCTACACCCGCACCCACCCCTCACAAACACACACTCTACGCTGGTAGGCTTAGAGATCTCCCTGGACGTAGGCAGGAAGAACGAGTACACACGCTCACATCAACTAAAGGAAATGATAAAAGAAGGGGAAGAGATGGAGGAGAAACAGTTACGAGCAGGGGAAATATGGACATAACAGATGATGTAGACGACACGGAAGAAGAGGAGGGGTATACGGACTCGACTGTGGGGAAGCCGGGGGGTCAGATAGGACACAACCTAATGCCACTCCTGGAGAGTGGAGGGGTTAGACCACAATACGTCCCTTGGAAGCATGCAGACAAAGAAAATATAAAGTGCAGACTCCCATCATTAAGTGGAGGCGCGGGGAAATTGATATATGAAATGGAAAAACACACCGCAGGACAGAAATTGGCCGTAGGAGATGTGAAGGGCCTCCTAATATCAATATTGGGGGATGCAGCAGATGACATCTGGAAGAGAGCAGGCTTCCCCGGGGTCACAATAACAAATACATCACACGACGGGGCGCCATTCGCAAACTGCAGACATGCATTATGGCAAGCACTGAGGGTACAATGCCCAGACACATCAGACATAGGAGCAATTACGTCACGCAAGATGCGTGAGAATGAAGATCCTGTTGATTATATCCAGGAAATTCAAGAGAAGTGGCGTATGGAAACTAGAGAGCAATGGGACAAAACACCAGCAATATTCTATCATATACTAATACAAGAGCTCTCAGAAGCAGTGCAGAAACAATTGAAGAAAGTAGTGGGGATGGAAGCAAAAGCATGGACAGAAATACAACTGACGATAGTACATCATTGTAGGACATGGCAAGAAAAGATGAAACAAAAGGAAGAGGATAGAAAAGCGGAAGAGGCTAAATTGGTGCAGAAAAAACTTACTAAGTACACGATGGAAGGTGCACTAATTACTACACCTACAACAATGACACCAAACCCCACACAAGTAGTGGCTGCACAAGATCCCTCCCAAATAAAATCACCACAGATTATAGCACAACATCTGCCACCACCCCCACCATACATGGCTAACATAGGAGGAGGATACTCAACACCAGGAGCTGGATATTATAATTACAACAGGGGAAGGGGAGGAATGATGAGGGGGAGGGGATACAGCTATAACGCACAACAGCAAGGGGGAGGATTCAGAAGTTTCTACCCCACTGGGCAACCAGCCTACCAGGACAATTCAGGGAGTTTCCCCTGGCAGACCAGGGAACCACTTGTATGTTGGATTTGTGGATTATTAGGACACATGTCACGCACATGTAGAATGAGACCCGGCACACCAGCATGGGGAGAACAGGGACAACAAGGACCTACAAGGGAACAGCAGGGCCACCAACAACAGCAGGCACTGCAACCGGGAAATGTGCAACCATAATTAGTAACACAACAACAGCCACAGGCATATTCACTACCACAACAACAGGTAGCGATAACACAACAACCTCAAGTGCAGCAAGTACAGCAACCCGCTCAAATTCAAGACCATAAGGTAACCTCTACCAATACACAGCTACAGCGAACACAACTGGGAAGGGTGACGGTTCTGGGACACAACCCTTACACAGGAAGTGGTCAATCATTATACCCACAATGGGACAGCCTCAGACGGCCTTGGTGTGTCCCATCCTGTCGGTAACACCTAATAGTGCGGAGGAACCACGCATAGAGGTAACGATAGGTGACAACAAATTATCATTCCTTGTTGACACCGGGGCAACCCGGTCTTGCATAAGGGAAGGTAAATTTATGATGTCAGGTGAGGCCATGAACACCCAAGGATTCTCTTGGGCTAGGGGGTTGGTTCCCTTTACTGATAACATCCCCTTATCGATAGGGGATTATGACATGTCCGTTCCGCTTTTATATTCAAGGGACTCGCCAGTAAACATACTTGGGAGAGACATAATGAGCAGGTTGAATATGACAATCTCCTTCACGGAGGACGGCATAATTTGTTCCACTCCTGGAATAAACATGCTCACTGCACGGCAAATTATGCAAGCATATTGTGGGCAGACAGTGATTAGGGCTGAGCCAGTATATGGCGAACTGTTCCAGTATGGAACAGACATGGCATTCGCATGGATGCCAGGAATAGAAGGGAAGATCTGGAGGAGGCCAACAGCCTATCTGTTCAGACCAGAAACACCAGCCAATGAACCAGAAGGAAAGGTGATTTCAGTGACCATGGAGAGCATTATAGCGACTGCTGATTACATCGCAGTACATGCCCAAGACCGGGAAGGAAGAGCATGGAGGGCAGTGATAGCACTGGCTGAGGAATGCAGGCTCACTCAGGTCTCAGATGAGGAGCTCTTTTCAGAAGAG